>NC_139988.1:60260599-61000599 GCF_964263955.1 Coregonus lavaretus | reverse complement strand
TATTTGGAAGTGGATAAACTATTTTGGCAGCCTACAGTCAGATTAGAGTGTTCTCTTTTAAGCAGGAGCCATTTGCTTTCCAACATGTGTTTTCCCGCGATTGTATTTGAAATATTGCGAAAGGCTTGTTCTGGCTGCATGCTGTTCACTGACAGATTTGCTGTGCGTTCCTGGGCCATGCCTTGTGATTGGGCTACATAAACACAATCCACAGCTAGGCAATAAAAAAGAAAGAAGCTATTGGTCCTCTGTGGCTAAATTATAGGCCTACTCCTGGTGTAGTTATTTCAGAACAGACCGCAATAATACTATAACTTTGGCAAATTTATTTCAATTAGCCTAATCAGGGTGGCTGCAGCTCCTCCAGCACCCTTCCTGCTGCTATGATTGTATAAGGAAATAAAGTATGAAGTGCAACACTGGAGAGATGAGAGTTGCAGGCTCATGTCTAGCAGAGAGAGTGAGAGCGATCATAGAAAGTGAATCTCATTCTAGTTCTGAGAGAGATACAGGCGCTCTTCTCTCTCTCACCACATTAACGGACGCGCGTTTTCTGAAACATAGTCTATAATGTTGCGGCAAACCATAAGCCCGGACCGGCCCAACATAATTCATTTTCATTTTTTTTAGGGGGCAGGAGATAATGAGGAGGCAACTCGAATGAAACAGTTCAAAATGGAGAGGCTTGAATTAAGCACTGGGCCTACCACATGAATGGGCATTCATAAAATGCAATTGCATGCTGATACTGTAGGCTACACTCCAGTAAGCACAGTTGATATATTTTGGACATCTTTTTTTGGTCCTGTCCAGACCGGCATAGCCGCAGGAAGTAGGGATGCTAAGGGTACTGCAGCCCCCCCCTGAAACATTTTACCAAATTTTAACAAGAAAACATTCTCACAAAAGTAGTGCACAGGCTTTTACTAGTCCTGTATTTGCGGACCTAAAGTGTTTGTCCGGGGCTACAACAAAAATGTGTGCTGTTGGGGGTACTCAAGGACTGGAGTTGGGAACCACTGCTGTAGGCCTATGGCTGCATTGGCATTGCATGCCATTATCAGCTGCAAAATGGGTTCACATGGCTGATATCCTGAAAAAATAGTCACAATCAAATAAAACTAATTGGAGAGCTTATGACTGAACAAAAATGTAATGTTCATTTGAGAATACAACACAGAAACAGACAAATTAGAAACATTCCCTTCCCCTCTTTATTGCAGGATTGTGATATGTGATTAATCAACATCGACACTTGCTCATCTTGAATAATAGTTAAGTTAACAATTAAAACAAGTTTAAACACTTAACTTCAAAGAATCAACACTATTTCATATCATTTGTACAAGTGTACAAGTAAGCTAACTCATACAGTGCCTTGCAAAATAATTCATCCCCCTTGGCGTTTTTCCTATTTTGTTGCATTACAACCTGTCATTTAAATAGATTTTTATTTGGATTTCATGTAATGGACATACACAAAATAGTCAAAATTGGTGAAGTGAAATGAAAAAAATAACATCCATATGTATTCACCCCCTTTGCTATGAAGCCCCTAAATAAGATCTGGTGCAACCAATTACCTTCAGAAGTCACATAATTAGTTAGATTTCACACAGGTGGACTTTATTTAAGTGTCACATGATCTCAGTATTATTATTTTTCATGCCACGAGAGGTACCGGATCCGGCCAAATAGGTCCTGGAACGAAACAGTCCAAAACGTAGAGGTGCCGGATCCTGTTCCATCCGGCTCAAATTAAGCACTGATTATTGCTTGCTTTTCTAAAGTCTACCAACCTTGCCAACAGGCATGCCAGCTAAAATACAGGTAACTGACAAAATTATGGAAACACTTTAGTAAATTAGGGATACAAAGTATAATGAAAGCAGGTGCTTCCACACATGGTTCCTGAGTTAATTAAGCAATGAACATCCCATCATGCTTAGGATGACAATGCCCCTATCCACAGGGCACGAGTGGTCACTGAATGTTTTGATGAGCATGAAAATGATGTAAGCGATATGCCATGGCGGTCTCAGTCACCAGATCTCAACCCAATTGAACACTTATGGGAGATTCTGAAGCGGCGCCTGAGACAGCGTTTTCCACCACCATCAACAAACACAAAATTATGCAATTTCTTGTGGAAGAATAGTGTCACATCCCTCGAATAGAGTTTCAAACACTTGTAGAATCTATGCCAAGGTGCATTGAAACTGTTCTGGCTAGTGGTGGCCCATTGCCCTATTAAGACACTTTTTGTTTCCTTTATTTTTGCAGTTACCTGTAGTTAGACAAACTAGCTACTCTAACTTGATTGATAGCCTGAAATGGCTTCTTGGTAGCTAGTTATGAGATTGGCAGATTGGGAACTTATCGGAGCTAGCTTAAGCCAATTTCATAAAATGTCTAGATGGCTGGTAGTATTACAGAGAAACAACACGTTTTTTATATATACAGCTGCGGAAAAAATTAACAGACCACTGCACATTTTTGTTAAATCAGCATCTCTACATGTATGACAGCCATTCCATTCCAGTGTCTATTGAATTCCAACACAGGCACACCTCATTCTACTGAATTAGGTACTGATTAGGTGATCACCTGAACCAAATCTTATTTAACGAGGAAAAGTATAAAAACCACTGCTGTGGTCATCACTATCCTCTTGTAATAGGACCAGCTGGATGGCAAAAACAGTGCTAATAGTACCTCAAAAGTAATATTAATCAAAAAATAACTATTGACCATGCCAAAAGAGTTGAAAAATAAAGTTTTGAGTGAGGAAAAGACCGGTTCAATTCTGGCTTTACTGGCAGAGAGATACAGTCAGCGTCAGGTTGCTTCCATCCTTACAATTTCAAAGACGGCGGTTCATAAGAACAAGGTCAAGCAGCAGACATTGGGGACAATAAAGCTACAGACCGGCAGAGGGTGAAAAATACTCTCTACTGACCGGGATGAACGCCAACTCATTCGAATGTCACTCAACAACCGTAGGATGACATCAAGTGACCTACAAAAATAATGGCAAACGGCAGCTGGGGTGTAGTGCACGGCGAGGACGGTTTGAAACAGGCTCCTAGGGGCAGGGCTGAAGTCGTGCAAAGCTAGAAAAAAGCCCTTCATCAATGAGAAGCAAAGAAGAGCCAGGCTGAGGTTTGCAAAATACCATAAGGATTGGATCGTAGAGGACTGGAGTAAGGTCATCTTCTCTGATGAGTCCAATTTTCAGCTTTTGTCACGCTCTGGCTCCGGGACTGTGTATTTTGAGCCAGGGTGTGTTCATTTGGTTGTGTTTGGTATTGGTTGTGTTGTATTTGGTTGTGTTTCCTTGTTTGGTCGTGTGACTCCCAATCAGTGGTAACGAGTGTCAGCTGTCGGCTCGTTATCTCTGATTGGGAGCCATATTTAAACTGTCAGTGTTCACCTTAGTGTTGTGGGTTTTTGTTCCTTGTCAGTCATTGTCTGAGGACGTTACGTATCGTTTATTGTTTTGTATTCGTGTTTGCACTGTACTATTAAAGTATGTTCGCTCAACACGCTGCGCCTTGGTCCTCTCTAACCAACGATCGTGACAGAAAAACCCACCAAGACCAGACCAAGCAGCGTGTCCAGGAGCCATCGCTAATTGATCTCCGTGGCAGCTTCGACTGGGTCAAGCCAATTGAGGAGCTGAGTGAAGAGGGTTGGAGACAGAGGAGCGAGAGGTGGGAGAGAATGTTGGAGGCCTGGTCCACGGGGAGGAGAGACCCCCAGAAATTTTTTAGGGGGGGGCTCACGACATCGGGGCAGCAGGAGGCCGCTATGGAGCGGTCCAGCGGGGTTGCAGAGGAGGCCGCCAGGTTACGGGGGCCACTGGTAGAAGAGGGGATGGAAGGAGTAGAGGCACGGCGAGAGGTACTGGCGGGTGTTGCCAGTCCGGTCCGGCCCGTTCCAGATCCCGGTGTAGAGCCAGTGGTGTGTGTCCCCAGTACGGTCCGGTCTATTCCTGCTCCCCGCACCAAACCTACGGTGTGCGTCGACAGCCCAGCCCGGCCCGTTCCTGCGCTCCGCACCGAGTCTGTGGTGCGCGTCGCCAGCCCAGCCCGGCCTGTTCCTGCTCCACGCACAAAGCCTACGGTGTGCGTCGCCAGCCCAGCCCGGCCGGTTCCTGCTCTACGCACAAAGCCTACGGTGTGCGTCGCCAGCCCAGCCCGGCCTGTCCCTGCTCCACGCACAAAGCCTACGGTGTGCGTCGCCAGCCCAGCCCGGCCTGTCCCTGCTCCACGCACAAAGCCTACGGTGTGCGTCGCCAGCCCAGCCCGGCCTGTTCCTGCTCCACGCACAAAGCCTACGGTGTGCGTCGCCAGCCCGACCCGGCCTGTTCCTGCTACTCGCACCAAGCCAAGGGTGCGAGTCGTCAGCCTGGTCCAGCCCGTTCCTGCTACTCGCACCAAGCCAGGGGTATGAGTCGTCGGCCTGGTCCAGCCCGTTCCTGCTACTCGCACCAAGCCAAGGGTGCGAGTCGTCAGCCTGGTTCAGCTCGTCCCTGCTACTCGCACCAAGCCAAGGGTGCGAGCCGTCAGCCTGATCCAGCCCATTCCTGCTACTCGCACCAAGCCAGGGATGCGAGTCGTCAGCCTGGTGAGGCCCGTTCCGGCTCCACGCATCAAGCCTAGGGTGCGTATCGTCAGCCAGGTCCGGTCCGTTCCTGCCTCACGCGCCAAGCCAGGGGTGCGCGTCGTCAGTCCAGATCCTACCAGCTGGGTCAGATCGGACCGGGGGCGCTACGGGGGGATTGAAGAAGGGTGGTGGTCAAGCCCGGAGCCGGAGCCGCCTCCGAGGAGCAACACCCACCCAGCCCTCCCCTATTTGGGGTGTAGGCGCGGTCGGAGTCCGCGCCTTTAGGGGGGGGTACTGTCACGCTCTGGCTCCGGGACTGTGTATTTTGAGCCAGGGTGTGTTCATTTGGTTGTGTTTGGTATTGGTTGTGTTGTATTTGGTTGTGTTTCCTTGTTTGGTCGTGTGACTCCCAATCAGTGGTAACGAGTGTCAGCTGTCGGCTCGTTATCTCTGATTGGGAGCCATATTTAAACTGTCAGTGTTCACCTTAGTGTTGTGGGTTTTTGTTCCTTGTCAGTCATTGTCTGAGGACGTTACGTATCGTTTATTGTTTTGTATTCGTGTTTGCACTGTACTATTAAAGTATGTTCGCTCAACACGCTGCGCCTTGGTCCTCTCTAACCAACGATCGTGACAGCTTTGCCCAACACCTGGTCGTCTAATGGTTAGACGGAGAACTGGAGAGGCCTACAAGCCACAGTGCCTCGCACCCACTGTGAAATTTGGTGGAGGATCAGTGATGATCTGGGGGTGCTTCAGCAAGGCTGGAATCGGGGAGATTTGTCTTTGTGAAGGATGCATGAATCAAGCCACGTATAAGGTTGTCCTGGAAGAAAACATCCTTCCTTTTGCTCTGACATTGTTCCCAACTCTGAGGATTGGTTTTTCCAGCAGGACAATGCGCCATGCCACACAGCCAGGTCAATCAAGGTGTGGATGGAGGACCACCAGATCAAGACCCTGTCATGGCCAGCCCAATCTCCAGACCTGAACCCCATTGAAAACTTCTGGAATGTGATCAAGAGGAAGATGGATGGTCACAAGCCATCAAACAAAGCCGAGCTGCTTGAATTTTTTGTGCCAGGAGTGGCATAAAGTCACCCAACATCAATTTGAAAGACTGGTGGAGAGCATGCCAAGACACATGAAAACTGTGATTGAAAATCAGGGTTATTCCACCAAATATTGATTTCTGAACTCTTCCTAAGTTAAAACATGAGTATTGTGTTGTTTAAAAATGAACATTAACTTATTTTATTCGCATTATTCGAGGTCTGACAACACTGCATCTTTTTTTGTTATTTTGACCAGTTGTCATTTTCTGCAAATAAATGCTCTAAATGACAATCTTTTTATTTGGAATTTGGGAGAAATGTTGTCAGTAGTTTATAGAATAAAACAAAAAAATTATTTTTACCCAAACACATACCTATAAATAGTAAAACCAGAGAAAATGATAATTTTGCAGTGGTCTCTTAATTTTTTCCAGAGCTGTATATATTTTAAACTTTCTGAGGGGGCACGTGCCCCTGTGCCCCCTATGGGCATGACGCCTCTGGCTTTCTGTATTGTTGTCTAATGTTCGTGGGGCATATTAACCTGTTTTAACTGCTGAATCACTATGATATTTTCTTGCGTACTTTTTCCTCCCCAATTGGTAGTTACAGTCCTGTCCCATCGCTGCAACTCCCCTACGGACTCGGGAGAGGCGAAGGTCGAGAGCCATGCGACCTCCGAAACACGACCCTGCCAAACCGCACTGCTTCTTGACACACTGCTCGCTTAACCCGGAAGTCAGCCGCACCAATGTTTCGGAGGAAACACCATCCAGCTGGCGAACGAAGTCAGCGTGCAGGCGCCCGGCCTGCCACAAGGAGTTGCTAGAGCGCGATGGTACAAGGAAAACCCGTCCGGCCAAACCCTCCCCTATCCCGGATGATGCTGGGCCGATTGTGTGCCGCCTCATGGGTCTCCCGGTCATAGCCAGCCTGGGATCGAACCCGGGGCTGTAGTGACGCTTCAAGCACTGTGATGCAGTGCCTTAGACCGCTGCGCCACTCGGGAGGCCCCTTGAGTGTACTTTTAACAGAGCTGAGATTTCATTCAAAGTGCATTCATTGTATTGCTTACACCTACAGTGGGGAGAACAAGTATTTGATACACTGCCGATTTTGCAGGTTTTCCTACTTACAAAGCATGTAGAGGTCTGTAATTTTTATCATAGGTACACTTCAACTGTGAGAGACGGAATCTAAAACAAAAATCCAGAAAATCACATTGTATGATTTTTAAGTAATTAATTTGCATTTTATTGCATGACATAAGTATTTGATCACCTACCAACCAGTAAGAATTCCGGCTCTCACAGACCTGTTAGTTTTTCTTTAAGAAGCCCTCCTGTTCTCCACTCAATACCTGTATTAACTGCACCTGTTTGAACTCGTTACCTGTATAAAATACACCTGTCCACACACTCAATCAAACTGACTCCAACCTCTCCACAATGGCTAAGACCAGAGAGCTGTGTAAGGACATCAGGGATAAAATTGTAGACCTGCACAAGGCTGGGATGGGCTACAGGACAATAGGCAAGCAGCTTGGTGAGAAGGCAACAACTGTTGGCGCAATTATTAGAAAATGGAAGAAGTTCAAGATGAAGGTCAATCACCCTCGGTCTGGGGCTCAATGCAAGATCTCACCTCGTGGGGCATCAATGATCATGAGGAAGCTGAGGGATCAGACCAGAACTACACGGCAGGACCTGGTCAATGACCTGAAGAGAGCTGGGACCACAGTCTCAAAGAAAACCATTAGTAACACACTACGCCGTCATGGATTAAAATCCTGCAGCGCACGCAAGGTCCCTCTGCTCAAGCCAGCGCATGTCCAGGCCACACTGAAGTTTGCCAATGACCATCTGGATGATCCAGAGGAGGAATGGGAGAAGGTCATGTGGTCTGATGAGACAAAAATAGAGTTTTTTGGTCTAAACTCCACTCGCCGTGTTTGGAGGAAGAAGAAGGATGAGTACAACCCCAAGAACACCATCCCAACTGTGAAGCATGGAGGTGGAAACATCATTCTTTGGGGATGCTTTTCTGAAAAGGAGACAGGACGATTGCACCGTATTGAGGGGAGGATGGATGGGGCCATGTATCACGAGATCTTTGCCAACAACCTCCTTCCCTCAGTAAGAGCACTGAAGATGGGTCGTGGCTGGGTCTTCCAGCATGACAACGACCCGAAACACACAGCCAGGGCAACTAAGGAGTGGCTCCGTAAGAAGCATCTCAAGGTCCTGGAGTGGCCTAGCCAGTCTCCAGACTTGAACCAAAAAGAACATCTTTGGAGGGAGCTGAAAGTCCGTATTGCCCAGCGATAGCCCCGAAACCTGAAGGATCTGGAGAAGGTCTGTATGGAGGAGTGGGCCAAAATCCCTGCTGCAATATGTGCAAACCTGGGCAAGAACTACAGGAAACGTATGATCACTGTAATTGCAAACAAAGGTTTCTGTACCAAATATTAAGTTCTGCTTTTCTGATGTATCAAATACTTATGTCATGCAATAAAATGCAAATTAATTACTTAAAAATCATACAATGTGATTTTCTGGATTTATGTTTTAGATTCAGTCTCTCACAGTTGAAGTGTACCTATGATAAAAATTACAGACCTCTACATGCTTTGTAAGTAGGAAAACCTGCAAAATCGGCAGTGTATCAAGTACTTGTTCTCCCCACTGTATAACATTGTTTCAGATCTACACAAGTGCCTAGGAAGAAGGGTTTATGGTTTCTTCTGGACAGGGCCTAACTATACTGGTCTAATAAGCACATGCCCTAGAGATATCCCTTATTGGGACAGTTATTGGGGCGTTTGTCATTGGTGCTGGTGGCCTGGGTTGGAGACCCACTAGGGGAGTCACCCTACTCTCATATTCTTAGCAATATATTGTCACGGAATCTGCCGAGGCTGCTCCTCCTCCTTGCTCGGGCAGGTTTCGGCGGTCGTCTTCCCCGGAGTACTAGCTGCCACCGTTGTATGTTTCTATGTTCGTTTGCATTTGTCTGATTGTTGTCACCTGTGGTTAGTTAGCGTTGATTATGTGTCCTATAAGTTCTCGTTTTGTTAGTCATGTGTTGTGTGTTATTGAGCTTCCTGTCTTCGTGTCTGTTTTGGTTTTCCCTCCTTGTGTTTTAGGAGAGGGTTTCGCACTTGTTGTGCGCGTTAGTATTTTTCCTGTTTGTTTACGCCTGTGTGCGTATCGCTCGTCTCCGGGCACTTTTGCTCGTATTGATCTACTAAAGACTGTTTATCGAAGCTTCTGTGTCCTGCGCCTGATTCCCGCACCTTCCACATACAGCACTCCTGACAGAATAACACACCAAGATGGAATCAGCAGGAGCAGCACTAGCAGCCGAGTCCCTGGAGGAGCGCGTCCGCGAGCAGAACGACCAGATCAACCGCATCGGGACCGCCCTTCAGGACGTAATAAACACTCTGCACCGATGGGAGAACAGAGGGGCACCCACCTCTCCCCCTACCTTGCCATCACCATCGGCCAGTCCGCCCATCCAAGCTCCGGAACCCAGTGGGATTCGGCTCTCGCTCCCGAGGGCGTATGATGGTACCGCTGCCCTCGGGACACGAGAGCGTTTCCGCCCTCATCTCCTGTCTCACCGGCAAGGCGTTGGAGTGGGCCAACGCCGAATGGAGGAGGATAGACGCCGCCACGATCACATACGCGGAGTTCTCCCGCCGCTTCATGGCTGTGTTCGACCATCCACCTGAGGGGAAAGCGGCGGGGGAGCGTCTATTCTACCTCCGGCAGAGGAGGAGGAGCGCCCAGGAATTTGCACTGGAGTTCCGGACTCTAGCGGCTGACGCAGGGTGGAATGAGCGGGCCCTCATCGATCATTATCGTTGTAGTCTTCGGGAGGACGTCCGTCGAGAGCTGGCCTGCAGGGATACCAGTCTCACGTTCGACCAGTTGGTGGACATGTCCATCCGGCTGGACACCCTGCTGGCCACCCGCGGACGTTCCGAGTGGGGTTCGTCCATTCCACCCTCCAGCACCTCCGAGCCGAGCCCTATGGAGCTCGGGGGTGCTGGCGCTAGAGAGAAGAGGGGAAGGAGCACGAGGCGGGCCATCCCCTGCACCAACTGTGGCCGTGGAGGACACACCGCGGCCAGGTGTTGGGGAGGGTCTCCTAGGGGAGAGGACGGCAGGCCCTGCACTGGGGAGTCCTTCCAGGTGAGTAGGCGTCCCACTTACCAAGAGCTCTCTGTTGTGCACTTCTGTATACCTGTGCGATTTCCACAGGTTGCACCTCATTCCCAGCATAAGGCGCTAGTAGATTCAGGCACAGCTGGGAATTTAGTTGATCGTAAATTTTGTTTAGAATTAGGGATTCCCCTACTTCCTGTTGACATCCCATTTCCTGTTCATGCCCTAGATAGCCGTCCGTTGGGATCGGGGTTGATCAGGGAAGTCACAGCGCCACTTAGGATGTGTACGCAGGGGGGTCATGAGGAGACTATCCAGCTATATCTTATCGACTCTCCTGCGTATCCGGTGGTGCTGGGAATTCCCTGGTTGAGTACCCATGATCCTTCTATTTCGTGGCAAGAGAGGGCTCTTAAGGAGTGGTCTGCCCAGTGTGAGAGGAGATGTTTGGGTGTTTCCGTGGGGGCGACCTCGGTGGAGAGTCCAAACCAGGTGTCCTCACTGCGCATTCCCACTGAGTATGAGGATTTGGCACTTGTGTTTAGTAAATCGAGGGCGACGCGTTTGCCTCCTCATAGACAGGGGGATTGTGCGATAGACCTCCAGGCAGGAGCAGCGCTTCCGCGGAGCCATGTGTATCCTCTGTCCCAAGAGGAGAAGAGGGCTATGGAAACTTACATAGCCGAATCTCTAAGACAAGGATACATACGGCCCTCCACTTCTCCTGCGTCCTCAAGCTTCTTTTTTGTGAAGAAAAACGATGGAGGGTTGCGCCCGTGCATAGATTACCGTAGTCTCAATCAGATCACTGTGAAGTACAGGTATCCACTACCTCTGATTGCGACCATGACAGAGTCTTTGCACGGAGCCTGTTTCTTCACGAAACTGGATCTCAGGAGCGCATATAACTTGGTGCGCATTAGGGAGGGCGATGAATGGAAAACGGCATTTAGTACCACCTCGGGTCATTACGAGTATCTCGTCATGCCATACGGGTTGATGAATGCTCCTTCAGTCTTCCAATCCTTCGTGGATGAGATTTTCAGGGACATGCAGTGGCAGGGTGTGGTCGTGTACATAGATGACATCCTGGTTTACTCGCCTACCCGAGACGAGCATGTAGCCCTGGTACGTCGTGTGTTGGGTAGGCTGTTGGAGCACGACCTGTATGTCAAGGCAGAGAAATGTCTGTTTTTCCAGGAGTCGGTCTCCTTTCTGGGTTATCAGTTATCCGCGTCAGGGGTGAAGATGGAGGTTGACCGGGTGTCAGCCGTGCGTAATTGGCAAACCCCAACCACCGTGAAAGAGGTGCAGCAGTTCTTGGGTTTTGCGAATTACTACCGGAGGTTTATCCGGGGTTTTGGACAGGTGGCAGCTCCCATAACGTCTCTTCTGAAGGGGGGTCCGGTGCGATTGCAGTGGTCAGCGGAGGCGGACAGGGCATTTGGGAGACTGAAGGCCCTGTTTACCTCGGCTCCAGTGCTTGCGCATCCGGATCCCGCCTTACCATTTCAGGTAGAGGTAGACGCGTCTGAGGCCGGTATAGGGGCCGTGCTATCACAACGGTCCGGCACGCCACCTAAACTCCGCCCCTGTGCTTTCTATTCTTAAAAGCTCAGCCCGGCGGAGCGGAATTATGACGTAGGAGACAGGGAGCTGTTAGCCGTGGTTCAAGCCCTAAAGGTGTGGAGACATTGGCTTGAGGGGGCTCAACACCCTTTTCTAATTTTGACTGACCACCGTAACCTGGAGTACATTCGGGCAGCTAGGAGACTGAACCCTCGCCAGGCTCGGTGGAACATGTTTCTAACCCGGTTTGTATTTAAAATCACGTACATCCCTGGGTCCCAGAACGGTAAGGTAGACGCCCTGTCCCGGCGGTATGACACAGAGGAGAGGTCCGTTGAGCCCACTTCCATACTGCCGGAGTCTTGTCTAGTGGCACCGGTAGTGTGGGAGGTCGATGCTGAAATCGAGCGGGCGTTGCGTACCGACCCTAGCCCTCCACAGTGTCCGGTGGGTCAGACGTACGTTCCGCTCGAGGTTCGGGATCGACTTATTTATTGGGCTCACACGTCACCCTCCTCTGGACATCCAGGTATTGGCCGGACAGTGCACTGCCTTAGCGCTAAGTACTGGTGGCCAACGTTAGCCAGGGATGTGAGGGTTTATGTCTCCTCCTGTTCGGTGTGCGCCCAGTGTAAGGCGCCCAGACATCTGCCCAGGGGTAAGTTACAACCCCTGCCCGTTCCACAACGACCCTGGTCTCACCTCTCGGTGGACTTTGTTACCGACCTTCCCCCCTCTCAGGGGAATACCACCATACTGGTCGTTGTGGATCGGTTCTCTAAAGCCTGTCGTCTTCTCCCAATGCCTGGTCTTCCCACTGCCTTGCAGACCGCTGAGGCACTATTCACCCACGTCTTCCGGCATTACGGGGTACCCGAGGATATAGTGTCTGATCGAGGTCCCCAGTTCACCTCCCGAGTCTGGAGAGCGTTCATGGAGCGCCTGGGGGTCTCGGTGAGCCTTACCTCGGGGTACCATCCGGAGAGTAATGTGCAGGTAGAACGTGTGAACCAGGATGTGGGTAGGTTTCTGAGGTCGTATTGCCAGGGCCGGCCGGAGGAGTGGGCGAGGTATATTCCCTGGGCAGAGATGGCCCAGAATTCTCTTCGCCACTCCTCCACTAACCTAACCCCTTTCCAATGTGTGTTAGGTTACCAGCCGGTTCTGGCACCGTGGCATCAGAGCCAGATCGAGGCCCCTGCGGTGGATGAGTGGGTAAGGCGCTCGGAGGAGACGTGGAACGCTGCACACGTCCATCTGCAGCGGGCCATCCGTCGACAAAAAGCGAGCGCCGATCTCCACCGCAGTGAGGGGCCGGTGTACGCACCTGGAGATCGAGTCTGGCTCTCGACCAGAAACCTGCCCCTCCGCCTGCCCTGCCGGAAGCTGGGTCGGCGGTTTGTAGGGCCCTTTAAAGTCCTGAGGAGATTGAACGAGGTGTGTTACAGGTTACTACTACCTATTGAGTATAAGAATATTAACCCCTCGTTCCATGTGTCTCTTCTCAGGCCGGTGGTAGCTGGCCTGAGAAGAGGGACATCCTAGACCCGTCTCTCCTGACTGAGTTCCACCGTAGTCACCCTACGCGCCCTGCACCGCGTCCTCCTGGTTGTCCCCGAGGCCGGGGTCGGCGCACGGCTGGAGCCGCGGGTCAAGGGGGGGGTACTGTCACGGAATCTGCCGAGGCTGCTCCTCCTCCTTGCTCGGGCAGGTTTCGGCGGTCGTCTTCCCCGGAGTAATAGCTGCCACCGTTGTATGTTTCTATGTTCGTTTGCTTTTGTCTGATTGTTGTACACCTGTGGTTAGTTAGCGTTGATTATGTGTCCTATAAGTTCTCGTTTTGTTAGTCATGTGTTGTGTGTTATTGAGCTTCCTGTCTTCGTGTCTGTTTTGGTTTTCCCTCCTTGTGTTTTAGGAGAGGGTTTCGCACTTGTTGTGCGCGTTAGTATTTTTCCTGTTTGTTTACGCCTGTGTGCGTATCGCTCGTCTCCGGGCACTTTTGCTCGTATTGATCTACTAAAGACTGTTTAACGAAGCTTCTGTGTCCTGCGCCTGATTCCCGCAACTTCCACATACAGCACTCCTGACATATGTTAATGTCATTATTGCCGTTTTGAATTGCAGTTGTCAGACATTTCCATTGTTTACTAATTTTGTTAGAACACTTGGAAATATTATTTATGAATCTTTGTTTATTATCATAATGCATCAAGCATTTCTGAAACTTTGGCTACCAGCTTTGTGCCTTTGTGCATGACCTCCAGATGCTTTTTCAGGTTTGATGTGGTGTTTCTGGACGAAGAGATCGACGCTGCCTTTGCAGAGTTTGCGTTTGACTACAATGTTGTTCTCTTTCTCCTTGATTAACTCAAAATAATGGGAGCATTTCCTCAAGGAAAAGGTTAAGCGAGGTTACAACACAGCTGCTTTCTTTGAATTAAGAATGTTACAGATAGAAATGCATTGATGAGAGCTGATGTGATTCCTCAGACACGTTTGTTCTACATGGTATATGTGGTGTGGATTTCAAAAAGACAATTGAGAGTTCTCTTTGAGATGCTCTAGAATTCTACCGATTCCCATCTTTCAATGAGAAACACATTTTAAATTAGATCAGATAGGTGTGTTGCAACTGTTGTTGTGATGATTTTCTCTGGTATCAAGTAATTCAGGGTGCAAGAGAATAGTTAAACACTTAGATGGAGAGTTGGTACCAAGTATTTAATATTACAGTACCAGATTCAGCATAATGAAAGTAAGTTGCCCCTCATTATCTGAATGATAGGCATACAAAATCTCTCAGTTTATATACGGCTTTGCAAGCTAATTCCATCCAACAGTTGCCAACTATTATTGAGTGTCACTCCCAACAACAATAGTATTATCTTGCAACCCAGTCAGCTTGCACCCTAATAAGGATATTCCATCACGTGCTCATTCTAAGATTAACACAAGTGGGCCCCCTAGACCTCCTTGCCCCGCATACCTTCTGGCACCCACCAGTGACAGAAATAAAAACATGGAATGTCCTCATCCTCCAACTCCTATGCAGCTCATAATATCTAACATTAACTGATCCTGTATAAAATACATAATATCACATACACTCAGTGGCCGACTTATTAGGTACACCCATCTAATACCGGTTCGGACCACCCTTGCCTCCAGAACAGCCTTAATTCTTCGGGACATGGATTCTACAAGGTGTCGGAAATGTTCGTTGCTCAATTGGTATCAAGGGACCTAACGTGTGCCAGGAAAACATTCCCCACACCAGTACACCACCGCCACTAGCCCGTACCGTTGACACATCAGCATGACGCAACAGGAACCAGGATTCCTGTTCCACTCCTCAATTGTCCAGTGTTAGTGATCGCTTGCCCACTGGAGCTGCTTCTTCTTGGTTTTAGCTGATAGGAGTGGAACCCGGTGTGGTCGTCTGCTGCAATAGCCCATCCATGACAAGGATCAACGAGTTGTGGGTTCCGAGATGCCGTTCTGCACATGTTGTACTGCGCCATTATTTGTCTGTTTGTGGCCCATTTGTTAGCTTGCATGATTCTTGCCATTCTCCTTCGACCTCTCTCATCAACGAGCTGTTTTTGCCCACAGGACTGCCGCTGACTGGATGTTTTTTATTTGTCGCACCATTCTCGGTACACCCTAGACACTGTCGTGCGTGAAAAGCCCAGGACGGCGGCCGTTTCTGAGACACTGGATCCGACCCGCCTGGCACTGACAATCATACCTAGGGTTGTTGCAGTGACCGTATTACCGCCACACCGACAGTCATGAGTCCCAACCGCAGTAAAATTCCACGTGACCGCTGAGTCACGGTAATCTCCTCTTATGCTCTCTGGACATGGTAGTACCCAACTCGCTAATAACCATCAGGTCGCTATTGGCCTGGTACTCTGGGCTCTATTGTCCCTTTAACCACTCTGACGTCAATGCAAATGCAATCGAAAATCACATCATTAAAACAGTGTCATGTTTTTAAAACTCACCTCACTGTGATTGATCAATTTGAAGAAAGAAGTTCAACAACAGGTTGAAACTGAGTGGAAAACATGGTCATTGTGGATGTTGTTTCAAAGCCTAACATAACGAAATGGACAGCGTGATGATTAATTCAAAACACCCATAGGCATATTAGAGTTTATGCATAGTCTGGTTAGACTGTAAACTCTCCTTCCAGACTCACATTAAGCATCTCCAATCCAAAGTTAAATCTAGAATCGGCTTCCTATTTCGCAACAAAGCCTCCTTCACTCATGCTGCCAAACATGCCCTCGTTAAACTGACTATCCTACCGATCCTTGACTTCGGCGATGTCATTTACAAAATAGCCTCCAACACTCTACTCAGCAAATTGGATGTAGTCTATCACAGTGCCATCCGTTTTGTCACCAAAGCCCCATATACTACCCACCACTGTGACCTGTACGCTCGTTGGATGGTCCTCACTACATATTCGTCGCCAAACCCACTGGCTCCAGGTCATCTATAAATCACTGCTAGGCAAATCCCCGCCTTACCTTAGCTCATTGGTCACCATAGCAACACCCACCCGTAGTATGCGCTCCAGCAGGTATATCTCACTGGTCATCCCCAAAGCCAACACCTCCTTTGGCCGCCATTCCTTCCAGTTCTCTGCTGCCAATGACTCCTCAAACAGTGATTGATGCATGGAGTGAAATAACCCGGAGTAGCCTACCAAGCATAATTGAAAAAACTAATCGGCAGGAAAGTGGCCCCTATTCGCTTTTCAAGTGCATGCAGATTACGTCTTTTTTCCCCTGTCTCTGTTCCTGCCCATTTGATAATGGAGCATTCTAAATTGAAACTAATTTTACGTTTTAGTAAAGACAAGATTGAATTGAGTAAAGTCTGTTGGGTGAAAACATGATCATTTGATGAGAGAACAGTGTGTGCAGCCTGAGACAAGGAACAGAGCACAAGCTTTGGTTGCAAATTTCTCAAACAATCAATAGCCTATACAGTGAGGGAAACAAGTATTTGATCCCCTGCTGATTTTGTACGTTGGCCCACTGACAAAGACATGATCAGTCTATAATTGTAATGGTAGGTTTATTTGAACAGTGAGAGACAGAATGACAACAAACAAATCCAGAAAAACGCATGTCAAAAATGTTATAAATTGATTTGCATTTTAATGAGGGAAATAAGTATTTGACCCCTCTGCAAAACATGACTTAGTACTTGGTGGCAAAACCCTTGTTGGCAATCACAGAGGTCAGACGTTTCTTGTAGTTGGCCACCAGGTATGCACACATCTCAGGATGGATTTTGTCCCACTCCTCTTTGCAGATCTTCTCCAAGTCATTAAGGTTTCGAGGCTGACGTTTGGCAACTCGAACCTTCAGCTCCCTCCACAGATTTTCTATGGGATTAAGGTCTGGAGACTGGCTAGGCCACTCCAGGACCTTAATGTGCTTCTTCTTGAGCCACTCCTTTGTTGCCTTGGCCGTGTGTTTTGGGTAATTGTCATGCTGGAATACCCATACACGACCCATTTTCAATGCCCTGGCTGAGGGAAGGAGGTTCTCACCCAAGATTTGACAGTACATGGCCCCGTCCATCGTCCCTTTGATGCGGTGAAGTTGTCCTGTCCCCTTAGCAGAAAAACACCCCCAAAGCATAATGTTTCCACCTCCATGTTTGACGGTGGGGATGTTGTTCTTGGAGTCATAGGCAGCATTCCTCCTCCTCCAAACACGGCGAGTTGAGTTGATGCCAAAGAGCTCGATTTTGGTCTCAACTGACCACAACACTTTCACCCAGTTCTCCTCTGAATCATTCAGATGTTCATTGGCAAACTTCAGACGGGCCTGTATATGTGCTTTCTTGAGCAGGGGGAAATTGCGGGCGCTGCAGGATTTCAGTCCTTCACGGCGTAGTGTGTTACCAATTGTTTTCTTGGTGACTACGGTCCCAGCTGCCTTGAGATCATTGACAAGATCCTCCCGTGTAGTTCTGGGCTGATTCCTCACCGTTCTCATGATCATTGCAACTCCACAAGGTGAGATCTTGCATGGAGCCCCAGGCAGAGGGAGATTAACAGTTATTTTGTGTTTCTTCCATTTCGAATAATCGCACCAACTGTTGTCACCTTCTCACCAAGCTGCTTGGCGATGGTCTTGCAGCCCATTCCAGACTTGTGTAGGTCTACAATCTTGTCCCTGACATCCTTTGAGAGCTCTTTGGTCTTGGCCATGGTGGAGAGTTTGGAATCTGGTTGATTGATTGCTTCTGTGGACAGGTGTCTTTTATACAGGTAACAATCTGAGATTAGGAGCACTCCCTTTAAGAGTGTGCTCCTAATCTCAGCTCGTTACCTGTATAAAAGACACCTGGGAGCCAGAAATCTTTCTGATTGAGAGGGGGTCAAATATTTATTTCCCTCATTAAAATGCAAAATCATTTTATAACATTTTTGACATTCGTTTTTCTGGATTTTGTTGTTGTTATTCTGTCTCTCACTGTTCAAATAAACCTACCATTAAAATTATAGACTGATCATTTCTTTGTCAGTGGGTAAATTTAAAAAATCAGCAGGGGATCAAATACTTTTTTTCCCTCACTGTAGTCGCATCATGCAGCCCGTATACAGTATGTTTTGATTTCTAAGACATTCAAATGTTTGTATCATTTACAACTAAAGTTGGCAAATAACTCTAAATCTAGCATACAGTGGGGAAAATAAGTATTTAGTCACCTACAAACAAGCAAGATTTCTGGCTCTCACAGACCTGTAACTTCTTCTTTAAGAGGGTCCTCTGTCCTCCACTCGTTACCTGTATTAATGGCACCTGTTTGAACTTGTTATCAGTATAAAAGACACCTGTCCAAAACCTCAAACAGTCACAATCCAAACTCCACTATGGCCAAGACCAAAGAGCTGTCAAAGGACACCAGAAACAAAATTGTAGACCTGCACCAGGCTAGGAAGACTGAATCTGCAATAGGTAAGCAGCTTGGTTTGAAGAAATCAACTGTGGGAGCAATTATTAGGAAATGGAAGACATACAAGACCACTGATAATCTCCCTTGATCTGGGGCTCCACGCAAGATCTCACCCCGTGGGGTCAAAATGATCACAAGAACGGTGAGCAAAAATCCCAGAACCACGCGGGGGGACCTAGTGAATGACCTGCAGAGAGCTGGGACCAAAGTAACAAAGCCTACCATCAGTAACACACTACGCCGCCAGGGACTCAAATCCTGCAGTGCCAGACATGTCCCCCTGCTTAAGCCAGTACATGTCCAGGCCCGTCTGAAGTTTGCTAGAGTGCATTTGGATGATCCAGAAGAGGATTGGGAGAATGTCATATGGTCAGATGAAACCAAAATAGAACTTTTGTGGAAACATCATGCTTTGGGGCTGTTTTTCTGCAAAGGGACCAGGACGACTGATCCGTGTAAAGGAAAGAATGAATGGGGCCATGTATCGTGAGATTTTGAGTGAAAACCTCCTTCCATCAGCAAGGGCATTGAAGATGAAACGTGGCTGGGTCTTTCAATATGACAATGATCCCAAACACACCGCCCAGGCAACGAAGGAGTGGCTTCGTAAGAAGCATTTCAAGGTCCTGGAGTGGCCTAGCCAGTTTTTAGATCTCAACTCCATAGAAAATCTTTGGAGGGAGTTGAAAGTCTGTGTTGCCCAGCGACAGCCCCAAAACATCACTGCTCTAGAGGAGATCTGCATGGAGGAATGGGCCAAAATACCAGCAACAGTGTGTGAAAACCTTGTGAAGACTTACAGAAAATGTTTGACCTGTGTCATTGCCAACAAAGGGTATATAACAAAGTATTGAGAAACTTTTGTTATTGACCAAATACTTATTTTCCACCATAATTTGCAAATAAATTCATTAAAAATGCCACAATGTGATTTTCTGAAAAATTCTTTTTCATTTTGTCTGTCATAGTTGACGTGTACCTATGATGAAAATTACAGGCCTCTCTCATCTTTTTAAGTGGGAGAACTTGCACAATTGGTGGCTGACTAAATACTTTTTTCCCCCACTGTATATGACCTGTTTCAAATTATCACTTTTACGCTCAACATACAGTGCATTCAGAAAGTATTCAGACCCCTTGACATTTTCCACATTTTGTTACATTACAGCCTTTTTCTAAAATGGATAAAATAGTTTTTTTTCCCTCATCAATCTACACACAATACCCCATAATAACGAAGCGAAAACAGGTGTTTTGAAATTTAGCAAATTTTTGAAAAAAACAAAACTGAAATACCTTATTTACATAAGTATTCAGACACTTTGCTATGAGACTCGAAATTGAGCTCAGGTGCATCCTGTTTCCATTGATCATCCTTGAGATGTTTCTACAACTTGATCGGAGTCCACCTGTGGTAAATTCAATTGATTGGACATGATTTGGAAAGGCACACACCTGTCTATATAAGGTCCCACAGTTGACGGTGCATGTCAGAGCAAAAACCAAGCCATAAGGTCAAACGAATTGTCTGTAGAGCTCCGAGACAAGATTGTGTCGAGGCATTGATGTAGGGAAGGGTACCAAAACATTTCTGCAGCATTGACGGTCCCCAAGAACAAAGTGGCCTCAATCATTCTTAAATGGAAGAAGTTTGGATCCACCAAGACTCTTCATACAGCTGGCCACCCGGCCAAACTGAGCAATCGGGGGAGAAGGGCCTTGGTCAGGGAGGTGACCAAGAACCCGATGGTGACTGACAGAGCTCCAGAGTTCCTCTGTGGAGATGGGAGAACCTTCCAGAAGGACAACCATCTCTGCAGCACTCCACCAATCAGGCCTTTATAGTAGAGTGTCCAGACGGAAGCCACTCCTCAGTAAAAGGCACATGACAGACCATGAGAAACAAGATTCTCTGTTCTGATGAAACCAAGATTGAACTCTTTGGCCTTAATGCCAAGTGTCATGCTGTGGGGATGAAGCATGGTGGTGGCAGCATCATGTTGTGGGTACGTTTTTCAGCGGCAGGGACTGGGAGACTAGTCAGGATTGAGGGAAAGATGAACGGAGCAAAGTACAGAGAGTTCCTTGATGAAAACCTGCTCCAGAGTGCTCAGGACCTCAGACTGGGGCGAAGGTTCACCTTCCAACAGGACAACGACCCTAAGTACACAGCCAAGACAACGCAGGAGTGGCTTCGGGACAGGTCTCTGAATGTCCTTGAGTGGCCCAGCCAGAGCCCGGACTTCAACCCGATGAAACATCTCTGAAGAGACCTGAAAATAGCCGTGCAGCACTGCTCCCCATCCAACCTGACAGAGCTTGAGAGGATCTGCAGAGAAGAATGGGAGAAACTCCCCAAATACAGGTGTGCCAAGCTTGTAGCGTCATTCCTAAGAAGACTTGAGGCTGTAATCGATGCCAAAGGTGCTTCAACAAAGTACTGAGTAAAGGGTCTGAATACTTATGTAAATGTAATATTTCCGGTTTTTATTTGTAATACATTTGCTAACATTTCTAAAAACCTGTTTTTGCTTTGTCATTATGGGGTGTTGTGTGTAGATTGATGAGGATGTTTTTTCTCCATCCCTTTTAGAATAAGGCTGTAACGTAAAAAAATGTGGAAAAAGTCAAGGGGTCTTAATACTTTCCGAATGCACTGTAGCCACTTCATATGCGCACTCGCTCTGGAATGGGAAAAATATCCTTTCTAAGTTCAATTATGTTCTCATTACTATAAAATTATATAATATAAATAATGGCACGGGACTTATAAGCATATCTTGTCTGCTAAATGAACAAACCTATAGCCTATGGCATGGAGCATAGCCAGATAACATACAGTAGGCCAAATCATATTCTGTTCCGAATAATGTTTCTTTAAACCTGCCTAAAGTAAATAATGGCTTTATTGTGATGGTGTATATTAAATTGATTTATTATACTTTTTTTAAAATATAGATGTTCCAAAGGCGTGCATCAGCGGCTTGTATGCGGCTTGTAAGAGTGGAGGCCTGGAGATGCTAAATGTGTTGATATTAATTAACGGTCACTTACTGTGAGATCGGCAGTCTTTCGCATGAATAACTGGCTGACAAAATGTCATGACCGCCACAGCCCTAATACCACACTCAAAGTCGCTTAGGTCAATCGTTTTGCCCATTCTAACGTTCAATCGAACAGTAACTGAATGCCCCGATGCCTGTCTGCCTGCTTTATATAGCAAGCAACCACTTGACTCACTGTCTGTAGGAGTGATCTATTTTTGTGTACAGGTTGGTGTACCTAATAAACTGGCCGCTGAGTGGCTATTGCTAAGAATGTGAGAGTAGGGTGACTCCCTTAGCGGGTCTCGAACATCCTAACCACTGTCCCAATAAGGGATATCTTTAGGGAATGTGCTTATTGGTCCAGAATAGTTAGGCCCTGTCCAGAAAAAACCCTAACCCCTCCTCCCTAGGCATTTGTGTCAATATGAAACAACTTGATATGTGTAAGCAATAGAGTGAATGCATTTTGAAGTCAATCTCAGCTCTGTTAAAAGTACACGCAAAAATGGTTTTATTGATCATAGTGATTCAGGAGTATCATTTAAAATGTTAATATGCCCCACCAACATTAGCCAACTATACAGAAATCCCTTAAAGCTACAATATGTAACTGTTTGGAAGACTGACCAAATGTACATAGAAATGTGAGTTATAGATATGTCATTCTCATTCAAACCAAGTCTAAGACGCGGTAGAGCTGTTCTATGTGCATATTTCTATGCTTCACATTCTTAAGTTTAGTTTTTGCATCTTTTGCTTTCAGTTTTGTACACCAGTTTCAAACAGCTGAAAATACAAGAGGTTGTGAGTTCAAATCCCAAGTTGAATAATAATTACTGTATAAATGAACATGCACAATGTAATCATGTGTGTCAAATATGTAACTTGAAAACACTGTATGTTAAAAAGACTGTGTGAGTATCCCTAACCTTGCCAACAGACAAGAAGAGCTGTGAATGGATCAGTAGTTCACCAATCAGGGCTTTGATGGGCTTGGCAACAGTAACAAGGCGTGATATGTAATAAAACCTTTTTTGGGAGAACGTTTCTTTGGGACCATCAGGCAACGTCCTGACAACTGATACACAGAAATATTATTGCAAAGTTCCCATGAAACGTGTCTAGAACATTAATATCTTATATTCTGAGAACATGGTAACCATGTTCCGCGTGTACTTAATGTGACGTTGATGTGATATTCTCCTAACCCTCAGAAAACTGGACACATTAATGTTATTTTTATTTTTTAATTTTATATATTTTTAAAATATTTGTTTATTTTTTTTGGGGGGGGGGGATGGATCAGCTTAATATTGCAGATAGATTGTATCTTCTATCAATGTAATTGTCTGCATCACTTCCAATCCCCCATGTTTTTTTTATTTTATATATATACTCCCCTTTATTACTTTTCAACCCCACCATCCTTTCCCTACTTGGAGTAAATTAGTGAACAACAATGCCCAGGCCTCTACTTCCGGTCTATACTTACTATCTACACCTTATGGACAGAGTTAATTTTACAATAATTATATTATATATATATATATATATATATATATATATATATTTTTTTTTTTTTTTTTTGCTCCTGAACTTCTTCTACTCTCAACCTCTCCGATCATTTTCATGATGTCCTATATACTTATTATGGACACAGTATGCCTACATTATTAGCTATCTTTGTTATTATTCGTTGTTATTTGTTATTAGTCCCATCCTTCAACTCTATTCAATACCTCCCATCTATCTCTTAACACCATCCATATAGGATTTCTATTTGCCATATATATTTCAACCGTACTGTGATGTTTTACAAAAGTTCTGAACCTTTCTATTCTCATTGCTTCTACAGATTGTGAATTAAAAATAAACATTTTTGCTAAAAGTATTATTATATTATTGATTGATTGACTATGACTTTTCAGATCACCCAGTAATGCTATCTGCAAGGTTAGTTCCAGGTAAATATTGCAATCCTTTAGCCATTCCTGGACCTGTGTCCAAAAACAAGCTACAAATGGACAGAACCAAAACAAATGATCTAATGATTCTGTCTCTTCACAGCAAAATCTGCAGAGCTGGGAAGATTGTATCCCCCATATAAATAACATTCTATTGGTAGCAAGAATTTTATATAATAATTTAAATTGAAAGATTCTAATTTTTGAATCTGGTGTCGTTTTGCGTGTCAGTTCATAAACACTATGCCATGGGATAGGTACGTCAAAGATCTCTTCCCAACTATTTTGCAATCTATATGGGACGGCTGTCAATCCTTTGGTCCTTAAGTGAAACTGATACACTTTTTTATTTATCACAGTTTTCCTTAACCAATTATGTTCTTTAATGCAAGGCCGACAGACAAGTTCCTTACTTTCTCCCCCTTCCACTTTCCTCTTCCACTTTTGCGGTAAGGCCGCAATTATTTGGTTGTAATTTTGGGTAGAGCAGACATTTCCATATGTTTTTGTTAGCTGCATGTGTGACATAACTCCACCAGTCCTACCGATGATATCATTTACGAAGATTATACCTTTTTTAAACATTCTGTCAAAAAATAAAGGTTTTTTGTCAATTAGTATATTTGAATTTAACCACAATATTTGTTGCGTTATTTGTTCTGTCGTTTCTGGAGGATTAAATTGAAATTGCAACCAACTTTCTATGGCTTGTTTTAGAAATAGTGACATTTGGGAGATTATTTCCTTTTCAAATAACTGAAAGTGAGAGGTTGTAATCTGAATAAAGGGAAAAAGGCCTTTCTTGAACATTGGGTGAGACAATCTTACTAATTTGCTTGAGAACCAGTTCGGATTTAAGTATAATGAATGTTCTTGCAATGTCCCATAAAACACGTCAAGAACATTGTTGTATATTCTGAGAACATTGTAACCACGTTCTAGATAAGTTGTGCTTGACATTAAGGGAATGTTCTCCTAACTTTAACACCAAAAAATGCTAAAAAGGTTCTCAGAGGATTTTTGCTAACATAGATAGAATGTTACCCTAACTAATTCGAAAACTGGACACTCAAACATTAGGGGGGAGAGATCTGAAAATAAATGTAGTCCTGCTTTGTGGCATTTCGCGAATGCTCTGTGTATACTGATCGCACTATATGTTTTTGTGCGTGTAGATATGGTTGTCCTTGCTCGATAGAGCCATTGGTTGTAGGGCTGTGTCAGTAATTGAATAACCGTGTAACTGACGATTATGGATGAAGACCATCATGAAAATAAAATAACCATTAAAAAAACGTTTAAATAGGCCTACATTCATTTTAGGATTTATTTAAATTTTATTATTAACTTTATTTTCATGTAGATAAACTCTTCTTTCCAACTGATGATGCGTGGGGACGTAGAGCCCTATAGGCTATGACACTTCAGTAAAAAAGTAGTTTGATGTGTGGACTTTCTTTAATACAATGCATATTTTCATTGTTTGCTATTAAATAAATAAATCTGTCTTCTTTTAAAAAAGGTTGGATGTGTCTGACTATTGATTAATTATTCAACAGCAGTAGACAAGGTTGTTCTGGCACTGAGGCCTATAATGTGCTAATGTTGTATCAAATGGAAAATGCGCCAATCATCTCCAACCTGGCGGAGACCTAGGGGAGACCAAACAAATTGCCGCCGTCCTATCCCCACAAAGTACAATAGTAGCCTAGGCTATACAGTGTCGGCCCGCAATGCACTTTTATGAATGCCCATGTGGTAACCTACCGTTTGTAAAACAGGACATTTACAGTTAATCCCTGTCATTTGGTTAAATTCATTTCTGTTAATGCATGTATTAACTGCAGTAATTTACCGTTCTCATTCTCGGAGTGGAAATGTTATTTGCAGAGTGTCACGACGTCCTCTGAAGCTGCCTCCCTCCTTGTTCGGGCAGGCTTCGGCGTTCGTCGACACCGGCCTTCTAGCCACTGCCGCTCCATATCTCATCATTCCATTTGTCTTGTCTTGTCAATTACACACACCTGGTTCATATTCCCCACATTAGTACGTGTTTAAATGTTCCCTCTGCCCCCTTGTCCTTGTGGGTGATTGTTCATTGTGAGGATTAGTAGCTCGGTTGAGCTCAGTATTTTGTATTGCCGGGGTATTATCCCCGTGTGCATGTTTGTTCCAGTGCGCCTGTTTTGCGCACTGGACTGGTTACGCTGGATTACGGAATAAACTCTGTATACTGTGATTTACCCTCCTGCATCTGACTCCTTCAAATCACGCATCACAGAATCACCCACCAGCTATGGAGTCAGCGGGAGAGGAGCGCATGCCTGGAGCCATGGCACGGGTCCAGGAGCATTCAACAATGCTAGCCAGCTTGGGAGAAGCGATGGATCGGGTTCTCCAGGTCGTCCAACGCCTGGAGAGGAGAGGACCCGATCTGTCGAGACCAGCTGGGCAACCGGATCCAGCGACCCACACCCCAGCACCCAGAGGGATCCATATATCCCGACCACGGGAGTTTGACGGGACAGCTGCTCTCTGCCAAGGATTCCTCCTCCAACTGGAGCTCTACTTCTCCAGCATCAGCCCAGCCCCATCGGAGCGGGAGAAGGTGTCAGCCCTCATCTCCTGCCTCTCAGGGAAAGCCCTGGAGTGGGCCAGAGCGGTCTGGAATGAAGAAAGAGCCGCAATGGACAACTACGGGGAGTTCGCTCGCCTCTTTCGGGCTGTCTTCGATCACCCGCCCGAAGGTCGAGAGGCGGGCGAGCGGCTGGTCCCCCTGAGGCAGGGGACGAGGACTGCGCAGGACTTTGCCTTAAGTTTCGGACTCTAGCAGCTGGGTCCGGGTGGAACGAACGGGCCCTTATCGACCACTTCTGGTGCCATCTGCGGGAGGATGTCCGAAGGGAGCTAGCCTGCCGGGACACCATGTTGTCCTTCATGCAACTGGTGGACATGGCCATCTGTTTGGACAACCTGCTGGCAGCCAGAGGACGTCCTGGAGGGGGTCTGCCCGTTCCAACCCCGGCCGACTCGGATCACGAGCTGATGGAGCTGGGTGGAGCCGCGATCCGAGAGAGCGGAGGACGACAGCGCCAGTGTCACTCTGGTGGCACGAAGGGACATTACACCGCACGATGTCGTCAGCATTCTTTTGGGTCTGGAGGCGGCAGGCAGGGCACTCTCGCATCACCCCAGGTATCGAACACCCACACTTGTTCAGAGCCCTCTGCTGCGCACTGTACCTTACCCATCCACTTTCCTGATCACATTGTAGTTCCCCAGTGTAAGGCGCTAGTCGGAACTTTATGGACAGGGCATTCTCACACAGTCTAGGCATTTCATTGGTTCCCCTATCCATTTCACTTCCCATCAGAGCACTTGACAGTCGACCATTAGGGTCCGGGTTTGTTAGGGAAGTTACCGCACCAGTCACCATGGTTACCCACAAGACTCATAGCGAGCAAGTCACGTTTTTTATTACTGAGTCTCCTGCTTTCCCTGTGGTACTAGGTATCCCTTGGTTAGCACTCCACAACCCCACATTCTCATGGCCGCAGAGGGTTCTCACAGGGTGGTCGCGAGAGTGTCAGGATATTGTCTCTGTGTTTCCGTTGGTGCAACCACGGTGGAAAGTCCAGACACTACCTCCACCGTGCGCATTCCCCCCGAATACCTTGATTTGGTGCACACGTTTTCCAAAACGCAGTCGACCAATATACCACCTCATCAGATGGGGGATTGCGCGATAAACCTCCGGGTAGACGCTGTGTCTCCCAGGAGTCATGTGTATCCCCTGTCACAGGCTGAAACGGAGGCTATGGAAACATACTTCACCGAGTCCCTGAGCCAGGGGTTTATACGTCCCCCCACTTCACCCGCCTCCTCTAGTTTCTTTTTTGTGAAGAAGAAAGACAGCGGTCTGTGCCCTTGCATTGATTATCGATCTCTGATCAAGGAGGCGATACGATTTAGTTATCCTCTCCCCCTCATTCCTTCAGTGATCGAATCAATGCATGGGGCGCGCTGCTTCACCAAATTAGATCTCCGGAGTGCGTACAACCTGGTGCGTGTCCGAGAGGGGGGTGAGTGGAAGACAGCATTCAGCACAACCACGGGGCATTATGAATACCTGGTGATGCCCTACGGTTTGATGAATTCTCCATCCGTCTTCCAGTCCTTTGTGAATGAGGTGTTTCGGGACATGCTTGGTCGCGGTGTAGTGGTCTACATCGATGACATTCTGGTGTATTCCACTACACGCGCTGAGCATGTGTCCCTGGTTCGCAAAGTGCTGGCCCGACTGTTGGAGAATTACCTTTATGCCAAGGCAGTAAAGTGTCTATTTTTCCAGCAGTCCCTCTCCTTCCTCGGATACCGCATTACCACCTCAAGTGTGGAGATGGAGGGAGATTGCATTTCAGCCGTGCGTAATTGGCCGACTTCAACCACAGTCAAGGAGGTGCAGCGCTTTATTGGCTTCGCCAACTACTATCAGAGGTTTATCCGGGGCTTTGGCAAGGTCGCAGCTCCCATTACATCTCTGTTGAAGGGTGGGCCGTCCCGGCTCTGCTGGTCTGCTGAGGCTGACAGGGCCTTCAGTAACATGAGGGGTCTGTTCACCTCAGCCCCGGTACTGGCCCACCTCGATCGATCACTACCGTTCGTAGTGGAGGTGGATGCGTCCGAGGTAGGGATAGGTGCTGTCCTATCTCAACGCTTGGGCACGCCACCCAAGCTCTGCACCTGTGCCTTCTTCTCTAAGAAGCTCAGCCCGGCGGAGCAGAACTACGACGTTGGTGATCGGGAGCTGTTGGCTGTTGTCCGAGCCCTGACCGTGTGGAGGCATCGGCTCGAAGGGGCGAAACACCCTTTCCTCGTCTGGACGGACCACCATAACCTGGAGTACATCCGGGCAGCGAGGAGGCTGAATCCTCGCCAGGCCAGGTGTGCCCTATTCTTCACCCGGTTTGATTTCACACTATCATACATCCCGGGTACGAAGAACGTGAAGGCAGACGCATTGTCACGGCTGTATGACACAGAGGAGAGGCCCAGAGACAATAACCCCATTCTCCTAGCCTCCTGCGTTGTGGCGCCGGTAGTATGGGCGATGGACGCGGATATAGAGCAGGCGTTACGCACAGAGCCATCTCCACCTCAGCTGGGCTGCAGTACGTGCCTGCTCTTAACCATGACCGTCTGATCTACTGGGCACACACGTCACCCTCCTCTGTTTACCCAGGTATCGGTCGTACAGTGCGCTGCCTGACCGGAAAATACTGGTGGCCTAACTTGGCTAAGGACGTGAGGGTGTATGTCTCCTCCTGCTCGGTGTGCGCCCAGAGTAAGGCACCTAGGCACCTCCCAGCGGGTAAGTTACAACCTTTACCAGTTCCACAACGACCATGGTCTCACCTGAGTGTTGATTTCCTTACCGATCTTCACCTCTCCCAAGGTAACACCACCATCCTGGTCGTTGTGGACCGCTTTTCCAAGGCCTGCGACCTCCTTCCTCTGCCCGGTCTCCCCACGGCCCTGCAAACTGCGGAGGCCCTGTTTACACTGGTCTTCCGGCACTATGGGGTACCAGAGGATATAGTGTCTGACCTGGGTCCCCAGTTCACATCCAAGGTCTGGAAGGCGTTCATGGAACATCTGGGGGTCTCGGTCAGCATGACCTTTGGTTTCCACCCCGAGTCTATTGGGCAGGTGGAACGGGTAAATCAGGATGTGGTTAGGTTCCTGCGGTCCTACTGCCAGGACCGGCCCGGGGAGTGGTCGGTGTTCTTGCCATGGGCCGAATATGCCCAGAACTCTCTCTGTCACTCCTCCACTAACCTAACGCCATTCCAATGTGTTTTAGGTTACCAACCGGTTCTGGCACTGTGGCACCAGAGCCAGACCGAGGCTCCTGCGGTAGATGACTGGTTTCGGCATGCAGAGGAGATGTGGGACGTTGCCCACGTCCACTTCCAACACGCCGTGCGGCGTCAGAAGGCCAACACTGACCGCCACCGCAGTGAGGCCCCGGTCTTCGTACCGGGTGATCGGGTCTAGCTCTCGACCCGGAATCTGCCCCTCTGCCTGCCCTGCTGGAAGCTGAGCCCACGGTGTGTTGGGCCGTTCAAAGTCCTGAGGAGAATCAATGAGGTTACCTATAGGTTATTACTCCCCCATAATTACCGTATTAACCCCTCGTTTAATGTGTCTCTCCTCAGGCCGGTGGTGGCTGGTCTGCTCCAGGAGTCTGAGGTGCGGGAAGTCCCTCTGCCGCCTCTGGACATCGAGGGGGACCGGCGTACTCCATCCGTTCCATCCTGGATTCGAGGCATTGGGTGGGGGGCCTTCAGTACCTCGTGGAGTGGGAGGGGTACGGTCCGGAGGAATGGTGCTGGGTCCCGGTGAGGGATATCCTCGATCCCTCCCTGTTGCGGGATTTCCACCGTTGCCATCTGGCTCGCCCTGCTCTGCGTCCTCCTGGCCGTCCCCGAGGCCGGGGTTGGCACTCTGCTGGAGCTGCGCGTCAAGGGGGGGGGGGGGGTACTTTCACGACTTTCTCCGAAGCTGCCTCCCCTCCTTGTTCGGGCAGGCTTTGGCGTTCGTCGTCACCGGCTTACTAGCCGCTGCCGCTCCATATATCATCATTCCATTTGTCTTGTCTCTTATCCTCTCATTGGTCTGTGTTTTAGTGTTCCCTCTGCCCCCTTGTCCTTGTGGGTGATTGTTCATTGTGAGGATTGGTAGCTCGGTTGAGCTCAGTATTTTTTATTGCCGGGGTATTGTCCCTGTGTGCATGTTTGTTTAAGTGTTCTGCCTGTTTTGCGCACTGGACTGGGTACGCTGGATTATGGAATAAACTCTGTATACTGTGATTTACCCTCCCGCGCCTGTCTCCTTCAAATCACGCATCACACAGAGTTCACAACTTTGTAAGATTTATTTTCTATTTTGTTTTCCTCTTCTCTCTGCTGTGAATTGGAGATTGGGGTCAGATAAGTTAATATAAGAAATGAACTCTGAGAGGAGACCCACTGGGTACAGACGTCAGTTCAACGTCTATTTTTTGTTTACATTTGGTTGAGTTGTCTACCAACATGAATTCAACATGAAATCAACAAAAAATGTCACCATAACATTTGATTTAGGATAAAAGTTGGGTGAATTTTTTTTTTAATTCACTTACGTTGATGACTTTTTGCAAATCCAATCAGTTTTCGATGTTGATTCAACGTCATCACATTACATTTTTCTGTTGTTGAAATGATGTAGAAACAACATTGATTCAAACCAGTTTTTGCCCAGTGGGAAGCGTCAGTACTGTTCTATACCAGTAGGATGTCATCTATGTCTCTTTTCCAAAGGGCGACAGTCTGGAAAAATTGGTTTTTGTGGACATCATAAATGAAGTTCTCCTCCCAGTGTCCCATAAATACAGTAAATTCACATAGTTAGGAGTGAATGCAGCTCTCATCACTGTACGCCAAATACGTTGATAGAAACTGCCCGCACATTGGAAGCAATTTAATGTGAGGGCTTTTTCAGTGAGAGACAGAATAGTTAGATGGAGGTAAGATACCCTCTGGTCCAACCTGAACATAACATAGTAATGGTAAATCCGGGACACTCCAATTAGTATGATATGTTACGTTTCGTATAGTATGTATTTATTTGTGGATGTCCATCATCCATTTCGTATGATATGTTATACATTTAAATTCGTATTAAATGTTACGCATTTGCAAAACATATGATAAGTGACCCACCACCTGTTTCGGTCGTATGAGGCAAAATTTGAAATTGTGTTTTTTTACATTGGATAAAAGTAGAGACTCCGAGCTAGAAAATGGTATATCATAGACTGCAGTTGAGGAACAATGAGGAAGTAATTCTGTTTTGAAAGTTGATAAACTTGTAACCCCACTTTTGAGAAAATGACACGTGAGAGCTCTTCTTTGTCTACACCCATTCAGCATCGTTCACACCCTCTTAAGCCTTAGCCCCACACATCTCTTTAAGGATTGACAGTGTAGTAAACATCCAAAGATTTCAAGACTAAAAGTGGTGAAAGTAGTAGCAAAAAGTAGTAGTAAAAATAAAATGTATCTAGTCCTTGGCCTATATCCTAATCTGACTTTGGTGCAGGTCATGTTGTTCTTCACATTACAGACTCTGGTAAACACACACTATATTTGTCACATGCACAGGATACAGAAGGTGTAAATGGTACAGTGAAATGGTTACTTGTATAGTGGAGTCTTTTGTTTAGATTTGAACGGTCATCCAACTCGGAATTCCAACTCGGGAACTCGGGCCTCTTTCTAGAGCTCCTATACAGATCATACACGTAACGTTAGCTAGCGAACCAGCCAGCTAATGGTAGCTTGCTAGCTAACAGTACGCTTTAACTTGCAATGAAAACGACTTTCTGACAAAATTAGAAATGTATAATATCTGAAAATGTAGCTAGACTCTTACCCGTATACATGGATGAACGCTTCTCCCGCTGTCATGGATGCCATGGTTGCCCTTAGTTTGAATCCAGAGACAGGTGTTTTATACAACAGCCTTCTTTCTGTGTTCTCTTTTTGGACTCTCTGCTTCCACCGGGCATTCCACTGATTTCAAAATTCAGTCAACTTCTTCCGTGACAACGGCACTGTTTCTTCCCCACCATTGTCATCAGAATAGTCTACAATGTCTGGTTCAATTAAAATGTTTTTACCTAAATCAGGGATTTCCTCATTGTCTGATTAATTTTCAGAGTCAGAGAGAGTCAGCATGGCACGATCATCTTCCAGAAAGTAGTCCATCACAACGTTTTCCCACTGAGCTTTGTCGAGTACCTCCTTGCCAAAATCCCAAAGTTATACCTAACCTTAACCCTAACCCCTAGCCTAGCTAACATTAGCCACAACAAATTGGAATTCATAACATGTGACCCGTTGCAAGAAACTAGGCTTATTTCGCACATCACTACTTCACAGGAGAGGCATTTGAATGTTTTTTCATGTTTTTTCTTTGTGAAGTTACTCAAAACAGTCAGGAGAGGGAGAAAACAATAACTCATACTGCGTAAAGAATCAGAGCAGATACAATTTAGCTTGTTGAATCCTGGCACCAATGACAAAATAGGCAAACACAATTTTAGTAAAGATCAAGTTGGGGATTTGATTCAAGTATTTGATTACTAATATTGCATGAACTAATAGAAGTAATGGATGGCCAGCTTAGTAGACTGGTATCTGGAAAAACATTCACCATTGAGAGTAAATCAGAGCTTCATTTACCTCGAAGAGAGAGAAAGGAAATTACGAAATTATTACAGGCAAAGCCGCATTTAGAACAAGTCTCTTGTAAAAGTAGTGAAAATCAGACAATGTGCAAATGGATGTTAATTAAATTAGGGTTTTTCCATATCTTAGTGATAGGTCAGCATGGACAGATAATGACTATCCTCAAGATGGTAGTTTTAAAAGGGATAAATTACAAGTAGCGCAAAAGTATATAATTGAAAATACAGCCATAAGCAACCCGAAATGGGATTTAGTTTATATGAAAGATGTGTATAAAGCATGGGATTTAATGAGTGCACAATGGCCAGTAAATATCATTAGGAAGGAGGAAAAGTCAGTTAGGACATTAAGTAATTTGGCAATGGAGCAACATAATCTATTTTATGAAACGAGTCAGTCCACATGGGCTATTCCTAAACTCAGGTCAACATACATGTTTCCTATAGCTAAAACAGATAACTTTGAGGTCAAACAGTGGCACGAGGAATGCAGGTTTGGTTTGGTAGAGCTTTAGAAATGGCAGAAAGAAGGTTTAGAGGTCATACAGGACGAATAAACATTGAAAAAATTAGATATACTAGAGAGTGTGTGGAAAATGAATATAAAATGAGATTTACAATAATTAAACAAAACCAAAATGCCGATTTAAACAATAGATTAGCAAATATAAATATGGAATTTTTCGTTGAAGCAGGAGAACGACAATAATCGAGGGAGATAGAGAGAGGGAAATTGGACTCCTGCCCAACCGTACCCTAATTCCCAGAATAAATCTAGAGAGGAGAAGCCGGGTGATCTATTCAACAAGATTGAAGGTGTCCTTTAAGTAATCAGAAGGTCCAGTCTATCAGAATTAGTGGAACTCCGCAAATTGATCCTATATCTCTCCCATTACAAATTGATTTGGAGGATATTAATTTTCAACATTTATTTATAGTAAACTGTCACGATCGTTAACGGAGGCGGACTAAGGCGCAGCGTGATAAGCGTACATACTTTATTAGTATTGAACACACAAACAAAACAACAAAAGAACGATACGTGAAGTCCTAGGTTATACACACAAACCTTACGGATCAAGATCCCACAACGACTAGTGCCAAACAGGCTGCCTAAGTATGGTCCTCAATCAGAGACAACGAGCTACAGCTGTCTCTGATTGGGAACCACCCTGGCCAACATAGATCAACACGATCTAGAAACTCAAACAGACACCTAAACATAACACAGAAAATACACACCCTGGCTCAACATTTCAGAGTCCCCAGAGCCAGGGCGTGACAGTACCTCCCCCCCAAAGGCGCGGACTGCGACCGCGCCACACAAACAGAAGAGGGTAGGGGCCGGGTGGGCATTCCGCCTCGGAGGCGGATCCGGCTCCGGGCGTGACCACCACTCTCTCTCTACCTCCCCGTTGCGCCCCAGGTCCGGTGGAACAGGCACGGGCCGTGCCGGACTGACGACGCGCACCACTGGCTTAGTGCGGGGAGCAGGAACGGGCCGGACCGGGCTGGCGACGCACACCACTGGCTTGGTGCGGGGAGCAGGAACAGGCCGGACCGGGCTAGCGACGCGCACCACAGGCTTGGTGCGGGGAGCAGGAACAGGCCGGACCGGGCTGGCGACGCGCACCACTGGCTTGGTGCGGGGAGCAGGAACAGGCCGGACCGGGCTGGCGACGCGCACCACAGGCTTGGTGCGGGGAGCAGGGACAGGCCGGACTGGGCTGGCGACGCGCACCACAGGCTTGGTGCGGGGAGCAGGAACAGGCCGGACCGGGCTGGCGACGCGCACCACAGGCTTGGTGCGGGGAGCAGGAACAGGCCGGACCGGACTGTGGAGACGGACTGGAGGTCTGGAGCGGAGAGCTGACACAACCCGTCCTGGCTGAATGCCTATTTCCACACAATCTGGCACTACAGCACTTGGCACTGGCGCAGGATATCCGGGACCGAGGAGGGGTACTGGAGGCCACGAGCGTTGAGCCGGCACACTCCGTCCTGGCTGCATGCCCACCTTAGCACGACACGTGCGTGGTGCTATCACAGGACTGTGCCAGAACACTCGCGGCACAGTACTTGGCTCCGCATAACACGGAACCTGCCCAGTCTCACGCTGCCTAGCCTGAGTACGGGGAGTTGGCTCTGCTCTACCTCTAGGCTCCGCCAACCACCCTTCCAGCCCCCCAAACCTGGTGCCCCCCTCTCCTAGTCCGCCGATTCGTCCTGTAGCTGCCTCCAGCAGCCCCGTCGTCCACGCCGTGTGCCCCCCCAAAAAAATGTCTTGGGGTTGCCTCTCGCGTGTCCGTCGTCGGCACGGTTGGCGCCATTTCTCCTCTCCTGCCTGGGCATTTACTTTTGCCCATGGCCCTCTGCCCGCGAATATGTCCTCCCATGACCACCATTCGCCCACCTGGGACATCGCCAACTTCTCCTCCTGGGCACGCTGCTTGGTCCTCTGGGGGTGGGATCTTCTGTCACGATCGTTAACGGAGGCGGACCAAGGCGCAGCATGATAAGCGTACATACTTTATTAGTACTGAACACACGAACAAAACAACAAAAGAACGATACGTGAAGTCCTAGGTTATACACACAAACCTTACGGATCAAGATCCCACAACGACTAGTGCCAAACAGGCTGCCTAAGTATGGTCCCCAATCAGAGACAACGTGCTACAGCTGTCTCTGATTGGGAACCACCCTGGCCAACATAGATCAACACGATCTAGAAACTCAAACAGACACCTAAACATAACACAGAAAATACACACCCTGGCTCAACATTTCAGAGTCCCCAGAGCCAGGGCGTGACATAAACGCTACAACTACTATGGGAAGAGACCTTTTAAGTAAACTCGATGCAACCATTTTTTGTTCACCAGATGGCATCGAGGTATATGGATCAACATAGGCTATTTTATGAACAAAGAGCAGAAAGTAATTTTAATCTGAAAGGGTGCATAATAAATTATATGAATGTGCATGATAAGTTGATATAAGTTTGGATAATAAGCTTTGATATAGCATTACATTGTGGTTCCGTACATCAATGCCCATCATATAATATCAAGGAGTGGTATGGAGAACGTGGGTTATTTTAGAATGTAGGGGAAAAGTAGGATGTTTAAAGGAGAGGCTTAACTTTGACGAGGTTTCCTGAAGGTTAGAGAACCGGTGAGGATCCAATGACAGGAAGGTCAGTGTCCTTGAAACTGCAGTCTGTTAATTTTTTTTGGTTCCGCTGGGAGTATGTTTTAAGGAGAAGTTGAGGAGGGTTGAACAGAGTTTAAACTAAACATGAGTGTTTTTGCAAGATAATGGATTGATTGAGTGTATTACTATTGATTCTGAACTGAATGAAAGTCTAATTTAGCCGCCACTATAGACAAAGGGAGTTGACGGAGCAATAAAAGAGCGGGAAACTGAAGAGGGAGGGATTTTAAAGCTAGGGTGTGTGGAGGGCACTATATAAGATGGAGAGAGAGAGGGAGAGGGGGGGCTACTCTGCAGACCAGCTTCCTTTTATTGAAATTCAATAAAGTAAATCTTGATTCAACAAAAACTCTGTAAGAACTTTGATTTTTAATAAAGTATAGTGATTAATTTCCACAACATGATGAAGTGAGGGAATTTCATTTTGTATCAGATGGTAAGACGATAAACCAATGTAATTTTGTGGGATTTCTTTGTTATTTCAATGGCATAGAGTAAAATCTGGGTTTCTGAGTGTAATTCAATTGTTGGTATGTGTTGCTTAGACAGATACTACAAAGTTTTTGGTTTGGTGATGTAGAATGGAAGATTTATCAGCGTGCTTGGTTAAAATTGAATGACCATTATTTAACAGGAATAGCGAGACGATTTCGAGGTAATTGTTTGCATTGCCTAAGGGTTTGCTAGATTAAACGATTGAGAATGGTGGTGTAATGTCTATCAATAAATTGGATATTGATAATCTGGATATAAATTCAATATATGCGTTTAGATTGGTGACGTAACTTGCTCTGAGACCTTGAAGGAGTTGTTTGCCTTGCTCTGCAAGGTCGCGCCTTTTGTTGAACGACAAGTAATGGTGCTTTGAGGGTAACTGTTGTTAATGTGTTTAGAGGGTCCCTGGTTCAAGACCATGTAGGGAAGGAAGCAAAATTGTTACATTGATGCTGTTGACCTGAATCCCTGGTTGAATTGATAAGATTATATGAAAGAGATTGTCCTACCAACCCATGGCGGCATTGGATAACATAGTAATTAAAGTGGCATCCCTGTGAATAGATGTTTTGACTATAACTTCAAAATAATTTGTCACCTGCTAAAGTACCGTTGGATGGAAAGACAGCGGTAGAGGATAATAGAGATTGTAGAGGGTTTTCTGTATTAAAAGGAAAGTAGGTTAATTGGGAGATGAGAAATGTCGAATTGGATTGTTTGAAAAGGAAAGTATGTTAGTCCCGTGTAGCTCAGTTGGTAGAGCATGGCATTTGCAACGCCAGGGTTGTGGGTTCGATTCCCACGGGGGGCCAGTATGAAAAAGAAAAAAAAATGTATGCACTCACTAAAACTGTAAGTCGCTCTGGATAAGAGCGTCTGCTAAATGACTAAAATGGGAGATGAGAAATGTTGCATTGGATTGTTTGAGTAGACTGGTATTAAAATAATTATTTCTAGTAAGGTCAATGAAAATATGTTATTAAGTCGTAGTGGCTTGTGGATATAATTTACTAATGCCATGATTTAGTAAGCGGGTGAAAGAGAGTAGTGCTCGCTGGACTATATCGGGATGTAAAGGGTAATGTGGAGCAGAGGGTAATGTGGAGCAGATATCTGAATAGTTGAATATGGAACAGTCTTTGACAATTTTTTATTATTATTATTAAATTCTATAGTTTGTTTAACCACCAGTGAGTTATGCAGACAGTTAATCAAGTCTAAAAACAATAATCTGTTTCTGGTAAGTTGCACAATGGGAGGTAGTTTTTACTATTATGCTGAGGGAGAAGTACACATTTGTATAAGTTCTACATTTATTAAACAATAAGGTTTTATATTTTAAAACATCAATACAACAAGTGGAGATGATTACATTACCGGAAAGCGGTTAGAGGTTTATATTAGAAGGTGTAGTCAAATTAGTGAAACGTGGTATTATCTGATGAGTTTTGAGTATAATTATTTGTTATAGGAGTGGTGGAAGTACCCTACAGTAGGTATGTTAAAGAAGACGTAGGAGATCACATCTCCAACAACTTTTTAATAGATGCTTAGAATCCAATATCATTGATTCTTTACGTGTAGTAATTGATTATATTTGTGAATGTCTCAAATATTACATTCAGAGGGGTGACAGGAACAATCAAAGGGGAAAGTCATCCAGTAACGATACCATGATGATTTGATATGGGATAAAATGAAGCCGATTTTGAGATTTGATAGTCATTGTGAGAATGAAAAACAATGAGGTATAAAGAGTAATCATTTAAAAATATTAATTGTAAACTGAGAACCTTGAGTGGTTTTCATCTTTTGAGAGATTTTATGTAATCTTCGTCTGGAGTAGTAATGAGGAATTAGATTGAAACAAACAATTATTGATGTGAGGTAGGACAGGGTATATCTGCATCATGTTTTGTGTGTAATTAATATTTTTGGATTGCTGATTATAATTGAATGTTAACGAAATGTATACTTTCTCTTCCAGGAAAAGGGGGATTTCCTTATCGCTCATTGGGATGTTTCCAAAGTCTGTGGGCTAGGGGGAGCAGTTAGTAAAATTCGGCAGGCTAATAATTAGGTCTGGCTATTTTTGTTTGTTGTTTTCAAATAGGGTTTTTCAAATAACCACACACAACCCACCTATTACAATGGTTATATAGGGTTGTTATTTTGATTTTAGGGGGTTTTAACGGGTCAAAGATGATAAGTCTTAAAGGAACACACATGGAACTTTCTGAAGTTTTTGTTTTATGAGTGAGTTTTGGGTAAACACGTGATTTATTTTGAGAATAAATGTAATGAGGATTTACTGTACACTGGGGATACAAAACATTTATGAAATGTTTTGACTGTTGTTAATGATGAGTTTATACTATAGAATGGAACACTTCTTTGAAGGGTTTGAATGACCTCTTAACTCTGTCCTGACTTTCTTGTGTGAATTGATCACCCACACTGGAAAGCCAAGAGGTATGGGATGAGGAATTTAAGGTAATTTATTATACCGAGTTGAGGGTAATTTATAATACTGATAATTATGAAGAAGTTTATAATTTGGCAAAGGTCATATTTATGATTTGGACCATAATAATGTCAGAGTGAAAGAGCTAGTCCTGAACGATGAACACCTGGCGCTAGTCAATTTTGATATTACTTGAATTACTTAATGGGATACAATTGAGTTAAGGTATTATCAAAGGGTGTCATTTTAATTTAATTTCTTATTTTGGTCTAACAGGCAATGTTGTTGTTTTGGGTTTTTTGAACGCATGAATCACAATGTGAGTCATGTGTCCAAAGGGGGGGAAGTACTGATCGCATGAGGCTTTTTGGTAAATATGCAAATTGTATTAAGAATATGAGCAGTAGTAATTAATGTGTTATGGGTTAGATTAAATTTTTTAGGTGAAAGTGTATTTGTGGTATAAGGTAGGATGTGCCGTAGAGGAGGCCTGTCTATGAAACTAGTGACCTATAACAAGCTGCAAGCAGGTGCACTTCCTAATATCAAGGATTCTCCTGACTGATGAGAAGACAGGGTATAGTAGCATACGGTGTTGCACCTAACAATGTGCCTAAGACTTTCTTCCCACGGGTGAAGGCTTCTCTGCCAAACCTAACAGGAGAATCTGGGCATTGTATGCGCCTTGGACAAAACCTAGGTGGGGAGGTCAGTACTAGGTGTTGCTGGCTACCTCGATGGAGGGGAAAGTAGCAGAGAGAGATACCTGCATCTATGTGTTCCACTGTAGGAGTGTTCCAACTCAGAGGAGGAAGATGGCACCGCCACGGCGGAGCATTGTTTTCTTTTGTGTCTGTTTGTCTTTGCAGCAGGGACTCTCAACTTCCCTATTGGTATGCTGCCAGAAGGACACACTCCACAGAGCGATGTTGATATATGGAGAAGGACTGTGCATGATCCTAGACCCTAGTGACGGAAGAAGGGTCAGAGCTAAAAGGACCATACATCGTCACCCAGTCTACACCAACAGATGTATGGATAGAGGGGAGATCGACCTGGTATCATTTAAACCAATGCAACAGACTACTACGAGGAAACCGACAACCTAGAGATGAGGGAGCTGAGGATACTGGAGCTGACAAGGATCAGGTGATGGGAGACGATGGCAAGGGGAATGCTACTGATGAGCTACGTGTTCTGGCTGATTCCCTCGGCGGAGGGACAGACCTACAAGAACATCGAAGAACTTCAAGATCTTCCAGAATTTCAAGAATCACCTGACTGTCACACCATTCATTTCTCTGTATTTGGAGGGTTTACATAATAGAAATTGGTATTAAGAGTAATTGGTAAAACATAATAATTTGTCGTATAGTCAATGCTTATATAGATTTATTGGATTAGGAATAAACTCAATTAAACTGTTATGTTCTGTCTTCTCTTGAGGTAAATACAGATGGTGCCTTAATGCATAGCAGGGATAATTTGGCCTAGAAAGATGTGAACCTAAAAAAGAAACAACCTCTGAACCGGCTGAAGATGAACATCAGAGGCGTTTAAGACGTTCCTGTATTAATCCATGACGGCGTAGTGTGTTACTAATGGTTTTCTTTGAGACTGTGGTCCCAGCTCTCTTCAGGTCATTGACCAGGTCCTGCTGTGTAGTTCTGGGCTGATCCCTCACCTTCCTCATTGTTACGAACCCCCTGGCTTTAAACGTCTAGGGTGGATGGAGAAGAGACCCGTAACATAATTCATGCAAATGAGAACAAAAACTACACGACAACCATAAACTACCGTCAAACATAAAAGGTTTATTTTTGAACACACGGTAAAGGTTTGGGAAAAAGGGCTGAGCAGGACCCAAGAAATGAAACAATAGTGTAAAAAAAACCTAAACTGATCTTGCCTGCCTCAAGAACCGCTAAGCTACTGCTAATCATACAAAAATACAGTGGGTGGTCCGCTCAGGTCTAACTAGTGTTTATAGACAGTTTTATTCCTACGGGTAATGTATGCCCAAGGGCAACTTGCTTAAATTCCCCTTTTCCCAGAAACACACAACAAAGTTACCAAACAGAGTAACCAGCAAATGAGTGAGTACACAAAACACAGGACACCACAGTATCCATACTCACATACGGAAATAGTCTCCCAAAGTTACCAAACAGAGTAACCAGCAAATGAGTGAGTACACAGGACACCACAGTATCCATACTCGCATACGGAAATAGTCTCTAACAACAAACACAACTGACCGGCTTTTAACCAATGGGATGTGTGATTGTAAAACCAGAAACAGGTGGTGCAATGCAGAGGAATGTCCACTGATTGGTCCACCTCAGCAATCAGCAGACACTCCAACGACCACCAATCAGGAACATAGAGGACACCTGTGATTAGGGCAGAAGGAGAGGAAAAACACAAAAAGACACAGGATACCTGTATCCGTAACACTCATGATCATTGATGCCCCACGAGGTGAGATCTTGCATGGAGCCCCAGACCGAGGGTGAATGACCGTCATCTTGAACTTCTTCCATTTTCTAATAATTGCACCAACAGTTGTTGCCTTCTCACCAAGCTGCTTGCTTATTGTCCTGTAGCCCATCCCAGCCTTGTGCAGGTCTACAATTTTATCCCTGATGTCCTTACACAGCTCTCTGGTCTTGGCCATTGTGGAGAGGTTGGAGTCTGTTTGACTGAGTGTGTGGACAGGTGTCTTTTATACAGGTAACGAGTTCAAACAGGTGCAGTTAATACAGGTAATGAGTGGAGAACAGGAGGGCTTCTTAAAGATAAACTAACAGCTCTGTGAGAGTCGTAATTCTTACTGGTTGGTAGGTGATCAAATACTTATGTCATGCAATAAAATGCAAATTAATTACTTAAAAATCATACAATGTGATTTTCTGGATTTTCTCTCTCACAGTTGAAGTGTACCTATGATAAAAATCACAGACCTCTACATGCTTTGTAAGTAGGAAAACCTGCAAAATCGGCAGTGTATCAAATACTTGTTCTCCCCACTGTATGTGATTTCTTGAGCAGGGGGACCTTGCGGGCGCTGCAGGATTTCAGTCCTTTACGGTGTAGTGTGTTACCAATTGTTTTCTTGGTGACTATGGTCCCAACTGCCTTGAGATCATTGACTAGATCCTCCCGTGTAGTTCTGGGCTGATTCCTCACCATTCTCATGATCATTGCAACTCCACGAGGTGAGATCTTGAATGGAGCCCCAGCCAGAGGGAGTTTGACAGGTCTTTTGTGTTTCTTCCATTTGCGAATAATCGCACCAACTGTTGTCAACCTTCTCACCAAGCTGCTTGGCGATGGTCTTGTAGCCCATTCCAGCCTTGTGTAGGTCTACAATCTTGTCCCTGACATCCTTGGAGAGCTCTTTAGTCTTGGCCATGGTGGAGAGTTTGGAATCTGATCGATTGATTGCTTCTGTGGACAGGTGTCTTTTATACAGGTAACAAGCTGAGATTAGGAGCACTCCCTTTAAGAGTGTGCTCCTAATCTCAGTTCGTTACCTGTATAAAAGACACCTGGGAGCCAGAAATCTTTCTGATTGAGAGGGGGTCAAATACTTTTTTCCCTCATTAAAATGCAAATCAATTTATAAAAAATGTACATGCGTTTTTCTGGATTTTGTTGTTGTTATTCTGTCTCTCACTGTTCAAATAAACCTACCATTAAAATTATAGACTGATCATTTCTTTGTCAGTGTGCAAATGTACAAAATCAGCAGGGGATCAAATACGTTTTTCCCTCACTGTATTAGTAACTAAAGATGGTGAAACTATTTTCAGAATGAAGGGTATTGCTGGTACAATTGCGAGACAACTGTCTTATATAGATATTGTGGTTAAAACAGCGATACATTAATTTAATGTCTTAGGAAACACTTATGTGATGCATTTCGAGAATACATTTTTTAATCTTACTGTTTGAAACATGTAAGTTAATGTGAGGATTGTAACTGATATCATGAACATGTTGATTATTAAGTTACCTTATTTACATATTAGTCACTATATACATTTGAAGTATTGGGAGGTATTGATATGGGTGTTTATAGTAGTACCTATCTATGTTGCTAGGCAAGAGCTTAACTGGTTCCTATCATGGTGTTTGGTATTTGTGACATAGGAATGTTTATGCTATTTCCATCTGATCTGACCTTTGGTTGAATTCCTCAATCCTAACTAGTCCAAGGCTGTACTGATTTAACAGGGACTGAAACCATAGTGTTATTCTTTGTATCTCTCCTCAGGTATATTAGGGGAACAGAGTCAGGGTTGAACAGAGTTGAACATTTTACCTATTAACAATCTTTGATTTTCAAGCAATTGGGCCTGAAATGTCACTCATTGGACACTATGCAATTGATAATCGCATATCATTGGATGCTATTACAGTAGATAAAGGGGGAATGTATGCGATTATAGGGGGGATGCATGCTGTACATACTGGCCATCAGAATAGGAAGGTTATGAGAAATTAACTAAAGCTATGAGAAATATATTAGAGAAAGACAGGAGTGGAAATGTGGAAACAAGACTACCTCAGTCAATATTGTGGTCTACGTGTAACTTACAAAGTGTCATGAATCAATGTATTTTCTGGAATGATGTCAAGAGGTTAGGAATTAATTTGTATGTTTGGTTTGTTTGGTTCAATTAATGTTATATCTGTTGAATTTCACTTACAACATCAAAATAATGAAAAGGGTGGAATGATATGACGACTGTTTGATACAAGATTATTGATGTTTGTAAACTCCTGAGCTGCATGTGGGAGAGAGGACAAGGACAAACCATGTGTTATCGAGGTCACAGGTGAGTGACAGAGGGTCGGTGTGCCAAGATAGATTGGGGGCCACTTGGGCTAATCTTAGAAGGTGTACGTGATGGAATGGCCTGTCTAGGGTGCCACATGATACCATGTATGGGGATACTATTGTAGGAGATAAGTGACACTCAATAATGGTTGGCAGATGTTGGACAGAAGTAGCTCGGAGAGCATTATATAAACTGAGAGATTTTCTATGGAAGTCATTCATATGACAAGAGGCTACGCACGTACCGCTTGTCATATTGAATCCAGTACTGTAACCAATAAATAAAGATGAATCAACTCTCCAGCTGAGTGTCGAATACTCTCTTGCATCCTGAACTTCTCGATACCAGAAACTCATCATAACAGTGAGTGTGGATATTTATAAGTGAAAGAAAGTGAATCATCAACGTTATAAAAAACAGTGTTGCGGGGCAAATCAACCTTTTTTTCTAAATGAGTGGCATTTGAATTTGTTGATAAAATGCGGGACATGATTGTTTGATTGCGGGACAAAGGGCCAAAATGCGTGACTGTCCCGCACAATACGGGACATGTGGTCACCCTACATGCAATCCAAGTTTCCCACTCATAATTAACACATAGAAGTTTATTATGAACTGTTTCGATGTCGCAATCTCAGTTATGACCAGTGTGCACTTTCTGGCGGTTTTTTTGTCCCGAATTTCCACGTTTCCGATATCACATTAGACCATCTGACCAATGCAGCAATAGACCATCTGACCATTACAACTCAGCTACAGTATACATCGTGAAAACTTGGTCAACTAACACAGGTGCCTGAATGCCCAATATTAAATCAACAGAAACGTTAAGTCTGTAATTTTTGTGTATTATGAATGAACATCATATTTACAATAGAACATTGGAGTGATATATAGAGAGGAGCCCGCTCCTAGCAGAACATTCACTCCAAAATCATACATTTAACAAAAATGGCATAAAATATTTCTAACCTCAAAATACATCTCAAACCGACATGACAGAATTCAAACAATTCATACCAAAATAAAATATGATAATTTATTTTAAATAAAAAAATTAAATAAAAATCACTATGAAAAATATAAAAGTTAAATAATAATAATATGCCATTTAGCAGATGCTTTTATCCAAAGCGACTTACAGTCATGCGTGCATAAATGTTTTGTGTATGGGTGGTCCAGGGGATCGAACCCACTACCTTGGCGTTACAAGCGCCGTGCTCTACCAGCTGAGCTACAGAGGACCACATAAACCTGACATTGCAAAAGTAACTTGACAGGTCAGTATCATCGTATTCACAAACAATGAAGTCAGCTAAGCAGTGGAAACACAGTTTAACATTAACATTAAACACAGTCTCTCGTAACAGACTGCACGTGAGATTTGGTTCTGGGTACGGAGATAACATGTAAAAAAATGACCTGTATATTCCTTAGGTCTTATCCTGATATTGTAGATATGTAGTAGTTTGATAATATAGCAGTTAAATACAGTATAACTTTTATATTTACACTAAACAATTACCTGTATGTTCTCTAGGTCTTGTTCAGCTGTGAAAGCAGCTTGGATTAAGCTGCAAATGTCTGAATGCACCATCACAGGAAGCTGTTGTAAGCGGAGTTAGCTCGCTCTGGCCCTCCTGAAATTGCACCCTATTATAGTGCAAAACTAAAAGGCACCCTATTCACTATATGGGGCCCTACTTTTGGCCAGAGCGAGCTAACTCCGCTTACAACAGCTTTATTTCTAAAGCAACATAGCCCCTGCATTGAAGGGTCAGGGATCAGATGTTGGGGGTTATTTCTGGGGGTACATGGCCCCTGTGGTGTAGGCGGGGAGCCCCGTTTTCTGTGAGATCCAGGTGTTGTAGTTGGTGATGCGGGTGTAGACCCCCGGTTTGTTCTTGCGAGCACACCCATCCCCCCAGCTCACCACACCGAACACAAACACACGGCCCAACACTTCACACACCAACGGACCGCCAGAGTCACCCTGCAGACAGGAGAGAACTGTTAACATACACTTTATAAAGTGCACACACAAACGCACACAAACAAACACACAGGATATCAACCCGGGTCCCCCACGGGAGGAACCAATGTCTTAACCATTAGACCAAGAGGAAATTCTCTGGCTGGGGCTGACACTGATTATGAAGTCACAGGCAGGGCTACCTCATCACGAGACCTTGAGCAACCATGAACCAGACTCATCCGCTGCACACACACGCGCGCACACACACACACACACACACACACACACACACACACACACACACACACACACACACACACACACACACACACACACACACACACAACACAAACACAAACACGTACCTGGCAGGAGTCAGTTTTCCAGTCAGGACTCCCGGCACAGAACATGTTGTTTGTGATAAGGTTTCCATAGTATTCCTCGCGCTTACAGACACTTTGGGACATCAGCGCCACCTTTGCCTCGCGGAGGTACTGCGAGTACTGCCACGCTCCTAAACACAAACAAATGTACAGTTAGCAACACACAAAATATTATTCCATATTGTTACAACATATTTAAGATGTTAAACTTACACTGTAAAAAAATATTTATTGAGTAAACTTAAAAAACATTTGTGACCTGGCTGCTTTAAAATGTTATGCCAAGTAAAATCTAGATTTCATGTTGAGTTAACTTAATCTAAAGTTACTTAAACCTAGTAAAGTAAGTGGAACTGACAAATTTGGATTTAATAACTTGTTGAGTGAACTTGATACTGTACTTTTAGTCAAATCAGTGTCCTTCAACTGATGATTTTAGTTGTCCTAACAAAGCTACTCAAGTTGTTTTGACAAATTAGTTCGGATGGTAGCATTAGGGTAATTGATATTGATAATGTTGATAAAACCAGTGATGATCATCTATTTGCACCTGTTGTAAATAGGAGGAACAGGAGTGAGAGAAATCACAATGAGGGTGATGGAGGGATGAATACTGCTGGAGAAACAATGAGTAGTGTTGAGTGTAGACCTGTAAAGCGCAGGACTACTCTAGACAAAGAGGTTGGAGTATAAAGTTATGGTAGTGTTCTCAGAACCAGCAAATAAGTACTTACATCCATTGCATTTAACAAAAGCAATTAGGTAAGAGATTGGGGTGATTAAGGATGCCAAACCGCTGGGTTATGGGAAGGTCCTGATCGCAAAAAGTCAAATTCAGCAGGAGAAAGTTTTGAAGTTTAACTCAATACATGGGGTTTGGGTGAAATGTCACATTCCCGGTGCTATGTCTAAAATGAGAGGCGTAATTGCTGGGATGCCATTGGGAATTACCATGGAAGAAGTTAAGGATTCCCTGAAAGGAGGAAAAGTTATTGACGTGAAAAGGATGAAAAGCAACAAGAGTGGCAGTCGGGTGGACACTACAACTGTATTGTTACACTACAACTGTACTGTTATAATTTCAGGGGAACCTGCCGAAAATGGTGCAGCTAGGATAACTCAATTATCCCGTTAGAGAGTATGTGCCCCATCCACTTCGGTGCTTTAAGTGCCAACGGATGGGGCATTTTGCAAATGTATGCAAAGGTATAATGAGATGTGCAAAGTGTGGTGGGGATCACGAGTATGGAAAATGTGGGCCCGATGTTTAAGTTAAATGTAACTTTGATGGAGAACATAGTGCAGCATATGGAGGATGTGAAGTACAACAGAAAGCCATGGAAGCGCAGAGGAACAAAATTACAAACAACGTATCCTATGCTGAGGCTGTTCGGAAAGTGAAAAACAAACCTAGTGTTCAAAATACTCCAGATACAACAATCGGCACATAGTGGCCGCTCCGAGGAGGCCTGTGGAACCTCAGACAATCGTTAATGTGATATGCGAGCAGAAATTCTCGATTACAGAGAGAATCCATGGTAGTATATCGTGTAGACTTTTTGGCCTTCATGTGTAGGGCAACTGCTACACATAAGAGCAGGACTGCACAAATAAAATAAGTAGTGAAGGCAGCCAAAGATATTCTGGGGATTTCTGAAGTTACGGTAGAAATGATACATCGGATGCTGAACCAAAATTCAAATAATGATAAATAGTATTATGGTGTACTTGTTGTTCAATGGGACGCTAGGGTTTGATAGCCAATGGACAAATATTTATGAAGTGTATACATCATTTAGATGTTTTACCGGGTGTGGTGTTTATACAAGAAACATGGCTTAAACCTCAATTGGATTATATTATACCTGGGTTTATCGCGGAAGTGATAGAATAGAGGGTTCGGGTGGTGGGTGTACTACATTTTTTAAAGTAGGTGTAGCACATAGAGCGATTAATGGTTTTAAAGAACATGAATGTGTGGCAGTGGAGATGTGTAGAGAAGGGGGTAATATCAAAATCAAATGTTATTGGTCACATACACATATTTAGCAGATGTTATTGTTGGTGTAGCGAAATGCTTGTGTTCCTAGCTCCAACAAGTGCAGTAGTATCTAACAATTCACAACAATACACACAAATCTAAAAGTAAAAGAATGTATAAATATTAAGACGAGCAATGTCGGAGTGGCATTGACTAAAATACAGTAGAATACAGTATATACATATGAAATTAGTGAAACTGATTCCATGTCTATGTACATAGGGCTGCAGCCTCTAAGGTGCAGGGTTGAGTAACCAGTTGTGTAAAGTACTTAACTAAAAATACTTTAAAATACTACTCAAGTCGTTTTTTGGGGTATCTGTACTTTACTTTACTATTTATATTTTTGAGAACTTTTACTACACTACATTCCTAAAGAAAATAATGTACTTTTTACTCCATACATTTATCCTGACACACAAAAGTTCTTATCAAGAGAACAACCCTGGTCATCCCTACTGCCTATGATCTGGCGGACTCACTAAACACAAATGCTTCATTTGTAAAATATGTCTGGGTGTTGGTACATAAAAAAAAAAAAAAAAAATGGTGCCGTCTGGTTTGCTTAATATAAGGAATTTGAAATGATTTATACTTTTACTTTTACCTTTGATACTTAAGTATATTTTAGCGATTACATTTACTTTTGATATTTAAAACAAAATACTTTTTGACTTTTACTCAAGTAGTACTTTACTGGGTGACTTTCACTTTTACTTGAGTCATTTCCTATTAACATTTACATTTTAGTCATTTAGCAGACGCTCTTATCCAGAGCGACTTACAGTTAGTGAATACATTTTTTTTTTTATACTGGCCCCCCGTGGGAATCGAACCCACAACCCTGGCATTGCAAACGCCATGCTCTATCAACTGAGCTACATCCCTGCCGGCCATTAACCTCCCCTACCCTGGACGACGCTGGGCCAATTGTGCGCCGCCCATGAGTCTCCCGGTCGCGGCCGGCGGCGACAGAGCCTGGATTCGACACACGAAAGTTCTTATCAAGAGAACAACCCTGGTCATCCCTACTGCCTATGATCTGGCGGACTCACTAAACACAAATGCTTCATTTGTAAAATATGTCTGGGTGTTGGTACATAAAAAAAACTAGCCTCTCAAAGCACTTCATGATGACAGAAGTGAGTGCTACAGGGCATCTCTAGTGGCACAGTTAGCACTGCGATGCAGTGCCTTAGACCACTGCGCCACTCAGGAGTACAGTATTAAGGTATCTTTACTTTTACTCAAGTATGACAATTGGGTATTTTTTCCACCACTGTGAGTAACCGGGTGGCAGATGGCTAGTGATGGCTTTTTAACAGTCGGATGGCCTTGAGATAGAAGCTTTGATGCACCTGTACTGACCTCGCCTTCTGGATGATAGCGGAGTGAACAGGCCGTGGCTCGTGTGGTTGATGTCCTTGATCATCTTTTTGGCCTTCCTGTGACATTGGGTGCTGAAGGTGTCCTGGAGGGACACTCCGCCAGGGCTCTCACCACCTCCCTGTAGGCTCTCGTTATTGTTGGTAATCTAGCATACTACTGTTGTATCGTCTGCAAACTTGATGATTGAGTTGGAGGCGTGCGTGGCCACGCAGTCATGGGTGAACAGGGAGTACAGGAGGGGGCTGAACACGCACCCTTGTGGGGCCCCTGTGTTGAGGATCAGCGAAGTGGAGGTGTTGTTTCCTACCTTGTCCACCTTGGGGCGGCCCGTCAGGAAATCAAGAACTCAGTTTCACAGGGTGGGGTACAGACCCAAGGCCCCGAGCTTAATGATGAGCTTGGAGGGTACTATGGTGTTGAAGGCTGAGCTATTGTCAATGAACAACATTCTTACATAGGTATTCCTCGTCCAGATGGGATAGAGCAGTGTGCAATGCGATGGCGATTGCATCGTCTGTGGATCTATTGGGGCGGTATGCAAATTGAAGTGGGTCAAGGGTGTCAGGTAAGGTGGATGATCCTTAACTAGCCTCTCAAAGCACTTCATGATGACAGAAGTGAGTGCTACAGGGCGATAGTCATTTAGTTCAGTTACCTTTGCTTTCTTGGGTACAGGAACAATGGTGGACATCTTGAAGCAAGTGGGGACAGCAGACTGGGAAAGGGAGAGATTGAATATGTCTGTAAACACTCCAGCCAGCTGGTCTGCGCATGCTCTGAGGACGCGGCTAGGGATGCCGTCTGGGCCAGCAGCCTTGCGAGGGTTAACACGCTTAAATGTCTTACTCACGTCGGCCATGGAGAATTAGAGCCCAAAGTCCTTGAGGGTGGGTCGCGTTAGTGGCACTGTGTTATCCTCAAAGCGGGCGAAGAAGGTGTTTAGCTTGTCCGGGAGCAAGACGTCGATGTCTGCGACGTGGCTGGTTTTCCCTATGTAATCTGTGATTGTCTGTATACCCTGCCACATATGTCTCGTGTCTGAGCCGTTGAATTGTGACTCCACTTTGTCTCTGTACTGACATTTTGCCTGTTTGAATGCCTTATGGAGGGAATAACTACACTGTTTGTATTCGACCATATTCCCAGTCACCTTGCTGTGGTTAAATGCGATGGTTCGCACTTTCAGTTTTGAACGGATGCTGCCATCTATCCACAGTTTTTGGTTTGGGTAGGTTTTAATAGTCACAGTGGGAACAACATCCCCTATACACTTCCTGATGAACTCAGTCACCATGTCTGTGTATACGAACATATCCCATTCCGCGTGATGAAAACAATCTTGAAGCATGGATTCCGATTGGTCAGACCAGCGTTGAATAGACTTTAGCACGTATACTTCCTGTTTGAGTTTCTACCTATAGGAAGGAAGGAGCAGTATGGAGTCGTGATCTGATTTGCCGAAGGGAGGGCGGGGAGGGCCTTGTATCCATCCCAGAAGGGAGAGTAACAATGGTCGAGAGTTTTTGAAGTGTGAGTACTACAGGCAGTGTTTTCCTCAAATTTGCTATGTTAAAATCCCCAGCTACAATAAATGCGGCCTCAGGATATGTGGTTTCCAGTTTGCCCAAAGTCCAGTGTAGTTCCTTGAGGGCCGTCGTGGTATCGGCTTGAGGGGGAATATACATGGCTGTGACTATAACCGAAGAGAATTCTCTTGGGAGGTAATACGGACAGTAGTTAATCATGAAACATACACCACCGCCTTTCTTCTTCCTGGAGAATTCTTTATTCCTGTCTGCGCGATGTACTGAGAACCCAGCTGGCTGTATGGACGGGGACAGTATATCCGGAGAGAGCCATGAAATCTGTGAAACAGAGTATGTTACAGTCCCTGATGTCTCTCTGGAAGGAGATCCTCGCCCTGAGCTCGTCTACTTTATTGTCCAGGGACTGAACATTAGTGAGTAATATACTCAGAAGCGGTGGATGGTGTGCATGCCTCCTGAGTCAGACTAGAAGTCCACTCCGAATACATCTTCTCCGCCGGCGGCATCTTGGAGCAGCCTCTGGGATAAGTTCAATTGCCCTTGGGGGGTACGAAACAAAGGATCAAATTCAGGAAAGTTGTATTTCTGGTCGTAATGCTGGTGAGTTACCACCGGTCTGATATCCAAAAGTTATTTCCGGCTGTATGTAATAACACAAAAAACGTTCTGGGCTAATAATGTAAGAACTAACACACAAAAAAAACAAAATACTGGAAAGTTGCTTAGGAGCTAGAAGCAGAGTTGACATGTCTGTCGGCGCCATCTTTACTATTACTATAATCCTTGTAAACCCATCTCTGTATCTGAATTAGACATAGTTGTGAAAACCAGTAAAGGTGATAAGGAAATATGGTGTGGAGATTTCAATGCGCATAACAGCTTGTGGGGCAGCAATACAACAGATGCCAATGAGAGTGGTTGAAGATTTTATGGAGCGGAGGGGACTAGCTTGTATAAATTATGGTCGGGGGACACGGGTAAATGTGACTAGAGGTACATTGTCATGTTTAGATCTTACATTGGTGTCCTCCTCCATTGCTGGTATATGTGAGTGGGATGTGAAGATAGAATCCACAGTAGGCAGTGATCATTTCCCAGTCATGTGCAACATAGATCTTGACGTATGTTTTCAGAAAAGGGAACTGGTTTCAAGTTGGTGCTTTGACAAAGCAAAATGGGAACTTTTTTACACTGTGTGAAAAGGAGAGTCATAAATTGTCAATGGAAGGGTTGGTAGAAGACTGTGCTGCATCTGTGAATTCAGTCATATTGGATGCTGCCTCATTGGCTATTCCAATAAGAGGGGGGATGATAGACGAAAGATAGTTGGTGGACTGAAACATTGAGGGAAAAAAGTATTTGATCCCCTGCTGATTTTGTAAGTTTGCCCACTTACAAAGACATGATCAGTCTATAATTTTAATGGTAGGTTTATTTGAACAGTGAGAGACAGAATAACAACAAAAAAATCCAGAAAAATGCATGTCAAAAAAGTTATAAATTGATTTGCATTTTAATGAGGGAAATAAGTATTTGACCCCTCTGCAAAACATGACTTAGTACTTGGTGGCAAAACCCTTGTTGGCAATCACAGAGGTCAGACGTTTCTTGTAGTTGGCCACCAGGTTTGCACACATCTCAGGAGGGATTTTGTTCCACTCCTATTTGCAGATCTTCTCCAAGTCATTAAGGTTTCGAGGCTGACGTTTGGCAACTCGAACCTTCAGCTCCCTCCACAGAATTTCTATGGGATTAAGGTCTGGAGACTGGCTAGGCCACTCCAGGACCTTAATGTGCTTCTTCTTGAGCCACTCCTTTGTTGCCTTGGCCGTGTGTTTTGGGTCATTGTCATGCTGGAATACCCATCCACAACCCATTTTCAATGCCCTGGCTGAGGGAAGGAGGTTCTCACCCAAGATTTGACGGTACATGGCCCCGTCCATCGTCCCTTTGATGCTGTGAAGTTGTCCTATCCCCTTAGCAGAAAAAACCCCCCAAAGCATAATGTTACCACCTCCATGTTTGACGGTGGGGATGGTGTTCTTGGGGTCATAGGCAGCATTCCTCCTCCTCCAAACACGGCGAGTTGAGTTGATGCCAAAGAGCTTGATTTTGGTCTCATCTGACCACAACACTTTCACCCAGTTCTCCTCTGAATCATTCAGATGTTCATTGGCAAACTTCAGACGGGCCTGTATATGTGCTTTCTTGAGCAGGGGGACCTTGCGGGCGCTGCAGGATTTCAGTCCTTCACGGCGTAGTGTGTTACCAATTGTTTTCTTGGTGACTATGGTCCCAGCTGCCTTGAGATCATTGACAAGATCCTCCCGTGTAGTTCTGGGCTGATTCCTCACCGTTCTCATGATCATTGCAACTCCACGAGGTGAGATCTTGAATGGAGCCCCAGGCCAAGGGAGATTGACAGTTCTTTTGTGTTTCTTCCATTTGCGAATAATCGCACCAACTTTTGTCACCTTCTCACCAAGCTGCTTGGCGATGGTCTTGTAGCCCATTTCAGCCTTGTGTAGGTCTACAATCTTGTCCCTGACATCCTTGGAGAGCTCTTTGGTCTTGGCCATGGTGGAGAGTTTGGAATCTGATTAATTGATTGCTTCTGTGGACAGGTGTCTTTTATACAGGTAACAACCTGAGATTAGGAGCACTCCCATTAAGAGTGTACTTATTTCCCTCATTAAAATGCAAATCAATTTATAACATGTTTGACATGCGTTTTTCTGGATTTTGTTGTTGTTATTCTATCTCTCACTGTTCAAATAAAACTACCATTAAAATTATAGACTGATCATTTCTTTGTCAGTGGGCAAACGTACAAAATCAGCAGGGGATCAAATACTTTTTTTCCCTCACTGTAATAAGGCCATCAATGATCGTGATAATACTTTTAAAAGTTTGAAGAATAATTTGACATTTGATAGCATGATAGTCTTTCAGAGAAAGAGAGTGTTGGCTAGGAAAGTAATTAAGAACGCAAAGAATGGTGCATGGTGGGAATTCTGTTCTTCTATAGGAAGGGAAACAACTGGGGGATGTGTGGAAAATGTTAAAGCGGATGATGGGGAAAGGAAAGACAGTACAGATACCTGTGTTAGTTGAGGAAAATGTTATGGCTGTTTCAAACAAAGAAAAAGCAGACGATCTGGGAAGAGCTTTTGCAGCAGTGCATAAAGTTGACAATCTAAGTGATGTATGTAAAATATGTAAGGAAGAAAAGTTAAGAATGCATGAAGATGTATACCGTAAGAAGTGTGATTCTGGAGAATCACTGGATGCTGAATTCACCATATTTTGAAATAACAAGGGCTTTGGAGGGGTGTGGTTGCACTGCTCCAGGTGAGGATCGATTATGCTACATTATGTTTAAGCATCTGCCTACAGAAGTTCTGGGAAAGATTTTGAGTTTATTTAACAAAATATGGAGGACAGGAGTGCTACCATCAGGATGGAAACGTACTGTGGTTTTGCCTTTTGTGAAGCCTGGTAAAGATTCATCCAGTCCTGCTAGTTATAGACCTATTGCACTTACATCACATTTCTGTAAATTAATGGAAAAGTTAATTGTAGGAAGATTGATGTATTATCTGGAACTTAGTGGTCTATTAAGTCCATACCAGAGTGGATTCAGAAAAGGAAGGACTACTCTTGATGCATTAGTTAAAGTTAGTACTTAGGTGATCAAAGCTTTGGCAATGCAGGAAGTGATGTCAATAGTACATTTTGATATTGAAAAAGCATTTGATATAATGTGAAGGGAAGGTCTACTGATTAAATTGAATGGAATGGGTATTAGTGGGAGAATGTATAACTGGATTATGGTTCTTGTTTGACCAAACTTTCTAGGTAAGGGTGGGATCGGAGTTATCAAGAGAATATGAGGTGAAAAATGGAACTCCACAGGGTAGTTCTATTAGTCCTATCTTATTCACGTTGATGATATCTTTGGGGATATTGGACAGGGTATAGGGGCTGCGTTATATGCAGATGATGGTGCCATTTGGAAAAGGGGAAGGAATATTCCTTATGGAATAGAGAAAATGCAAGGTGCAGTTGTAGCAGTAGAGGAATGGTCCTTATCATTGGGTTTCTAGTTATCTTTATCTAAATCTTGCCACATGTTGTTCGCTAACAAAAATATTGTTCAATTATATGGAGAACGGATGGAAATTGTAACATAATTTAAGTATTTGGGGCTATGGTTTGATGAAAAGCTTACATGGAGACATCATATTACATGTATTGAGACTAAATGTAAGAAAGTATTAAGTCTTATGAGGACAATAGTTGGGCATGATTGGGGGGCAGATAGGCAATCTTTACTGAATATTTATCGTACTTTGATGAGATCGTCCATAGATTATGGGTGCTTTGTATATGGTTCTGCAGCTTTTAAATCGCTGTTGCGCCTTGATCGGATGCAAGCGAGGGCACTCAGGATGGTGCTTCTTAAACTACATCGGTTGAGGCTTTACAAGTAGATACTGGAGAAATGCCACTATCCCTTAGAAGAGTTAAACTACCCCTGGCATACTGGGCAAGACTGAAGGGTAGTATGGTAGATCATCCTATACTAACAGTATTGGAAGACTTCTGGGAATTTGAATGATATGAAAAGAGGTGTTTTGGCCAAGAGATTGGAAAAAGTGTTGATGAATATGGACTAAGAGATATTGTAATAGGGCCATCCGTGGCAATAGGAAATGTGCCACTGTGGTTTTATACAAGACCACATATTGATCTTTGTGTCGTTTAAGATCTGGAAAGTCAGAACGTCAGGATTATGGTTAGAAATAATTATGCTGTTGTTGGGCTTACAAAGAAATTGTATTGATGATATAGTAGCTATAATAGCAAAATGAGCAGTGGAAAATAATATTGTGGATATACAGGTGCAGTTGGGTAGAGGTGAAATTAAAACATTGATTCTGAAAAATGGGTTAGATTGCTGGCAGAGACAATGGGATGAAAGTAGTTAGGGCAGACATTTTTATAGTACAAGGAAATCTGTACAGGTGTCATATAACGGGAACGGAAGGGACTAGGTTATGTTTTGTAGGATGAGATTAGGGCATACATGATTTAATTCATTTTTGAAATTGATAGGGAAACATGGAACTGGAATGTGTAATGGCTGTGTGGTAGAGGAAACGGTTGAACGTGTATTATTATTTTGTGAAATATATGACGTAGAAAGGGAGAGGCTGTTTGACAGGGTCAGAGAGGTTGGAGGGGAATGGGGAGTGGGTGGTATTTTGGGTGGGGGTGATGGGAGTAGTGACGTTTGTAGGGAATTATTTTATTCGGAATTCAGGGTTAGTTAAGAGAATATAGTGGTATAGATAGGTTGTGACCGGCCTCAAACTCAGTTGGTTGTGATTCACCAATAAAACCTGAAGAAGAAGAAGTGCAGGCTGGACCTCACTCAAGTGGAGCAGTTAAGAAGACACAGCGTGCCCACTTTCACTTGGTTTCTCTCTTCTTCCGCAGACTCCTCAGAAGGAGAGTTACAGACTCTGCCAGTGAGGCCACACTGCCGCAAGAGTCTACAGGTCTTTAACCACCCTCTTGCCATAACGGCTTGTGGACTAGAGCGCCAGAGACACTAAAAGCTAAAGTAAAAGCATCTGAAACTTGAACTCTGTTGTGTGTTTACTCATTGCTGCTTGTGTAGTCGGGCACACCCCACTTTTCCAGACAATTACCAAAATGTAAATGTAACAAAAATGAACTGTTGCAAAGCATGCTGGGTATTATTCTAATGAGCTCCGTCCCCCAAAGATAAATTGAAGTAATCTGAATTTGACATTTTCCGTCAACACTACTGTTATGTTGCTTCAGTTGATTTGACTTCCTGGTTGTGAATTTCTAAGTAAACACGTAGTTCTTAGCTGATTCAAGTTGATTTAATAAGGTTTGACATTTTGTGAGTCGAAGTCAACTCAACTAATATTGCAAATTTAGTTGACTTGGCTTGATAAAATTTGTAATTTTGACTGAATCGCAATTGTCTTCATAGTCTATAAAGGAAAACTAAGAACTACAGTGGCTTGCGAAACTATTCACCCCCTTGGCATTTTTCCTATTTTGTTGCCTTACAACCTGGAATTAAAATGGATTTTTTTGGGGGGTTTGTATAATTTGATTTTCACAACATGCCTACCACTTTGAAGATGCAACATTTTTGTTTTGGTGAAACAAACAAGAAATAAGACAAAAAAACTGAAAACTTGAGCGTGCATAACTATTCAACCCCCCAAAGTCAACACTTTGTAGAGTCCCCTTTTGCAGCAATTACAGCTGCAAGTCTCTTGGGGTATGTCTCTATAAGCTTGGCACATCTAGTCACTATGATTTTTGCCTATTCTTCAAGGCAAAACTGCACCAGCTCCTTCAAGTTGGATGGGTTTCGCTGGTGTACAGCAATCTTTAAGTCATACCACAGATTCTCAATTGGATTAAGGGCTTTGACTAGGCCATTCCAAGACATTTAAATGTTTCCCCTTAAACCACTTAAGTGTTGCTTTAGCAGTATGCTTAGGGTCATTGTCCTGCTGGAAGGTGAACCTCCGTCCCAGTCTCAAATCTCTGGAAAACTGAAACAGATTTCCCTCAAGATTTTCCCTGTATTTATAATATTTAGCGCCATCCATCATTCTTTCAATTCTGACCAGTTTCCCAGTCCCTGTCGATGAAAAACATCCCAACAGCATGATGCTGCCACCACCATGCTTCACTGTGGGGATGGTGTTCTCGGGGTGATGAGAGGTGTTGGGTTTGCACCAGACATAGCGTTTTCCTTGATGGCCAAAAAGCTCAATTTTGAGTACCTTCTTCCATATGTTTGGGGAGTCTCCCATATGCCTTTTGGTGAACACCAAACGTGTTTGCTTATTTTTTCTTTAAGCAATGGCTTTTTTCTGGCCACTCTTCCGTAAAGCCCAGCTCTGTGGAGTGTACGGCTTAAAGTGGTCCTATGGACAGATACTGCAATCTCCGCTGTGGAGCTTCGCAGCTCCATCATTGTTATCTTTGGTCTCTTTGTTGCCTCTCTGATTAATGCCCTCCTTGCCTGGTCTGTGAGTTTTGGTGGGCGGCCCACAGGTGGACTTTATTTAACTAATTATGTGACTTCTGAAGGTAATTGGTTGCACCAGATCTTATCTACAGGCTTCATAGCAAAGGGAGTGAATACATATGCACGCACCACTTTTTCATTTCACTTCACCAATTTGGACTATTTTGTGTATGTCCATTACATGAAATCCAAATAAAAATCCATTAAAATTACAAGTTGAAATGCAACAAAATAGGAAAAACGCCGAAGGGGATGAATACTTTTACAAGGCACTGTATAAGCTAAAGCCATCAGTAAACAATTACATTTTAGTCATTTAGCAGACGCTCTTATCCAGAGCGACTTACAGTTAGTAAGTGCAAACATCATTAGATTTTTCATACTGGCCCCCCGTGGGAATCGAATCCACAACCCTGGCATTGCAAACGCCATGCTCTACCAACTGAGCTACATCCCTGCCGGCCATTCCCTCCCCTACCCTGGACGATGCTGGGCCAATTGTGCGCCACCCCATGGGTCTCCCGGCCGCGGCCGGCTACAACAGAGCCTGGATTTGAACCAGGATCTCTAGTGGCACAGCTAGACCACTGCGCCACTCGGGAGGAACCATATGGGTTATGGTTAGGGGTCAGAGGTTAGGAGTTAGAGGTCGTACCTTCTCTCGTCTTGCCGTATCCTGCAATGCTACAGATGGCCCCCGGGGGCAGCATGGTGAGAGGAGGGGGCAGACACACCGTCCGCACTGATTTGCTTCGCACCGCACACACACCATCCTTGCTCCGCAGCTTCAGCAGGGCTGAAACACACACATGCACTCACATGTTATACATACACACATCATCACTGCTCCTTAGCTTTATCAAGGTTGCAAAATATACACATGATTTATACATACACACACACACAGATCTGTACCTATATCATTGTTGTAGTTCCCAGCGTTGTTACTATAGTCCTGGTGTAAAATCAGCTGTTCTACTATGAATTTCTGCTCTCTGATGCTGTTGCTCTCATTGATGCTGCTCTTCCCCAGATACACTGACACACTCCGAGTTGACGTGGTCTCACTGCGACACACACAGAAAATACACACATTAACACACACACACACACACACACACACACACACACACACACACACACACACACACACACACACACATACACACACATACCCGTCGGGGAAGCAGTGAGCAGCAGTGAGGACCCAACAGGGGGCGATGAGGGAGCCTCCACACTGGAAATGATCGTGATGGAAAATGGCCGCCATCCATGGCTGGGACTCTACGGACGCCACCGCACCGCCCACCACCTTAAAACGTTTTACGTCTTTCTCTCCACAAGTGGACTCTACACACACACAGACACAAACAGACACATACGCTCACTGCCAATATCGTTGCTGCTCTTACTCTCCTCCCTTTCCTCAGCAGTACTGAACTATACAGATCCATCAGTCCATACTGTACTTCATTTCAACACTAAATCTCATGTAAAAAATAGAATAGGGTCAGGGTTAGGTGTTAGGGTTAGAGGTCAGGGCAAGGAGAACCCACCTGTGTCCATCTGCGGGGAGCGAGGAGCTCTAGGTTCTGAAGAACTGCCTGGGGAACCAGTAGGAGAACCTGTTTGGACAGAGCTATGAGAACCTGAGAACCTACAGCCCACTAAATCGTAGAACTGTTTGTGTGTGTGTCTCACCAGTCTCTGGATTACATTGAGGGATGTCACAGAACTCTCTGACGATCTTCCTGCCTCTCCTCACTCTGCACCACGGCCGCAAGCTCTGGTCTGGGTTCCTGTCAATCAATCAAATCAAATGGTGTTCATATTTTTTTTATATGCTTCACAGCAATCTAGGCCTAACCATCAAAAAGCAAGGCTGGTAGAGATGACAGTGTCAAGGAAAATCTTCCCTGAATGGAACAAACCTTGAGAAGAACCATAATGTAAAGGGGTCTAAAATGTCTGGGTGCATTTCAGTAGTCTAAACAATTACCCTTTCCTCATATCCTCTCCTTTATCTGCAGAGGGCTGGGTGAAAACAATAAAGATGCTGACCCATATAGTAGGGGGGGTGGGTTTAGTCACAGACAGTGGCGGTTTTACACGGAGGCCGGGGGAGGCCCGTGCCTCCCTGGAAATGTCCCTGGCCACCCCTGTGGCCCCCCCGTGCTGACCAAATAAAAAATTATGAATTTATAACTATTTTACACGCGAGCGCCAAAAGCGGAACTAATGCAACGCTCTACACGGCAACGTTCTACACGGGTAAATTAGAGTGGCGCACCCAAAAACTGTATCCTGCCATCTGCCTGCCTGCCACGTGTGGTGCTGCTTCGGTGAATGAGAGCTCAGCAACTACTATTTGCGAGAGGAGCTACGATTTGCAGGAGTCGAAGGTAAGAAAAACGATTTAATATCATAAGTGACTTGTTGTTCTTGCACATAGCCTACATGTTCCTTTTGTTCCTCACACATAAATCAAATCAAGTTTTTAAATGTCTGGTCTCGATTTGTTTAGAAATGTAATCATATCTAATCAAACTCATCGAAGCAGAAGCAAATATCCAAATGTTAGTAGGCTATCCTTGCTAGGTCTACACAATGTTGTGATGTTAACCACGTAACTTCATCCGTCTTGGCTGTTGCATCGCGATAACAAATACATTTTTAGTAAAGTAATCAACAGGTTATCTGCCAGTGTTAAGTAGGGAGGGATGGTTAGGTAACAAAATGTAATGCATGCCCCTACGTTTTTTCTTCTTCTAATAGTTATCATGAAACGAGGAAGGGACATAAAGTCATTTTTTGCCCCAGCAAACAAAAAAGTGAGAGAAACAAATCGAGGTTTTGAGAAAGTTGAGGAAGAGGGAGAGCCAGCATGTGATGAAAGTGAGGGGTCTGACAAAGAGAGGGAAATTCCAGAGGGTGAGGAGGATGAAGAAGAGGGTGAGGAGGATGAAGAAGAGGGTGAGGAGAATGAAGAAGAGGGCGAGGAGAATGAAGAAGAGGGTGAGAAGCATGAAGAAGAAAGCATACAGGGACAGAGAGATGAACAGCCAGAGGGACAGCAAGTGGATCCATGTGGATCAAGTACTGCACCATCAGGTTTGTGATGAGGAAGGTTCTTACTATTTGCAAAGCAATGCAATTACAATGTAATGGTAGGCCTGCTGGGTGTCCTTAAAATGCTGCTTTCTGCTGTTAATTCTTTTTTGTGTCAATATGGCTCTGTTTTTTTTTTAAGTAAATACTTTGCCTACATTTTGAAATACATGCAGATATACAGTAAATAAATGTTGTAGTTGTGCCCTATGTTTACTGTCCATCTTCTTCAGATATCAGCAAGTCTAAGTATGACGTACCAGTACAGCCGAACTTGAAGATATTCCCAACCACACTGATGGGGGACAGAAGACGAAGCTTCAGACCAAACTGGTACACTACTCATCCATGGCTTGAGTATTCTGTAATGACGGACTCTACATGTTGCTATGCATGTAGACATTTTAGCACACCAAATGCCCCAGACACCGTTTTTGTTTCAACACCTGGTTTTACAAACTGGAAAAAGGCAACTATGAGAAATGCAGGGTTTTCACTACATGCAAAGTCTGAACGACACAAGTGTGCAATGATCGCATGGAGGGATTATCAAAGAGCTGTTAGAACTGACGCAACACTAACAGATCTCCTTGACAAAGAACACACTAAACAAGTACAAGAAAATCAGGCATACATTAAAACAGTTGGGGAAGTGCTGTTGCTTACAGCTACACAAAACATAGCACAAAGAGGACATGATGAATCTGAAGGGTCCACTAACAAAGGAAACTTTAGGGAAATTCTTAACACAGTTGCTAACCACGACCAACTTGTTAAGAGAAGATTAACTTCCATTCACAATGCAAAGTACACAAGCAAGATCATCCAGAATGAGGTTTTGGGTTGTTTGGCAGAAATGGTTCGGTCTGAAATCATAGAAGAAGTGAAGAAAAGTGAGGTTTTTAGCGTCATGGCAGATGAAACAAAGGATATTTCAAAAAAAGAACAGATGTCCTTCACACTCAGGTACTATTACAATGGGGCCATTAAGGAGAGTTTTCTCCATTTTGAATCTGCAGAGAGGTTAGATGCAGCAGGGCTTACTGGAAAAATAGTACACTTACTGGAACGTTATGGCCTGGACTACAAAAATAACCTCGTAGGCCAAGCGTACGATGGCGCTGCCGTTATGAGCGGTAAGCATTCAGGGGTTCAGGCAAGGATCAAAGAACAGGCTAAATTTGCCTTCTACGTCCATTGTAGTGCTCATTGTCTGAATTTAGTGTTAGTTGATGTAGTCAAAAGTGTCCCAGAAACGGAGGAGTTTTTTTCTTTGTTACAGAGTCTTTATATGTTTACTTCTTCCTCATATGTGCACCCAAAATGGCTGTCTCTCCAAAGAGAAATGTATGGCAGAACCAGAGAGCTGCAACGTTTAAGCGACACACGTTGGTCATGCCGATTTCTAGCCCTACGTAATATCATGGACACTCTACCTGCCCTTAAACGACTACTGCAAGAGATTGCTCAAGAACGTCATGGTGAAAGAACTGTTGAGGCCCGAGGTCTTCTTGCTCAAATTGACCTAGAATTTGTTGTGCATCTTGTTACTCTGCGTAAGTTGTTTGGGGAGACAAAGCTATTGTCTGACATGTTACAGTCACAAACTGTTGATCTGTCAAGTGCTGTTGACTTAGTAAATGCTTTAGTCCTGACATTGAAAGACCACAGGCAGGAGTCTTTCTTTGATGAGTTGTGGGATGAAGCATTGAATATTTGTGAGCAGTGTGATTCTGCAACAAGGTCAGTGGCGAAACGTCAGAAAATGCTGAGCTCTAGACTCAGTGGCTACTGCACGCTAAGCACTGTTGGTCAGAGGGAGGTAGAACATGACAAAGATGTTTCTCACATCATTTTTCTATCCTGTAATTGACAGCATGCTCAATGAGTTGAACAGACGTTTCTCCAATACAAACTGTGAGCTCATGAGAAGCATACAGTCTCTCAGTCCCCAGAGTGATACCTTTTTAAAGGAGAGCAATGTTTTTTCATTTGGCCGTTTGTATAATGCAGACATTGATGATTTAGGGCATGAGCTCCATCAATTTAAGAGAGTTTTGGACAGAAAAATACAGAGTGGTGAAGTCAAAAAGCCATGCAGTACAGTTGAGCTGGTTTGTTTTATTGAGCCATACAGGGAAGTTTTCTTTGAGCTCTTTAGACTGTGCAAGATTGCTGTAACCCTTCCTGTAAGCTCAGCCTCTTGCGAACGCAGTTTCTCCACACTGAAACTGATAAAAACCTTCCTGCGGTCCACCACTAGTGATGAGAGACTCAGTGATCTTGGTGTCCTGAGCATAGAGTCCAGAAGGGCCAAGGCTCTGGATCTTGATGTATTTGTGGACCGTTTTGCCAGACAGCACAACCGCCGTATCCTGTTGCTGTAGTGTATCTATATGATATATACGCTAGTAGCGTATGAGTGCCGCTGTGAGGAAAAAGAGATATAATGAACAATAAAACAACAAGCTTGAGCTTCTTAAGACACGGTGGGTTTATCTGTTCTCAATACCACCGGTAAAATGAATGGAGTTAGTCTGGTGTCCACATGAAGTTACGTGTGTAGACAAAGAGTCTGGTGTCCATATGAAGTTACATGTGTAGACAGAGACAGTCTGGTGTCCATATGAAGTTACATGTGTAGACAGAGACAGTCTGGTGCCCATATGAAGTTAAATGTGTAAACAAAGACAGTCTGGTGTCCATATGAAGTTACATGTGTAGACAGAGACAGTCTGGTGCCCATATGAAGTTAAATGTGTAAACAAAGACAGTCTGGTGTCCATATGAAGTTACATGTGTAGACAGAGACAGTCTGGTGCCCATATGAAGTTACATGTGTAGACAAAGAGTCTGGTGTCCATATGAAGTTACATGTGTAAACAGAGACGGTCTGGGGTCCATATGAAGTTAGATGTGTAGACAAAGACAGTCTGGTGTCCACATGAAGTTACATGTGTCTACTTAGATGAACCCACCGTGTCTTAAGAAGCTGAAGCTTGTTTTATTTTTCATTTTACATCATCTATCTTTTTTTCCTCACAGTACCAGTAGTTCCACACACTACTAGAGTGTATGTATGTTTGTATGTATGTATATATATCCCACCAATCCTCTCTCAAGAGGTTTTCAAAAAGGGGCAAACTCATGTCTCAAGACCTGCTTCTGTTGGTTCCCCTCTCCTGCCTGTAACTTTCCATCCACATCCCCAAAGTTTTGTGGCCCATTATGACATCACTCCATTAAGTGATTGCTGCATGTACTGCTCTAAGGAAACACTTCTCTCTCTCTCTCTCTCTCTCTCTCTCTCTCTCTCTCTCTCTCTCGATAGATAGATAGAGTTTATGATTTCATTCTTTTGAATTATCTCTGCCAAACATCTATGTACTACAAATCTTCAAGCTCCACAGATGTTTTATGGCATCCACTAAACCTCTTTAGATATTTGTAAATTATACAGTGTGATACCTTTCAACGAAAGTTTATTTTATTTTTTACCAACTATGATTTTTCCTTTTGAAAACAAGCAAAGCAAGAAAAAAAAGAAACAAAATCACTCCAATCATTGCACACTTGTGTCGTTCAGACTTTGCAGGTCCAGCTTTGACATGATGATCTAACTAACACTAATATTGTAACTAATATTGTAACTGAAATATGTATGATCCTATGATGAGCGATTGCTTACTTCCCTTTCACTCTTAAAAAATTACTGGAAAAAAATGTGTATAAAAAGGTATATGTAGTATATGTTTGTTTAGTGAGCATTCATGCTGTCATTTTTTCCTAATGTGAACTATGGTGGAAATGTGCTGTCCTAAATGGACTTGCCCATATATGTTGTAAAGCCTTTTTTTGTACACCTGCTCATCAACTGACAGTGAAGTACACAAAGACACAGACACACACACACACACACACACAGACACCTGTAATATTCTTGTTTTCATGTTGTTGCTGATATCCATCAGTGTTGTTCATATTGCTACATTGTGTTGACATGATTGTTGCTTTTAAACGAATGTTAACTTAATGTTTATTGTCTGCATCCTATTGGACTACTGGATGTTAATGTGTAACACGTTTCCCTGTTTATGTGCTTTAGCAATACTGTATGTCAATATGGTCATGCTAGTAAAGCCTCTTTGAATTGAATTTCTTTTCTGATTTGGTTTATTTTACCTAAATGGATACAGGGTAGTGTGTTTTGTTTATAAATCACTCAGAAAGTTTTCTTTCTTAAAACAAAATGTGGAATCAACTGTCCACAGTAGTGGGGCTTCCATAAATAGGAAATGGCACATTGTTGTACCCTTTGTTGTATCCTGGAGTTTTGTTCACATTGAATATGAACCCTGTATTTGTACCCTGTACTTTTTAATTTTTTTTTATTTATTTATTTTTTCATTTTTATGGCACTATCTCTCTTGCATCTGCACTCTTGTACAAAATACGTGTTATAATAAATGTAATATGATTTTAAAGTAAAATAAAGTTTATAATCTTTGAATATCATGTGTTGCCAGTTTTTTTATGTGTGCCCCCCTGATTAAACACTGGCCCCTCCTTGGCCCCCCTAGTAAAATGTGTCTAGAACCGCCACTGGTCACAGAGTCACAAGTTCCATTAGGGGAGATGGAGAGAGACGAGGGTTGCATCCCAAATGGCACCCTATTCCCTATATAGTGCACTTCTTTTGACCCATATGGCTCTTGTCAAAAGAAGTGCACTATGTAGAGAATAGGGTGCCATTTGTGCTGCATCCGAGGAGGAGGGCGTATTTGTGTAAACATTGAACTATTCCCAGGGAAATTACTAATTACAGAAGAGGATGTAGAGATTGTGGTTTGAAGTTATTTCCTAAATCTCTATTATCAGCTCAGACAACGATGAGAACACAACACACTCATACTTCCTTATGACAAAACGCATGCACATGCACACTCACATCATGTGACTCCTGTTCCCTAGTGACAGTAAGATCATGATAGATGTGTATGTGTGCATGGGCGCCTGACTTTTTCTGAAAGCGGGGTTGCAAAAGAAATCATAAAATAAAACATTTAAACAATTTCCTGCAATTCTACACTTTCTTCAAAGGGGGAATCCATATTTATGAACAGAACAAAACCATTCTTCTTAGGTTTTGCCACAATAAATGATATGGAACTCAAGTGAATGAAAACAAAATACATTTTTAGGCCAGAAAAAAATATGTGCGCATTTACAGTATCTATATGCCAACAGTGCACAACAATGCCTATGTGTGTGTGTGTTTGTGTGTGTGTGCTCATTTTGGAAGTGGGTTGCTTTTTTAACTCTTTCATGGAGCAGGCCTTTGCTGATTAGTTACTGAAATACCAGCCCATTGTGTCACATCTGAACAGCCGCCGTTATCAGTGCAAGATTGTGGTGCTGATATTCAGAAGTCTTGGCAATGTACAGTGGGGAAAAAAAGTATTTAGTCAGCCACCAATTGTGCAAGTTCTCCCACTTAAAAAGATGAGAGAGGCCTGTAATTTTCATCATAGGTACACGTCAACTATGACAGACAAAATGAGATTTCTTTTTCCAGAAAATCACATTGTAGGATTTTTAATGAATTTATTTGCAAATTATGGTGGAAAATAAGTATTTGGTCAATAACAAAAGTTTCTCAATACTTTGTTATATACCCTTTGTTGGCAATGACACAGGTCAAACGTTTTCTGTAAGTCTTCACAAGGTTTTCACACACTGTTGCTGGTATTTTGGCCCATTCCTCCATGCAGATCTCCTCTAGAGCAGTGATGTTTTGGGGCTGTCGCTGGGCAACACGGACTTTCAACTCCAAAGATTTTCTATGGGGTTGAGATCTGGAGACTGGCTAGGCCACTCCAGGACCTTGAAATGCTTCTTACGAAGCCACTCCTTCGTTGCCCGGGCGGTGTGTTTGGGATCATTGTCATGCTGAAAGACCCAGCCACGTTTCATCTTCAATGCCCTTGCTGATGGAAGGAGGTTTTCACTCAAAATCTCACGATACATGGCCCCATTCATTCTTTCCTTTACACGGATCAGTCGTCCTGGTCCCTTTGCAGAAAAACAGCCCCAAAGCATGATGTTTCCACCCCCATGCTTCACAGTAGGTATGGTGTTCTTTGGATGCAACTCAGCATTCTTTGTCCTCCAAACACGACGAGTTGAGTTTTTACCAAAAAGTTCTATTTTGGTTTCATCTGACCATATGACATTCTCCCAATCCTCTTCTGGATCATCCAAATGCACTCTAGCAAACTTCAGACGGGCCTGGACATGTACTGGCTTAAGCAGGGGGACACATCTTGCACTGCAGGATTTGAGTCCCTGGCGGCGTAGTGTGTTACTGATGGTAGGCTTTGTTACTTTGGTCCCAGCTCTCTGCAGGTCATTCACTAGGTCCCCCCGTGTGGTTCTGGGATTTTTGCTCACCGTTCTTGTGATCATTTTGACCCCACGGGGTGAGATCTTGCGTGGAGCACTAGATCGAGGGATATTATCAGTGGTCTTGTATGTCTTCCATTTCTTAATAATTGCTCCCACAGTTGATTTCTTCAAACCAAGCTGCTTACCTATTGCAGATTCAGTCTTCCCAGCCTGGTGCAGGTCTACAATTTTGTTTCTGGTATCCTTTGACAGCTCTTTGGTCTTGGCCATAGTGGAGTTTGGAGTGTGACTGTTTGAGGTTGTGGACAGGTGTCTTTTATACTGATAACAAGTTCAAACAGGTGCCATTAATACAGGTAACGAGTGGAGGACAGAGGACCCTCTTAAAGAAGAAGTTACAGGTCTGTGAGAGCCAGAAATCTTGCTTGTTTGTAGGTGACCAAATACTTATTTTCCACCATAATTTGCAAATAAATTCATTAAAAATCCTACAATGTGATTTTCTGGATTTCTTTTCCTCAATTTGTCTGTCATAGTTGACGTGTACCTATGATGAAAATTACAGGCCTCTCTCATCTTTTTAAGTGGGAGAACTTGCACAATTGGAGGCTGACTAAATACTTTTTTTCCCCACTGTACATAGGCTGACAATACGTTGTGGCCTTCAGATTGCAGGCCTGAATAAGACAAAGGCAAAGCAGCTAGCGAAGTACTGCTCCATGTCAACAGTCATGGGCAGCCTTGCTGTCTGGAGACGAAGGTGCTATCTGTATCCATAAGTGTCCAGATATCCTTGTCCTTTGAAATGTTTGAATCCATCTCGACTGTAATGTGATTTGTGGATTCAAATAAAGTATTTAAAATGTGTGTGTGTGTGTGTGCGTACGTACTTAGGTAGGTGCGTGTGTGTGCATACCTGCAGTAGTTATGTGTTCCCAGTCCCAGAAAGAGCGTGTGGGCTCCGATCCTCTCAAAGCGGTTCCAGTGGAGACACCTGCGACCTCTGTCTGACACCGCCTCCAAACCCCTGTAACTTCCTCCATCTCCAACCTGACACTCTCCCGATGACCTCACTGCAAAACAGATTGACAAGATGAAGGAGGGAAAATAAGGCTTACGCCACGTTCACATGCTAGTCGGAACTAGGAAACTCTGACATTTCTGACTTGCTGATTCGTTGAACGTGGCACGTGTATGACTACAACCAGATAGCAAATTGAAAATTTCTGAGTTTCCTAGTTCCAACTAGCATATGAACGCATTACCTAAAAATAGGGTTGCAAAGGGAGGGAATGTTAGCGGTAAATTTCTTAAACTACCGGAATTTTCTAAACTTTCAAGGATTTTAAGTAATCAGAAAATATTCAGACCCCTTGACTTTTTCCACATTTTGTTACGTTACAGCCTTATTCTAAAATTGATTAAATTGTTTTTTCCCTTCATCAATCTACACACAATACCCCATAATGACAAAGCAAAAAAAGTTTCTGACATTTTTGCTAATTTATAAACAAATTAAAACGTAAATATAACATTTACATAAGTATTCAGACCCTTTACTCAGTACTGTGTTGAAGCACCTTTGACGGCGACTACAGCATTGAGTCTTCTTGGTATGACGCTACAAGCTTGGCACACCTGTATTTGGGGAGTTTCTCCCATTCTTCTCTGCAGATCCTCTCAAGCTCTGTCAGGTTGGATGGGGAGCAGTGCTGCACAGCTATTTTCAGGTCTCTCCAGAGATGTTCGTTCAGGTTCAAGTCTAGGCTCTGGCTGGGCCACTAAATGACATTCAGAGACTTGTCCCGAAGCCACTCCTGCGTTGTCTTGGCTGTGTGCTTAGGGTCATTGTCCTGTTGGAAGGTGAACCTTTGCCCCAGTCTGAGGTCCTGAGTGCTCTGGAGCAGGTTTTCATCAAGGATCTCTCTGTACTTTGCTCCGTTCATCTTTGCCTCGATCCTGACTAGTACCCCAGTCCCTGCCGCTAAAAACATCCCCACAGCATGATGCTGCCACCACCATGCTTCACCGTAGGGATGGTGGCAGGTTTCCTCCAGACATGATGTTTAGCATTCAGGCTATAGAGTTCAATCTTGGTTTCGTCAGACCGGAGAATCTTGTTTCTCATGGTCTGAGAGTCTTTAGGTGCCTTTTGGCAAACTCCAAGCGGGCTGTCATGTGCCTTTTACTGAGGAGTGGCTTTCGTCTGGCCACTCTACCATAAAGGCCTGATTGGTGGAGTGCTGCAGAGATGGTTGTCCTTCTGGAAGGTTCTCCCATCTCCACAGAGGATCTCTAGAGCTCTGTCAAAGTGACCGTTGGGTTCTTGGTCACCTCCCTGACCAAGGCCCTTCTCCTTCGATTGCTCAGTTTGGCCGGGCGGCCAGCTCTAGGAAGAGTCTTGGTGGTTCCAAACTTCTTCCATTTAAGAATGATGGAGGCCACTGTGTTCTTGGGGACCTTCAATGATGCAGACATTTTTTGGTACCCTTCCCCAGATCTGTGCCTCGACACAATCCTGTCTTCGACATCATGGCTTGGTTTTTGCTCTGACATGCACTGTCAACTGCGGGACCTTATATAGACTGGTGTGTGCCTTTCTAAATCATGTCCAGTCAATTGAATTTACCACAGGTGGACTCCAATGAAGTTGTAAAAACACCAAGGATGATCAATCGAAACAGAATGCAACTTCGAGTCTCATAGCAAAGGGTCTGAATACTTATGTAAATAAGGTATCTGTTTTTTATTTGTAATACATTTGCTACAATTTCTAAAAACCTGTTTTCGTTTAGTCATTATGGGGTGTTGTGTGTAGATTGCTGAGGAAAATATTTATTTAATCAATTTTAGAATAAGGCTGTAACGTAACAAAATGTGGAAAAAGTCAAGGGGTCTGAATACTTTCCAAAGGCACTGTATACAGAAGTATGTGGACACCCCATCAAATTAGTGGATTCTGCTATTTCAGCCACACCCGTTGCTGACAGGTGTATAAAATCAAGCACACAGCCATGCAATCTCCATAAACAAACATTGGCAGTAGAATGGCGTTACTGAAGAGCTCAGTGACTTTCAACGTGGCATCGTCATAAGATGACAAGTCAGTTCGTAAAATGTCTGCCCTGCTAGAGATGTAAGTGCTGTTATTTTGAAACGTTTGGAAACATCTTGGAGCAACAATGCCAAGTGTCGGCTTGAGTGTTGTAAAGCTCGCCTCCATTTGACTCTGGAGCAGTGAAACGTGTTCTCTGGAGTGATGAATCACCCTTCATCATCTGGCAGTCTAACGGATGAATCTGGGTTTGGCATAGTGCCAACTGTAAAGTTTGGTGGAGGAGGAATAATGATCTGGGGCTGTTTTTCATGGTTCGGGCTAGGCCCCTTAGTTCCAATGAAGGGAAATCTTAATGCTACAGCATACAATGACATTCTAGGCAATTCTGTGCTCCCAACTTTGTGGCAACAGTTTTGGGGAAGGCCCATTCCTGTTTCAGCATGACAATTCCCCCGTGCACAAAGCGAGGTCCATACAGAAATGGCTTGTCGAGATCGGTGTGGAAGAACTTGACTGGCCTGCACAGAGCCCTGACCTCAACAACCCCTTCGAACGCCTTTGGGATGAATTGAAATGCCGACTGCGAGCCAGGCCTAATCGCCCAACATCAGTGCCTGACCTCACTAATGCTCGTGGCTGAATGGATGCAAGTCCCTGCAGCAATGTTCCAACATCTAGTGGAAAGCCTTCCCAGAAGAGTGGAGGCTGTTATAGCAGCAAAGGGGGTACCAACTCCATATTAATGCCCATGATTTAAGAATGAGATGTTCGATGAGCAGGTGGTCATATAGATTATATAGTAACATATATGAATATATCATAAAACCCTCAGGCTTTAGTCTATGAGATGGAGTTAGGATAACAAACTCACCTTTGCGTACTTCCTCTGCAGCCTGGAACAGTTTGGCCGAGGGCCAACTACCTACTGACACCTAGATAGACAGAAAATATACAGAAAGAGGGCCAAAAAGAGAGGATCAGGTTTCAGGACTGAGCTTCTCCTAAGGTGTGTGTGTTAGTGCTTGGCAGGAACTAAAGCCTGCCCATCCTCCTACTTCCCTCGCGCCATATGGTGAATACAGCAACAGGAAGTTATGATAACAATTTCCTCTTCCTGCTTACCGTTTCAGCGCTGGAGATGACAGTTGCAACTAGCGACAAGATGAGTGACAGGTTCATCTTTGCTTCCTCTTCTCCTTATATGGGTCTTTATAATGGGCTTTCTGTTCTAAAAAAACATTTTGCAGAAATTAGAAATAAAACATCTGCTTTTACACAGCACTCCGAAATAAACACTCTGTTCCCTTATTTGGAGGTTTTGATTCTCATAACGCATTTTCTCCCTAAACATTGCCCATCCAGCCTCCACATTTAAAATGGTACCCTGGCTCATTTGTGTTGTGTCACTCCTACTTAGTCACATAACTAACAAGAGATGGTACTCAGCGGTATGTTTTGACCACATGAGTTGATAGACAATACCATAGTTTTTTAAGTCTGAGACCATGTGCCGAGACCAAGAACCAGACCAGAACATTGGTGGCAAGACTCAGTGTATCAAGACCATGACAACACCAAGACCGTCTCGAGTGATCTCAAGACCAAGACCACATGATAAAGGCTCATCTCTTTGTGAAAGTACTGAATTACAACATCATATCTACACTGTGTGTGAACACAGAACGTCTGCACATCATATCTGTGTTTGTGGGAAACTACAGTATCAATGTAAAAGAACAGCATAACTTGTGTTCCTGTGAAAGTACGGTATCACAGACTGAATCCCAATCTTTGAGATTATATAAACTCTGACTCACCAACACTCCTCCTGTCATGAATCTATAATCCATAACCCTTATTATCACATATTCCATAAACCATATGAATCCACCACATCCATAACTCCTTTATAAAACTAATGGAAATTAAGTGCTACAGTTAGTTACTTTTACCTAATGCCTTTGCTGCAGCATAAGTATATTGTTAATGTACAATCAATCATCATACATTTCTTAAATATGCCCCTGACGGTGTAGTTACATCCGCTTTGTTGTAGTTCCAGCCACTCGTGGTAATGGCTGGAGCAGAATTAGTGGAACGGTATGAAATACATCAAACACATGGTTTCCATGTGTTTGATGCCATTCCATTTCCACGGATCCGGCTATTATTATGAGCCGTCCACCCGTGGTACACACACACACAAAAACCCAGAGTAGATCTGCTGCTTACCTTCCACAGCTCAGTCCTTTTTACTCTGTTGGCTACTGGCTACTGTCTCCTGTCTCCTGTCTGTGCCCTAGAGTTCTGTCTAAATGTCAATCTGAAGGATCCTGTGATTTGAATTATGTTCTGCAGCTCTTTTTGTCTCAGGATCTGATTATGTCTCTGTCTGGCCATCCCTCTCAAGGCTCCCTCCTTTAGTAAACCAGCAGGGGGAGTGGCTGGGGTTGGGAGGTGTTAATGAATGACAGACAGCTGGTTTATGATATGTGTGGTGGAATGCCTCTCAACCAATGACTCACCCTCGCTGACACGACACTCGCACTCACTTTTCACAGTTGTGGAACGCTAGACACAACAGGAAGCAGTCCTAATATGGAAATCACCGACATACCCTCAAATCAGAAATTATGAAGTCACTTACAACTCTCTCTGACCAGCCAGAACTCAACTGCAGTGATACCAGTGGACATAGCAAATAGTTGCAATTATTGTACAACAGAACCGTTTTTCAATTTCATAGTTGACCCATAACACCTGGACATAGTTGATGGCTCATGGGTTTAGTATTGCCTGAATGTATGACAACATCAACTAAAGTAACTTAAAAGGTATAATCTGCGATTGCTACATCGATGTTTTGATTTTTTTAATAAACGATTTATAGCCATTGATTTTTGAAGAATATAACTTATAACCCAGCTAGCACATAACGTTCTGAGAACCATATGTTTCTTAGAGCTTGGTGAGAGTGTGGTTGTCCTATGGTTATTTTGCATACAACCTTCCCACAACTTTCTGGGAACATTCTCAGCACATTTAAGGAACTTGACAAACAAAAAAATAACGTATTTTCTTGGTATTTAATTACTACTAAAAGTTCTAGGAATGTTCTCCAACTGGTTTGACATTGGGAATTTTCTCAAATAGTTCAGAGAACGTTAAGAAACTGTGGTGAATGATGGACGGAGTCAGGTGCAGGAGTAAAATAACCGGATACAGATTTATTCCTTCCAGACATACAATGCGCCTACAACGACAATCGAAACAGGTACAGGGGAAACAATCCTCCCTGACCAAACACAGTCTCAGAAAATACAATAAATGTAATGACACAGGGTAAAATCAACCCTGGCAAAATAACTGAGAGAGTATCTCAACCGAGCTATTCTCCTCCCACATAGAACAATCACTCACAAAGACAAGGGAACACTTATACACAGACTAATTAGGGGATGAGCACCAGGTGTGTGTGATTGACAAGACAAGTGGAGTGATGAGAATGGGAGCGGCAGTAGCTAGTAAGCCGGTGACGACGAACACCGAAACCTGCCCGAACAAGGAGGGGAGGCAGCCTCCCGAGTGGCGCAGTGGTCTAAGGCACTGCATCGCAGTGCTAGCTGTGCCACTAGAGATCCTGGTTCGAGTCCAGGCTCTGTCGCAGCTGGCCGCGACCGGGAGACCCATGGGCAGCGCACAATTGGTCCAGCGTCGTCCAAGGTAGGGGAGGGTTTGGCCGGCAGGGATGTGGGTTTGTTTCCCATGGGGGGCCAGTATGAAAAAATTTAATCAAAAATATATAAATAATGAGTAGTACAAAAAAATAAAACGTATGCATTCACTAACTGTAAGTCGCTCTGGATAAGAGTGTCTGCTAAATGACTAAAATGTAAGTGGTGACAGAAACAACGTTCTTCTGTGTGAATTTCAGTACTTCCGAGAACGTTAAGAAAACTTTCCATAAAAACCACAAGAAAACTTTAATAATATTCAGAGAAATTCTAAGAATGTTATTTAAAAACAAATACATTCAGTTCTCAGCATCAACAAAACTGTCGATCCTCTATCTTGTTACACGTGTTCAGGTGTGTTGGCCATGCCCACTAATTGGCCACACCTGATCTTAAAGAGTACTTGTTTCCTTTGAAATGGGGTCTGTTTGAATAGAATAAAATGAAAAGCTTTGAATTAGTAAAAAAACATGGCATGCTAGCTCCATCCTGGTGGCGCAGTGGACTAATTCCATGGATAGAGAACAGAAGATTGTAGGTTTGAATCTCACTGATGCTGTGTCACAGTAAAAAAGAAATGTGTTTGCATGATTCATTCCTAAGGAAATTAATTTCCATGTGTCCTATCTGTGCTTGGAGTTAAAACAAGTTAACCCAAAATAAGCTTCCAGAGTAAAATGTTCTCAGAAACTCTCTGCAACCTAAAAATAAAAGTACCCAGAACAGGCAAATTATTCTCTCCTGTTCTCAAAAATAAAATAAAACCTTTTACTGGTCAGGAAACATACGGTTTCGTTCCCACAACCAATGTCAAACTCAAAACATATACGTTCCCACAACTTCCAAGGAACCAAATTTGCTAGCTGGGAAATGCCTCATGATCATTGCTCAACTGTTTAACCCCATCAGAGCCCAAAATACACGATTGTTTTACTCCACTGTTTGTAAACAATTACATTTTACAAACACTGTAGTCCTATAGCTTCAAAACATGTTTAAAACAATCATTTTCATCTTATGGATGGTCAGTCCTTACAATTTGAATTCTCCAGCCCCAACCCTAAGCTGTTTACCTCTTTGTTGTTGTTTGAAATGCAGAATGCCCCTTTACAAATTGGCCCTTTAAAACTGTGTGTGTGTGTGGAGGGGGTGCCAGTTGGCTCTCTAGCAAATGAGCCTGGGGATGAGTTTTGTGTGTGTGTGCGTGTGTGTGTGTGCGTGACTGCGCTCACATAGAATTATTTGAAACTTTGAAGTTTATTCAAAATGATTCATGTAGATTCTAAGGATTAGCAACAATCTAAAACAGGATAAGTGGTTGCAGTGCTCCTGGAACATGCATTGACGTCCGTGTTAGGGGAGCCAGTCATCTCATTCCTAGAAATAGGTTAGGAGTCAGTAGCAATGACACCATGTTCATTGTCATATTATTAAAAAACATATTCCTAGTATAATCTGAGTGGGAGCGGATGCAACCTTGCTCATGTAAAACCACAGTGCTCATGTTCACTGTGGTGAATAACCTGGTGAGTATACAGGGGATTTTTTAATAAAAGAAACATACTTTAACATCATTATTCACACCTTGAGAAATGTGTGACATCATCATGTGTATTCTGGGTTTATAACCACATCCCATTTCTTAAAGGAGGGGGGGAAATCCAGAGTTGCTGCAGCAACACATTTACATTTTAGTCATTTAGCAGACGCTCTTATACAGAGCGACTTACAGGAGCAATTAGGGTTAAGTGCCTTGCTCAAGGGCACATTTACATCATTTAGCAGACGCTCTTATCCAGAGCGACTTACAAATTGGTGCATTCACCCTATAGCCAGTGGGATAACCACTCTCCAATATTTTTTTTTTTTATTATTATTATTATTATTGTTTTATTTTTATTATATACTTTTTTTTTTTTTTTTTTTTTGGGGGGGGGGGGGGGGGGGGGGTGGGGGGGGTTAGAAGGATTACTTTATCCTATCCCAGGTATTCCTTAAAGAGGTGGGGTTTCAAATGTCTCCGGAAGGTGGTGAGTGACTCCGCTGTCCTGGCGTCGTGAGGGAGCTTGTTCCACCATTGTGGTGCCAGAGCAGCGAACAGTTTTGACTGGGCTGAGCGGGAACTATGCTTCCGCAGAGGAAGGGGAGCCAGCAGGCCAGAGGTGGATGAACGCAATGCCCTCGTTTGGGTGTAGGGACTGATCAGAGCCTGAAGGTACGGAGGTGCCGTTCCCCTCACTGCTCCATAGGCAAGCACCATGGTCTTGTAACGGATGCGAGCTTCAACTGGAAGCCAGTGGAGTGTGCGGAGGAGGGGGGTGACGTGAGAGAACTTGGGAAGGTTGAACACCAGACGGGCTGCCGGCATTCTGGATGAGTTGTAGGGGTTTAATGGCACAGGCAGGGAGCCCAGCCAACAGCGAGTTGCAGTAATCCAGACGGGAGATGACAAGTGCCTGGATTAGGACCTGTGCCGCTTCCTGTGTAAGACAGGGTCGTACTCTCCGAATGTTGTAGAGCATGAACCTGCAGGATCGGGTCACCGCCTTGATGTTAGCGGAGAACGACAGGGTGTTGTCCAGGGTCACGCCAAGGCTCTTCGCACTCTGGGAGGAGGACACAACGGAGTTGTCAACCGTGATGGCGAGATCATGGAACGGGCAGTCCTTCCCCGGGAGGAAGAGCAGCTCCGTCTTGCCAGGGTTCAGCTTGAGGTGGTGATCCGTCATCCATACTGATATGTCTGCCAGACATGCAGAGATGCGATTCGCCACCTGGTTATCAGAAGGGGGAAAGGAGAAGATTAGTTGTGTATCGTCAGCGTAGCAATGATAGGAGAGGCCATGTGAGGATATGACAGAGCCAAGTGACTTGGTGTATAGGGAGAAAAGGAGAGGGCCTAGAACTGAGCCCTGGGGGACACCAGTGGTGAGAGCACGTGGTGCGGAGACAGCTTCTCGCCACGCCACTTGGTAGGAGCGACCGGTCAGGTAGGACGCAATCCAGGAGTGAGCCGCGCCGGAGATGCCCAGCTCGGAGAGGGTGGAGAGGAGGATCTGATGGTTCACAGTATCAAAGGCAGCAGACAGGTCTAGAAGGACAAGAGCAGAGGAGAGAGAGTTAGCTTTAGCAGTGCGGAGAGCCTCCGTGACACAGAGAAGAGCAGTCTCAGTTGAATGACCAGTCCTGAAACCTGACTGGTTTGGATCAAGAAGGTCATTCTGAGAGAGATAGCAAGAGAGTTGGCTAAAGACGGCACGCTCAATAGTTTTGGAAAGAAAAGAAAGAAGGGCTACTGGTCTGTAGTTGTTGACATCAGTGGGATCGAGTGTTGGTTTTTTGAGAAGGGGTGCAACTCTCGCTCTCTTGAAGACGGAAGGGACATAGCCAGCGGTCAAGGATGAGTTGATCAGCGAGGTGAGGTAGGGGAGAAGGTCACCGGAGATGGTCTGGAGAAGAGAGGAGGGGATGGGGTCAAGCGGGCAGGTTGTTGGGCGGCCTGCAGTCACTAGTCGCAAGATTTTATCTGGAGAGAGAGGGGAGAAAGAAGTCAAAGCATAGGGTAGGGCAGTGTGAGCAGGACCAGCAGTGTCATTTGACTTAACAAACGAGGATCGGATGTCGTCAACCTTCTTTTCAAAGTTTCAGCAGTGAGGAGAATGTGGCAAAGAGCTTCCTAGGGTTAGAGGCAGATGCTTGGAATTTAGAGTGGTAGAAAGTGGCCTTAGCAGCAGAAACAGATGAAGAAAATGTAGAGAGGAGGGAGTGAAAAGATGCCAGGTCGGCAGGGAGTTTAGTTTTCTTCCATTTCCGCTCAGCTGCCCGGAGCTCTGTTCTGTGAGCTCGCAATGAGTCGTCAAGCCACGGAGCTGGAGGGGAGGACCGAGCCGGCCGGGAGGATAGGGGACACAGGGAGTCAAAGGATGCAGAAAGGGAGGAGAGGAGGGTTGAGGAGGCAGAATCAGGAGATTGGAGGGAGAAGGATTGAGCAGAGGGAAGAGATGATAGGATGGAAGAGGAGAGAGTAGTGGGAGAGAGAGAGCGAAGGTTGCGGCGGCGCGTTACCATCTGTGTAGGGGCAGAGTGAGTAGTGTTGGAGGAGCGCAACACTTTAGGCCATGGTCACACATAGATGGACGAACGCACCGGCCAACCTCATCAATCAATATCCATTAAAACTTCAACTCATTTAAACTTTTAAGGTATGTCTCCATTCTCTTCGTTGTCCGTCAATGTATGAGCCCCACAGAAAATACCTTGAGGTTGGCCAGTAAATGGAGGGTTGCTGGTTCGAATCTGGGGTTTGCACCCTGTATTTCTGGTGTATGTGTGTACTGTACAGGAAGTTGGAAATAAGACACACACTCACACTGCCTATAAAGCCTAGTGACACGATGTGCCTTGGTCTGATAGTGAGAGACGGACAGTGATAACACACAACACTGTCTGTCTGTCTGAACATACGTCAGTGAAGCAGACACTGACACAGTATCAAACTACTGTATCACTATCTACACACACACACACACACACACACACACACACACACAGTGGACAATTGGTCATACAGGTAGCTGCCTATGTGTATGTAGGCCAAAAGCCATATACACTACATGGCCAAAAGTATGCGCGTTGAACATCTCATTCTTAAATCATGGGCATTAATATGGAGTTGGTCCCCCCGTTGCTGCTGTAACAGCCTCCACTCTTCTGGGAAGGCTTTCCACTAGATGTTGGAACATTGCTGTAGGGACTTGCTTCCATTCAGCCACAAGAGCATTAGTGAGGTCAGGCACTGTTGTTAGGTGATTAAGCCTGGCTTGCAGTCGGTGTTCGAATTCATCCCAAAGGTGTTCGATGGGGTTGAGGTCAGGGCTCTGTGCAGGCCAGTCAAGTTCTTCCACACCGATCTTGACAAACCATTTCTGTATGGATCTCGCTTTGTGCACGGGTGAATTGTCATGCTGAAACAGGAAAGGGCCTTCCCCAAACTGTTGCCACAAAGTTGGAAGCACCGAATCTTCTAGAATGTCATTGTATGCTGTAGCGTTAAGATTTCCTTTCACTGGAACTAAGGGGCCTAGCCCAAACCATGAAAAACAGCCCCAGCGCATTATTACTCCTCCACCAAACTTTACAGTTGCCACTATGCATTGGGGCAGGTAGCGTTCTCCTGGCGTCCGCCAAACCCAGATTCGTCCGTCGGACTGCCAGATAGTGAAGCGTTTCCAATGCTCCAGAGTCCAATGGCTGCAAGCTTTACACCACTCCAGCCGACACTTGGCATTGCGCATGGTGATCTTAGGCTTCTGTGTGACTGCTCGGCCATGGAAACCCATTTCATGAAGCTCTTGATGAACAGTTATTGTGCTGACATTGCTTCCAGAGGCAGTTTGGAACTCGGTAGTAAGTGTTGCAACCGAGGACAGACAATTTTTACGCGCTATGCGCTTCAGCACTCGGCGGTCCTGTTCTGTGAGCTTGCGTGGCCTACCACATCGCGGCTGAGCCGTTGTTGCTCCTAGACGTTTCCACTTCACAATAACAGCACTTACAGTAGACCGGGACAGCTCTAGCACGGCAGAAATTTGATCTGACGCACTGAATTGTGGCATTGAAAGTCACTGAGCTCGTCAGTAAGGCCATTCTACTGCCAATGTTTGTCTATGGAGATTGCATGGTGGGATTTTATACTGTGTGCTCGACTTTATACACCGGTCAGTAACGGGTGTGGCTGAAATAGCCGAATCTACTAATTTGAAGGGGTGTCCACATACTTCTGTATACAGTGCATACGGAAAGTATTCAGACCCCTTCCCTTTTTCCTCATTTTGTTATGTTACAGCCTTATTCTAAAATTGATTAAATGATTCCTCCCCCCTCAATATACACACAATAGTCCATAATGAAAAAGCAAAAACTGGTTTTTAGAAAATGTTGACAATTTATTAAAAATTAAAAAACAGAAATACCTTATTTACATAAGTATTCAGACCCTTTGCTGTGAGACTCGAAATTGAGCTCAGGTGCATCCTGTTTCCATTTATCATCCTTGAGATGTTTCTAGCCAATTTATGCTCGATCCGAAAATGGGATGCAGAGGCCAAATTAAGCTCCGTACCTGTGATGAGGTGTGAATGAAGGAGTCAGGCGCAGGAGGTAAAACCCTGAAGTCCAGAGTTTATTCCGTTTACATAAATAAAACGCACCCAGCATCAATACGAAACTATCACAAGGGAAATATTCCACCTTGGCAATAACAAATGGAAGCTCAACCGAGCTACTCGTTCTCACAATGAAACAATCACTCACAAAGACAAGGGGAACAGAGGGAACACTTATACACATACTAATTAGGGGAATGAGCACCAGGTGTGTGTGATTGACAAGACAAGCATGACAAGTGGAGTGATGAGAATGGGATCGGCAGTAGCTAGTAAGCCGGTGATGACGAACGCCGTAATCTGCCCGAACAAGGACGGGAGGCAGCCTCTGCGGAAGTCGTGACAGTACCCCCCCCCCCCCTTGACGCGCGGCTCCAGCAGTGCGCCGACCCCGGCCTCAGGGACGGCCAGGAGGACGCGGAGCAGGGCGAGTCGGATGGCGACGGTGGAAATCCCTCAACAGGGAGGAATCGAGGATGTCCCTCCTTGGGACCCAGCAATGTTCCTACGGACCGTACCCCTCCCACTCCACGAGATACTGAAGGCCCCCCACCCAACGCCTCGAATCCAATATGGAACGGACCAAGTTCGAGAGCCAGACCCGATCCCCCGGGGCCTCCCTGCGGTGGCGGTCAGCGTTCGCCTTCTGACGACGCACGGCGCTGGAGGCGAATGTGGGCAGTGTCCCAAGTCTCCTCCGCGCGCCGAAACCTGTTATCCACCGCAGGAGCCTCGGTCTGGCTCTGGTGCCACGGTGCCAGGACTGGTTGGTAACCCAAAACACATTGGAAGGGTGTTAGGTTAGTGGAGGAGTGGCGGAGAGAGTTCTGAGCGTATTCTGCCCATGGCAGGAACACCGACCACTCCCCCTGCCGGTCCTGACAGTAGGTCCGCGCAGGAACCTACCCACATCTTGATTCACCCTTTCCACCTGCCCATTACTCTCGGGGTGAAATCCAGAGGTCAGGCTGACCGAGACCCCCAGACGTTCCATGAACGCCTTCTAGACTCTAGACGTGAACTGGGGACCTCGGTCGGACACTATATCCTCTGGTACCCCATAGTGCCGGAAGACGTGAGTAAACAGAGCCTCCGCAATTTGTAGGGCCGTGGGGAGACCGGGCAGAGGAAGGAGGCGGCAGGACTTCGAAAAGCGATCCACAACGACCAGGATAGTGGTGTTACCTTGGGAGAGGGGAAGATCAGTAAGAAAATCAATACTAAGGTGAGACCATGGTCGTTGTGGAACTGGTAAAGGTTGTAGCTTACCCGCTGGGAGGTGCCTAGGTGCCTTACTCTGGGCGCACACTGAGCAGGAGGAAACATACACCCTCACGTCCTTAGCGAAGGTAGGCCACCAGTACTTCTCGGCAGGCAGCGCATTGTACGACCGATACCTGGATGACCAGAGGAGGGTGTCGTGTGTGCCCAGTGGATCAGACGATCACGGATAAGCGCAGGCACGTACTGCAGCCCAGCTGGACACTGCGGTGGAGATGGATCTGTGCGTAATGCCTGCGCTATATCCGCATCCATCGCCCATACTACCGGCACCACAATGCATGAGGCCGGGAGTATGGGGGTGTTGTCACTGGGCCTCTCCTCTGTGTCATACAGTGAAGACAGTGCATCTGCCTTCACGTTCTTCGTACCCGGAATGTATGAGAGTGTGAAATCAAACCGGGTGAAGAAGAGGGCTCACCTGGCCTGGCGAGGATTCAGCCTCCTCGCTAACCGAATGTACTCCAGGTTACGGTGGTCTGTCCAGACAAGGAAAGGGTGTTTCGCCCCCTCGAGCCAATGCCTCCAGACCGTCAAAGCTCTTGAAACAGCCAGCAGCTCCCGATCCCAAACGCTGTAGTTCTGCTCCGCCGAGCTGAGCTTCTTCGAAAAGAAGGCACAGGGGCACCTATCCCTACCTTGAACGCATCCACCTCCACTACGAACAGTAGTGATAAATCGGGGTGAGCTAGTACCGGTGCTGAGGTGAACAGACCCTGCAGTATCCTGAAGTCCAGATCAGCATCAGCAGACCAGCGGAGCCGGGACGGCCCACCCTTCAACAAGAAGGTAATGGGAGCTGCTACCTTCCCAAAGCCCCGAATAAACCTCAGATAGTAGTTGGCAAAGCCAAGGAAGCGCTGCACCTCCTTCACCGTGGTTAGGGTCGGGCAATTACACACGGCTGAAATGCGATCTCCCTCCATCTCCACACCTGTGGTAGTAATGCGGTATCCGAGGAAGGAGATTGACTGCTGGAAAAACTCACACTTCTCTGCCTTGGCATAAAGATCCTTCTCCAGCAGTCGGACCAGTACCTTGCGAACCAGCACCACATGCTCGCCGTGCGTAGCGGAATACACCAGGATGTCATCGATGTAGACCACCACACCGCGACCAAGCATGTCCCGAAACACCTCGTTCACAAAGGACTGGAAAACGGATGGAGCATTCATCAAACCGTAGGGCATCACCAGGTATTCATAATGCCCCGAGGTTGTGCTGAATGCGGTTTTCCACTCATCCCCTTCCCGAATACGCACCAGGTTGTAGGCACTCCTGAAGTCTAATTTGGTGAAAAAACGGGCCCCATGCATTGACTCAATCACTGAAGGAATGAGGGGAAGAGGATAACTAAATCGTACAGTCACCTTATTCATTGGTCGATAATCAATGCACGGGCATAAACCGCCATCTTTCTTCTTCACAAAGAAGAAACTCGAGGAAGCAGGTGAAGTGGAGGGACGTATATACCCCTGGCGCGGAGACTCGGTGACATATGTCTCCATAGCCTCCGTTTCAGCCTGCGACAGGGGATACACATGACTCCTGGGAGGTACAGCGTCTACCCGAAGGTTTATCGCGCAATCGCCCTCCCGATGAGGTGGTAATTTAGTCGCTTGCATCTTGGAAAACGCGAGCACCAGATCATGGTATTCGGAGGGAATGCGCACGGTGCGAGTACCGTCTGGACTTTCCACCGTGGTCGCACCAACGGAAACACCTAGACACCTACCCGGACACTCACACGACCACCCCCATAAGAACCCTCTGCGGCCATGAAAAAGTGGGGTTGTGAAGGGCTAACCACGGAATACCTAAGACTACAGGGTAAGCAGGAGACTCAATATTCAAAAAAGTGATCTGCTCAACATGCGTCTCCTGTGTAATCATGGTGACTGGTACAGTAACCTCCTTAACCAACCCGGGCCCCCTAATGGTCGACTATCAAGTGCTCTGATGGGGAGTGGAATGGATAGGGGAACCAATGAAATGCCTTGACGGCGTGCAAATGCCCTGTCCATAAAGTTCCCAGCTGCACCTGAATCGACTAGCGCCTTACACTGGGAAACTACCAGGTGATGAGGAAAGGAGATAGATAAGGTACAGTGGGCCGCAAAGGGCTCTGAACAATTTTGGGTGTTCGTTACCTGGGGTGATGCGTGAGTATCCTGCCTACCGCCTCCAGACCCAAAGGAATGTTGACTGCGATGTGAGGTGGATTGTCCCTTCGTGCCACCAGAGTGGCACTGTCGCTGTCCTCCTGCGCTCTCTCGACCGGCGGCTCCCCCCAGCTCCATCTGCTCGGGGTCAGAGTCATCCGGAGTGGGAAGGGGCAGACCCCTACCAGGACGTCCTCTGGCTGCTAGCAGATTGTCCAGCCGGATGGCCATGTCCACCAGTTGGGAGAACGATAGCATGGCATCACGGCAGGCTCCTGTCGGACGTCCTCCCTTAGGTGGCACCGGAAATGGTCGATCAGGGCCCGCTCGTTCCACCCGGACCCCGCTGCCAGCGTCCGGAACTCCAGTGCGTAGTCCTGTGCGGTCCTCATTCCCTGCCTCAGATGGACCAGTCGTTCACCCGCCTCTCGACCCTCAGGCGGGTGATCGAAAACGGCCCGAAAGAGGCGAGCGAACTCCCCATAGTCCTCCAACGCGGCACCTCCCTCGTTCCACACCGCGTTGGCCCACTCCAGGGCTCTCCCACAAAGGCAGGAAACGAGGACGGATACCTTCTCCCGCTCAAGTGGCGCCGGCCTGATGCTGGAGAAATAAAACTCTAGTTGGAGCAGAAATCCCTTACATCGCGCTGCCGTCCCATCAAACGCCGGTGGCTGGGATATCTGGATCCCTCCAGGGGCTGGGGTGTAGGTGGCTGGATCCGGTTGACCAGCTGTTCTTGATAGATCGGGTCCTCTCCTCTCCAGGCGTTGTACTACCTGAAGAACCCGATCCATCGCTTCCCCCAAGCTGGCCAGCATCGAGGAATGCTCCTGGTCCCTTGCCACAACTCCAGGCATGCGGTCTTCTCCTGCTGACTCCATTCAGCAGGTGAGTGATTCTGTGATGAGGTGTGAATGAAGGAGTCAGGCGCAGGAGGTAAAACACCAAAGTCCAGAGTTTAATCCGTTTACATAAATAAATCGCACCCAGCATCAATACGAAACTATCACAAGGGAAATATTCCACCTTGGCAATAACAAATGGAAGAGTAGCTCAACCGAGCTACTTGCTCTCACAATGAAACAATCACTCACAAAGACAAGGGGAACAGAGGGAACACTTATACACATACTAATTAGGGGAATGAGCACCAGGTGTGTGTGATTGACAAGACAAGACATGACAAGTGGAGTGATGAGAATGGGATCGGCAGTAGCTAGTAAGCCGGTGACGACGAACGCCAAAACCTGCCGGAACAAGGAGGGGAGGCAGCCTTGGCGGAAGTCGTGACAGTACCACATCGCCCGTGGGTCTCCCAAATTTGGTAACAATGCCGAGGACTCCATACAGCTCCATATTTACATGATTGATTGAAGGTAGGTGGGGACGGGAGGTCCTGTATAACCACAAGCTCACTTCCTTGAAAACGTCCTTAACAACAGCTCTGCTCAACAGCTCTGCACTGCTCCGCGAAGCGAAATAAGTATGAATGTCCTAACTTCTGCAGAGTCCCTGACTTCGGCCGTATGTTGGTAAAGTAGGGTTATAGCTTTAAAACAATAAAGTGCATTATGGGTAACGTAGTAAGTTAACTTTTGTTTTTGATAGAATTGTTGTGTGACGGAGATGTAGCCGAACTGTGAGCCATGCTCTTTTTTCTCCCTTAGCCCACTATTTTATTTTGTCATACAGACTACCTCACATGGTGTACAAGTTTAATAAATGTTAACTACTTCAGTGGAATTCCAGACTAACTCGTCATTAGCAGCGGATAAGATCCCCAAATGTGGGAATTACCCCAGAGCATCCGTAAATTGCTCTGGACCTGGAACTAGCAAGTGAAGGCTCCCCTGAGCCGTCCCGACTACGGTCTGGAGGCGAGGCAGGAAAAGTAACGCGTATCACCGTATATGCTGCACGGCCAATGCAGACGTCGGATTGACCATGCAGCGCCTTTAACTGTCCACATTTACTTTTCCTCAGCCAACAGGACGAGTAACAAACAGTAAAATCACTAGCCTATGCATAGGCGCAGCGTGAGTTTCAAGTTTGGGGAAGCACATTTTCACCATAAAAATACACCTTTAAAATAAAGCATTCCATGTATCATTGCATTTGCAGACTTATGTAAGATAGGCAACTTTTTGTAATGTGATGAGTAGATTGGATAGTCATCATTTAGGCTAATAACAGCCTATAACTCAAATCACTGTTCTCAAAAAAGACTGTTCAATGCAGAACTCGGTCCCCGGGACCCCAAGGGGTGCACATTTTGGTTTTTGCCCTAACACTACACAGCTGATTCAAATTATCAAAGCTTGATGATTATTTGAATCAGCTGTGTAGTGCTAGGGCAAAACCTAAAATGTGCACCCCGAGGGGGTCCCGAGTTTGGGAAACCCAGCCCTAGCCTTATGGACGCGCCGCCAATGAGCGAGCCTATGTCAATCTACTATCCCCCATAGTAGAAAAGTTTACCTATTCTATTGGTCAGCATGTCTAGAAATAAATATCCCAAACAGACTCTGGGACAGTTGTTGGACGATAGATCCCAAATTCATACAACCAGTAGACCAAGGCTACATTATTATTATTTTTTTAAACAATGAAGATGGTGAAACAGATCAGAACGTTTAGCTTAAAATGTTGCTAATGTATTATTTCTTAACATTATTAGCACAGCAATGCGCACAAGGCAGTAGGCTACGAATGTGCATTTGGCTACCAATTGAACATGAAAGAAATAGACTACTGGTTTCAATGGCATTTGGAAGTAATTGCCTCCACGCATATAGTAGGATTTTGCCTAGGCTACTTTGAAGCAAAGTTAAACATAATATGTAGTAAAGCGTTCAGGTTTCAAATAATTAAGTAGCTATATGTTTTCAAAATGCATACTGCCTCCAGCTCATTGCAAAGCGGTGTGAGGCGCTGAAGCCTGCCTTCCGTTGCCTATGCATTTGAATGGTGAAAGGGAAGTGCGCTTCAATTACCAGTTGAGAAATAAAAATATGAGCAATTTTTAATCATGGCCCAAAAACTATTTGCGCCTCTACCGGATGGAAACTACAAGTGTAATGGCTGCGCTCAATGCAATGGCACTTACAAAATGTAACTCTCTGTGGTTCTAAATCAATGTCGGAAACATTAACTTGCTTGACCATGCTGTAGGTCATGTAACTGTTTGTTACATTCAAAATGCTTTGAGGACTTCACTGGACAGATGTTGTTCTCCGGTTTTGTGATGAAACAAAGATGTGGTTGAATTTATTCTGCCACTGTGTCTTCTTATTGTCTCGGCCTTAAGCCTATTTATCACGGTGGCAAGGCATATGAACTAACAGAATTATAGAGCAAACTACGCAATTATCACAGCACATAGGTTGCAATATGTTTTTTTGGGGGGGGGGCTTCCCCAGTGATTTCACCCACACACCGCTAATAGTGTCTATTGTCAGGAATTAACACCAATCAACTGGCATCGCTGGCTAGACATTCTTTCTTTATTACACAATGCAAGAGAGTTACGAAGTACGATCACATCTGTTACACACACACACCATACAAGCACTCAACACCAGAGAAGCGAGAATAGTTACTAATTGGTTATGATATCAAGTTTATGAGTTCTGTGTTTGGAAAAACACATTGCTTTGTAAAATGTGCATTATTCATCAAGGCAATATTTTAAAATGGTGTAATGGAATAATGTTTGATGTTTTTGGTGTGTGTGTGTGTGTGTGTGTGTATAATACACTGTTGACTAATGAGGAAGTAAATCAGGCAGGGGTGGTAGATAGTTCTGATTCTGATTCATACAGATTCTATTTGAGGATTTTAATAGAGCAGCAGTATTCAGGAGTTTATCTGTTGCTTAACTGAAGCTAGACAGCCTGTTGGTCTGTATGATCTCTAGAAAAGACACGTCACGGGACAGCCGTCAACACGATGCTGTAAAACCTATTACAGCGATTACCTTTTTCCAATTAGTACAGAAAACAAATAGTGAAACAGTCTCTGAAGAGTAAGCTATTGCTTTGTTATATCTCCTATTCTCTGCACTTTGGGTCTACGGTCTGTAAAGTTGTATTTGTGCGAATTGCAGAGAGGGTGAAGGCAGAGTATCCCATTTAATACCAAGTAAGTGAGGGTGCAAAAGCACACGTCTCAAGTTAATTTTGACCTCTACCTTCATCATCACCTAAAGTGGGAGTGCTCAATCCTCAGAGCACAGGTTGAAAGAATGGGACAAGACCTACAGTTGAAGTAGGAAGTTTACATACACTTAGGTTGGAGGTATACACTTGTTTTTCAACCACTCCACAAATTTCTTGTTAACAAGCTATAGTTTTGGCAAGTCGGTTAGGACATCTACATTGTGCATGACACAAGTAACTTTTCCAACAATCGTTTACAGACAGATTATTTCACTCATAATTCACTGTATCACAATTCCAGTGGGTCAGAAGTTTATATACACTAAGTTGACTGTGCCTTTAAACAGCTTGGAAAATTCCAGAAAATGATGTCATGGCTTTAGAAGCTTCTGATAGGCTAATTGACAAAATTTGAGTCAATTGGAGGTGTACCTGTGGATGCATTTCAAGGCCTACATTCAAACTCAGTGCCTCTTTGCTTGACATAATGGGAAAATCAAAAGAAATCAGCCAAGACCTCAGAAAAAAATTGTAGACATCCACAAGTCTGTTTCATCCTTGGGAGCAATTTCCAAACGCCTGAAGGTACCCCGTTCATCTGTACAAACAATAGTACGCAAGTATAAACACCATGGGACCACGCAGCCGTCATACAGCTTAGGAAGGAGACGCGTTCGGTCTCCTAGAGATGAACGTACTTTGGTGCGAAAAGTACAAATCAATCCCAGAACAAAAGCAAAGGACCTTGTGAAGATGCTGGAGGAAACATGTACAAAAGTATCTATATTCACAGTAAAACGAGTCCTATATCGACATAACCTGAAAGGCCGCTCAGCAAGGAAGAAGCCACTGCTCCAAAACCGCCATAAAAAAGCCAGACTACGGTTTGCAACTGCACATGGGGACAAAGATCGTACTTTTTGGAGAAATGTCCTCTGGTCTGATGAAAGAAAAATAGAACTGTTTGGCCATAATGACCATCGTTATGTTTGGAGGAGAAAGGAGGTTGCTTGCGAGCCGAAGAACACCATCCCAACCATGAAGCACGGGGGTGGCAGCATCATGCTGTTGGGGTGCTTTGCTGCAGGAGGGACTGGTGCACTTCACAAAATAGATGGCATCATGAGGAAGGAAGATTAGGTGGATATATTGATGCAACATCTCAAGACATCAGTCAGGAAATTAAAGCATTGTTGCAAATGGATCTTCCAAATGGACAATGACCCCAAGCATACTTCCAAAGTTGTGGCAAAATGGCTTAAGGACAACAAAGTCAAGGTATTGGAGTGGCCATCACAAAGCCCTGACCTGAATCCTATAGAAAATGTGTGGGCAGAACTGAAAAAGCGTGTGCGAGCAAAGAGGCCTACAAACCTGACAGTTACACCAGCTCTGTCAGGAGGAACGGGCAAAAATTCACCCAACTTATTGTGGGAAGCTTGTGGAAGGCTACCCGAAATGTTTGACCCAAGTTAAACAATTTAAAGGCAATGCTACCAAATACTAATTGAGTGTATGTAAACTTCTGACCCACTTGGAATGTGATGAAATAAATAAAAGCTGAAATAAATAATTCTCTCTACTATTATTCTGACATTTCACATTCTTAAAATAAAGTGGTGATCCTAACTGACCTAAGAAATTTTTACTAGGATTAAATGTCAGGAATTGTGAAAAACTGAGTTTAAATGTATTTGGCTAAGGTGTATGTAAACTTCCGACTTCAACTTTATCTCTAATTCCATCATACAGCCATGCCCCCTGCACATCTTTAGTCACAATTTCTGTAGCCTTTCCCATTATTAAATTGCGCCCTCTAGCAAATATTTGATGGCACAAGAGTTGGAAGCCACTGAAAGCACAGGCAGAGACTCTTCTTTGGAATATTGGCATAAATAGGCTACTATTCAGAAAGAATATGCTACTAACTTATGATTGAATCATTGTAACAACAACTTGACAATATACATATGGACAGTTGAAGTCAGGCTAGATACTACAGAATATAATATTTTCCACAGAAGGCCTTCTGTTGAGGCAGAAGATAGATAATAAACACGTAACAGCACAATGCACAGATACACCCAGGTGGCGACACGCATCTCTGCGTGCCTGGCAGACATCTCAGCTTGGATGTCGGCCCACCACCACAAGCTCAACCTCGACAAGATGGAGCTGCTCTTTGTCCCGGGGAAGGCCTGCCCCAAGACCTCTCCATCACGGTTGACAACTCCACGGTGTCCCCCTACCAGAGTGCAAATAAACTTGGCGTGACCCTGGACAACATCCTGTTGTTCTCTGCAAACAAAGTAGTAACTCACTCCTGCAGGTTCATGCTCTACAACATCTGCAGAGTACGACCCTACTTCACACAGGAAGTGGCGCAGGTCCTAATCAAGGCACTTGTCATCTCCCGTCTGGACTACTGCAACTCGTTGTTGGCTGGGCTCCCCACTTGTGCCATCAAACCCCTGCAATTTATCCAGAATGCTGCAGCCCGCCTGGTGTTCAACCTTCCCAAATTCTCCCAAATCACCCCGCTCCTCCGCACTCCACTGGCTTTCAGTCGAAGCTCGCATCCACTACAAGACCATGGTACTTGCCTACGGAGCAGCAAGAAGAACTGCCCCTCACTACCTTCAGGCTCTGCTCAAACCCTACACCCCAACCCGAGTATTCCGTTCTGCCACCTCTGGTCTCTTGGCCCTCCCACCCCTACGGGAGGGCAGCTCCCGCTCAGCGCAGTCCAAGCTCTTCTCTGCCCTGGCACCCCGATAGTGGAACCAGCTTCCCCTTGAAGCTAGGACAGCAGAGTCCCTGCCTATCTTCCAAAAACACCTGAAACCCTACCTCTTCAAAGAGTATCATAAATAATCCCAGTGGATGGTAGAAATGCAACATGGACTCAGGGGTAGACGTCACATAGTAAATGTACATCTGGGACACTTCAATTAGTATGATATGTTACATTTCGTATGTATTAATTTGTGATATGTTACAAACTGAAATTCGTAATATGAATTTGCTAAACGTATTACCAATTCCAATTTGTTGTGGCTAACGTTAGCTAGGTGGCTAACGCTAGCATTAGCTAGGTGGCTAACTTTAGCTAGGCTAGGGGTTAGGGTTAAGGTTAGGAGTGAGGTTAAAGGATTAGCGTTAGGGGAAGGGTAAGCTAACATGCTAAGTAGTTGCAAAGTAGCTAAAAAGTGGTTGAAAAGTTGCTAATTAGCTAAAATGCTTAAGTTCTCTGGGATGACATTCGAACAAATAACTTTTAGGTTGCTAGACGTTCGCGTTATACACGTACCCATCCACCCTGACCAACCACCCTACTTTCGTTTTTGCCTTAAGTAACCTGTCTTATGCAAACATACCAAACGTAACATGTCATACTAATTTGAGTGTCCCGGATTTCATTTACTATGTTACGTTTAGTCTATGAGATCAGGCTGAGAAATGACGTCTAGAAAGATCTGCATATTTTACTACCCCGTACAGTAGGTGGCGGCAATACACTTTACGAGTGTAGTCTGCCAATAAACCTAAAAGAAGAAGAAGAACGGAATCGACGTGACGTTGGAAGCACTGTTGGCGCATTGAATAAAGTTATGACGGATGTACACTAGGTCTACACAACATTCAAAATTCTAACATCGCTGTGCCTCTTACATTAAACTACCATCTTTCCTGTAGTTTTTTGTGATCTGGGACAAACGGGGTGTCACACATTTAAGTGATGATGTTTGGAGGATATATTAGCACGGGTGTTGTTAGGGCCGGGAAGAAGTCGAGGGCTGGCAAACCGTGGCAATATATCTTCCAAACACCAGCTTCGAGGGCATTATAACTTTTTTACAACGGGTTACCAACATATTCAAATAATGATTTACATATTTTCATAAAAAATGTTATTTTGATGAATTTATTCATACTATTTCATCCTTCCACAAGATATAGTCCCGACACAAATCTACGGTTGCTACCCAAGCCAGCTGGTCGTTCGTTCTATCAGTTCGGTTGCTAGAGACGCGACCCCAGTCATTCAGTCTTTTTGTTCTGTATCAATGGACACGACCCAGTCGTTCATTCTAAATGTTCCATTGCCATACTGGCTGGCAATGTTCTTATCCCTTGCTTGCTAGCTAGCCAACTACGGCTAACACACAGTCATGTCAAAAAGTACAGCCAGAATAACAGCAAAGTACCTGCATTTGCGTTTGTTTAAGCTGTTTTCTAGTGACATTTATTTGGATACATCCATAACAATGAGCTCATGAGGCGTGATTTCACCTGGCATAGAAAATGTGCTCACTCGTCAGGACAGAGGAGCTAGCCAACAACAGAGCTAACACAATCACTTGAAATTTTACCTTTTTTCAATTGACATTTCTTTGTATGGATCCATAAAAATGATGCCAGCTGATTCATTATTTCGACAGGCAGAGAAACACTGCCTGCCTGTCTGTCTCGACTCCCAACACGTTCATTACTATGGGACAGCTGGAGATCGAATTTGAATATTGAAACAATGTTGCAAATACAAATCTCTGCTGTTGAAAACTAACTGTTAGTCTAAAGGAAATGTGACATAATGTGTAGATGCTTTTTATAGTGGAGATCAATTTTATAAAGTGCCTGGCTGGGCTGATGAGACATTGGATTGCGCAGTCAGAAGGAACGGAGTAAATAGGCATTTTATCGTCATAGATTTAGCCGGTGGTAACTTGTGGAATAGACACCAGCTGGAATGCAGTTTTAACCAATCAGCATTCAGGATTAAAACAAGATTCTTCACTTTGTAGAGGTTTCTCGACACCACCACGCTGCCTCGTGAAAACAATGACGTGATTAGATTGTTAATGAAGCTAGAACGAGCTGTTGCTCAAACCAGCCTCAAACGTTTTCAGTCAGACATTCAAGCTTGCCCTACAGAGTTTAAATATCAAGCCAACATTTTGAATTGAATAACATTGCTTGTGAACTTCAGAGCTGTAACGATTTTACACTTTGGCTTTGGTTAAAGGCAAGTACAAATGCATACTAGTAGTAGTCATCGCTCCTGCTGGAGATTTTGTGCATGTTTGAAAATGTCGGGATGTCTGGGATTGCTCAAAGACTGGATCGGTAGCAATGTCCCTAACCCGCTCGTTGTTGCTTCCATGTTTTCTTGTAGGCGGGGCTATTTGGCAGGGAAACTGAAGCCAGCTGTAGCCTATTGCCTGTTTCTGTTTGAGTCTTTTATTAAAGAATGTGAAACAATGCCCTTACAAAAAAAGATTGCAGTCAGAGTACAGTATAACTGCAGTACACTGCAGTATAACTGTTATTCTGCAATTACTGCGTCCAAAATACCACAGTCGACTGCAGTTACTGCACCTTTACTGCAGTTTCAAAACTGCAATCTTTTTTTGTAATGGTGTTGTCTGTTTGCTGCTTTTCATAAAATTATGCATAGCTGTTCTTTATATGGCCTAAAATTAAATGTGTTCATATGGACAGAATATTATCTATACCGAATTTTGATCAGTTATGAAAATAAAACATTCCATGCCAAATATATATCTGGTAAAAGGCTGTCATTTGGATGTTTCAATTAAAAAAGCCTGTCATGTGACTAGAAATTGAAACGTGATTTTAAAGACACAAAGTAACAATAGCCTATGATTAAAGGGTTAGACTATACTGCGCTTTCACCATCACCCTTACAAAAAAGATTGCAGTTTTGAAACTGCAGTCGACTGTGGTATTTTGGACGCAGTAACTGCAGAATAACTGCAGTGTACTGCAGTTATACTGTACTGTAACTGCAGTTACACTGCAAAATTACTGCAGTTAAAAAAACTGTTATTTTGGACACAATATTGGCAGCATACTGCAGTTATCTTGCACTCTAACTGCAGTTATACTGCAGTGTGCTGTGGTTATACTGCAATCTTTTTTTGTAAGGGCATCATTATCATTATTCACCTCATTCCAATTTAATCAAGTCACAATTATCAGCTTTGGTATTGACATCAATGAGCAGGCTTTCCAAGTGAGAAGAGACACATGGGTAGGCCTACCAAAGGAAAACGTCCAGTGTTTAGATAAAATGTCTGCCTTTCCCCCTACATTTTAACAGTTTAATAAGTCAATTTAATATAGGAAAACATAATCAAATCCATCTGGCCAATGTCCTTTCATTTAGTCTCAATCTGATATGAAAAATGTAGGCTATTTCAAAAGAACAGAATACCATATTTTGAGTTGACTCTATAGGCTATCCTAAAGATCTACCCGAGGTTAAACTTTAAGGCAAGGGTGTCTTTTAAAACTATTTTGATACTCACCTCATGTCTTGATAATATGAATGAGAATGTAGTCCATTTTGTTTTGAAATCAGTATTTCTCTATGTCTCCCATTTTTCCCATTTTCAATAGAAAAATATGCCTGAGAGATTCACAAGACTATAACATTGGAATGTTGTAAAGTGCTTCCCTACCCTGGCTGGCGAGCACCCTCAGGTAAATAATAATAGGCTGAAGAAGACTATTTTAGTATTTTATTCACTTAAGATTCTCACCAAGACAGGCAGACAGACAAACAGTACAGTAGGCTATACATTGCACAAGAAGACTATAGGCTATTTTAAGAGATTCAAGAGAATGAATGCAAATGTATGGTGCTAATGAACAATAACTAGGCCCAATCCATTAACTTTGAAACTATCCTCGCTGAACTCCCAGATCTGAATAAATGGGTTGGATTGGATGGCTTCGATTGTCCAGCAATCGAATTGCAAGTCGTTCATATGCTAATAATCCAAAAATTCTGCTTAAAAAGACCTTGCACTGTTACCCTCAGCATTCATTATTCTTAGAGTTAGTCAGAACAAGTAACAGGGACGTCACTACAGTTTCAGAACCAGGGGCTCAGCCCTGAAGACCAGGGGCAGACGGGGGACCAGCAAATCATCGTGTTTGCGGGTCTGAGAAAAACATAGCCTTTTCTAAAATAATTTCCTGCAATTCTACATCATTTTACATGACTAGACATTACAATAATATTTTGTTATACCACACAAATGACCAAAATGACAAGATACTCTGACATTGACCTACTGAGATCAATAAAACGAATGACCCATGTCTTGGGGGCGGCAGGTAGCTTAGTGGTTAAGAGCGTTGTGCCAGTAACCGAAAGGTCACTGGTTCTAATCCCCAAGCCGACTAGGTGAAAAATCTGTCGATGTGCCCTTGAGCAAGGCACTTAACCCTAATTGCTCCTGTAAGTCGCTCTGGATAAGAGCGTCTGCTAAATAACAAAAAATAATTAATTAAAATAAATTAAATGCAACCAGTATCATAGGCCAATTAAAAGAGTGGATACACAGATTGTAGGCCTACAATATGAGGAAATTATAGTCCACCAGCTTTCCAGTGGCACACATTTATCCAAGGTCCTGGTGACGTCCCTGACAAGCAATGGAAACTGAATGTATCCTCTCTGTGCTTAAACAATATATCTTAGCGCATGAAGGCTACACCTACAGATGGGAACCACAGACCGCAAATAAGTACTTCTGGAAGTGCACAGAATATGATGCTTTCGAATGCCGAGGTTGCATAACGCTCACTGAGGGGGTTATCTCCAAGTTATGCTGAATATGCGGTTCTTTCAGCGCCCGGAACATCAACTGGAGGAGCCCCTGACATACAGTACTTTCAGGCAACATTGGTTGGGGAGAAGGTCGGACGCATTGGAAGAAAGCCAATGTTTCCCATAGGTATGTCTTGTTTAACATAATAATGGCTTTATTATTCATATGCTTATTATTGATGACAGCATTTCCAAGGCCAATAACATGGTTGATAATCTGCTTCTATCTCTTTTTTATTTTCAGAATTATGGAACTGCGACGATGCTGTCCTACAAGACTTGGCGAAGACCAACAATGGAGTGGAGGGCTGGCATCTAACATTTTTGGTGAATCTTGGCACTACCCACCCCTCCATTTGGAAGTTCATAGAGGCATTGCAATGACAGCAGCAAAGAAGTGAAATGAGAATGGAGCAGCAACTTCTGGCATTTCTCCGCCATGGCAAAGACCCCGCTACCACAAGCAACAGAAGGATCTGAAGTCACTGGTTCGGAAGTACACCACGACTGAACGGCTGGAGTTACCTGACTAACTGTAAGTCGCTCTGGATAAGAGCGTCTGCTAAATGACTAAAATGTAAATGTAAGAGCATTGCCTACACTTTCAAGTTGCAGTTGTGAATATTCCAGAATCCATCTGAGAAAAATTAGCACCTAGCCTACTTGGACACTTCTTGATGACACATCAATTTCAACCCTTTCAATGACTCCAAAATCCTTATGAGACCAGAACAGTAAGCACATAAGTGGAAGATTTGTTCCTGAACTTGTTTTTATGGCGCTGCATTGTTATATAAAATAAATGTTTAGGCCTACTTATTTTTCTGCCATAATTTTTGTATTTTGCTAAACTTTTTTGTTGACAAAGATTTAATAGTGAATGGTTGGTGTTAATGGATAGTGTAAAAACTACATGAAAAACGAAAATACATTGTAGAAACTAGAAATTAGCTGTTTTTAGCCTTCAGTTTTTATATAACCATATGAAGTAATTAATATACAACATTCTGCCCATATGAACGAATTTACACTGAACAAAAATATAAACGCAACATGTAAAGTGTTGGTCCCATGTTTCATGAGCTGAAATAAAACATCCCAGAAATGTTCCAAACGCACAAAAAGCTTATTTCGCTCAAAGTTTGTGCAAAAATGTGTTTACATCCCTGTTAGTGAGCATTTCTCCTTTGCCAAAATAATCCACCTGACAGGTGTGGCATATCAAGAAGCAGATTAAACAGCATGATCATTGCACAGGTGCACCTTGCCCTGGGGACAATAAAAGTCAACTCTAAAATGTGCAGTTTTGTCACACAACACAATGTCACAGATCTCTCAAGTTTTGAGGGAGCATGCAATTAGCATGCTGACTTCAGGAATGTCCAACAGAGCTGTTGCCAGATAATTGAATGTTAATTTCTCTAACATAAGCCGCCTCCAATATCGTTTTAGAGAATTTGGCAGTATGTCCAACTGGCCTCACAACCGCAGACCACATGTATGGTGTGTGGGCGAGTGGTTTGTTGATTTCAACGTTGTGAACAGAGTGCCACATGGTGGCGGTGGGGTTATGGTATGGGCAGGCATAAGCTACAGACAACGAACACAATTGCATTTTATCAATGGCAATTTGAATGCACAGAAATACCATGATGAGATCCTGAGGCCCATTGTGAGGCCCGTTTCCTCATATGAACGGTAACACAGTCAAATCTTTGAAATTATTGCATTTATATTTTTGTTCAGTATAATAAACATACACTACATGACCCAAAGTATGTGGACACCTGCTTGCAGAACATCTCATTCCAAAGACATGGGCATTAATATGGAGTTGGTCCCCCCTTTGCTGCTATAACAGCCTCCACTCTTCTGGGAAGGCTTTCCACTAGATGGTGGAACATTGCTGCGGGGACTTAATTCAATTCAGCCACAAGAGCATTAGTGAGGTCAGGCACTGATGTTGGGCAATTAGGCCTGGCTCGCAGTAGGCGTTCCAATTCATCCCAAAGGTGTTCGATGGGGTTGAGGTCAGGGCTCTGTGCAGGCCAGTCAAGTTCTTCCACACTGATCTCGATAATCCATTTCTGTATGGACCTCGCTTTATGCACGGGGGCATTGTCATGCTGAAACAGGAAAGGGCCTTCCCCAAACTGTTGGCACAAAGTTGGAAGCACAGAATCATCTAGAACAGTGGTTCCCAACCTTTTTTCCTGAGCCGACGGTGGAAATCCCGCAACAGGGAGGGATCGAGGATATCCCTCACCGGGACCCAGCACCGTTCCTCCGGACCGTACCGCTCCTACTCCACGAAGTACTGAAGGCCCCCCTAACCGACGCCTCGAATCCAGGATGGAACGGATGGAGTACGCCGGGGCCCCCTCGATGGGGAGAGAGTTCTGGGCATATTCTGCCCATGGCAAGAACACCGACCACTCCCCCGGCCAGTCCTGGCAGTAGGACCGAAGGAACCTACCCACATCCTAATTTACCCATTCCACCTGCCCATTAGACTTGGGGTGGAAACCAGAGGTCAGGCTGACCGAGACTCCCAGACGTTCCATGAACGCCTTCCAGACCTTGGATGTGAACTGGGGACCCCTGTCAGACACTATATCCTCTGGTACCCCGTAGTGCCGGAAGACGTGTGTAAACAGGGCCTCCACAGTTTGCATGGCCGTGGGAAGACCGGGCAGAGTAAGGAGGCGGCAGGCCTTGGAAAAGTGGTTCACAATGACCAGGATGGTGGTGCTACCTTGGGAGAGGGGAAGATCGGTAAGGAAATCAATGCTTAGGTGAGACCATGGTCGTTGTGGAACTAGTAAAGGTTGTAACTTACCCGCTGGGAGGTGCCTCGGTGCCTTACTCTGGGCGCACACCGAGCAGGAGGAGACATACGTCCTTAGCCAAGTTAGGCCACCAGTACTTTCCGGTCAGGCAGTGCACTGTACGACTGATACCTGGGTGACCAGAGGAGGGTGACGTGTGTGCCCAGTAGATCAGACGGTCACGGATAAGAGCAGTCACATACTGCAGCCCAGCTGGACACTGAGGTGGAGATGGCTCTGTGCGTAACGCCTGCTCCATATCCGTGTCCATCGCCCATACTACCGGCGCCACAATGCAGGAGGCCGGGAGTATGGGGGTGTTGTCTCTGGGCCTCTCCTCTGTGTCATACAGCTTTGACAATGCGTCTGCCTTCACGCTCTTCGTACATGGGATGTATGATAGTTTGAATTCAAACCGGGTGAAGAATAGGGCCCACTTGGCCTGGCGAGGATTCAGCCTCCTCGCTGCCCGGATGTACTCCAGGTTACGGTGGTCCATCCAGACGAGGAAAGGGTGTTTCGCCCCTTCGAGCCAATGCCTCCAAACGGTCAGGGCTCGGACAACAGCCAACAGCTCCCGATCACCAACGCCGTAGTTCTGCTCCACCAGGCTGAGCTTCTTTGAGAAGAAGGCACAGGGGCAGAGCTTGGGTGGCGTGCCCGAGCGTTGAGACAGGACAGCGCCTATCCCTACCTCGGACGCATCCACCTCCACTACGAACGGTAGTGATGGATCGGGGTGGGCCAGTACCGGGGCTGAGGTGAACAGACCCCTTAGGTTACTGAAAGCCCTGTCAGCCTCAGCAGACCAGCGGAGCCGGGACGGCCCACCCTTCAACAGAGATGTAATGGGAGCTGCTACCTTGCCAAAGCCCCGGATAAAACTTCGATAGTAGTTGGCAAAGCCAAGAAAGCGCTGCACCTCCTTAACCGTGGTGGGAGTCGGCCAATTACGCACAGCTGAAATGTGATCTTCCTCCATCTCCGCACCTGAGGTGGTAATGCGGTATCCGAGGAAGGAGACGTACTGCTGGAAAAACAGACACTTCTCTGCCATGGCATAAAGGTAATTTTCCAACAGTCGGGCCAGCACTTTGCGAACCAGGGACACATGCTCGGCGTGCGTAGCAGAATACACCAGAATGTCATCGATGTAGACCAGTACACCGTGACCAAGGATGTCCCGAAACACCTCGTTCACAAACGACTGGAAGACAGATGGAGCATTCATCAAACTGTAGGGCATCACCAAGTATTCATAATGCCCCGTGGTTGTGCTGAATGCTGTCTTCCACTCATCCCTCTCTCGGACATGCACCAGGTTGTACGCACTTCGGAGATCTCATTTGGTGAAGAAGCGCGCCCCATGCATTGACTCGATCACTGAAGGAATGAGGGGGAGAGGATAACTAAATCTTATCATCTCCTTGTTCTGTGGTAGATAATCAATGCAAGGGCGCAGATCGCCGTCTTTCTTCTTCACAAAAAAGAAACTTGAGGAGGCGGGTGTAGTGGAGGTACGTATATACTCCTGGTGCAGGGACTCGGTGACGTATGTTTCCATAGCCTCTGTTTCAGCCTGTGACAGGGGATACACATGACTCCTGGGAGGCACAGCGTCTACCCGGAGGTTTATCGCCCAATCCCCCGCCCGATGAGGTGGTAACTTGGTCGCCTGCGTTTTAGAAAACGTGTGCACCAAATCGAGGTATTCGAGAGGAATGCGCACGGTGGAGGTACTGTCTGGACTTTCCACCGTGGTTGCACCAATGGAAACAACTAGACACCTATCCTGACACTCTCGTGACCACTCCGTGAGAACCCTCTGCGGCCATGAGAAGGTGGGGTTGTGGAGTGCTAACCAAGGGATACCTAATACCACAGGGAATGGATAGGGGAACGCCCTATCCATAAAGTTCCCAGCTGCGCCTGAATCGACTAGCGCCTTACACTGGGGAACTACAATGTGATCAGGAATGTAGACGTGTAGGGTACGGTGCACAGCAGAGGGCTCTCAACGAGTGTGGGTGTTCGATACCTGGGGTGATGCGAGAGTGCCCTGCCTGCCGCTTCCAGACCCAAAAGAACGCTGACGACAACGTGCGGTGTAATGTCCCTTCGTGCCACCAGAGTGACACTGGCGCTGTCGTCCTCCGCTCTCTCGGATCGCGGCTCCACCCAGCTCCATCAGCTTGGGATCTGAGTCGGCCGGGGTGGGAACGGGCAGACCCCCTCCAGGACGTCCTCTGGCTGCCAGCAGGTTGTCCAAACGGATGGCCATGTCCACCAGTTGCGTGAAAGACAACATGGTGTCCCGGCAGGCTAGCTCCCTTCGGACGTCCTCCCACAGATGGCACCAGAAGTGGTCGATAAGGTCCCGCTCGTTCCACCCGGACCCAGCTGCTAGAGTCCGAAACTTTAAGGTTAAGTCCTGCGCAGTCCTCGTCCCCTGCCTCAGGTGGACCAGCTGCACGCCCGCCTCTCAAACTTCGGGCGGGTGATCGAAGACAGCCTGAAAGAGGCGAGCGAACTCCACATAGTTGTCCAATGCGGCTCCTCCTTCGTTCCAGACCGCGTTGGCCCACTCCAGGGCTTTCCCCGAGAGTCAGGAGACGAGGGCGGACACCTTCTCCCACTCCGATGGGGCCGGCCTGATGCTGGAGAAGTAGAGCTCCAGTTGGAGGAAGAATCCTTTGCAGAGAGCAGCTGTCCCGTCGAACTCCCGTGGTCGGGATGTATGGATCCCTCTGGGTGCTGGGGTGTGGGTGACTGGATCCGGTTGCCCAGCTGGTCTCCTCTTCAGGCATTGGACGACCTGATGAACCCGATCCATCGCTTCTGTCAAGCTGGCTAGCATCGTTGAATGCTCCTGGACCCGTGCCACGACTCCAGGCATGCGCTCCTCTCCCGCTGACTCCATAGCGGGTGGGTGATTCTGTGAGAGTGTGATTTAAAGGAGTCAGGCGCAGGAGGGTATATCACAGAGTTTATTCCGTAGTATACAGTTATGCTGGATAGCGTCAACAGGCACACAGGGAAAATATACCCCGGCAATACAAAGCACAGGTAGCTCCACCGAGCTACACTCATCTCACATGAAACAATCACCCACAAGGACAAGGGGGCAGAGGGAACATTTAAACACATACTAATGAGGGGAATATGAACCAGGTGTGTGTAATTGAGAAGACAAGACAAATGGAATGATGAGATATGGAGCGGCAGTGGCTAGAAGGCCATGACGACAAACGCCGAAGCCTGCCCGAACAAGGAGGGGAGGCAGCTTCGGAGTAAGTCGTAACAGCTAGGTATGCCGCATCAGTCAGCTATTCACAAAGTGGTCGATTGTGATCTTGCAAGACTAACTTAATTTTTTCCATAAAACGCACAAGCACTTGTCCACGTGACAACCAGCGTACCTTTGTGTGTAATAGCAGTGTTTGATGCGCTTCATCCTCACACAGCTTGGCAAACAGTCTCTTCTTAGTAGGGCGAGCCTTAATGAAGTTTACAACTTAAACACCAGTTGCCAGGGTGTTACTAAGGTCTTTCCGAAAGTTTTTTAGTGGCCAATGCTTGGCGATGTTGCATGCAGTGGAAAATTGCGCTCCCCGGGGCTTTTTCCTTCAAATCGGCTGTTAAATCCCTTGTTTTTGCCCATGAACGCTGCAGCCCCAACAGTGCAGCATGCAACAATATTCTCGTAGGGCAGATTGTTGGACGAGAGATATGAGTCCATAGCTATAAAAATATATTGGCCTGTTGTTGTGGCTAGATTGGTAGACATAAGAATGTCTTGTTTCAAGTCATCACCGTCAATATATTGCACATAAACGATGAGCACGAATTCTTCTGACACTGTTGTTGTTTCATCCAACTGAATGTCAAAGGGAACATTCCTAAGCTTCTCGTGCAGCTGGTTTTGACTATTTCCAGCCATTTGATCAATTATGTCTTTGACAGTGTTGTCACAGAGTGGGACGGTTCTCACTTTATCCACCACCTGTGGGCCACACAGACTCTCTACAATTTTCAGGCAGGCGGGTTTGATTAGCTGCTCTCCAATATTGTGCGGCTTTTTAGCCTTGGCAATTAATAGCGAACACTCAAATGACACCTCCGTGGCTCTGTGTAAATCACTGCCTGCTCTTTCAAATGCTTTTCTGATGTCTGTGGATCTTTTTGATAGTGCCAACTGCTTCTTCCTCTCAAATAAATCCTGACCTTCACCAATAGTCTCCTGGTGTTTTGTTTCCTGGTGTCGTTGCATTTTGCTTGGCTTCATGCTGTCATTAGCTAGCTTCTCGACACAAATGAGTCCTGTCCTGTCCTTCAATAAAACCTAAGTTAAGATAACTCTCGAAATATAGCCTATTTTTTGATGATGAGTCATCAGCACTTTTACGTTTCTTAGACATGTTGTTTTATTCATAAAATAGTGATGTTCTGACTGCAGGAAAAACAAGCTGCTTGCTGAAACTGATTGAGCGCGGGTAAATTGACGTGCCCAACATTTTTCTGGGGAATTACCGCTTTTACGTTTCTCTGCCATTATTATAATTTTTTAGATTGGCCTTGGCATTGCAAGAATATTATTTGTAATAACATTTTAAAATGTATTAATTTTACAATTAAATGATAGTGGAACATTTTATGCATGTTTGACCTCAAAGCAAATGAGATCACGCCCCCCCCCCCCCCCCCCTCCCCCCATGAACTCTGGCGCCCCTCTAAGGGGGCGCGGACCCCAGGTTGGGAACCACTGGTCTAGAATGTAATTGTATGCTGTAGCGTTAAGATTTCCCTTCACTGGATCTAAGGGGCCTAGCCCGAACCATGGAAAACAGCCCCAGACCATTATTCCTCCTCCACCCAACTTTACAGTTGGCACTATGCATTCGGGCTGGTAGCATTCTTCTGGCGTCCGCCAAACCCAGATTCGTCCGTCGGACAGCCAGATGGTGAAGTGTGACGCTGCTCCAGTCTAATGGCAGCAAGCTTTACACCACTCCAGCTGACGCTTGGCAATGCGCATGGTGATCTTAGGCTTCTGTGCGGCTGCTCGGCCATGGAAACACATTTCATGAAGCTCCAGACAAATAGTTCCAGAGGCAGTTTGGAACTCGGTAGTGAATGTTGCAACCGAAGACAGACGTTTTTTACGCGCTACGCGCTTCAGCACTCGGTGGTCCCATTCTGAGAGCTTGTGTGGCCTACCACTTCACGGCTGAACCATTGTTGCTCCTAGACGTTTCCACTTCACAATAACAGCACTTACAGTTGACCGGGTGATAGAAGTATTTAAATGTTAAAAGTAGTGACTAAAGTATTCCACCCTGAAACTATATAACTGTGTGAAATGTATTAGAATAATAAGACTATAATCTAGTAATGTGTGTGCGTAGGACAAGTTAAGATTATGACATTGTGTTACTATTTAGCAATATAAATAGGAATTAGGTCAGACAACAAAAGAGAAGGAGAACTGTCGACAGACAACTTGTGACAACTGTGAAACCAATAATAGGAAATAGGCCTCCCAACTCAGGGAGGGGAGAAACTGTTAGGCTCGGAGAAGGGTGTCCACATACTCCTTAACAGCAACAATTTACAACGACCCCTAGTCCACTTCACGCTATCTGTTCAAGACACTATTCTCCTCTCCTAACCTCGAGATCCAACACAACGTTTCACTCTATGCAATGTTTTTTTTTGGATATAAAGCCATCAAGTCCCCATATAATGCAAAATGTAATGAGCAGATCACCCAACACTGTGAAAAACCTGCCGCCACTATAGTACTTTCCGACGTTTAATGACTGACGACCACAGTAATAAGGCAACATCTTAACTTGAGGCACACAGATTAATCTCTCATCTTCCTATCCTGTTTGGAATTATAGAAAGTGTGCATACAGTATACTTGATTTGAGACTATTGCAAGTGTATCAAGAAGATAATGTAACATGGGTAATATATTTAAAGGGTGAACTTTCAAATAGTAGTTTACCATTAATGTGACCATTATTTAATAATAAGCAGATATTTCTTTATGTAAAACATGTCAATGCGACAATGACATGCCTTTGAAGAACATCTCAAAAAGAGTATTAATTTTGTTCAGTACTGCCTGGGCCCCTGCTGGTATGGTGTTGTAGGGGAACTCGTACTGTCCCACCCACCCCCTCCTCTTGTAAAATGTCCCGAGCCTTCAATTTCTCAATCTGAGATATACAATTAAGTTTGCCTCCCAATCCTGATCCTAGAAAGGGCCCAGCTCTACCACTCCTGATTCAACTAATCAAAGGCTTGATGAAAACTTGATGAATTGAATCAGTGTTAGTGCTGGCCTAGCGTTAAAAGTTGCATCCCTACATCCCTACTAGTTTTGATTTCTTCACTATTATTCTATAATCTAGAAAATAGTAAAAATAAAGAAAAACCCTTGAATGAGTGGGTGTTCTAAAACCTTTGACCGGTACTGTTTATAATTCCTTCTCACAACTATCTACGCACTCTCCTCCTCTAACCTTTTCTCTTCGCTTGTGGACTTCAGTGCACAACACATCAGTTGGCTGTGACCAGGCGAAAAAACCTTTCCAAACCAAACCTTCATATCATGACCTCTGTAGCTCAGCTGGTAGAGCACGGCGCTTGTAACGCCAAGGTAGTGGGTTCGATCCCCGGGACCACCCATACACAAAAAAAAAATATGTATGCACGCATGACTGTAAGTCGCTTTGGATAAAAGCGTCTGCTAAATGGCATATTATTATTATTATATTATTATTATTATAAACACTACACACAGCCTACATCTTTGTCACGTCATAGTCAACACTAACTCATTAGTAAACCCGCTACAATCATGTAGTACAGTGTACAGTCTGAAAGCAGTTTAGCAGTTAAACCGGCGGGCCCCGGTGGCAATAAATTAATCAAACCAAAAGCTTACCTTGACTTGGAAGAGTTCCAGTGTTGGATAGCCATAGCCAGCTAGCTAACATAGCATCCCGCTCTGTTTGAGCCGGGTGTTTGAGTAGGCTAAACTAGCTAGCTGCATTTGCTAGCTAAGTGAAAGTTTAAAAAAAATACAACCAAATATTGCTAGCTGTCTCTATCTTTCGTGCTTCTCCTTCATTTTTGAATACATTAATTTGTTCAAAACTGTTCAACTATTGTCTTTCTCTCGCTTTGAGTAAACTACTCACCACATATTATGCATTGCAGTGCTAGCTAGCTGTAGCTTATGCTTTCAGTACTAGATTCATTCTCTGATCCTTTGATTGGGTGGACAACATGTCAGTTCATGCTTCAAGAGCTCTGATATGTTGGAGGACGTCCTCCGGAAGTTGTCATAGTTACTGTGTAAGTCTATGTAACCATTAGCCTCCTAGGTTTTGTATTGAAGTCAATGTACCCAGAGGAGGATGGAAACTAGCTGTCCTCTGGCTACACCCTGGTGCTACCCTACAGAGTGCTGCTGAGGCTACTGTAGACCTTTATTGCAAAACAGTGTGTTTTAATCTATTATTTAGTGACGTGAATATATTTAGTATAGTTTTATCTAAAAATGATAACTTTTGAATGTTTCACTATTAAAAAAAAAATGAAAATCACTGAGGAGGACGATCCTCCCTTCCTCCTCTGAGGAGCCTCCACTGGTTAATATTGATTACTGCATTGTTGGGTTTAGAGGAGGAGAAGGTCTTGAGGCTGATACATAAAGCTTGTTAAAGAGCAGTGATACTAGCAAGAGCAGTGTGCGGGTTTCTTATTTTTTCTCATCATGTTCAACTGTTACCATGCACCTGCAAAAAAGATAGCTCAGATGTGCGAGTGCCTTTTGAATTTTGGGTTTAGAGCTTGCAAGAAAGGCATTTCACTGTATTTGTGCACAAGACATTAAAACTTGAAACTTGAAGTAAGGGTATGTTGCTAAATGTCATCTAGGTAGGTTAGCTAGCTAGCTAGCATCTTTGCACATCGGCATATTGTAAATATCTGACTCTTACTAGGATAGTATTCTGTACAAGACACAAGAATAATACAACACATTAGGTAGCCCTTTCCTGCAGTCAAATTACCTAGGGCCTCATGGGTGGAATGGTATTAATATTTTTCATAATTTCATAATTAATAAACATTATTATTTTTTAAACTGCAGAAAATCCGGTGTTTCTATATCAAACGGTTTTGTTATTTCTCAGTCTTCTGTGATGTATATAAAGTGTAATATTGGGATGCAAACTCAAAATGTAATACATTTCAACTCATTTATCTGGCAAGGTACAGGTGTCTTCTTTATTTTAAGCCCATAACCATGTGTGTGAGGTCTCTATACCTTTGTTTCAAAGTAGATTTGTTTAAGACTACCAAGAAACACTCTGTGTGACCCTGATTTAGCCCACTGCAGTAAAAGGTTAAATAAAATATGGAACAGTGAATTAAAATGTTCAATATATCTTTCGTTTTGGATCAAGGTAGCTAGCTAGCTGACAGCAAAGGTGTCAGCTAGAGATGGCGTGCAGGAGCTTGCAGGGATGTGTAGTCTTGCATGATGTCTACTTTGATGCTAATTAGCATTTTCGAATCTGAGAGTAAATAGAGACGAATATATTGATAAAAGTTGCCTTGTCCGAGAGAGATTTACACGGTTATCAAAATGTCACGTTAGGGAAAGCCTACATGAAACACAGACCTCGTTTGAAGTGGTTCTAAAATCCCCTATGGGAAAAATGAATTTGACTGCTAGGTTTTATGGGTATTATGATGCGTCCACTGTGGGGCTCTATGGTCTGCAGCTGCATAACATAAAGTAGCAGACGTAGAAAGAGTCCCAACTTTCGTTTTTCAGGAGAAACGAAAGTTAGGTTGAAAATACTGTATCCCTGAAAACCAGAAACATCCACTGTCTCCTAACGCTGTTAAGGGTGGCAGCTGCTTATCCACAAACTAAGAAGTCCCATCTCTGAAAAGCCCATGCACTGGTTACAGCTTTTGCCTATGAACAGAGGAAGAGGTGACGCGAGAGGTCCAACTTGGTCAAAAATCAGTCTTCTCCAGTAGGTGACGTGGTTTCGTTTCTTTCACTCACCAAGCGAGGAGTTTTTGTATGGAGGTCAATGAGAGAGTGTCGAATTCGGACAATAAAAAATGCTTTTTTGCTACGTGAGGTTCATTTGATTGAATAGAAGTTTCGTAATGCTTAGGTTGTTACTAGTGTACTGATATAAGTAGGACACGTCACATCCCGGCAACACCTTATATCGGAGCTGTCTCGAGATGGCTATGCATATTCATAACATGAGGCTAGTAGCATAGCATCCCTCTACATTGAATACAGGCGGTTGACGTCAACAACCTACATCGAATATTTAAAAAATCTATTAACATAATGAGATGTTAGAGCGGAGACAAGTATCTTGTCAGTATATCCATAATTGAAAGAGAGCGACCCGGCTCTACGTATTTTACTGGTTTGTGACCTACTGACACTGCCCCCGGTTAGAGGGGAATAAAGCATCCCAAGAGTTAACACACACACAGGGAACTTTATTCACACACAGGACAATATGAACATGGGGATGGTTCTGTAAAGGTACAGAAAAAGGAATAATGAATATTCACATACAGGCTACAATGGATAGAGCAGAGTAGTGAATGGACATGATAAGCTACAACAGTGTAATAGCATAATAGGAAAGGACTGTACCTAGTGCCCATGTATTACTTAGTAACACACGAGAAACTAGCATGTTTGCTAACAAGAAGGTATAAATTACAGCAGTGTAAGAGAGGACTGTATGGAAGTAGCTACATATGCTAACTGGAGAGAACACAGCAGCGTTATTAGCTACAGAGCTAAGATACTGTATATAATGAATAGCTACAGACTACTAACAGAGGTATACAAACCCAAGCTAAACAATAGCCATAACTTACTTTGTGTTAACGCATCCCATGCGGATAACTCCACCCACGATAACGCTGTCAAGGTTCAGGACGAGGGTGAAGGAGGATGAGGTGGCTAGAGTCAGGGCTAATCAGAGCATCTCATATGCAGCAGCAGCAGCGGTGGTATAGTGGACGGTATATGCAGGTATACGCCATATATCCATTAGACAGAAAGAGGGAAGATCTAAAGATGCAACAACTATCATGGGTTACTAATATGACTAGGATAATGCCCTGGCTGCTAGACAATGAACCAAAGTTGAAAGAAAACCAATAGAACAGGAAAACGCATACGAGGAAGTCTTTATAAAATAATTCCCTCCACTTTTCTATGGTGGGATTTTGGCTATAGGCTACTTTGAAGCAAAGTAAGACATGCCTCATAATATGAAGTAAAACATCAAGGTTTTAAACAATAAAGGAACAGGAAAAATATAGCGATGCTAATGATAGGCCTAACCTTCTTCTGGTAGATGGAAAGGCTTTCCCAAAAACCTTCTCAATTAAATGTAAACTAGCTACAAAGTAGCCTATGCCTACCAGGCAGAATGATATCATGATTATTTGCATCAATCTAGTGGCCATCTGTTGAGCAAATTCCAACTCATGTGCTACAGAAACACCACTAACCAAACAACAGTGCTAGGTGCCTGGGCACTTGACTTAAAGGGTAACTACACAAAAAAAAATCTCAGACCTCAAAAGTGGTCTCCTGATGAGGTTTAAGTTAATTTGTGTTTTTCTATTAAAAAAGTGTGAGTGCCTCTCGCTAAATAGTAGAAATCTGAAACCTGTGAATTTCTGACTCAGGCCTACTATTAGCCTACTTGCACAGTACAGCTTGGGTTGGCCTGGCTGTGAAAGACCAGTATGGGATTTATCATTTTAGTTAATTCAGAGTGTATGTCACTGTTTCTCATAGAACTTTTCTCACAAGGGCACCTTTCCTTCGCCGGCAAGGCCATTTGGGAAATTATTTGCAAAATGAGAGTATACCCACTTCTTCAGGCAACACTACACCAAATAGCAGCAGTGAGAAGGGTTGTGGGATTGAGTGGTCCTGAAGGGTCCATGGTGGTGGATAGGCCTTCTCTGCAGGTGGCAGGGTGGCATCTCACCAGCAGAACCCAGAGATATTTATTTGTTGCTGGAATTTACCGCCCCCTTGCTGCCATGGCGGATGCTATTGGTGCTACATCTGAGTGTTTAACACCTTTTCTGTCCTCGGAGTTGGTCATTTTAGGGGATTTGTATCTGGATTGGATATCCCCGGCCTCAGATCAATTTAAGAGTACATGCATTGATTTAACTTTTTTTTTTACATTTTAATCTGACTCAATTGACCTCAAAACCTACACGGCTAAATGTGAAAAACCCTGTTAACTCTTCATTGATTGATTTAATTCTTACTAATAACCCCCATCAATATTTGTCTAGTGGAGTATTTGCATATGATCTCCGTGATCATTGTCCCATAGTATGTATTAGAAATACGAAACAGCAAAATACTAATCCTCGTTTAATTAAGAAGATAACTTTAAAAAATGTTTCTGCTCAAGGGTTTTTACATGACATGTTCTACGCTGATTTAGCCACTGTCTCCTGTATTCTTGACCCGGAGTTGGCTCTAGAAAATGTATCCTCCATATTTATTCCTCTGGCAGATAAACAAACCCCTTTTAAACAATTCAGAGTCAAAGATAGATTGAACCCTTGGTTTGGTTCGGAGTTACAGTATCTGAGCTCATTCAGATGAGAAATCAGGCCTGGGCCAAAGCAAGGAAAACTGACTCTGTAGTGGACTGGCAATCTTTCAGACAATTGAGAAACTGAGACAATTGGTGATCCTTCTAAATTTTGGAAAACAGCAAATGGACTGAAGCGTACAAATTCCTCTTCTTCCCTGCCTAAGCACGTTCTGTCTGACTCTGGCATCATAACTGAGACGAGTGGGATAAGTGATGCTTTTAATCATAATTTTATCTAGGCAGGCTTTTTATTTGAGTAAAACGGTGGTGTAGTTGACCATGGTCAGTCAATCAACTACTCTTCCCTCTGCCAGTCTCTAGCTGACTCAACAGTTAATCCGTCAACATCTAGTGAATCTTTGTTTTCATTTAAACAATTTACTATCTGTGATGTGCTAGATGACTTGCTTAAGATTGATGTAAATCAATCCGCTGGAGCTGATATGCTTGACACATTTTTGCTGCAGGTCTCTGCACCCCTGTTTGCTGAATCATTAACCCATATTTTTTACCTGATGATTTTATGTGGTACTATCCCCAAGGCTTGGAAGATGGCCCATGTACTCCGCCCTTCACAAAGCTGGTGACCATTGTGACCTAAATAATAAAAAATCTGCCTATTTCTAAACGTTCTTGCCTAGCTAAAATATTATAATCCTTAATTAATTCTCAGCTAAGCTCTTTCTTATCTTTGAAATGTATTTTAAATGTACATCAGTCGGGTTTTAGACCAGGTCATAGCACTATCTCTATCACATTTCAGGATAAGCCCCAGATGCAGACACTGTCGAAGTAACATAAGTTTATTACATAAACAGGGGGCAGGAAAATGACAGGTCAAGGGCAAGCAGAGGTCAGTAATCCGGATCATAGTCCAAAAGGTACAGAACGGCAGGCAGTCTCAGGGTCAGGGCAGGCAGAGGTCAATAATCCAGGGTGGTGTGACAAGGTACAGAACGGCAGGCAGGGTCAGGGGCAGGGCAGGCAGAATGGTCAAAACCCGGGAATACTAGAAAACAGGAACTTGAGGAAGACAGGAGCAAAGGGGAAAACGCTGGTAGGCTTGACAAAACAAAATGAACTGGCAACAGATAAACGTGTGTTTGATCAAAACATTCGGTTTTGGTGGTGAACGCAGTGGTGCGTTTGGTTGGTGGATCTGCACAGCTGTACTGAGACTGTGGTAGGCATGGCAGGTAGCTCAGATGGGACTAGTGGCGACCCATCATTCATGTATACACAAACAATAAAATCAGTTTGTCAAACAATGTAAAAAAAAATATGTATTGAGTTAATAAAGCCGCATACAAACATGATCTCTTTTTTACTTTCTTGAGTAAGGCAGCTCCAAAATGCAGGTGATTTAGCCTAGCTCAGTGGTTTCTGTGGAGGGGCAGCCAGCGGAAAATACAGAGCGTAGGGGTTGGTAATCTTCTTTAGTTGCGCCGTGATTGTCTCAGTGTTGTGTCACTCATTGGGGCACTACCTCACCTCAAAATCTACAGGGAGAGCTAGAAAGTTCAAGCCCTCTTGGGTGCTGCCATAGATTTACATTAGAAGTGCCCATCCAAGAAGGCTCAAGGTCATTGGCCAGATAAAATTATGTCAAATCACATTATATCTACAGTAGCTTTGATTGGACTGATCATATCAACATTATACTTTCAGAATCTTAGCTAGCAAGCAGTCATCATCATGAATCACGTCTACAATCTACTGGCAACTCATTTTAAATCCTTGTCATATGAAGAGAAATTATAGATAAAACGTATCAGTGGTTATCGGCCATTGGACATAAACATTACACAACAAATGCAACAATGAGTGGTTTGGAAGGAATCAGTGGCTAACTGCAAGTGTTGTAAAGCAATCACTATTTTTGTTTCCCCTGCTATTCGGTGGAGAGTGTGTGTGGTCCAAGTCTGGGTTTAAGGGTCTCTTTTCCAAGTTTAAAAGGATAAACATTCACACGCAATACCATGGGCCAGAAAAGGTTGAATACATTGGCCATGCTGTCAATCCAGCATGACTTCTGCCGCGTTCAAAACGACTGGAAACTTGGAACTGGTCAATCTCAGACTTCAGTGAGTTCAAGACAACTGGGAACTCTGAAAAAAACTAGCTCCGACTAGGAAAATACGTTTTGAACGGTCATCTAACTCGGCCTCTTTCTAGAACTCTGACCTGAGATCACTGACGTCATGGTTCGACCTGTTTTTTTTCCAGAGTTCCCAAGTTGCCTTTGAAAGCACCATAAATTCAGAGAACCACAGACTTTGATGACAAAATTTGCCCCCAAGAAGAACCGCTGCGCCACCTTCCTGTTCAAGTGAACACAGCACAACGGTGAGTCCAAACATGTCTTGTATGCTGCTGCATAAATTATGTAATATGCCAGGGAGATATGTATACTGGAGCTAAGAAAGTAATACTAAGTGTATGTTGTGTAGTAAGCTGTTAGTAGCCCATGTGCCTCACCCTAAAAAGGTGGTCCCTTTCCCTCTCATAACTAAGCTTACAGTTCTGACTTGGTGGTGCGTCTTCTTTTGCTTTAGAATGCTCAGTAGCGGCCTGAGGTCAAACACAAAGTAATCTGTTCCCGGTCTCCACACTAAATCTAAAACTTTCAGCACTACTCCTTGTGTTTCTAGCGCCAACGGGTGGTCAGTTGTCGTACTCTCCTCCCATTTTGTTTTCAGATCAGGAAAGTTGGTCATCCACTTGCAGAGGTCCATGCCTGCAGTCGACAGCATTCACTTTGCAGTTGTTGTCACAAGGTAAGCCTCTTCAACATCGCGTGAACTTGCAATGAAGTCATCTACATAGAGTGACTCTGCCAATGTCTCTACCACTTCTGGTTGCTCTGTTTCATATTGTTTAAAGTGCTTCCTGATTGTAGCTGCGAGCAAGAATGGACTTGGGGAAGCTCCAAATACCACTCTGTTCATCCTCAGCATGCGCAGCTCCTCTTCATTTTCTCCCCTTGGTGGGCCTGTGAGCCACAGGAATCTCACAGCATCTCTGTTTCTCTCTGCTAGGGATATCTGCAGGACAGCCTTCTTGATGTCTGCCATGAATGCGATCTCATGAAGTCTGAACTTTATCAGAATGCTGAGCATATCCGGATTCAGGTTCGGTCCTGTGAGTAGACAGTCATTGAGGGATGGACAGCCATCTTCATGGGACGAGGCATCAAACACCACGCTCAGTTTTGTTGTCACCTTGTCCTCTCGGAGTACTGCATGGTGAAGTAAGTACTATTTCACGTTGTCTGCGCTTGATGCGTTGTCGTTGGGCACGTCCTCTGCCGTGTCCTGTTGTAAGTAGTCCTCTACTACTTCATTGTATCTGCTGTACAACGTCACATCCTTCTTCAGTCTTTTCTTCAGACCTTCAAACCGTTTCTTGGCAATTCTATAGTCTTGGAGTTCTGGCACTTCTCGTTTCCATGGCAACTCCACGTGATATTGTCCATCTATGAAGGTGGTTGTTCTCTCAAACCTCTGTAGAGCCTCATCTTCCTCTGGGTTCTGTGTTTTCTCGCTTGTAATACCGAGACTCAAGCTCCCAGAATGCATGTAGTTGTTTGGAGAGTAGTGTGTCTTCATCAAGTGGGATGAACACGCATGTTGCCTAGGCGACACTTGACATGGACACTGGTCCCTGCACCGACCATCCAAAGGTGCTCTCTAAAGCAACCAGCGTCTCTGTCAGTCGCTCCACTCGGCCTGATACTATCTACCAGTAGTAGTCTGCTCCTATCAGGACAGAGAGTTCAGGATCATTGTCATCTCCTGGAAAGTCTGCGAGCTGCAGTCCCTTTCTATTGAGCTCGTGTTGAATCTGCTCACCAGGAACCTTCATCACAGCTGTGCACACTTGTGGGGTTTCAATTGCCTCTATTTCAATTATCTGCTGTTTGTCCCAGACATTCTCCAACATGACTTTCACTGTGATGCGTTGGGACGTTGCTGGAGCAGAAGAGTCAAACATGTGAAGAGTGAGTGCCTCTTGTCTGGTTACTGGTAGCTTCAGGCCCTTCACAAGGTTTTCATGTACAAAGCTTCTCTGACTGCCTCCATCTAGTATGCAACAAACTATCTTCCTGCCCGATGGGCCTTCTACCCATGCCTTTGCCTTTTGTAGCAACACAGTGCTCTGTCCATCTGGTTTCATCTTTACTGAATGGGGAATAACTGAGGAAACAACAGCATCTGCAGAAACAGCATGGGGTTGCACATCACTCCTCTTACCGGTACACACAGAAATGTCATGACATGTCTTTGACTTTACAGAATTTTGCTATGTGTTTCTGTCCTAAACATACAAAGCATCTTCCCATCTTCCCATTTTCTTTAGTTTCTCTTTGCGTGCAGCAATGTTGTGGTCTTGGCAGTTCTGATTTGTGGTCTGCACTGTCACAGAATAGACAGTTTTGTTCCTTCTAGCTGGCTGTGTGCAGTGCCACAGCAGATGGCATGTTTGGTCTTTTTGTTTTCATTTCATTGGAGGAGCATGACTTGTTCCATGGTTTGCTCTCTTTCTGTTGGTTGCATGATCTTGTCATTTGTAGTGCTCTCTCCCTCCTCTGAACCTCCTTCTGTAGGAAGCTGACTATCTCAGACACTTTCCATTCATCATCTACTCCCCTCTGACGACTATAGTCAAGAGCTAGAGTACCAGTCAAAAGTTTAGACACACCTACTCATTCAAGGGTTTTTTGTTATTTTTACTATTTTCTACATTGTAGAATAATAGTGAAGACATCAAAACTATGAAATAACACATATGGAATCATGTAGTAACCAAAAAAGTGTTAAACAAATCAAAATATATGTTATATTTGAGATTCTTCAAAGAGGCCATCCTTTGCCTTGATGACAGCTTTGCACACTCTCAACTAGCTTCACCTGGAATGCTTTACCAACAGTCTTGAAGGAGTTCCCACATATGCTGAGCACTTGTTGGCTGCTTTTCCTTCACTCTGCGGTCCGACTCATCCCAAACCATCTCAACTGGGTTGAGGTCGGGGGATTGTGGAGGCCAGGTCATCTGATGCAGCACTCCATCACTCTCCTTCTTGGTAAAATAGGCCTTACACAGCCTGGAGGTGTGTTGGGTCATTGTCCTGTTGAAAAACAAATGATAGTCCCACTAAGCCCAGAAACTCATCATAACAGATTGGCATCTAAACGATCAGGATGCAGTTTACAGCCGAACTAACAGGTAAGCAGACTTTCCATTTTTTGATTATGTCAAATTCTGCTTATCTCGTGGTAAAGCTAAACTGTGACGAACGTTTAAATAATCATATTTTTAAGGGGGACGATGAGTCGTGTTGAGGTATGCATAACGGATGTAAGTAGAAGGATAAAGTTAGACAATAATATGGTGCTATTATTCTAAGCAGGGTTTGGTCAGAATAAGGACCAAAACACAAAACAGAAGATGTAGAGTGGGTTTAACAAGATTGGGCGAAGGTGTAAAAAATGTGTACAAATGTGTAAAAAAATTGGTCATAGGTTCAAGTCCTCAAAATGACTAGATTATAAGGTAGACAAAGTAGGTTCAAGTCCTAGATCAAGTACTGTGACGAAAGAATGGACATTGTTCATAGGTTCAAGTCCTGAGACAGAATAATATAGATATTAAGGTTCAAGTCCTTGGTTGAAAGCTAAAATCCTTGGTAGTACTTGGTTGAAGGTTAAAATCCTTGGTAGTACTTGGTTGAAGTTTAAATCCTTGGAAGTACTTGGTTGAAGGTTAAAATCCTTGGTAGTACTTGGTTTAAGGTTATTGTCCTTGGTAGAGGGTTACAGTTAAAATAAGCCATAAGTAGAGTACTGTGATGAAGAGAGAATTGGTATTTTGTGAATTACTCAAAACGGCCAGGAGAGGGAGCAGATGCAATGTAACATATTGAATAATAGCACCAATGACAAAAATAGGCAAACTAAATTTTAATACAGATCAAGATTGGGATTTGATTTAGCTATTTGATTACTAATATTGCTCATAACAGTAATGAAAGGCCAGCTTAGTAGACCGGTATCTGGAAAAACAGTCACCATTAAGAGTAAAGCAGAGCTTCATTTAACTCGAAGAGAGAGACAGGAAATGACGAAATTATTACAGACAAATCTGCATTTAAAACAAGTCTCTTGTAACAGTAAGATAAATCCAAAAATGTGCAAATGGATGTTAAGTAAATTAGGATTTTTCTATGTGGGACAATATGTTGGTGATTTATCAGCATGGACAGTTAATGACTATCCTCAAGTTTTAAGAGGGGTACATTACAAGTAGCACGAAAGTATATTGTTGATAATACAGCCATAAGCAACCTGAAATGGGATTTAGATTATATGAAAGAGTTGTATAAAACATGGAATTTAATGTGTGCACAATGTCTGGTATACAGTGGGGGAAAAAAGTATTTAGTCAGCCACCAATTGTGCAAGTTCTCCCACTTAAAAAGATGAGAGAGGCCTGTAATTTTCATCATAGGTACACGTCAACTATGACAGACAAAATCACATTGTAGGATTTTTAATGAATTTATTAGCAAATTATGGTGGAAAATAAGTATTTGGTCACCTACAAACAAGCAAGATTTCTGGCTCTCACAGACCTGTAACTTCTTCTTTAAGAGGCTCCTCTGTCCTCTACTCGTTACCTGTATTAATGGCACCTGTTTGAACTTGTTATCAGTATAAAATACACCTGTCCACAACCTCAAACAGTCACACTCCAAACTCCACTATGGCCAAGACCAAAGAGCTGTCAAAGGACACCAGAAACAAAATTGTAGACCTGCACCAGGCTGGGAAGACTGAATCTGCAATAGGTAAGCAGCTTGGTTTGAAGAAATCAACTGTGGGAGCAATTATTAGGAAATGGAAGACATACAAGACCACTGATAATCTCCCTTGATCTGGGGCTCCACGCAAGATCTCACCCCGTGGGGTCAAAATGATCACAAGAACGGTGAGCAAAAATCCCAGAACCACACGGGGGGACCTAGTGAATGACCTGTAGAGAGCTGGGACCAAAGTAACAAAGCCTACCATCAGTAACACACTACGCCGCCAGGGACTCAAATCCTGCAGTGCCAGACATGTCCCCCTGCTTAAGCCAATACATGTCCAGGCCCATCTGAATAGAACGTTTTGGTAAAAACTCAGGACTGTTTGGAGGACAAAGAATGCTGAGTTGCATCCAAAGAACACCATACCTACTGTGAAGCATGGGGGTGGAAACATCATGCTTTGGGGCAGTTTTTGTGCAAAGGGACCAGGACGACTGGTCCGTGTAAAGGAAAGAATGAATGGGGCCATGTATCGTGAGATTTTGAGTGAAAACCTCCTTCCATCAGCAAGGGCATTGAAGATGAAACGTGGCTGGGTCTTTCAGCATGACAATGATCCCAAACGCACCGCCCGGGCAACGAAGGAGTGGCTTCGTAAGAAGCATTTCAAGGTCCTGGAGTGGCCTAGCCAGTCTCCAGATCTCAACCCCATAGAAAATCTTTGGAGGGAGTTGAAAGTCCGTGTTGCCCAGCGACAGCCCCAAAACATCACTGCTCTAGAGGAGATCTGCATGGAGAAACTGGCCAAAATACCAGCAACAGTGTGTGAAAACCTTGTGAAGACTTACAGAAAACGTTTGACCTGTGTCATTGCCAACAAAGGGTATTGAGAAACTTTTGTTATTGACCAAATACTTATTTTCCACCATAATTTGCAAATAAATTCATTAAAAATCTCATTTTGTCTGTCATAGTTGACGTGTACCTATGATGAAAATTACAGGCCTCTCTCATCTTTTTAAGTGGGAGAACTTGCACAATTGGTGGCTGACTAAATACTTTTTTTCCCCACTGTATATCCCAGATTTCAATGTTAGTGCATGTAAGCGGTTAACTGATTATTTGTCAGTGTATGCGGCCGAGTTGGTGGCCATGATTATAGGTTTGAGATGGGTGGAGGAGGTGAAACCACTCAGAGTGGTGATCTGCTCTGATTCGGCTGCAGTGTTGAGTAGTGTGAAGACGGGCAGGTCAGATAGGGGAGATTGTTTGTGGAGATGATGGTGTTGTTAATGGGATTGGAGAGGATGGGAGTGGTGGTAAGCTTTTGCTGGGTTCCCGCCCATGTGGGTGTGGAGGGTAATTAGAAGGCTGATGTGGCGGCTAATAGTACGGTGAGGAGAGAGGGGGTAGATATTCAGGTCCTGCTGGGCCGCAGGGAAGTCAAGTCCTTGATCCGGTTAAAAGGGCTCAATCTTTGGATGCTAGTAGTAAGGGGAGGCAATGTTATCGCGTGCACCGGTGTGTTAAGGAAGAGGTGGGGAGTATGGGCTTTAGGAGAGAGGAAGTTGTGTGGAGTAGACTACGGTTTGGGCACACAGGTTTGAATGACTAGTTGTGGATGAGAGGGAGACATTAAAAAGGTCTGTGTGATAAGTGTTTAGTGGAGGAAACAGTGGAGCATGTGTTGATATTTTTTGAACTGTATGACGTAGATAGGGAGAGATTGTTTCAAAAGGTTATAGAGGCTGGACGGGTTGGGGTTTGGTTGGTGTAATGGGAGGAGGAAAGGGGAGGGAAGTGGTCTATAGGGCTCTATTTCACTTTCTTAGAGGAACAGCACTAATGAAGATAATTTAATGTAGGTAGGCTGTGACTGGCCTCACACTCCAGTACAGTAGGTGGCGGTGTATGTACCTTAAAAGTTGGATGCGATCAGCCAACCCAATCTCAAAGAAGAAGAAGAAGCATAGGAAGCATAAGAAACAGAAGAAGAAGAACAGGGAGGTTGAGAAGTGTACGTTGTTCGCATGAGGTTCCTTGATTGGTGAAGCGTGTAGAGTTGATCCATAGTTCGGGGAATGGGAAATGGCGGTGAGTAGTGTGGACGAAATTGAGGGAATTGAGGAAAAGTTGGTGAAGCAACAGCTGTGCTGGAATGCGAACAATATGGGTGTCAGTTCTGCTAGTATGGAGCGGATGGATGAGGGTCAAGGACCAGAATGGTCGGTAGTGGAAAGACATAGGAAGAAGAAAGATCATGATACAGAAAGCAGTGAAGCGTCTAGTAAAGTAAGCATAAAGAGGGCCAAGGTAGGAAGCAAGAGTAATGATGTGTTGGAGTGGAAAGTGGAGATAATGTTTGATGAGACCACAGGGCCTCACTTACACCCTATCTGACTAACTAATGCCGTAGAGAAAGAGGTAGGGGAAGTGAAAGTAGCTCGGTTAATTGGAAATGGTAGATTGTTAATATTGTGTGGTAGCCAGGCTGAGCAAGAGAAGATTATGTGAAAATGGATAAACCTAATGGGAAGAAGATTAAAAGTCCCTGGTGCTTATGCTAGATTGAGGGGAGTCATCACTGGGGTCCCAATATCTATGTCCAAAGATGATATTAAAGAAAATGTGAAGGGAAGCAGAGTGATTGAGGCCAAAAGTTGATCAGTAGGAAAGAGAGTCAAAGAAGTGAAAGCTTATCAGTGATGCTGAGGTTTGAGAAAATCTTGCCGGGAAATGTACAGATAGGATTCCTTAGTTTCAATGTTAGAGAATATGCCCCATATGCACTGCAGTCTTTTAAATGCCAAAGAATGGGACATGTAGCTGCTCAGAGTAAAGGAAATAAAATATGTGCCAAGTGTGGAGGGGCACATGATAACGGTGAATGTGGAAGCAATGTGAAGGTTAAGTGCTGTAATTGTGGGGGAGAACACAGTGCAGCATTTGGTGGATGCCAGGTACAGAGATAGGCTAGAGAGGCTCAGAGATATAGGATCAGTCATGGTGTATCATATGCAGAGGCCGTAAGACAGATCAGTAGAACTACAGTGCGGACTGATGGAGCTTACATGGATGTACCTGTAGTAAGTGGACCTACTGTCGGGGCTGGTGCTTCTGATGGTCCTGGCATGGTTTCGAGACCTGTTAAGAAATCTTGTGCTCATGAATGTGGGGTGTCAAAGGACACTTTGATAATGAATAAAGTTGACTTCATAGCTTTTATTGGTAAGGTTATCAATACGACTCGGGTTGTGGAAAACAGAAATGCCAGGTTGAAGGTTGTGGAGACGGCAAAAGAGATATTGGGGGTAACAGATGTTACTGTTGTAATGGTTGTTGACATGCTGAACAATCCTAAGGGTGGAGTGTTTCAGCATGGTATAGATAAGTTTAGGGATTTATTTGGTTTTTAATTTTAAATGGTAGTACAGAATTTGGCAGATCATGATTGATAGTACATTCCAGCACAGGAGGTGGCGGCATGCACTTTAAACGTTTGTTTGTGGACCACCATGATATCATAGAAGAAGAAGAAGACAGCTTTTGACTCTGGTTGTGAGAACGCATGCAGGGGAGTTGAGGAGGACGGGATGGAATGTAGTGGTGGAGTGGAAAAAGGGGGAGGTATAGTAGGAGTAAAGGTTAAGAAGAAGAGGAAGCCTGAGGAGCCTTTGAAGGTCTTGTAAGAGGAGAGTAGTGATGAGGGAGGTTCAGTTCGCAGTGTTGTACTGAGAGAAGTGGAGTTCAAGGTGTTGGTGAAATTTAAGGACCAGGGAGGCGTCATGGCGGTGAGTCCGATCGTGTTGACTAGGGATTTGGAGAGTAAAATAGGAGAGGTTGTGTCTGCTAAAGTTCTTTGTTTGGTGGTGGTGTGTTTCAATGCTAAACAGTATGAGAAGGCGCTCAAACTCAAGCAGGTATGTAAATGTATGGTTGATAGTAGCATACCGGATCAAACTGGACCACTTGAAGGGAGGCTCTCTTATTGAGGCAAAGCGCCTCCAGATGATAAGAGATGGGAAGAAGGTGGATAGCTTGTCAGTGCTACTAAATTTTGAGGATCTGGTATTGCCAGGGAAAGTTAGGATTGGGTATATGAGTTACTCTGTGCGAGCATATGTTCCGAAATCATTGCGTTGCTATAACTGTCAAAGGTTTGGGCATGTGGCGGCGGTGTGTAAAGGCAAAAGGAGATGTGCGAAGTGTGGGGGAGAACATGCATATGGGAAATGTGGCGACGGGGTCCAGTTAAAGTGCTGTAACTGTAGTGTTGCGTATTGGGGTTGTTCAGTGAAGAAAAGTCAGGTGGAAGTGCAACAGGTGAGGAGTGAGCTAAAACTCTCATATGCAGAAGCAGTGAAAGTAGTTCAAACAGAAACAGTCGAGGCACCTAGAAGAGCAGGTATTCCAGGGCAGATTGGGATGCAGGTTGGGCGTGATGTAGGGAGCAGAATGGGGGAGAACACAAGAATGGTAGTAGACAGCAATTGCACAGAAAAATTACAATCGAAGACTAAGAAGATACAGATCATAGTGGAGCAGGCAGTGAAGTATCTTGGGATCACAGGACTGACATGGGAAAATGTACAGGATGACCTCAATAAGATTGAGAATCAGTCCAGTCAGGAATCGTGTATTGGTTAATTTTCATTATGGTGTTAATCCTTCAATGGAATGACAGAAGTTTGATGGCTAATGGGCAAGAGTTCAAACAGTGTCTTGAGGAGTTACCGGTAAAACCTGATGTGATATGTCTCCAGGAGACATGGCTTAAACTTACTCTAGATTTTGTATTACAAGGTTATGTGGCAGTCTGTAGAGATAGGGTGGCAGGGGGAGGAGGAGGTGGTGCTACCTTTTATAAAGCGGGGGATCCCATATACAGTGGCTTGTGAAAGTATTCACCCCTCTTGGCATTTTTCCTATTTTGTTGCCTTACAACCTGGAATTAAAATGGATTTTTTGGGGGTTTGTATCATTTGATTGACACAACATGCCTAACACTTTGAAGATGCAAAATATTTTTTATTGTGAAACAAACAAGAAAGACAAAAAAACAAAACTTGAGCGTGCATAACTATTCACCCCCCCAAAGTCAATACTTTGTAGAGCCACCTTTTGCAGCAATTACAGCTGCAAGTCTCTTGGGGTATGTCTCTTCAATGCAAAACTGCTCCAGCTCCTTCAAGTTGAATGGGTTCAGCTGGTGTACAGCAATCTTTAAGTCATACCACATATTCTCAATTGGATTGAGGTCTGGGCTTTGACTAGGCCATTCCAAGACATTTAAATATTTCCCCTTAAACCCTCGAGTGTTGCTTTAGCAGTATGCTTAGGGTCATTGTCCTACTGGAAGGGGAACCTCCGTCCCAGTCTCAAATCTCTGGAAGACTGAAACAGGTTTCCCTCAAGAATTTCCCTGTATTTAGTGCCATCCATCCTTCCTTCAATTCTGACCAGTTTCCCAGACCCTGCCGATGAAAAACATGGTGTTCTCGGGGTGATGAGAGGTGTTGGGTTTGCGCCAGACATAGCGTTTTCCTTGATGGCCAAAAAGCTCAATTTTAGTCTAATCTGACCAGAGTACCTTCTTCCATATGTTTGGGGAGTCTCCCACATGCCTTTTGGCGAACACCAAACGTGTTTGCTTATTTTTTTCTTTAAGCAATGGCTTTTTTCTGGCCACTCTTCAGTAAAGCCCAGCTCTGTGGAGTGTACGGCTTAAAGTGGTCCTATGGACAGATACTCCAATCTCCGCTGTGGAGCTTTGCAGCTCCTTCAGGGTTATCTTTGGTCTCTTTGTTGCCTCTCTGATTAATGCTCTCCTTGCCTGGTCCATGAGTTTTTGTGGGCGGCCCTCTCTTGGCAGGTTTGTTGTGGTGCCATATTCTTTCCATTTTCTAATAATGGATTTAATGGTGCTTCGTGGGATGTTCAAAGTTTCAGATATTTTTTTATAACCCAACCCTGATCTGTACTTCTCCACAACTTTGTCCCTGACCTGTTTAGAGAGCTCCTTGGTCTTCATGGTGCCGCTTGCTTGGTGGTGCCCCTTGCTTAGTGGTGTTGCAGACTCTGGGGCCTTTCAGAACAGATGTATATATACTGAGACATGTCATGTCATGTGACTTCTGAAGGTAATTGGTTGCACCAGATCTTATTTAGGGGCTTCATCGCAAAGGGGGTGAATACATATGCACGCACCACTTTTCCGTTATTATTTTTTTTACTATTTTTTGAAATATGTGATTTTTTTCATTTCACTTCACCAATTTGGACTATTTTGTGTATGTCTATTACATGAAATCCAAATAAAAATCCATTTAAATTACAGGTTGTAATGCAACAAAATAGGAAAAATGCCAAGGGGGATGAATACTTTTGCAAGGCACTGTAGGTGTGTGGGAGAGGGAGTTGAACAGGAGTATGTAGTGGTAGAGGTGTGGTTGGGAGGAGGGAATATGGTAATAGTGAAATTTTACAACCCGTGTAAGAGACTAGAGTTGCTGGCCATTGGGAATGTAGAAGGTCAAGATAGGAGACGGGTAATGTGGTGTAGGGATTTTAATGCTCATAGTACGCTCTGGGGGGGTTACGGACTGATGTAAATGGACAAGTGTTGGAAGAACTACTGGATGAGAAAGGGCTTGTGAGTCTTAATGACGGCTGGGGAACCAGGATTGACCCAGTAACTGGAAATAGTGAAGAGTAGGAACAGAGCTTTCAGAATGTTGAAAAGGTCCCTTAATTACCAGCACTTGATTCAGTATAAAAAGCACAAGCAGTAGTAAGGAGGATCATTAGGACAGCTTAGAGTGTCACGACTTCCGCCGAGGCTGCCTCCCCTCCTTGTTCGGGCAGGTTTCGGCGTTCGTCGTCACCGGCTTACTAGCTACTGCCGATCCCATTCTCATCCCTCCACTTGTCATGTCTTGTCTTGTCAATCACACACACCTGGTGCTCATTCCCCTAATTAGTATGTGTATAAGTGTTCCCTCTGTTTTCCTTGTCTTTGTGAGTGATTGTGTCATTGTGAGAGCGAGTAGCTCGGTTGAGCTACTCTTCCATTTGTATTTACCAAGGTGGAATATTTCCCTTGTGATAGTTTCGTTTTGAAAAACTCTGGACTTTGGTGTTTTACCTCCTGCGCCTGACTCCTTCATTCACACCTCGTCACAAAGAGGCAGTATTGGTGCCGGTTCTGTGGAAACATAGGATGGACCATTCCTGTGGGAGAGGTATGGGGGATGATTAAGAGGATGAGTGGGGTCAGAAGAGATTTGGATCTGAAAAGTGCGGAGATTGTTGCAGTGAGAGATATGGAGACGGCAGAGATGTTAGCCCAGGCATTTGTGAAGGTGCACAGCTCAAATAATCGTACAGAAGAGGGGCAGCGTGGGAGAGAGAGGGTCAGAGGAGAACATTTGGGGGTCTTGGATCAGAGAGAGATGGTGGGCGATACATTGAATGGCCCTTTTACTTTGGCTGAGATTAAGAGAGCATTAGTTAAAGCTGGGGTAACATCTCCTGGGAAGGATGAGATGCATTACATCATGATGGCTCATCTCAGTGACACTGCAATGGGGAAAGTATTGGGCCTTTACAATAAGGTGTGGTAGGAAGGGAAACTGCCTGGAAGTTGGAAGCAGGCGGTAGTAGTGCCAATATGGAAACCAGGGAAAGACCCTACTAGTCCTTCAAGCTATAGGCCGATAGTGTTGACATTTCACGTATGTAAACTTATGGAAAGGATGATAACGGAAAGGCTGACGTACTTTCTGGAGAGTAGAGGACTAATGTCACCAGATCAAAGTGGGTTCAGGAAAGGCAGGGGAACGAAGGATCCTGTACTGTGCCTTGAGTCAGTCATACGGAAGGCACAAGCAAATAAGGAGGTGGTGGTAGCTGTTTTCTTTGATGTAGAGAAGGCTTATGATATGATGTGGAAGGAAGGCTTACTTATCAAGCTGGATAACATGCGCTCAGGACCTTCCCGGTGGCAGCGATGCAGGTAGAGTTGTGAGAGATGCTGTTAAAGTTAAGAAGTCAACAGCTAACCATGACACATTGGGTAAATCTAAAAGGACATAAGGTTACACATCCTACAAAAAAGGTTATCCTAGAGTGCTGGGAACATGAATGGAATCTGAATACAAGCTTTGGGTGGATAGGCAATTGCATGGCGAGAGAGATGGGGTTGTATGGGAGGGAGTTTAGCCCCTCTGTGGTTCTTCCTGCTATCCCACCTTGGTTTCTCCCTCAGCCAGTGATAGATCTATGGTTGCTTGAGAGGGTAAGAGATGTTGAGGAATGAGTAGATTCAGTTCTAAGTTAACATTTAAGAACACAATACTATGCTTTCTTGAATATATTCACAGATGGATCTAAGGACCCTAAAACAGGGAGGACAGGAGCAGCTTTTAGTGTTCCTGAGTTTAAGGTGGCAGTGACTGTAGTATTGGTGATCAATATCTGTCTATATTAGTTACTATGCTGTTACTAAGCAGTAATGTATTACGGCAGTGTTATGTTACGACATCTAATAGGAAGTGCACATGCGCACTATTGGCCCGGGGGCTGTAGGGCACGAGATGTTTTTACTAAACAACACTAAACTGTACTCCCGTCTCCTGCCTGGTGATATTCTCCACAACACAAATGTTACAGTGGCGACGAGGATGGGATTAAGCTTCTTAAACGGACATTGCTTGAAGGGAAGAATGTTGCGTGAGTAATGAAACTCAATATAATTATGTAAATTGTCTGTTTTTATTCCGCCAGTAGAAGACTGCTTATGCTAAGCACTGCTAGCAGGGACAGTGTTCGGGAGCTGCCAAGTAGCAAGCCTATTGGTGTCCAGAATAGCGACACTGGTGGTTAAAGTTAAAATTGTCATCTAACCCATTGAAAATAGGCATTCTCAGTGGAGAAATATTGGAGAAAAAGAAGAAACGTAACACACTGTGTACATTATTACAAATGAGTGCTGAATATGAATTAGTTGCAGAATCCTCTGACATGGAGAAAGTGAAGAATTGGATGAAAATGAAGGAATACAAGGAATTAAGAAACGGAACAATTAACTGTTAAAACGGCAACCATTGGTCGAGTACCAGAGTTTGAGGCTACAAAAGAGGATTTTGATTCCTATTTAGAGCGTTTAGAGCGTTGGCTGGTTGCAAATGAAATCAAAGATGAAAAGAAAGCAGACATATTTCTCAGTGTTTTGGGTCCAACTGAGTATGGATTGCTGAAAGGTCTCATTGAACCAATAAAAGCAGTGGAGTTGACCTATGCAGAACTGACTGAAACTCTCTCAAGGCATTTCAAGCCTAAGCAAATACTCATTGCAGAACGTTTCAGATTCTACCAACGTCACCAGAGTCAAGGGGAAACCGTGACTGACTACATTCTTGCTTTGAAAAGGCTGGCAAGTACATGTGAGTTTGCAAAATTGATTGATGACGCTCTCCGAGACAAGTTTGTATGTGGTCTCACAGGTGAAGCATATCACAGACGGCTTCTGTCAGAGAAGGAATTGACTTTCAAGAATGCCTGTGATATCGCACTTGGACTCGAGCTTGCCCACAGGGATACTATTGAGCTATCGGGACATACAGAAAGTCAGAAAGGAGTTGACACACGTGGAGGAAAATGCTCACAAAAGTCACATTTTTCTCAGTCCCGTCCTCAAGGCAACACAAGAACACAGCAGCCCACATCACAAAAGTCTAAGCCAAGTTGCTACAGATGTGGGGGAGATAATCATCAGCACAGTGCATGTCAATTCCAAAATGAAAAGTGCCACAATTGTGGAAAGATTGGACATTTATAGAGAGTATGTAAAGCTCCAAAACACACAGCAAGAGCGCACAAGGTGTCAGACGCAGCACAAGAAGAGGAAGGTACAGCTGAAACAGTATTGGAACTGTTCACAGAGTACACAGCTCAACAACAAAAAGATGGGATCTATCTCAGCATGGAGTTAGCTGGAAAACCAGTAAAAATGCAGCTGGACCCCCGGAGCGTCTGTATCTCTTGTTCCAGAGAGAATCTACAAAGAAAAACTGAAAGAGTGCCCTCTTCAGCCAGCATCCATCCACCTTTCATCATACACTGGTGACACTATTCCTGTATTAGGGCAGATCCAGATACCAGTCCGGTATGAGGGGAAGGAGTGGACGCTACCGCTTATCGTTGTTAAAGGAGAGAAATCAGCCTTGCTAGGCAGAAGATCAAGCTGAATTGGGGAGAAATTTTCAGTCTGAGAAATGACAAACCAGTGTGTCAGGCTACACTCACTAACATGCTGGAGAAGCACAAATAACTTTTCAAAGATGGCTACGTGAGATACAAGACTTCACAGCAAAGGTCAGAGTGCAAGAAGGAACCAAGCCTATCTTTCACAAACCACGTCCAGTTCCCTATGCTCTTAAGGAAGCAGTAGAGAAAGAACTGGACTGTCTACAGAAGAATAACATCATCACGAAAGTGGAGAGGAGCGACTGGGCCGCTCCGATCGTTGTAGTCCCAAAGAAAGACAAGACCGTCAGAATGTGCGGAGACTAGAAGGTCACAGTAAATCGTTGCATACTACCAGAGGAATATCCACTACCAAATGCTGAAGATCTGTTTGCCACTCTAGCTGGTGGGAAGGTTTTCAGTGAGCTGGACCTGTCATTCGCTTATCAGCAACTGAAGCTGGATCCAGAGTCAGAAAAGTATCTCACCATCAATACACACAAGGGGCTATTCAGATTCAATCACTTGGCCTATGGGAACACGACAGCTCCAGCAATATTCCAACACAAAATGGATCAGATCTTAGATGGCATAGACAATGTTGTGTGCGTCATGGACGACATCCTCGTGTCAGCACCAACCATTGAAGAGCACCTTGTAGTGCTGGACACAGTGATGTCAAGACTGGAGAAATACAGAGTGAGAATGAAACGCAGCAAGTGTGAGTTCCTCCAGGACTCAGTGGAGTATCTCGGATACAAGATTGACTCACAAGGCCTGCACCTAACCAACAGCAAGGTGGAAGCAATTGTAAACGCACCAGCACCCACAAATGTCTCAGAGCTAAGGTCATTTTTGGGGCTCCTGAACTATTACGGAAAGTTTGTGGCAAACTTATCCACAATGTTGCATTCGCTTCACCAACTGCTGCAGGCCGATACCAAGTGGAATTGGTCTCCACAATGCGAAGAAGCATTCAAGACTTGCAAACAGCGTCTGCTAAAGAGCAAGTGGCTTGCCCACTATGACATAGAGATGAAGCTGAGACTCGTGTGTGATGCATCTCCATACGGCGTACAAGCCGTCATCTCACATGTTCTACCATCAGGTAAAGAACACCCTATTGCATTTGCATTACGGACTCTGTCACCAACTGAGAAAAATTATGCTCAAATTGAGAAGGAAACCCTGAGCATAATATTCAGAGTGAAGAATTTTCACAAATACCTCTACGGAAGGAAGTTCCAACTGCTGACAGATCACAAGCCTCTGTTGGCCATCCTTGGACCAGAATCAGCCATACCAACCTTGGCTGCACTTCGAATGTTGGGCTCTGATATTGCTAGCCTACAACTACGAGATCGAGTACAGATGATCCAGTGATCACGGAAATGCCGATGCACTATCAAGACTACCATGCAAAACTGACTCTGACAGTGAAGATGATAGAGCAGTCTTCCAGATCTCTCTCATCGATGAACTGCCCATATCTGCTTCAGACATAGCAGAGGAAACAAGGAAAGACCCAGTGCTTTCAAAAGTCTTGGACTTAACATTGGCCGGCTGGCCAACCTTCATAAATGACGATAACCTTTGTCCATTCATCAACAAGAAAGACCAGTTGTCTACTGATCAAGGGTGGTGGTACCTCACAAATTCAAGAGGAGACCAGAATCTGACGTGCATGAGGGACATCCAGGGATCACTCGAATGAAAGCACTCGCCCGCAGTTATCTGTGGTGGCCTGAACTGGATCAGGACATTCAGCAGCATGTATGCCACTGCTCACCCTGTGAAGCTGTTTGCAACAAGCCTGCTACTGCAACACTTCATCCATGGTCCTGGGCTGCTACACCATGGGAACGCATCCATGTGTATTACGCCGAGATTGACAAGCAACATTTCCTTGTTGTCGTCAATGTCCATTCCAAGTGGATGGAAGTGTTCCCTACTCAACTGACCACAGCTGAGAAGACCATCAATCTTCTCAGACACCTGTTCGCATCCTTTGGACAAGAAGCTTGTCTCGGACAATGGCTCTCCTTTCACGTCGAATGATTTCGAAAGAAGAACGGGGTATGGCTCATCCTGTCACCACCTTACCATCCGGCATCAAACGGAGCAGCAGAGAGAGCCGTGCAAACCTTTAATAAGGCCTGGACTAGACTCGAGGTTCAGTCTGTGCCCACCTAGAGTGAGGGAAAAAAGTATTTGATCCCCTGCTGATTTTGTACGTTTACCCACTGACAAAGAAATGATCTGTCTATAATTTTAATGGTAGGTTTATTTGAACAGTGAGAGACAGAATAACAACAACAAAATCCAGAAAAACGCATGTCAAAAATGTTACAAATTGATTTGCATTTTAATGAGGGAAATAAGTATTTGACCCCCTCTCAATCAGAAACATTTCTGGCTCCCAGGTGTCTTTTATACAGGTAACGAGCTGAGATTAGGAGCACACTCTTAAAGGGAGTGCTCCTAATCTCAGCTTGTTACCTGTATAAAAGACACCTGTCCACAGGTGTCTTTCAAATAAACCTACCATTAAAATTACAGACTGATCAAGTCTTTGTCAGTGGGCAAACGTACAAAATCAGCAGGGGATCAAATACTTTTTTCCCTCACTGTACCAAAGGCTTCCCCGTTTCCTGTTTCCTTACCGTAACACACCACACACATTAATAGAACGTACACCAGCGGAACTGTTTCTTAAACGCCAACCACGTACCCGCTTGACGTTGTTGAAACTAGACTTGTCAAACACTGTGGCAAAGCACCAGCTACAGCAGAAGAAAGCTTGTGACAAACACTCAAAGACTGTCAGAGAATTCAGGAGGAGTGGAGCCCAGGAGGAGTGGAGATATCCTGTTCGACAGCGAAGAGCACTTCAAAAGCTTGACCTGTGAGTTGAGCTGTTTCAAGAGGTAACGAACCGTAAAACAAACACTTTAGTATGTCCTAGATAAAAGGAAAGAAAAAGGACATTACCTTGGTTAGTTATTAAGACACAAGTTCCATCTTCGGGCAGAATATTCCCCTGGATTTGTCCTGGGCTCTGAAAAGTCTGCTTCAACCCAGTAGTTGAGAAATGTTTAAGAATGCATTGTTCAGATATTGCATTAGTATTTCCCAAACGTATTTACCTTGTTCTCTGGGAGTTAAAGCTATGGGGGAGGAGTGTCGTATTGGTGATCAATATCTGTCTATATTAGTTACTATGCTGGTACTAAGCAGTAATGTATTGCAGCAGTGTAATGTTACGACACCTAATAGGAAGTGCACATGCGCACTATTGGCCCGGGGGCTGTAGGGCACAAGATGTTTTTACTAAACAACACTAAACTGTACTCCCGTCTCCTGCCTGGTGATATTCTCCACAACACAAATATTACAGTGACGAAAAGAGCAACAGATCATTTATCTGTTTACACAATGGAGTTGTTGGCCATACTATTGGCTGAAGAGTGGGTGGAGGAGGTGAGGCCAGACAGAGTAGTCATCTGCTCTGACTCCTGTGCAGCACTGATGAGCTTTAATTAATTTATGTCTCAGAGCAGACAGGATGTATTGTATGAGTTTTTGCAGTGCTTGTATAGGGTGAAACAGATGGAGGGTATTTGTGATGTTCCTCTGGGTACCAGCTCATGTGGGAGTAGAGGGGAATGAGGAGGTGGATGTGATCGCCAAGCAGGCTCTTAAACATCCTAATGTTGAGAGGGAATTGTCAATCAGTAAAGCAGAAGCCAAGGGGTTAATAAGAACAGTGGTTAAAAATAAGTGGCAAGAGTTGTGGAACAGGGAGAGAAAGGGAAGACACTTGTATAAGATCCAGGAAAAGGTGGAGGCAGGGAGGTCCTCAGGCCGAGAGAGAAGGGAGCAAAGTGTAGTAACAAGGCTGAGACCGGGACACACAAGGCCCAATAGTACATTGAAATTGGTGGGGAAACATCCAACTGGGAGGTGTGATCATTCAGGAGGAGATGGAGACAGTGGAACATGTTCTATTACAGTGCCAGAAATATGTGAGGGAAAGGGAGCGATTGCTATTAAATTTGAGGTGTAATGGGGTTGAAGAGCCAGGATTAACTAAACTGCTGGGGAAATCTTCAGGGGATGTAGTATTTCATTATGTATTTCGTTTCCTTGGGAGACAAGATTATTGGGTAGGATTTAGACCTTCACTGTCTCTGGTCCACACCCCAGTCCAGTTGGTGGCGGTAATGTACCTTAAAGTTGGTTGCCAACCTCCGTATAATAATCCACAAAAGAAGAAGAAGAAGCAGCAGCAACAGCAGCAGCTGCTTTTGACTTAGGTTATGACTTTTTGGACATAGTTAACGTTACCACTGTTTCGTTTTAGCGTGGAACTAAATTATTAGGTAGCTAATTAATCTAGAAATGAAATACTATCACTTCTAGATAGCTAGTTTTATTGTTGTATTCAGCGCTAGCTAGTAACGTTAGCTAACGAGTTTTCACAGGACAGCTCTAGCTAGCTAGCTACTTTGTTTACGTTTTGCGAACTTCACCTGGCAAGCTAGCCACTCCGGTCCACAGTGGAACTAGGACATCTGATAAAGACATGGTTGTGGGCATATCCAACATTTGTATTGTCCTGCCAGCCTTTCTGCCGTGGTAAGTTAAAAGTTGCGGAGTTGTTGGAGCGCTAAGGTAGAGAAGGCCTTTCCTATCCTGACACTGTCACACCTGACTGAACTGATCAATTCTGATTGAACTGATCAACTAGAATAATCATGGTCTTCAGTCGGAACATCATAGCTGAATCTGGTGTGTTAGTGTAGGGCTGAAAAAAAGGCCTGCACACTCTCCAGTTGGAGACTACTCCGGAGGCTACACAGCAAATGTCACTTCAAAGTCATTCTGTCCAAAAGTAACTGAAAGATTACACTCTCGAGCCCTCCACAGCTGAAAGGGATGGAGGGAGAGGGGGAGAAAGAGGTAAAGAGGGGGATGGAGAGAGTCCCGGTCAAACAGAGCCAGGTGTGTGGGCTGTGGGAGCTGAAGGAGCAGTTGGGGACCGGAGGGTTTGGACACGTTTACCTGTACCAGCACCTGGTGAGTCTTGATCATATGACTACTCACACGTAAAGCCATCTGGAGTATAAAGTCTCAAAAATAACATTATCATCTGAGATGCTCAGCGGGAATGCAACACACCTGTGTGTGTATTTGTGTATGTGTGTGTGTGTGTGTGTGTGTGTGTGTGTGTGTGTGTGTGTGTGTGTGTGTGTGTGTGTGTGTGTGTGTGTGTGTGTGTGTGTGTGTGTGTGTGTGTGTGTGTGTGTGTGTGTGTGTGTAGGAGACATCAGAGAAGATAGCAGTGAAATTGTGTCGTCTGGAGCTGAACTCAAAGAACCGAGAACGCTGGAGTAGAGAGATACAGATTATGAAGAAGTGAGTGTCACACCTACACATATCTAATTTAGTTATAACCACACAAACACTATCAGACCTGTTTTCAAATACTGTTTGAAATAATTTCAAATACTTTAGCTGTACTTAATTGAGCTTGCCTGCTGCAATGGAACCAATAAAAACTCAAAAAAGTGCAAACCCCGCTCACCTAGCGCTCCAGAGCGGTATCCTACAAAGCAAGCTAGATCTACTCAGGGTTTTCTAAATCTAACCAGCTTCACTTTCAGTCTCAGGCTTCATCCATACTATGACGGTGGATATTGCTCGTCCGCCTGCCGCTAACTCTAGCAGGTTTGTAACTGCATGTTGCGCATGGCTAGTCGAACGCCGAACTCTTCATTGAGACAATGCTAAAACATCAATCCATGGGCGAGTCAGTCAGTGCCACATTTTCATTTGTGCCGAAATCAAAATGAAAGAAAAGTTATCTTGCAAATTCAGCAGGCTTTGGTGTGAAATAGGCTTTTTGAAGTGCCGTCTTTTATTTTATTACTTATCTTTAATGGTGTGCTTATCAATGCACAGGCACCTTTTTTCCCACTCCTATCGATATTTGTTTTGTATTAAGTCATACAAAAGTGTTACATTGCGTGAAATTTAAAATGCATTCTGTCATTACTTAATGTGTCAGGGTGTCCGTTGGTCCTTAGTCTTAAATGTATTTATCTGATTTAAAGGCCTTAATAAGCCTTAAAATGTATTGAATTCAGTTTTCAAATGTTAAAAAAATAAGACGGAGATGACTACAGTGTTTCCGTTATATTGTGCCGATGCTTAATCATTGCCACCACGGAAAAAGAAACAAAATTGAAAATAAAATAATACTTGCCTCTCTGTGCGCATGTCGTGTGCCAGTGTGAGTCGGGCCGTCGCCAGAGGAGAGCGCAAGGACTCCTATACAGTTTGATAGACAACAACACTAACTAGAGCTGGGACGATAAACCAAAAATTACAGACTCCGACATTGCACTCCTCTTACCGAAGCAGTTTTGCTTATGTCATCGGTAATTTCAGTGATTAGGCTACACAATGTTTGTGCTGATTTTTTTCGGTTCTAAAACCATTATTTGGTCAACAGTAATGTGCATTAACCTGCTTCCTGCAATTAAAGTGTCTGCCCTGTCCCTGTTTTGCTGCTGGCTCTTACTCCCGCTCCACGCTTTACAAACGGAGTGAAGGGAGTGATGCATTCTGATAAGCACAAGGACACTGACAGTTGAGCAACATTTCAAAAATAAATTGCGGGAAAGACACAGTTTTTGAAACGACTACCGAGTCTCAGCTTTATGTGAGTATAACAATTATTTCTCAATTATCAATATAGGAGGAAATAACATCACTTTACAAATGCTGTATGCAATTGAGATTATGCGCCAACGGAGCAGAGCGTGCCATTTGCAGTGGTAGCCTATATAGGCCTGCTAATGGAATGTTTTTACATTTTTAGTCATTTAGCAGACGCTCTTATCCAGAGCGACTTACAGTTAGTGAGTGCATACATTATTTTTCATACCCCCCGTGGGAATCGAACCCACAACCCTGTCGTTGCAAACGCCATGCTCTACATCCCTGCCAGCCATTCCCTCCCCTACCCTGGACGACGCTGGGCCAATTGTGCGCTGCCCCATGGGTCTCCCGGTCGCGGCCGGCTACGACAGAGCCTGGATTCGAACCAGGATCTCTAGTGGCACAGCTAGCACTGCAATGCAGTGCCTTAGACCACTGCGCCGGGAGGGCATTTACAATTGCATGGCTAAACCAAAAATATCACATTTACATTTAGCAATCTAGCTAATGTGTATTGAGTACCCATTATGGTAAATTATGTAGCAAAGGCTATAGCCTAGGCTAATATGCAAAAAAAACATGGAGGCAAATTAATCTCTAAAGAGCCAAAATATATCTAATTATTCTGGATCTTATTTTGACACGTTGGACACTAACACACCAGATTCTACGAATCAACTGCTCAACAAGACCTTGTTAAGCTGACTCAGGTATGTTTGAGCAGTGCTGGATCATTGGCCTAGCTCTCACGTACACGTTTAGCAGATGTTATTGCGGGTGTAGCGAAATGCTTGTGTTTCTAGCTCCAACAGTGCAATATATCTTAACAATTCACAACAATACACACAACCTAAAAGTAAAATAATGGAATTAAGGAACATATACAGTGAGGGGGAAAAGTATTTGATCCCCTGCTGATTTTGTACGTTTGCCCACTGACAAAGACATGATCAGTCTATAATTTTAATGGTAGGTTTATTTGAACAGTGAGAGACAGAATAACAACAACAAAATCCAGTAAAACGCATGTCAAAAATGTTATAAATTGATTTGCATTTTAATGAGGGAAATAAGTATTTGACCCCTCTGCAAAACATGACTTAGTACTTGGTGGCAAAACTCTTGTTGGCAATCACAGAGGTCAGACGTTTCTTGTAGTTGGCCACCAGGTTTGCACACATCTCAGGAGGGATTTTGTTCCACTCCTCTTTGCAGATCTTCTCCAAGTCATTAAGGTTTCGAGGCTGTCGTTTGGCAACTCGAACCTTCAGCTCCCTCCTCAGATTTTCTATGGGATTAAGGTCTGGAGACTGGCTAGGCTACTCCAGGACCTTAATGTTTTTCTTCTTGAGCCACTCCTTTGTTGCCTTGGCCGTGTGTTTTGGGTCATTGTCATGCTGGAATACCCATCCACGACCCATTTTCAATGCCCTGGCTGAGGGAATGAGGTTCTCACCCAAGATTTGACGGTACATGGCCCCGTCCATCGTCCCTTTGATGCGGTGAAGTTGTCCTGTCCCCTTAGCAGAAAAACACCCCCAAAGCATAATGTTTCCACCTCCATGTTTGACGGTGGGGATGGTCTTCTTGGGGTCATAGGCAGCATTCCTCCTCCTCCAAACACGGCGAGTTGAGTTGATGCCAAAGAGCTCCATTTTGGTCTCATCTGACCACAACACTTTCACCTAGTTCTCCTCTGAATCATTCAGATGTTCATTGGCAAACTTCAGACGAGCATGTATATGTGCTTTCTTGAGCAGGGGGACCTTGCAGGCGCTGCATGATTTCAGTCCTTCACAGGGTAGTGTGTTACCAATTGTTTTCTTGGTGACTATGGTCCCAGCTGCCTTGAGATCATTGACAAGATCCTCCCATGTAGTTCTGGGCTGATTCCTCACCGTTCTCATGATCGTTGCAACTCCACGAGGTGAGATCTTGCATGGAGCCCCAGGCCGAGGGAGATTGACAGTTATTTTGTGTTTCTTCCATTTGCAAATAATCGCACCAACTATTGTCGCCTTCTCACCAAGCTGCTTGGCGATGGTCTTGTAGCCCATTCCAGCCTTGTGTAGATCTACAATCTTGTCCCTGACATCCTTGGATAGCTCTTTGGTCTTGGCCATGGTGGAGAGTTTGGAATCTGATTGATTGATTGCTTCTGTGGACAGGTGTCTTTTATACAGGTAACAAGCTGAGATTAGGAGCACTCCCTTTAAGAGTGTGCTCCTAATCTCAGCTCGTTACCTGTATAAAAGACACCTGGGAGCCAGAAATCTTTCTGATTGAGAGGGGGTCAAATATTTATTTCCCTCATTAAAATGCAAATCAATTTATAACATTTTTGACATGCGTTTTTCTGGATTTTTTTGTTGTTATTCTGTCTCTCACTGTTCAAATAAACCAACCATTTGCCCACTACCATTTGCCACAAACGTACAAAATCAGCAGGGGATCAAATACTTTTTTCCCTCACTGTAAATATTAGGATGAGCAATGTCGGAGTGGCATAGACTAAAATACAGTAGAATAGAATACAGTATATACATACAGTTGAAGTCGGAAGTTTACATACACTTAGGTTGGAGTCATTAAAACTCGTTTTTCAACCACTCCACAAATTTATTGTTAACAAACTATAGTTTTGGCATGACACAAGTAATTTTTCCAACAATTGTTTACAGATGATTTCACTTATAGTTCACTGTATCACAATTCCAGTGGGTCAGAAGTCTACATAGCTTGTAAAATTCCAGAAAATGATGTCATGGCTTTAGAAGCTTCTGATAGGCTAATTGACATAATTTGAGTCAATTGGAGGTGTACCTGTGGATGTATTTCAAGGCCTACCTTCAAACTCAGTGCCTCTTTGCTCTGGTTTATCCTTGGGAGCAATTTCCAAATGCCTGAAGGTACCACGTTCATCTCTACAAACAATAGTACGCAAGTATAAACACCATGGGACCACGCAGCCATCATACCGCTCAGGAAGGAGACGCTTTCTGTCTCCTAGAGATGAACGTACTTTGGTGCGAAAAGTGCAAATCAATCCCAGAACAACAGCAAAGGACCTTGTGAAGATGCTGGAGGAAACAGGTACAAAAGTATCTATATCCACAGTAAAACGAGTCCAATATCGATATAACCTGAAAGGCCGCTCAGCAAGGAAGAAGCCACTGCTCCAAAACCGGCATAAAAAAGCCAGACTACGGTTTGCAACTGCACATGGGGACAAAGATCGTACTTTCTGGAGAAATGTCCTCTGGTCTGATGAAACAAAAATATAACTGTTTGGCCATAATGTCCATCGTTATGTTTGGAGGAAAAAAGGGGAGCTTGCAAGCCGAAGAACACCATCCCAACTGTGAAGCACAGGGGTGGCAGCATCATGCTGTGGGGGTGCTTTGCTACAGGAGGGACTGGTGAACTTCACAAAATAGATGGCATCATGAGGAAGGAAAATTAAGTGGATATATTGAAGCAACATCTCAAGACATCAGTCAGGAAGTTAAAGCTTGGTCGCAAATGGGTCTTCCAAATGGACAATGACCCCAAGCATACTTCCAAAGTTGTGGCAAAATGGCTTAAGGACAATGAAGTCAAGGTATTGGAGTGGCCATCACAAAGCCCTGACCTCAATCCTATAGAAAATCTGTGGGCAGAACTGAAAAAGCTTGTGCGAGCAAGGAGGCCTACAAACCTGACTCAGTTACACAAGCTCTGTCAGGAGGAATGGGCCAAAATTCACCCAACTTATTGTGGGAAGCTTGTGGAAGGCTACCCGAAACGTTTGACCCAAGTTAAACAATTTAAAGGCAATGCTACCAAATACTGTGTATGTAAACTTCTGACCCACTGGGAATGTGATGAAAGAAATAAAAGCTGAAAGAAATAATTCTCTCTACGATTATTCGGACATTTCACATTCTTTAAAATAAAGTGGTGATCCTAACTGACCTAAGACAGGGAATTTTTACTAGGATTAAATGTCAGGAATTGTGATAAACTGAGTTTAAATGTATTTGGCTAAGGTGTATGTAAACTTCCGACTTCAACTGTACTCTTGAATACAGGGTGGGTGTCGTGTTGTCTGATAAATGTACTAAAATGGGAATAAAATGTTGTGGTACCACAAATGCCCCCTAAAAAAAACCCATGACTTTTGTGGCCAGTGCCCTTGGGCTGAATATAATAATTATAATTCCCTTCTCCCTACGTGCTGCTTGCTCCGAAGCACCTCTCATTCGCATGGCTCTCTTGTCACGTGATCGGGTCCGAGGCGCATATTGAAGATATTGGAAGAACTGTCGACATTTACTTTTCGTCAGCCTAATGAATAGCAAAAGCACTAGCCTATGTCAATCTACTATCCCCCATAGTACAAAAGTTGACCTATTCTGTGCGAGAAATAAATATTCCAAACATGGTCTGGGACAGTTGTGAGATGCGATAGACCCCAAATTAATACAAACACTAGCATCAAAAAAACGTTTTTACGCAATGATGCTGATGCAACGGATCAGAACGTTTAGCTTAAAATGTTTATAAACTATAGGCTATTTCTTCACATTATAAGCGCAGCAATGCGCACATGGCAGTAGGCGCGAATGTTCCATTAGTGGGAAAACACCATTATCAAAAGTGACTGCAAATGCAAGTAATGCTCTTATAAAGAGCATTATTATTATTATAGCTTTTTTTTACCCCTTTTTCTCCCCAATTTCATGAGATCCAATTGGTAGTTACATTCAGGTCCCATCGCTGCAACTCCCATACGGACTCGGGAGAGGCGAAGGTCGAGAGCCATGTGTCCTCTGAAACACGACCCTGCCAAGCCGCACTGCTTCCTGACACACTGCTCGCTTAACCCGGAAGCCAGCCGCACCAATGTGTCGGAGGAAACACTGTACAACTTGCGACCGTGTCAACGTGCATGCGCCCGGCCCACCACAGGAGTCACTAGAGCGCGATGGGACAAGGACATCCCGGCCGGCCAAACCCTCCCCAACCCGGACTACGCTGGGCCAATTGTGTGCCGCCTCATGGGTCTCCCGGTTGCAGTCGGCTGCGGCAGAGCCCGGGATCGAACCCGGATCTGTAGTGACGCCTCTAGTACTGCGATGCAGTGCCTTAGACCGCTGCGCCACTCGGGAGGCCATAAGGTGCATTTTTATGGTGAAAATGATCTTCCCCAAACTTGAAACTCACGCACTGTATATGTATGTCAGTTAGGCTCTACACCCGTTGTGAAGTGGATTAATGTGCTTCAATTTAAGAAGTTATTTGGCCACTTTAGTTGTGATACAAACCTTATCAAAACATATAGGCCTATGGGCTGGGCTACATGAGGTGTGCGACTATGATTTGAAAAAGTCGCAAATAAAAGGGTATGTGTTGTTTCTTGCCTTAAACTGGGCATCATTCACAAGTGATACTATATAATTCACAAGTGATAGGCTAATATTGTCACCCATCAGACTATTCTTGATTTAATCTTTGCATATACTAAATAATATGTGTGAAATTTGTTTTGATTTAGAATGAACCAGTATCATGCACCGGTCTCGAAACAAGGGCAGAGGAAAAAGATTAATGTAATCTATGCACTTAAATAGAGAATGGAGGATGCTTTTCCTGTGGTTCATTTTCATGCCAGCCAGGTATGCTATACTCCTGTTGTAAAGAGAAGCAATGTGCTTAATATTCGGAAGTTGAGATATAAATATAGCTGATGGATCCTCCTCTTTTTAATAAAGGCCATCACTCTGTTTTCTCATGCAATTGCAGAGCCTATAGAAATGTTGCGCAACATGAGCTCATGGGCTCTCATGAAGGGTTTGTTTTATATTTTCGATTCATTTGCAGTGATGTCAGAGTGATTTGAGGGACAATAGAGTGCGGAGTACCAGGCAGTTAGCAAGTTTGGTAGGCTACTAATGACCATCAGCAGCATCAGAGCTTGGAAATGCCTAATTACCGTGACTAAATGGCCATGTGGAATTTGACTGCCTTCATGACTCGTGACAGCCGGTAATATGGCTTCCGTACAGCCCTAGTCTGAAGGCATATGTCCATTCAATGAATTCTATTTCTGATTGAAATGACACCCACCCTGTATAATTTACCTTAAAAGTTTTAAAAAATCCATTCTTTTTATGAAAACAACATTTTCTTCAAGAAATTATCCAATAGTTTGACAACTCTGTTTGTAAGCTTTTAAATGATATCAAACCCAACCCTTTATCCTTTCCAGTGATGAAGACATAGATGTCTCATGGTATGGTGGGGTATGCAAAATGGGTCAATTTTGAGCACCTTTGTCTCCTGAATGTTTTGTCATTCAGGTCCAAAATGTCACTTTCTGACAACGTCTTCCATGGGCAAACATGTATGGAAAGTTTTGTTTAAATCTAAAGGGAAGCTGTTAAAAGGTGATTGAATTCAAATGGATTTACCCCAAAGAAGCATAAACACACAGGGATCCCATAGATAGAGCATACGGTAACTATAGATAATATTTTACTGCTCTTGACTGTCACCTTACATCTGTCCTTTTCTCCTGTCTCCTACTTCCTTGTCTTGTTGTCTCTTACCCTTCTGTCTCCTCGACTCCTGACTCCTATCTTGTCTCCTTGCCTCTTCAGGTTGAGCCATGATAATGTGGTCAGAGCCAGGGAGGTTCCAGAGGAGATGAGTTCTATAGCTCTCAATGACCTGCCACTACTGGCCATGGAGTATTGCTCTAGAGGAGACCTACGCAAGGTACACACGCGTGCGCGCACACACACACACACACACACACACACACACACACACTTGCAGTGATGCCATGTGTACAGTACCTTCAGAAAGTATTCACACCCCTTGATTTTTTCCACATGGATTAAATTGAGATTGTGTCACTGATCTGCACACAATACCCCATAATGTCAAAGTGGAATTATGTTTTTAGAAATGTTTACAAATTAATAAAAAATGAAAGCTGAATAGTCTTGAGTCAATAAGTTTTCAACCCTTTTCTTATGGCAAGCCTAAATAAGTTTGGTAGTAAAAATGTGCTTAACAAGTCACATAATACAATTGAAGTCGGCAGTTTACATACACCTTAGCCAAATACATTTAAACTCTGTTTTTCACAATTCCTGACACTTAATCCTAGTAAAAATTCCCTGTCAGAATAATAGTAGAGAGAATGATTTCTTTCAGCTTTTATTTATTTCATCACATTCCCAGTGGGTCAGAAGTTTACATACACTCAGTTAGTATTTGGTAGCATTGCCTTTAAATTGTTTAACTTGGGTCAAACGTTTCGGGTAGCTTTCCACAAGCTTCCCACAATAAGTTGGGTGAATTTTGGCCCATTCCTCCTGACAGAGCTGGTGTAACTGAGTCAGGTTTATAGGCCTCCTTGCTCGCACACGCTTTTTCAGTTCTGCTCACACATTTTCTATACGATTGAGGTCAGGGATTTGTGATGGTCACTCCAATACCTTGACTTTGTTGTCCTTAAGCCATTTTGCCACAACTTTGGAAGTATGCTTGGGGTCATTGTCCATTTGGAAGACCCATTTGCGACCAAGCTTTAACTTCCTGACTGATGTCTTGAGATGTTGCGTCAATATATCCACATAATTTTCCTTCCTCATGATACCATCTATTTTGTGAAGTGCACCAGTCCCTCCTGCAGCAAAGCACCCCCACAGCATGATGCTGCCACCCCTGTTCTTCACAGTTGGGATGGTGTTCTTCGGCTTGCAAGCTCCCCTTTTTTCCTCCAAACATAACGATGGACATTATGGCCAAACAGTTATATTTTTGTTTCATCAGACCAGAGGACATTTCTCCAAAAAGTACGATCTTTGTCCCCATGTGCAGTTGCAAACCGTAGTCTGGCTTTTTTATGCCGGTTTTGGAGCAGTGGCTTCTTCCTTGCTAAGCGGCCTTTCAGGTTATATCGATATTGGACTCGTTTTACTGTGGATATAGATACTTTTGTACCTGTTTCCTCCAGCATCTTCACAAGGTCCTTTGCTGTTGTTCTTGGATTGATTTGCACTTTTCGCACAAAAGTACGTTCATCTCTAGGAGACATAACGCGTCTACGTCCTGAGCGGTATGACGGCTGCGTGGTCCCATGGTGTTTATACTTGCGTACTATTGTTTGTACAGGCGTTTGGAAATTGCTCCCAAGGATGAACCAGACTTGTGGAGGTCTTGTCTGATTTCTTTTGATTTTCCCATGATGTCAAGCAAAGAGGCACTGAGTTTGAAGGTAGGCCTTGAAATACATCCACAGGTACACCTCCAATTGACTCAAATGATGTCAATTAGCCTATCAGATGCTTCTAAAGCATGACATCATTTTCTGGAATTTTCCAAGCTGTTTAAAGGCACAGTCAACTTAGTGTATGTAAACTTCTGACCCACAGGAATTGTGATACAGTGATTTATAAGTGAAATAATCTGTCTGTAAACAATTGTTGGAAAAATGACTTGTGTCATGCACAAAGTAGATTGCCAAAACTATAGTTTGTTAACAAGAAATTTGTGGAGTGGTTGAATAACTAGTTTTAATGACTCCAACCTAAGTGTATGTAAACTTCCGACTTCAACTGTATGTTGCATGGACTCGCTCTGTGTGCAATAACATTGTTTAATATTATTTTTAAATGACTACCCCATCGCTGTACCTCACACATACAATTATCTGTAAGGTCCCTCAGTCGAGCAGTGAATTTCAAGCACAGATTCAACCACAAAAAACAGGGAGTTTTTCCAATGCCTCACAAAGAAGTGCACCTGTTGGTAGATGGGTAAAAAAAAAGCAGACATTAAATATCCCTTTGAGCTTAACGCAGTTATTAATTACACTTTGGATGGTCTATCAATACACCCAGTCATTACAAACATACAGGCGCCATTCCTAACTCAGTTGGCAGAGAGGAAGGAAACCGCTTAGGGATTTCCCCATGAGGCCAATGGTGATTTTTAAATGAGTTACAGAGTTTAATGGCTGTGATAGGAGATAACTGAGGATGGCTCAACAACATTGTAGTTACTCAACAATACCATAAAGTGTGAAAAGAAGGACACCTGTACAGAATATAATAATATACATCCTGTTTTCAATAAGGCTCTAAAGTAATACTGCAAGAAATGTTGTCCTGAATACAAAGCGTTATGTTTGGGGCAAACACAACACATCACCTGAGTACCACTCTTCATATTTTCAAGAATGGTGGTGGCTGCATCATGTTATATGGGTATGCTTTTCATCGGCAAGGACTAGGGAGGTTTTTTGGCGGATAAAAATAAAGGGAATTTAGCTAAGCACAGGCAACATTCTTGAGGAAAACTTGGTTCAGTCTGCTTTCCAACAGACACTGGGACACATTCACTTTTCAGCAGGACAATTACCTAAAACACAATGCCAAATATACACTGGAGTTGCGATGTTCCTGAGTGGCCTAGTTAAAGTTTTGACTTAAATCGGCTTGAAATCTATTGCAAGACTTGAAAATGGCAGTCTAGCAATGATCAACAACCAACTTGACAGAGCTTGAATAATTTTTATAAGAATAATGGGTAAATATTGTACATTCCAGGTGTGCAAAGCTCTTAGACATACCTAGAAAGACTCATAGCTGTAATCACTGCCAAACGTGATTCTAACATGTATTGACTCAGGGGGTCTACTCAAGATATATTAGTGTTTTATTTTCCTTTAATTAATTTAAAAAATATATATATATATATTTCCTCCACTTTGACAGTAGAGTATTTTGTGTAGATATTTTACCAAAAATGACATTTAAATCCATGTTAATCCCACTTTGTTACACAACAAAATGAATGAATTGTATGTGACTGTGTTTTTCCTGATCCCTGTAGCTGCTGAACAAGCCAGAGAACTGCTGTGGACTGAAGGAGAGTCAAGTCCTGTCTCTACTCAGCCATGTTGGTAAGCTAGCCCCTTATAGTGACATATACTTGTTCATTCTAGAGGTTGCTTTCCAGGGGTGTATTCATTAGTGTACACCAAAGCAAAATGCTTTGCAACGAGAAACATTTTGTAACAAACAAGTGTTGCTTATTGGGCAAAGGTATATTAGTCCCTCTCGGTTTCAGCCCATTTGCTTCTGTTTGGTTCCAGTTTGAGGCTGGTACATTGATACTTTGCAAGCACCATGTTTGGGAGTTTCTTTGCATTTGAGGTAATGTAACATTATTGCACACACAGGGTCTGGTATCCAGTACCTCCATGAGAATAAGATCATCCACAGGGACCTGAAGCCAGAGAACATCGTACTGCAGGAGATCAGTGGGAAGGTGAGTGCACACACACACAAACAGGTATTTGGAAACTCAAATAAGTATTGGTGCTGTCCATCTCTCCTCCCCATCTTTCCCTCTTTCCATTTCTCTCTCGTCTAGTTGGTCCATAAGATTATAGATCTGGGTTACGCTAAGGACTTGGACCAGGGCAGTCTCTGTACCTCCTTCGTCGGAACTCAGCAGTACCTGGTGAGACCAAAGCTTTTTTATATACTGACAATATATGCAGCTGAACCTATTTCCAATGGGAATCGTGTATGTGTGTGTGCGTGCGTGCTACGTGCATGCGCATGTTAGGCTCCAGAGCTGTTTGAGAATAAGCCCTATACCGTGTCAGTGGACTACTGGAGTTTTGGGACCATGATCTTTGAGTGTACCTGTGGCTTCCGCCCCTTCCTACACAACATGCAGCCAGTTCAGTGGTGAGTGAGTGTCTGTCTGTCAACAATAGAAGGCAAATAATTGTATGTTCTTGTAGAACCAGTAAAGGTGTGTGTGTGTGTGTGTGTGTGTAGGACCAGTAAAGTGCGCAACAAAGGTCCCAAGGACATCATGGCTGTAGAGGATATGAATGGAGAAGTGAGATTCTCTACACACCTACCCTACCCCAACAATCTGAGCAGGTACACATGCACACACATATCAATCATAGTGGTCCTGTATGGTTCAGTTGGCAGAGCATGGCGCTTGCAACGCCAGGATTGTGGGTTTGATTCTTGAGGCCACCCATGCATAAAATGTATGCGCGCATGACTAAGTCGCTTTGGATAAAAGCGTCTGCTAAATGGAATGTACAGTATATTATTGTATTATACAGTGGGGAAAAAAAGTATTTAGTCAGCCACCAATTGTGCAAGTTATCCCACTTAAAAAGATGAGAGAGGCCTGTAATTTTCATCATAGGTTCACGTCAACTATGACAGGCAAAATGAGATTTTTTTTCTCCAGAAAATCACATTGTAGGATTTTTAATGAATTTATTTGCAAATTATGGTGGAAAATAAGTATTTGGTCAATAACAAAAGTTTCTCAATATTTTGTTATATACCCTTTGTTGGCAATGACACAGGTCAAACGTTTTCTGTAAGTCTTCACAAGGTTTTCACACGCTGTTGCTGGTATTTTGGCCCATTCCTCCATGCAGATCTCCTCTAGAGCAGTGATGTTTTGGGGCTGTCGCTGGGCAACACGGACTTTCAACTCCCTCCAAAGATTTTCTATGGGGTTGAGATCTGGAGACTGGCTAGGCCACTCCAGGACCTTGAAATGCTTCTTACGAAGCCACTCCTTCGTTGCCCGGGCGGTGTGTTTGGGATCATTGTCATGCTGAAAGACCCAGCCACGTTTCATCTTCAATGCCCTTGCTGATGGAAGGAGGTTTTCACTCAAAATCTCACGATACATGGCCCCATTCATTCTTTCCTTTACACGGATCAGTCGTCCTGGTCCCTTTGCAGAAAAACAGCCCCAAAGCATGATGTTTCCACCCCCATGCTTCACAGTAGGTATGGTGTTCTTTGGATGCAACTCAGCATTCTTTGTCCTCCAAACACGACGAGTTGAGTTTTTACCAAAAAGTTCTATTTTGGTTTCATCTGAACATATGACATTCTCCCAATCCTCTTCTGGATCCTCCAAATGCACTCTAGCAAACTTCAGACGGGCCTGGACATGTACTGGCTTAAGCAGGGGGACACGTCTGGCAGTGCAGGATTTGAGTCCCTGGCGGCGTAGTGTGATACTGATGGTAGGCTTTGTTACTTTGGTCCCAGCTCTCTGCAGGTCATTCACTAGGTCCCCCCGTGTGGTTCTGGGATTTTTGCTCACCGTTCTTGTGATCATTTTGACCCCACGGGGTGAGATCTCGCGTGGAGCCCCAGATCGAGGGAGATTATCAGTGGTCTTGTATGTCTTCCATTTCCTAATAATTGCTCCCACAGTTGATTTCTTCAAACCAAGCTGCTTACCTATTGCAGATTCAGTCTTCCCAGCCTGGTGCAGGTCTACAATTTTGTTTCTGGTGTCCTTTGACAGCTCTTTGGTCTTGGCCATAGTGGAGTTTGGAGTGTGACTGTTTGAGGTTGTGGACAGGTGTCTTTATACTGATAACAAGTTCAAACAGGTGCCATTAATACAGGTAACGAGTGGAGGACAGAGGAGCCTCTTAAAGAAGAAGTTACAGGTCTGTGAGAGCCAGAAATCTTGCTTGTTTGTAGGTGACCAAATACTTATTTTCCACCATAATTTGCAAATAAATTCATGAAAAATCCTACAATGTGATTTTCTGGATTTTTTTTCCTCAATTTGTCTGTCATAGTTGACGTGTACCTATGATGAAAATTACAGGCCTCTCTCATCTTTTTAAGTGGGAGAACTTGCACAATTGGTGGCTGACTAAATACTTTTTTCCCCCACTGTATTAGCAGCAGTTTTCGGAACTTTTAAAATGTAATTTAGTTTTTGCTCAATGTGTTAGCTTTTTTATGTGAGGAAAATGTTACACTTTGTCGTCGTGTGTCTGTGTGTAGGCCCCTGTTAGAGCCGGTGGAATCTTTGCTACAGATGCTGTTGCTGTGGGACCCTGCAACAAGAGGAGGAGGGACAGACCGTGACACACACACACCCTGCTGCTACACTGCCCTACAGAACATACTCAACATGAAGGTACACACACACTACAAAGCTTGAAAGCAACTTAGCAAGTGTTTGCGTAGCTTGGAAATTTAGTGTGAATGCAAGGGACTGTTCAATCTTATTCATTGGATAGCAACATGAGCCTCTGGAGGGGATTTCCTTTTCAATTGATGTGACTAGTGGTCTTGTCAAACAATTCCATATAATTATGCATATGTGTGCATTCCAGGTGATGCATGTGTTGGACATGACGTCAGCCCAGCTCCACTCCTTCGTCCTGGGCAGTGAGGAGGGGTTACACTCCCTGCAGCAGCGTGTGGAGACACACACCCACACACACATCCCTCCGCTCAGCCAGGAGCTGCTTTTGGAGACTGGAGTCTCCCTGGACCCCCGCAGACCACCAGCACACTGCCTCCCTGATGGACCGGTACAAGCGCGCGCGCACACATCAGACTTGGGTTCAAATACTATTTAGGGTATTTCAATTACATTTTAGTCATTTAGCAGACGCTGTTATTCAGAGCAAATTACAATTAGTGCATTCATCTTAAGATAGCTAGGTGGGACAAACATACATCTCAGTCATAGGAAGTAAAAAAAAAAAAATCAAACATTTGGAAGTAAGTAGTGGAGTATCGGAATGTATTTGGAAATACTTAAATGCACAGTATTTATTTGAAACATGTAGGTATTTTAAATAATGTCTTTGGAAATTGTAAAAAAGCAAGTGAAGTTTAGTCTGTTGCTGTAGGTTGAATGCAGCAGGTAATCATTCTTAAAGTATTGAGTTTAGATACTGTACCAATTCTGGGGTCAATTTGACTAATGGTTTATGTTAAGATTTGTGGAAAAAAAAATTGCTTTAGTGTATTGCAGTGGCGGTCGGTGACGTTTAAGATGATGGAGGACAATTATTTTTTTTATGAGCATGGCCTTATTTCTATTACAGCATACTGGATGACTGTCATTTATATTCCATTCACCCAGCTCAATGTAACATCGATAGGTTTAGGCCACTACATGATACTTGAACTTTCCCTATACCCATCAAGATGTTGCTACAACTTAGCCTATGAATGAAAGTTTACAACGTAGGTGCACAGGTCAAGAGAAATTTGAGTAATCAAGGTGACAGTGACACATTCAATACCGCCTTGCACCCTCTCGCCTGCATCTAGCTAATCTAGGGTGTAATCATTAGTCCAACAGTTACAAACGAGAGTTTCTATTGGACAAATTAATTTATGTTTATCCCCGTTTCATTCCATTTGCTTCCGTTTTAAGAAACGTTTTTCAACAGAATTGGCGGAATGAATACACCCCTGATCACACACAAACAGTTCACTTTCATAGCAGCCACATACAAACAGCATGATCATTTTGCTCGTTGTATAATTCCTTCTCGCATCTACGCGCTCTCATCCTCTCACCTTTTCCTTTCGCTTGTAGACTACAGTGCACAACACATCAGCTGTCTGTGACCAGGCGAAAAAACCTTTCCAAGGCAAACCTTCATATTGTAACTGCTAACCGCTACACACAGCCTACATTGTTGTCACCATATTAGCTAACGTCATAGTCAAAATAGCTACTAGAACTAAGGTGTTAGTAAACTCGCTACAATAATGCAGTACAGTGCACAGTCAGCAAGCAGTTTAGCAGCTTATCTTGACTTGGAAGAGTTCCAGTGTTGGATAGCCATAGCCAGCTAGCTAACACAACATACCTATCTGTTTGAATAGGCTAAACTAGCTAGCTGCATTCACTAGCTAAGTAAAAGTGAAAAAAAAAAAAGAAATATAGCTAGCTCTCGCTTCTCCTTCATTTAAGAAATTAATTTGTTCAAAACTGTTCAACTTTGTCTCTCTCTCTTTGAGTCAACTACTCGCTACATTTTTATGTACTGCAGTGCTAACTAGCTGTAGCTTATACTTTCAGTACTAGATTCATTCTCTGATCCTTTAATTGGGTAGACAAAGTGTCAATTCATGCGGCAAGAACTCTGATAGGTTGGAGGACGTCCTCCGGGAAGTTGTTATAATTATTGCGTAAGTCTATGGAAGGGGGTGAGAATCATGAGCCTCCCAGGTTTTGTATTGAAGTCAATGAACCCAGATGAGGACGGAAACTAGCTGTCCTCCGGCTACATCATGGTGCTACCCTACAGAGTGCTGTTGAGACTATTGTAGACCTTCATTGCACAACAGTGTTTTAATCAATTATTTGGTGACGTGAATATATTTAGTATAGTTTTGTCTAAAAAATATATATATTTTTTCAATGTTTCACTATTTTTATTTTTATGAAATTCACTGAGGAGGATGGTCCTCCCCTTCTTCCTCTGAGGAGCCTCCACTGGTGTATTGGTATATTGCGGTCATTTTTTTATTCTGAGACTGTGTACACTGAAGTGTGTACACCATTAGTTAAGGCAATTAATTAGAGGCTAATTAATTGAGTCAATGTGACTTATGGTTCGTGAGAAGATTTGTTAGCATATGTGCTAACTTGCATCTATAGGTACAGTGCGGCCATATTTGAATGCAGCTAAAAAGAAAATATCCAAACCATTAAAGACTAATGTAATGAGTGTAAATACAAAACCTGGAGTGAATCTGACATATGGTTCAGGATTGCAGATGATATTGAGCATTAGCTTTACATATGCAAAGGATGAGACGTTAATAGTTTCCTTGTTTTTTGAGATATCAATACCAAATTAATTGTGGTTCATTTTAGGGACGTCCATGATATCGATGACACATTTCAAGTTGATAGTCCACTGTGGAGTGGATTTACAGTGGACTAAATGGACACATAAAATGATATTTTGCCATCTTTTGACCAATCCCTTAGCTTTTCTCAAACTAAGTTTGGGCCTACATTTCAAATGTGGTGTCATTTGGTCCTATGGTTCATGAGAAGAAGATGTAAGTATTTTTAGTATATTTTGGCATGTATGCTAATATGCATGTAATGGTATAGTGTGGCCATGTTACTTTCTCAATAACACATTTTTCCATGAGAAGATTTTGTATGATTATCATTAGTGCTACGTAGTCAAAAAAGGGAACCGTTAATAGTTATTATATAAAAGATATCAATGCCAAACTTAACATGGTTCATCATGGTAATGTCTTTAATTACCAATGTCCCCCCCCCCCCCCCCCCCCCCCAAAAAAAAAAGAATTTCAGGTCTGCTGAGCACAAACTTGAATGTTGTGAAAATTTTGTGCGACTTCCGGCGCATTTACTTTCAACATTGAGGCTGTAGCCGCTTTAAGTTAGTTTTTAACAGTGGCCAAGTAGTATACTGTGGCTATTTTATCATAATGTAGGCCTACCAGAGTGGCCTACCATCAAAAACAATGGAGAAAAATGCATTCCATTAAATGTTTACATAGAAATAGCTGTTCTATCATTCAACCTACGGTAGCAGCAAATGTGTAGTGTTCAATGTAGGCCTACATTCCATGAGACTTTGGGAAAAAAACATGCAGGGCTAGACATTAACCTGTTTAGCCACTTGTCCTTCAGACAAGGTGGTGAGTGAAAATGTTGTTTGATGCAAGAAACCACTACAAAATAAATAAATAATTATTCCCATACCATTATTACAGAGAATCAGACACATTATGCTACCCTCTGCCTATTGGCTACTTAGCTTATTCAAGACCGTCTCAAAATACAACACTGCCTCTTTAAGACATAAAAAAGCTCTTTACCTGACTTGAGATTCAAAGATGGCTAGAAATGCCACATTTTATGCTCTTGTAGGAAGCAACCACTCCCCCCCCCCCCCCCCATTATTTATAGCTATAACTGGGCTAATAACTCACTAACTAGCAAAGAATATGAACAAATGTGCACAGGTGGCTACATGCAGCTCTCGCTTTGATCTCAAAACAAGCGCATCTACTTGCCACCGCTCATGCTATAAACACAGTCCAGTTCAAAGTGAATGGCACAGATCCATATGGCAATGGCTATTTGCATATAGGCCTACTGCAGCTCTGATTGGTTATGGCGCACCGGTCTGTGTAGAGTACGGGCCTGTCAATGCAATAGAATCATACTCCAATTCGCTCTATCTACAAGAAAATCTCTTGCACAGTTTTGCATACTAAGTCTTCCACAGTTCGTTTTGTTTTGGTACAGTGAGGGAAAAAAGTATTTGATCCCCTGCTGAATTGGTACGTTTGCCCACTGACAAAGAAATGATCAGTCTATAATTTTAATGGTAGGTTTATTTGAACAGTGAGAGACAGAATAACAACAAAGAAATCCAGAAAAACGCATGTCAGAAATGTTATAAATTGATTTGCATTTTAATGAGGGAAATAAGTATTTGACCCCCTCTCAATCAGAAAGATTTCTGGCTCCCAGGTGTCTTTTATACAGGTAAAGAGCTGAGATTAGGAGCACACTCTTAAAGGGAGTGCTCCTAATCTCAGTTTGTTACCTGTATAACAGACACCTGTCCACAGAAGCAATCAATCAATCAGATTCCAAACTCTCCACCATGGCCAAGATCAAAGAGCTCTCCAAGGATGTCAGGGACAAGATTGTAGACCTACACAAGGCTGGAATGGGCTACAAGACCATCGCCAAGCAGCTTGGTGAGAAGGTGACAACAGTTGGAGCGATTATTTGCAAATGGAAGAAACACAAAATAACTGTCAATCTCCCTCGGCCTGGGGCTCCTTGCAAGATCTCACCTCGTGGAGTTGCAATGATCATGAGAACGGTGAGGAATCAGCCCAGAACTACACGGGATGCTCTTGTCAATGATCTCAAGGCAGCTGGGACAATAGTCACCAAGAAAACAATTGGTAACACACTACGCCGTGAAGCACTGAAATCCTGCAGCACCTGCAAGGTCCCCCTGCTCAAGAAAGCACATATACAGGCCCGTCTGAAGTTTACTAATGAACATCTGAATGATTCAGGGGAGAACTGGGTGAAAGTGTTGTGTTCAGATGAGACCAAAATGGAGCTCTTTGGCATCAACTCAACTCGCCGTGTTTGGAGGAGGAGGAATGCTGCCTATGACCCCAAGAACACCATCCCCACCATCAAACATGGAGGTGGAAACATTATGCTTTGGGGGTGTTTTTCTGCTAAGGGGACAGGACAACTTCACCGTATCAAAGGGACGATGGACGGGGCCATGTACCGTCAAATATTGGGTGAGAACCTCTTTCCCTCAGCCAGGGCATTGAAAATGGGTCGTGGATGTGTATTCCAGCATGACAATGACCCAAAACACACGGCCAAGGCAACAAAGGAGTGGCTCAAGAAGAAGCACATTAAGGTCCTGGAGTGGCCTAGCCAGTCTCCAGACCTTAATCCCATAGAAAATCTGTGGAGGGAGCTGAAGGTTCGAGTTGCCAAACGTCAGCCTCGAAACCTTAATGACTTGGAGAAGATCTGCAAAGAGGAGTGGGACAAAATCCCTCCTGAGATGTGTGCAAACATGGTGGCCAACTACAAGAAATGTCCGACCTCTGTGATTGCCAACAAGGGTTTTGCCACCAAGTACTAAGTCATGTTTTGCAGAGGGGTCAAATACTTATTTCCCTCATTAAAATGCAAATCAATTTATAACATTTTTGACATGCGTTTTTCTGGATTTTTTTGTTGTTATTCTGTCTCTCACTGTTCAAATAAACCTACCATTAAAATTATAGACTGATCATTTCTTTGTCAGTGGGCAAACGTACAAAATCAGCAGGGGATCAAATACTTTTTTCCCTCACTGTATGTTACATTGAAAGTGGCTAATATTGCGTTGATTTAAGCACAATTCCCACAGTAGAGTGAAACGTTGATGGTCTTAACTAAAGGGGAAAACTCTAGAATGTTGAGTGAAGTTCAATCTCATGTTTCTTTCTCTGTGGGAGCTGATATTTCTTCTGCGTGGCAGTCGGAGGGGAGCTGCGCGCCCGCAGCTTAGAGGGAACAATGTTAATGACCCTAAAACGTTTCAAGTTGACAGGCCCCTAATAACAAATAATCAAATACACGTATTTGAACCCAGGTCTGACACACACACTAGGGTTGGGCGATATTACGATAGCATCGTCTATCAACGATGACTGACAGTCATCATCGATGATGACTACATTGTGATGTGACAGACGATGGTTTAGCCTATTTAGACTTGACTGGCACCGCACTGTAAAAAACTGAGTCTTGCATTCCGAGTAATTTGCCTATTCTTATTTGCTATAGCCTATTTCAATAAATGTTATCAAATCAAATTTTATTTGTCACATGCGCCGAATACAACAGGTGTAGACCTTACCGTGAAATGCTTACTTACGAGCCCTTAACCAACAATGCAGTTCAAGAAATATAAATGTATTTAGTAAATAAATATAAAATAAAAAGTAACACAATAAAATATCAATAATGAGGGTACCGTGTCAATGTGCGGGGGTACAGGTTAGTCGAGGTAATTTGTACATGTAGGTAGGGGTAAAGTGACTATGCTTAAATAATAAACAGCGAGTAGCAGCAGTGTAAAAACAAAGGGGGGGGGGGGGTCAATGTAAATAGTCCGGGTGGCCATTTGATTAATTGTTCAGCAGTCTTATGGCATGGGGGTAGAAGCTGTTAAGGACCTAGACTTGGCGCTCCGTTACCGCTTGCCATGCGGTAGCAGAGAGAAGTCTATGACTTGGGTGACTGGAGTCCTTGACAATTTTGGGCCTTCCTCTGACACCGCCTAGTATATAGGTCCTGGATGGCAGGAAGCTTGGCCCCAGTGATGTACTGGGCCGTATGCACTACCCTCTGTAGCGTCTTGCGGTCGGGTGCCGAGCAGTTGCCATACCAGGCGGTGATGCAACCGGTCAGGATTCTATCGATAGTGCAGCTGTAGAACTTTTTGAGCATCTGGGGACCCATGCCAAATCTTTTCAGTCTCATGAGGGGGAAAAGGTGTTGTCGTGCCCTCCACAACTGTCTTGGTGTGTTTGGACCATGATAGTTTGTTGGTGATGTGAACACAAAGGAACTTGAAACTCTTGACCCGCTCCACTACAGCCCGTCGATGTGAATGGGGGCGTGTTCGGCCCTCCTTTTCCAATAGTCCATGATCAGCTCCTTTGTCTTGCTCACGTTGAGGGAGAGGTTGTTGTCCTGGCACCACACTGCCAGGTCTCTGACCTCCTCCCTATAGGCTGTGTCATCGTTGTCGGTGATCAGGCCTACCATTGTTGTGTCGTCTGCAAACTTAATGATGGTGTTGGAGTTGTGCTTGGCCACGCAGTCGTGGGTGAACAGGGAGTACAGGAGGGGTCTAAGCACGCACCCCTGAGGGGCCTGCGTGTTGAGGATCAGCGTGGCAGATGTGTTGTTGCCTACCCTTACCACCTGGGGGCGGCCCGTCAGGAAGTCCAGGATCCAGTTGCAGAGGGAGGTGTTTAGTCCCAGGGTCCTTAGCTTAGCGGGCATTATGGTGTTGAACTCTGAGCTGTAGTCACTGAAAAGCATTCTCACATAGGTGTTCCTTTTGTCCAGGTGGGAAAGGGCAGTGTGGAGTGCAATAGAGATTGCATCATCTGTGGATCTGTTGGGGTGGTATGCGAATTGGAGTGGGTCTAGGGTTTCTGGGATGATGGTGTTGATGTGAGCCATGACCAGCCTTTCAAAGCACTTCATGGCTACCGGCGTGAGTGCTACGGGGCAGTAGTCATTTAGGCAGGTTACCTTCGCTTTCTTGGGCACAGGGACTATGGTGGTTTGCTTGAAACATGTAGGTATCACAGACTCGGTCAGGGAGAGGTTGAAAATGTCAGTGAAGACACTTGCTATACTGTTATAGAGTATAGCCTACAGATCACGAGAGGAATGTAGGCCAGACTGAGCAGAGAATTCCACCAAAGCAGCGCAAAATGTCCAGTCAGAAAATATTGTTTCTCTCTCTGTTGGATTCATGGGCATTATGCCCCATTCATATTGTGACTGATTTAATTACGCCATACAACATCATCACCAGTGTTGGGATTAGTTACATATTACTCGTTACATTTATCAAAAGTAACACGTTACTTTACAATATTTGTGTGGAAAGTAACGCATTATGTTACATTCATTAAATAAATCTCAAAATCTTAGCGTATGTTTGACTGTTGGAGGGAGCAAGGCGAGCCGTGCACGCTCTACCAAAGATGGGCTACTTACTAACTCAGGTTTGATCACTAGTTTCTCCTTTCATCTGTGGCGCTGCTTTCTGTGCTAATCTACAAGTACTGCGCTATATATGGGCTGCTTAATTAGCCATATACACTGAGTGTACAAAATATATGCTCTTTTCATGACATAGACTGACCAGGTGAAAGCTAGCATCCCTTATTGATGTCAAACCTCTTCTGCTCCTCCACCAGAAAGGAATATTAGAAAAGATTTGCCATTGCCTCTGTCCAGGCTTTCAAAGACATTGTCTTTCATCATTTGATTTCGCGCTATAGCCCAACTGAAGTTTTAGCGGATGAACAAAATAAATAATTTGGGGGGGACAATAGGGGCGATAGCATCGTATATCACAATGTTTTATGGGTATATAATCAGGAGAAAGGTTGACATCGCCCAACCATAACACATATACACACACACACACACACACACACTTCAAATCTCTCTCATTCACTCACTCACACATACACAAACACACTGACATGTTTTCATTTCTCTCTAGCGAGGCTGGGACAGCGCCATAGTCTACATGTATGATAAGAGTCTGACTAAATACTCTGGACCTTTCACTGCCCGACCCCTGCCTGACAGCGTCAACTTCATAGGTAGGCATCACAACTACACAATCCCATAGGTAGGCATCACAACTACACAATCCCATAGGTAGGTATCAAAACTACACAACCCTCTAGGTAGGGCTGGGCGATTATGGCCAAAATATCATATCACAGTATTTTTCTAATTTTTGACGGTATGACGGTATTTTATGTTTTTGAATAATAAAAATTCTAAATTTGCTTTATGAGTAGTGTGTGACCCTAGGGTGGCAACACATACATTCTAAGTGATTTCAATGGGTCTTTCTCCATTTTGATTGTTTTATACTGTTCAATTAAACACATTTTCTGCATTTTAATATATTTTTTCCTGCACTCATTTGAGATCATTTCCACACTGCCACGTAGGGCTGCACGATATTGGCAAAATAATCTAGGCCTAATTTTTTTACCAAATGTTGCAGTTGAGATTTGACTTGCGATTTTAGATTAAAAAACTTGGGTGAACTGTTGAAATAATAGTGGACACTTTGAATACAGTGTTTGACATGACAACGAATGAAAATGCCAGGGAGGAGTTATTGTGACACGGTAGGAACCAAAGTGGTGGTCAATGTTTCCTATGGGACCCTATAATCTTTGGCTACATTAAATGTTTTCTCTTAGCTACTTCATGTAGCTAACATATTCCTGCTTTGCCTAATCCTCTTTGGTTTAGAAGATACTATTGTACAAACAACATGCTGATTTAGGCCTCCATCACTGGTATCAGGCTGTATTAGCTAGCTACGTTTGCTCTGACTCAGTACATTTATTAGCTAGCCAGCAAACTAGCTATTAGCTTTAGCAGCTAACATGATTTAGGCACAACTTACTTAGAACAGACAAACTAGCTGTTTGCAGATGTAAGAAACACAAACTAATAGTGTAATTATAGAACACTTGTGGATTTATATTAAGACGCAAAGTGGAAACCGCATCGTTGTCATCAACATTGTTGCATGTGCTGCATTGGTCGAGCAACAACAAATGCTCTCCTTGAGTGACAGGGGGCGGGGCTTGGTCTGTGTAGAAAGCGGCTTGGAGAGCGAGAGCGGAGAGAGATGACTCAAGTAGCGAAGTAAATTATAAAAATGAACGTTACACATGGCGTATCACATTTAACAAACCAAACATTCAAATACCGTTATAGAAGATAAAGTAAAAACCCAAACGGGTCCGTGCATCAATACCTGTATATCGTAAAATACGGTATACCGCCCAGCCCTACCTCTAGTTAGGCTTCCCAACTACACAAACCCATAGGTAGGCCTCACAACTACACAATCCCATAGGTAGGCATCACAACTACACAATCCCATAGGTAGGCATCACAACTACACAACCCCATAGGTAGGCATCACAACTACACAACCCCATAGGTAGGCATCACAACTACACAATCCCATAGGTAGGCATCACAACTACACAACCCCATAGGTAGGCATCACAACTACACAATCCCATAGGTAGGCATCACAACTACACAACCCCATAGGTAGGCCTCACAACTACACAATCCCATAGGTAGGCATCACAACTACACAATCCCATAGGTAGGCATCACAACTACACAATCCCATATGTAGGCACAACCTAACAACTCCATAGATACTGTAGGCTTAAAAATCTGCCAAGACTATCACTATATGCTCTTCTCAATGTGAGTATTCCTTGATGCAGGGTTAAAATTGGGAAAAGCTAATAGCAAGTCTGGACAGAATTCAATTCTGTTAACCTCATCCCCAGGCTATTGACAAAGCGCAGATAAGTGTCTGGGAACGAGATTACAATTCTATTGAAGTTTATGTCTGTAAGCAGGAAGTCGCCCAGCTATGTATGATGATGATGTCATATTGCTGCTGTGTCTAAATGTGAACTGTTCCTCACTCTGTGTGTGTGTCTGTCAGTGAGGGAGACGAAGACCCAGCTACCTCTTACTGCTCTAAGGAAGGTGTGGGGAGAGGCGGTTAGCTACATCTGTGGTCTGAGAGAAGATTACAGCAGACTGTACCAGGGACAGAGAGCTGCCATGTAGGCGCACACTGTCAAACACACTCACTCACACACACACACACACACACACACACACACACACACACACAGGCATGGCACAGACACACACACACACACACACACACACACAAAAACACAGGCACATGTACACATCCACAAAAACACAGGCGCGGAACAGACACACACTCACACACAGGCATGGCACAAACACACACACTCTTGCCTTTCTGCCCTCACTCTCAACCTTGTGTGTGCATGTAGGTTAAGTCTGCTGCGCTACAACACCAACCTGACGCGGTATAAGAACGTGTTGTTTAGCCAGTCTCAGCAGCTCAGAGCCAAACTGGCCTTCTTCACCACCAGCATACAGCAAGACCTACAGCACTACGACCAGCAGAGAGACACTGGCATCTGTAAGCTGTGTGTGTGTGTTTGTGTTTGTGTGTTTGTGTGTGTGTGTGTGTTTGTGTTTGTGTGTTTGTGTGTTTGTGTGTGTGTGTGTGTGTGTGTGTGTGTGTGTGTGTGTGTGTGTGTGTGTGTTGTGTGTGTGTGTGTTGTGTGTGGTACTGACTGTTTTCTGAACTCTGACCAAACCTGTAGCCTCTGAGAAGATGCTGAAAGCCTGGCAGGACAATGAACAGAAAGCTGCTGCTTTTACACAGGTACTGTACTATACTATAGTATTGTATGACAGCTGTCTACTCTACTACAGCTTCTGCTAGCATGTATTGGACTGTGTGAAGCGTTTGATGGCATAGCTTTGGTGTCTGTGTGCGTGCATCCGTGTGTGTGTTAGGTATCAGAGGTGGGCTATCTGGATGAGGAGATAGTGTGTCTCCACTCTGAGATCGTGGAGCTGCAGAGGAGTCCGTTCGCCAGGAAACAAGCTGACATCATGGAACAACTGTAGGTGTCTCACATAATTCTCCAGCTTTTAAACTATTTCCATGAAAATGGACAAAGTATCGTTTTGTAAAGTGTACCATCTAAATCGGTGTGAGGTTTCAGGGAGGAGAAGGCCATTGAACTTTACAAGCAGCTGAAGGCCAAATGCAAGAGTGAGTAGAACCACTTCAGCACAATACTGATCTAATATAGGCTGGTAGAGGTGTGTCTGTGTGAGAGGGTGGATTCTCATTGGATATACTGGTTTTGTGTGTGTGCGCAGGTCCAGACCCCCCTCATGGCTACAGTGACAGTTCAGAGATGGTGAAGACCATCGTCCAGACGGTCCAGAACCAGGACCGAATCCTCAGAGACCTGTACACACACCTCAGGTACACACATGCCTCAAGTACACATGCACACACCTGTACACCTACACCCTTCTCTCTTTCTCCCTCTCCCTCCCTCTAGTAAGCCAACACCCTTCTCTCTTTCTCTCTCTCCCTCGCTCTAGTAAGATCTTGGAGTGTAAGCGTCGTATTGTAGCGTTGTTTCCTAAGCTGGAGGGGGCAGTGGAAAGCATCAAGGCAACGGAGGCTGCAGTCATGACTATGCAGATGAAGAGACAGAGAGAGTTCTGGCACCTGCTCAAGATTGCCTGTGTAAATAAACGCACACACACAAAAAGCCTGTTTGTAGGCACACAGCCCAACAAACACCAGCATTACAAAGTGTTCTTACTTGTGGTCAGACTCGCTCAGTGGAACAAACTTAAACTAGCGCCTTTTTTCAATGCTGAATTTAATGTCATTGAGAAAACCGAAAGGTGTCATAATGTATTTTTTTCCAAAAACATTTAAAAGTAATCGGTGAAGTAATCAAATAGATTTTCAAAAGTGACTGGAATCTGATTACACGTTTTTGCTGGTAACGTAACTGATTAGTTCGTTTTTTTTTGTAATCCGACTACATCCCTGGTCTTTACTATTTTTATTTTTATTTTGTGTGTGTAGGCCCAGAATGGCAGTCACAGCTCTCTGACTCCCAGCTCAGACACCTCTAGTCCCCCTCCTCTCACCATAAACCCACTAGGACACACACACAGGTAAGACCATAGAATTGGGAATTAGAATACTAAGTAACTAATGTTGTAGTAATTTAATAGGATCTCTATGGCTACAACCACCCTCTACAGTTCTACCAAAGAGTAACAAATTACTAAATAACACATTGGCACCATTCATGCTCTCAGTGAGTCAGTACGCCACCTACTGGATGAGAACCAGCGTTACCTGAGTCAGCTGACCTCTCTACTGCAGGAGACCTCACAGGACAAAACATGCAGTATCATGGTGCGTCCACGAGACTTGGGGGGAGGGGGGGGGGGTCTGTGTGTGTCTTTCTATGTGTGTGTGTCCTGTGTGTATACTGACTGACCCCTTGCCTATCTCTGATGCAGGACCAGGACTGGAGCTGGACTCAGTATGGATCTGTGTAGACCCAACCCTAGAGACTCTAGGAACACACACAGTAGTGATGCGTGGGTTGACTCATAATCCGCAGTCCCTGCGTTTTATATCTGTAGGGTTGGCGGGTTTAGGGTCATGAAATATTGTGTGGATGAAGGTGGGTGGCGGGCGGGTTGAATAAAGAGAAAATACATTAAAAAATCCATAAATGTATAATTTTTGTGCAAGTTATATCTGTAGGCTACATTGAGGTTTTTTTTCCATTATTTTGAGGCTATCTGGCATTAGTGCATAAGCCTAAGCTTTAGGGCCTAACTGTATGCGTGCCAAATAGCCTACCCGCCTATTGCCAAATGCTTTTGGGAATGGGCAGAAAAGGTGTCGTTTTCACAGCTTTCTATTACTGATTTTGCACACAAAAAAGATTTCCCTATTTATTTTATTTTTTTTAATTGCATTTTCTCCATGATCCCTAAATGTATTTTCTCCGCGAAAGAAGCAGAGATGACAGAACTTTACCGACATCAACTAGATTGAAGCATTCATTTAATTCTATCGATTTATGACATTCTGAGCAAGAGTTTATTTAGTGACAGAAGAGAAGGTGCATGTATCCAATTATAGACAAGTTGACTAACAAATAGCCTACCAAAATGTTGGAAATTATAAGCAGAATTATGTAAAAAGGAAACCTGCACCCCCTGTCAAATCTCTGACTGTAGTATACAGCGCATTTTTGCAATATTTGCGTTTTAGGGTCGGGTGCGGGTCTCAGATTTTCACTTTATCACTTTATCACATATAGTCGTGCGGTTGCCGATGAGTTATTAGCAATTGCGGGCAGGTGTGGGTGAACAAACAGCTGACCCGCACACCACTAACACACACACACACAGTAGCCTACATATATCACTTCTCTGGACTGGTGTTTGTATCATGAGATGACTCTTTGCTGAAGAATGTGTAAACATTGAGAACGAAGTAACAATGTTTAGTAACTCAAACCTGGAGTGTTTTTTTAAATAAAATGGTATGTACATCAATATATTAATGATATACATTACATGTATACAGGCTTATAAGCAGATTTTATTTATGTCTATTGTTACTATGGATCAGTGAGTAGAATAATCATGTTGGGATTGTCGACTGGTTTCCCAGACCAAGAATAGGCGTACACTGGGTCTGGGGAAACCATCCCTGATTGTAAAAAAAATTCTGATAGTTGAATGTATCAAGGTGTGAAATGAAATTGGCAATATATGAATTGTCATTTGAACATGAATAAAGTCTCAAGTCAAGACCAATCGTTTTGTTTTTCATCTTCTCAATCTGCTTAGCTACAGAGCAAAATACACTGCTCAAAAAAATAAAGGGAACACTAAAATAACACATCCTAGATCTGAATGAATGAAATAATCTTATTAAATACTTTTTTCTTTACATAGTTGAATGTGCTGACAACAAAATCACACAAAAATTATCAATGGAAATCAAATATATCAACCCATGGAGGTCTGGATTTGGAGTCACCCTCAAAATTAAAGTGGAAAACCCCACTACAGGCTGATCCAACTTTGATGTAATGTCCTTAAAACAAGTCAAAATGAGGCTCAGTAGTGTGTGTGGCCTCCACGTGCCTGTATGACCTCCCTACAACGCCTGGGCATGCTCCTGATGAGGTGGCGGATGGTCTCCTGAGGGATCTCCTCCCAGACCTGGACTAAAGCATCCGCCAACTCCTGGACAGTCTGTGGTGCAACGTGGCGTTGGTGGATGGAGCGAGACATGATGTCCCAGATGTGCTCAATTGGATTCAGGTCTGGGGAACGGGCGGGCCAGTCCATAGCATCAGTGCCTTCCTCTTGCAGGAACTGTTGACACACTCCAGCCACATGAGGTCTAGCATTGTCTTGCATTAGGAGGAACCCAGGGCCAACCGCACCAGCATATGGTCTCACAAGGGGTCTGAGGATCTCATCTCGGTACCTAATGGCAGTCAGGCTACCTCTGGCGAGCACATGGAGGGCTGTGCGGCCCCCCAAAGAAATGCCACCCCACACCATGACTGACCCACCGCCAAACCGGTCATGCTGGAGGATGTTGCAGGCAGCAGAACGTTCTCCACGGCGTCTCCAGACTCTGTCACGTCTGTCACACGTGCTCAGTGTGAACCTGCTTTCATCTGTGAAGAGCACAGGGCGCCAGTGGCGAATTTGCAAATCTTGGTGTTCTCTGGCAAATGCCAAACGTCCTGCACAGTGTTGGGCTGTAAGCACAACCCCCACCTGTGGACGTCGGGCCCTCATACCACCCTCATGGAGTCTGTTTCTGACCGTTTGAGCAGACACATGCACATTTGTGGCCTGCTGGAGGTCATTTTGCAGGGCTCTGGCAGTGCGCCTCCTGCTCCTCCTTGCACAAAGGCGGAGGTAGCAGTCCTGCTGCTGCTTGGTTGTTGCCCTCCTACGGCCTCCTCCACGTCTCCTGATGTACTGGCCTGTCTCCTGGTAGCGCCTCCATGCTCTGGACACTACGCTGACAGACACAGCAAACCTTCTTGCCAGAGCTCGCATTGATGTGCCATCCTGGATGAGCTGCACTACCTGAGCCACTTGTGTGGGTTGTAGACGCCGTCTCATGCTACCACTAGAGTGAAAGCACCGCCAGCATTCAAAAGTGACCAAAACATCAGCCAGGAAGCATAGGAACTGAGAAGTGGTCTGTGGTCACCACCTGCAAAACCAGTCCTTTATTGGGGGTGTCTTGCTAATTGCCTATAATTTCCACCTGTTGTCTATTCCATTTACACAACAGCATGTGAAATGTATTGTCAATCAGTGTTGCTTCCTAAGTGGACAGTTTGATTTCACAGAAGTGTGATTGACTTGGAGTTACATTGTGTTGTTTAAGTGTTCCCTTTATTTTTTTGAGCAGTGTATATAATTAACAAAACATACCAAATAACTGATCTGGCAGCATGGGGATAAAACAGACGACACAATACAATTATTATTGACATACTGGACTTTTCGTCAAATGTATCCATTGACTGCTATATAAATTTAAGAAGGCTTGAATAAACACCCTGGCTTTATTTTGATTTAGAAAATGTGGATATTAGCTAGTCTGCATGATTACTAGTTGCATTATGCCATGAGACTGTTTAAATAGTCACCACTAGCCGGTCTCCGCCCTGTACCCTGCCCTGAACTTAGTCACTGTTACTAGCCGGCTACCACCCGGTACTCTACACTGCACCTTAGAGACTGCTGCCCTATGTACATAGTCATAGTCATTGAACACTGGTCACGTTAATAAAGTTTACATACTGTTTTACCCACTTCATATGTGTTGATAGATTAATTTGTATTTTAAGAATAAGGACTAAAGGATTTCACCCCAAATACAGTATAAATGTGTGAACGATGTTAGAGTTATAATGTAGTGTCAACCCACTAACAGAGGGGGGGGGAGTTAGAAACTGCTGAGAAAGCATTCCAGGGTGAAGGGTACTAAGAAACTGTTTAAAGATGGGCGGAGCAAAGTGCCTTTGTGTGTCAAGGGATATAAAAGCTGTATGTATGTTTTTTGGCGCCAGAGCTCTCCATGGTTAAAAATACAGATTATTCTTGCTGGTTGCGGACCTTTGTTTAATTCATGATTAAACCAGATAATTTACACCCTCTGGGAATTATTCAGAGCATTAAGTTTGATTAATTAGAGATAGAAATTCTCGTAACAAATGGTCCTACAGGCGGAGCTCAAACTACGTCTTTATCGTTCTGAGGACACCGAAAACCGTGCACGGGCGGATGATAGCATCCGTATAGAATAGACCTGGCCTTCGACGTTAAGGTTATAAACAGGCCAGTGATGAATCTTATGAACGTTAAAGACGTTAACGAGATTGAAAAAGCATTTAAATCCGAACTGCAAGGTGATTGATTTTGGTGTGATTATTTGAACTTGTATGAGAATAATAATTATTGTGAAGGGCAGAGAATAGTTACCAAAATCTCATAAGAGAATTATAAAGAAAGGAAGAAGGATCCGGAATTGACTCTGGGTAGATAGCTATTACCAAAATAAACTAGTTAATATTGAGATTGTTCGAGATACAGTCTTTACAATATAAACAGGAAGGGAGATAATTATCGTCGTGTGAGATAGATACATTATACAAGTCAAGAGTCATAAACAACTGGGGATTTGCTCTAACTCTGTCTATTTCATGAAACTGGAGCAGTTACGACCTCTAGGTTACAGATAGTGTTAGCAAAAAATTGTATAAGGTTGTATACGTGTGAGACCTAATGATCCATCGAAATACGTGATAATTGTTTCAAGGAAGGGACTAAAATAGGTCGCGTGAGAAAAAAATGGTTGTCCCATCCCTTTCATGAAACTGGGGTTTTAAAAAACTCTGGGTTACGGGTTGGATAATTTAAATGGTTAATGACAAAACAGATCATAAACATTGGCTCAAGAGTCGCACCAGATAATATGTCCCAGGAAAATAATTCTGGATTGAATTATTACTAAACGGGGGGATTTCTTATTTTTCCACCATGGGAAATACATATTCTAAAGAGGTCCGACAATTAACGGGGGAAGAGGAATGGATTTATTGGGCATCTCGATGTGGAGAAGTTAGAGGTTATGATTAGGCAGATGCATATAAACTGTGGAACGGATTTGTAGAAACAGCGAGGGGAGGGGCTAGACACAGCGAGAGTATGGCTTTTGGAGAGTCAGGAAAGACTAGAGAATTTTGCTAGAGAGTGTAAGGCCCCGTGTAAATACTGTAACAAAACAGGTCATAACCATCGCGACTGCAGAGCTAAGGGAAAGGGCAATGGCCGGGAAATGACAGTCTATTTTTTGGTTCCACGGGTAAAATGTTTGAAGAAGTAATTTGTGTCGATTAAGAATTGGCTAAAAACACCACGAAGCGATTATTTGAGAGGTACCTATACATTTCTAACGATATATACGTATGAACTTTCTCACCCAAACGTAGACGTACGTCATGGGTGAGAAAGTAGAGAATATTTACATTTGCATTTTTGGTCATTTAGCAGACGCTCTTGTCCGGAGCGACTTGCAGGAGCAGTTGGGGTTGGGTGCCTTGCTCAGGGGCACATCAGCAGATTTTTTGCCTGGTCGGCTCGGGGATTGGAACCGGCGACCTCTCAGTTGCTGACACAGTGCTCTTGGTTACTGGGCTACCTGCCGTCCCATATGAGTTTAAGGTTGTGCCGTTGTTTGATTATGTGATAAGGTTTATTAAAGGTGTATTAAAAGTTGAATTAGATAGCTTTAGAAGTATTCTAGATAGGTCTATGAAAATATGTTACAAGTACGAATGACATTATTTCCTAAGAAGGAAGATGATTAGGGCAGGTCCCCGCGCCTCCCCCGTTGTGTAGGAAGGAGCAGGGGGGAGGGATGAGAGACAGTACATAGTTCAGATGATAGGAATATCATTAAATGTATGCTTATCAACGATATCAAGTATTTGTTTTATTAATTAGGGCCGAATCAGAGAGAACAGTTAAAGAAATTGAATAGCGAACTGAAATGGCGATAGAGCTGTGAAAATTGAGTTGAGGACAAAGGAGAATAATTTATGGCTCTGGTTAGCGGGAAAAAATAGAGGGTCCAGCGAGTTAGATTGAGCTGTAAGATTTCAAGTAGAGGTCTAAATACTTGACTGGAAGGAAATGCTTTGATAAATTAAAATGGTTATTACTTTATTGTATAGGTTGGGTAACACCAGTGGTGTATGAAAATAAGTGGTGAATTCTAAAACGATAATTTGGTTTCGTTACGTGAACAATGGGATATCGTTTTTACTATTAGGATGATGGATTGAATAAACATTGGTTATAAGTATGAAGTTATTAAACAATAGGTTTATATTTTAAAAACATCAATGCAACAGGTTGCAATGATTAAAGTAATAGTAAATTGGGAATATAAAGGTAAGAATAATGAATAACGAGTATGACTAAACTGAAACGTTTGAACTGATATAACTGAACTGTAACGTTTGATGTTTGACATAGCATAATACTGGTTTTAAATAATTAAGTTGAAGCAATTTGGTTTATTATTTAATTTAACATTTGATGTTTGACCCTGCAAAATACTGGTTAAATAATTAGACTGAAATAATTTGGTTTATCGTTGAAATATAAATATGCACCGACTTTAACTAATTAGGTGGGAATAATTTGATTTAAATAAATAGACTAACGTACTTTAAATAACGGAAGAATATTACGTTAAAACGAAAAACAGACAAAACCTGTTCCTAGTGGAAACAGGAGGGAGAACCGCGTAGGGGTAAATTTAAAGAAGCAGTGAGAGAGAGAGAGAGTAGAAGGGGGCCATTACCCACTGATAGCCTTACCTAATCTATTGGCGGGGAATGAAAGGGGCCCCAGAAACCTTAGATATATACAGTAATAATAATAATATGCCATTTAGCAGACAGGCCATGAACACAGAGGAATTGGCCAGAGCGGTAGAAGGAATGACCCACCCCAAAACAGGAATAGTAAGGTTTGGGCTGCCGTTAGAGGGCAATGGGTTTCAGGGGATGCCCAGAGGACACTTTTGCCATGGGCCGATCACAGAGAGTATGTTGGGGAAATAACTGAATTGTGTAATAGCCTCAGAGAGACATGCAATCCATCATGAGCAGAATAACAGACAGGACAGAGCCAAGAAAGAGCAGAAAGGAGCAGAGTACCTAATGGCCACTCTTGGGGAAATAGCGGGTATAAGGCAGGGAAAAGTGAAGGCTACAGCGGGGGAGGTAGATGCTTCAACTGTAACAAAGGAGGGCATTTCGCTAGAGAGTCTGAGGCCCCATGCAGATACTGTGGTAAGACAGGCCATAACTATTTTCAATGCAGACCCAGGGGAGGAGGAAAGAAAGAAAAGAGAGAGAAGCCTAACAGACGTCTATTTCCCAGCTTTGAGCGTGAGGAAGAGGAAGATAAGGCGTGACTAGTCTTTGAGGGAGAAAGAGTAGAACCCTTTGATCCAAATTGTGAGGTGTTTGAATTGGCTACTATTGACTTAGCACTTCAACAGGAACAATAGAAGGGGAGACAGATTTTCCTATGGTGTTGGTAAAATAATTGATAATGGATCATTTGAGATGAGATCACATGGAGCAGATTTAGGGGTTCAATAATCGTTGTGAGATTAGTTATGAGGAATTAGATTGATACAAACGATTATTGATGAGTTTGGACTGGGGATATCGGTATCATGTTTTGTGTGTACTACCATCTTTAGATTACTGATGGTAATTGAAGGTTAACAAAATGTATAACCAGGAGAAAGAGATGAGCTTATCTCATTGGAATGTTGCCCAGGGCTAGGGGGAGCAGTAGTGAAGTTAGGCAGTATTTAGGTCATAAAAGTGAGCTACCAAATGAAGTGGGGCCTGGCTATTTGTGGTTGTTGTTTTTCAAATTGGGTTTTTCAAATGAAAAACAACACACCTAGTATGATGGTTATAAAGGGTTGTTATGTTGAATTTAGGGGATTTTCAACAGTTCATAGGTGGTGTTTACTATGCTGTGGGATAGAACGTTTTGTTGGGTGATTTCAATGGCCTCTGGGCTCTGTTTTGACTTTCTGGTGTTGATTGGTCATCCACACTGGTGGTTCTGGGGGCATGAGAGGAGGACTTTGGGATGGTTTATTTTATCAAATTGAGGGTAATTTATAGTGCTGTGAAAAGTGTGAAGAAGATTATAATTTGGTAATAATAGGATTTGAAACATTAAAATAACAGAAGAGGGAGAGAGCTTTCCCTGAATGAAAGATACCTGTTGCTAGTCAATTGTACTAATCTTGGATTACTTTTACGGGATAGAAGTAAGTTGAGATGTTATCAAATGTTGTCATTTACATTTCATTTTTATTATGCTTTAATAAACAACAAGTTGGTATTTGAAACTAAATTAATGCAATGAGCTGCAGTAATCAGAGGAAGGCACAATGTAATGTGAAACAGCTATTGCCTAGATCATTGATTTAGTAATAAGATCAGAAAGATAGTAATAATAGGAAGCTGGATAGGATAATTTAAGATAGGGACTAGCTGTCCAGAAATAGATGAAGAATGATGTGCTTTTTGGGAATGATAGACTGCTGTAAAGCTTGGGTACTCCATTATGTACTGCATACTGGTAAATTAAGTTATCTTATCTATGGGAAGGCAATTGCAGCCCATGGTAAAATCATTTGGAACTCTGAGGGGGAAGAACAATTTATGAAGAGGGAAAAGTTGCTCACTTCCCAAACAGTCTTAGCTTTTCCTACATATAACAGGGATTTTACCCAAATGGTAGTGAGAAAAGAGGGATATATGACATTGGTCGTGATTTAAAGATGGTGATGAGGGAGTTTTTTTTAGTGGGCTATTAGATATAACTGGGTTAATCACGAACATAGAGTTTTTTTATTCTTTGTTGCTAGGCAGAAGACTTAGGTGACCTAGGGTCGAAGTGCTTGCGCTTACTTCAATCCATGGCTGTCTTTGGTCTCTCTTCAAACATTGTGAAGGGAGCGGCACCAGGGTTGAGCAGAGTTCAGGCTAAAACCTGTCTCTCCTTTGCTATCTTCTTGATTGATTACAGCATGAAGGGGGGTTTGTGTTAGGTTTGAAAGATTTAAGTATGGACCTGTCATGTCCAACCATCAGTCTTCAGGTCAAGCCCGGGAGAGCCGGGGTAGAACAGAGTTTGAACTAAACATGAGTGTTTTTACAAGATAAGAGATTGATTGATTGGATTACTATTGATTCTGAACTGAATGAAAGTCAGATTTAGCCGCCATAAAATACAAAAGAAGTGGGAGGAGCAATAAAGAAGCAAGGGACAGTCTCAAAAATAAATAAGGGATGGCAATTGGATGATAAATTACCAATATTACCTAAGTGATTGTTTAGGTAGGTGGTAATATTGACACATGAGCAGAACCATGTGTCAAGAGGGGGGAAGAGGCTAGTGGTAGGATTAAATAATATACGAAGGAGAGGACAAAATACTTTAAAAAAAAAAAAAAGTCTAGAAAGAGAATACTGATGTGAGCGGTATGTCAGAGGTTTTGTGCCCCACAGGTGAACTAAAGGAGAAGGTGACCCACTCTATCTAACCAGGTGACTGGTGCGCATCCAGTCCCTAAAGAAGAAAGACTGGAAGCAGGCCTGTTGGGAAGGGCCCTATCAGGTGATATTGGTCACTGCCTTTGCCATTAGAATAGCAGAAAGAGCAACCTGGGTCCACGTTACCCACTGCAAAAAGGTAAGAACACATACAAGCACCACTGAACACACGCAGAGTTAGAGAGAAGAACTGGAGAAGAACTGGAATAGGGTATGGGGATCACCTCTGTTAACGAAGATCTCCTACCCCGACCTATCATCACTGTAGTGTGTTCTCAGGGTGTGAGTATGGGGTGATACCAAGCAGAAAGACTGAGGACAGGAGAGGGTTGGCGGTTTTTGGGAATAGGGGTAACTTGAGCTGCATCATAGTCTCGGCAATGGTCTTGATATGTCAAGATCCACCACCAATTACGCTATGCCCTTACCATTGTTAAGAAGTAAAAGAGAAGAGAAGCGACCCGACATACTGACCGTCAAGGACGAGTAGCCTACAAAATGGGAGTCAGAGAAGGGCAGACTGTCGGATTCAAAATAAGGATTAGGGACATAGCCAATGGGTGGGGTACATGTCAATAAGCAAGCAACGTGGGATTATAGAATCCCATTGTATTTATGTTCAGCTCCCTCGGCGGATTGTTCCTGGGCTCAGGTGTTTAGACATACTGGGGGATGGAGATATGAGACGGGGGGGGGGCTGGACGTCCAGATGGAGGATAAGAAGGTATAACGACATCCCCACGGAGATGGTAGTAACAATAGTAAAGGTCACTAAAAAGGACATGAAAATAACTTACTGGGCTTGCGCGGACGAATACGGACGCGATACCTGTCTACGATTACATTTGGTGGAGTCGAAAGAGATGGAGGACCCAGGTCCTGTCATTAATCCATTAATAGCGATTGACCGAGTAAATCAGTCAAAGGATGACGGAGTCAATTCAACTAACCCGTCCATGAATGGAACCAAGGGGAAGTAGAAGGAGTCCCGGATGAAAATCTCTGGTTAAAGTGGATGAAGTACACTGCTAGGGCCTTGGGGGAGACCAATTGTTATGCATGCTCCATTGGGCGACCGACAATGTTGACCGCCCCAATGCCAAAGGAAATGTTTACCTGTGTATTAGACCTGGGGTCCAATCAAAAAGAGCACAATTGCACAGGAATTGGGCTAGCAAAGTTGACTTACTCGGCTAGCCCACCTAGGTTCACTTTAACTCCTGGCGAATACCAGTGTTACAGACATAGAAATGGCACCCGTAACTTGGGTGATTTTGATGGCTGTAAGGAGATAAATAATGTGACTGATTTAGATAGGGGAGGGGGGGGGGAAATTATGAACCTTACCATCCCTCTGACTGATGTGTGGTGGGCATGTACTAACAAAGGGAGCATTCGACAGACATTACCAGAAGGATGGGTGGGTACTTGTGCCCCAGTATTGTTGGTCCAACCTGTAAGAATTAGTCATCGAAGACCAGTGACAGGAAGAATAATCAGGAGGAGAAGAAATATAGCTCAGGAAGGAAATAACCCAATTTGGATAGATGGTATAGGCATGACTTAGTAAAAGAGTGGGATGGCGGATAATTGCTCGGAGATCCCCTTTACTGCATCTCTAGTCTGGTTAATAAATCGTTGTTGGTTGTAATAGATATAATTTATCCAATCCACATTCTTGTTTATTGTCACCCACCAGAAAAATGTTGTGGTAAAACCCTCCCATATTTGATTCATAGCTTTGTATTTGTCTGGAACACCCCTGGGGATGCCTATACCATCTATCCAAATTGGGTTATTTATCTAGATCAGGCAGAAAGGGCCGGTGTCTATAGAATGATAAGCCATTGTTGCACATTTATCCCTAACAACACCACACTGGATGGGACAGTCACCAGACCTCTTGCAGAATTAACTGCACTAAGTGAAGAATGAACTGAGAACTCAGAAGTTAGTACATCATGGATAGGGTGGTTTGATGAAATGTTTGGTAAATGGAAAACCATAGCAGCCACCATCTTAGGGGCAGTCAGCGTTTGTATGAGTATTCTTGTATTATGTGGTTGTTGTTTTGTTCCCTGTGTCCGAGGATTGGTGAGTAAGGCGTTGATGAATGAAGGATCTCACCAAATGATGAGAGATGGACCGACTCCGGACTCTGACGAGGAGAGTGGGAAATGCGATCCTCCAGGCTTGGGGGATAACGAGGACTTTGACCCTGAAAGACCGCAATTGGATGAAACGTTTATTGGTTCTGACGTATGAAGGTCATAGGGAAAATCTTAAAAAGAAGACCTATGATTGGAAGTAAATAAATATAACTAATCTCTGAGATTAATCATACTTGTAAATACATTTATCCTGAGTGTGAAAACATTTAGTCAAAGGGGTGGATTGATAGATTAATTTGTATTTTAAGAATAAGGACTAAAGGATTTCACCCCAAATACAGTATAAATGTGTGAACGATGTTAGAGTTATAATGTAGTGTCAACCCACTAACAGGGGGGGGGGGGGGGAGTTAGAAACTGCTGAGAAAGCATTCCAGGGTGAAGGGTACTAAGAAACTGTTTAAAGATGGGCGGCGCAAAGTGCCTTTGTGTATCAAGGGATATAAAAGCTGTATGTATGTTTTTTGGCGCCAGAGCTCTCCATGATTAAAAATACAGATTATTCTTGCTGGTTGCGGACCTTTGTTTAATTCATGATTAAACCAGAGAATTTACACCCTCTGGGAATTATTCAGAGCATTAAGTTTGATTAATTAGAGATAGAAATTCTTGTGACAGTGTATATACGGTATTCTAGTCAAGGCTCATCCTATATAACTACTGCTGTACTCACCTTTCCTATTTTTATACTGTCCATACTGTCTATACACACCATTATATACAGTACCTTTTAAAAAGTATACACCTCTTGACTTTTTCCACATTTTGTGTTACAGCCTGAATTTAAAATGGATTAAATTGCGATTTTGTCACTGGCCTACACACAATACCCTATAATGTCAAAGTGGAATTGCTTTTTTGAAATGTTTACAAATTAATTAAAATGAAACACAAATGTATTGAGTCAATAAGTATTCAACCCCTTTGTTATGGCAAACCTGAATAAGTTCAGGAGTAAAAATGTGCTTAACAGGTCACACAATAAATTGCATGGACTCACTGTGTGCAATAATAGTGTTTAACATGATTTTTGAAAGACTTCCTCATCTCTGTACCCCACACATACAATTATCTGTAAGGTCCCTCAGTCGAGGAGTGAATTTGAAACACAGATTCAACCACAAAGACCAGGGAGGTTTTCCAATGCCTCGCAAAGGGCACCTATTGGTAGATGGGTAAAAATAAAAAAAGCAGACATTGAATATCCCTTTGAGCGTGGTGAAGTTCTTAATTACACTTTGGATGGTGTATCAATACACCCAGTCACTACAAAGATACAGGCGTCCTTCCTAACTCAGTTGCCGGAGAGGAGGGAAACCGCCAGTGGTGGAAAAAGTACCCAATTGTCATGCTAGAGTAAAAGTATAGATACCTTAATAGAAAGTGAAAGTCACCCAGTAAAATACTTCTTGAGTGAAAGTCTAAAAGTGTTTGGGTCTAAATATGCTTAAGTATCAAAAGTAAAAGTATAAATAATTAGAAATTCCTTATATTAAGCAAAGCATACGGCATCATTTTCTTGTTTTTAAAATGTACGGATAGCCAGGGGCTCACTCTAATACTCAGACATAATTTACAAAAGATGCATTTGTTTCTTTAGGAATGTAGTGAAGTAAAAGTAGCGAAAATATAAATAATTAAGTACAGATACCCAAAAAACTACTTAAGTAAAAATACTTTAAAGTACTACTTAAGTACTTTACACCACTGGAAACTGCTCAGGATAGCCGCGGGAAGTACGGGTGCTAAGGGTGCTGCATCACTCCCTGAAAAATCAGGGAAAAAATGACTTTTTTGTATTTAAATGATTATGAATGTAAAGTGGAGAGAGCAAGTATTTGATACACTGCCGATTTTGCAGATTTTCCTACTTACAAAGCATGTAGAGGTCTGTAATTTTTATCATAGGTACACTTCAACTGTGAGGGACGGAATCTCAAACAAAAATCCAGAAAATCACATTGTATGATTTTTAAGTAATTAATTTGCATTTTATTGCATGACATAAGTATTTGATACATCAGAAAAGCAGAACTTAATATTTAGTACAGAAACCTTTGTTTGCAATTACAGAGATCATACGTTTCCTGTAGGTCTTGACCAGGTTTGCACACACTGCAGCAGGGATTTTGGCCCACTCCTCCATACAGACCTTCTCCAGATCCTTCAGGTTTCGGGGCTGTCGCTGGGCAATATGGACTTTCAGCTCCCTCCAAAGATTTTCTATTGAGATGCTTCTTACGGAGCCACTCCTTAGTTGCCCTGGCTGTGTGTTTCGGGTCATTATCATGCTGGAAGACCCAGCCACGACCCATCTTCAATGCTCTTACTGAGGGAAGGAGGTTGTTGGCCAATATCTCGCGATACATGGCCCCATCCATCCTCCCCTCAATACGGTGCAGTCGTCCTGTCCCCTTTGCAGAAAAGCATCCCCACCTCCATGCTTCACGGTTGGGATGGTGTTCTTGGGGTTGTACACATCCTTCTTCTTCCTCCAAACACGGCGAGTGGAGTTTAGACCAAAAAGCTCTATTTATGTCTCATCAGACCACATGACCTTCTCCCATTCCTCCTCTGGATCATCCAGATGGTCATTGGCAAACTTCAGACGGGCCTGGACATGCGCTGGCTTGAGCAGGGGGACCTTGCGTGCGCTGCAGGATTTTAATCCATGATGGCGTAATGTGTTACTAATGGTTTTCTTTGAGACTGTGGTCCCAGCTCTCTTCAGGTCATTGACCAGGTCCTGCCGTGTAGTTCTGGGCTGATCCCTCACCTTCCTCATGATCATTGATGCCCCACGAGGTGAGATCTTGCATGGAGCCCCAGACCGAGGGTGATTGACCGTCATCTTGAACTTCTTCCATTTTCTAATAATTGCGCCAACAGTTGTTGCCTTCTCACCAAGCTGCTTGCCTATTGTCCTGTAGCCCATCCCAGCCTTGTGCAGGTCTACAATTTTATGCCTGATGTCCTTACACAGCTCTCTGGTCTTGGCCATTGTGGAGAGGTTGGAGTCTGTTTGATTGAGTGTGTGGACAGGTGTCTTTTATACAGGTAACGAGTTCAAACAGGTGCAGTTAATACAGGTAATGAGTGGAGAACAGGAGGGCTTCTTAAAGAAAAACTAACAGGTCTGTGAGAGCTGGAATTCTTACTGGTTGGTAGGTGATCAAATACTTATGTCATGCAATAAAATGCAAATTAATTACTTAAAAATCATACAATGTGATTTTTCCCCAACTACAACATTTTCCGTCTAGATAGAACTGCCAAAGGGGGTGGAGTTGCAATCTACTGTAGAGATAGCCTGCAGAGCTCTATCATACTATCCAGGTCTGTGCCCAAACAGTTTGAGCTCCTACTTCTAAAAATCCACCTTTCCAGAAATAAGTCTCTCACTGTTGCCGCTTGCTACAGACCCCCCTCAGCCCCCAGCTGTGCCCTGGACACCATATGTGAATTGATTGTGCCCCATCTATCCTCAGAGTTCGTACTGCTTGGTGACCTAAACTGGGATATGCTTAACACCCCGGCCATCCTACAATCCAAACTAGATGCCCTCAATCTCACACAAATTATCAAGGAACCTACCAGGTATAACCCTAAATCCATAAACATGGGCACCCTTATAGATATCATCCTGACTAACTTACCCTCTAAATACACTTCCGCTGTCTTCAACCAGGATCTCAGCGATCACTGCCTTATTGCCTGCGTCCGTAACGGGTCCGCGGTCAAACGACCACCCCTAATCACTGTCAAACGCTCCCTAAAACACTTTAGCGAGCAGGCCTTCCTAATTGACCTGGCCCAGGTATCCTGGATGGATATCGATCTCATTCCGTCAGTAGAGGATGCCTGGTTGTTCTTTAAAAGTGCTTTCCTCTCAATCTTAAATAAGCATGCCCCATTCAAAAAATGCAGAACTAAGAACAGATATAGCCCCTGGTTCTCCTCAGACTTGACTGCCCTTGACCAGCACAAAAACATCCTGTGGCGTACTGCATTAGCATCGAATAGCCCCCGCGATATGCACATTTTCTGGGAAGTTTGGAACCAATATACACAAGAAGTTAGCAAAGCAAAGGCTAGCTTTTTCAAACAGAAATTTGCATCCTGTAGCACTAACTCCAAAAGGTTTTGGGACAATGTAAAGTCCATGGAGAATAAGAGCACCTCCTCCCAGCTGCCCACTGCACTGAGGCTAGGAAACACTATCACCACCGATAAATCTACAATAATCGAGAATTTCAACAAGCATTTTTCTACGGCTGGCCATGCTTTCCACCTGGCTACCACTACCCCGGCCACCAGCTCTGCACCCTCCGCTGCAACTTGTCCATGCCCCCCCCCCCCCCGCTTCTCCTTCACACAAATTCAGACAGCTGATGTTCTGAAAGAGCTGCAAAATCTGGACCTCTACAAATCATCTGGGCTAGACAATCTGGACCCTTTCTTTCTAAAAATAGCAGCCGAAATTGTCGCAACCCCTATTACTAGCCTGTTCAACCTCTCTTTCGTAACGTCTGAGATCCCCAGTGATTGGAAAGCTGCCGCGGTCATCCCCCTCTTCAAAGGGGGTGACACTCTAGATCCAAACTGTTATAGACCTATATCCATCCTGCCCTGCCTTTCGAAAGTTTTTGAAAGCCAAGTTAACAAACAGATCACCGACCATTTTGAATCCCACCGTACCTTCTCTAAGCAATCCGGTTTCCGAGCTGGTCATGGGTGCACCTCAGCCACGCTCAAGGTCCTAAACGATATTATAACCACGATCGATAATAGACAGTACTGTGCAGCCGTCTTCATCGACCTGGCCAAGGCTTTCGACTCTGTCAACCACCGCATTCTTATTGGCAGACTAAATAGCCTTGGTTTCTCAAATGACTGCCTCGCCTGGTTCACCAACTACTTCTCAGATAGAGTTCAATGTGTCAAATCGGAGGGCCTGTTGTCTGGACCTATGGCAGTCTCTATGGGGATGCCACAGGGTTCAATTCTTGGGCTGACTCTTTTCTCCGTGTATATCAATGATGTCGCTCTTGCTGCTGGTGACTCTCAGATCCACCTCTACGCAGACGACACCATTTTGTATACATCTGGCCCTTCATTGGACACTGTTAACAAACCTCCAAACGAGCTTCAATGCCATACAACACTCCTTCCGTAGCCTCCAACTGCTCTTAAACACTAGTAGAACTAAATGCATGCTCTTCAATCGAACGCTGCTTGCACCCGCCCACCGGACTAGAATCACTACTCTCGACGGGTCTGACCGAGAGTATGTGGACAACTACAAATACCTAGGTGTCTAGTTAGACTGTAAACTCTCCTTCCAGACTCACATTAAGCATCTCCAATCCAAAGTTAAATCTAGAATCGGCTTCCTATTTTGCAACAAAGCCTCCTTCACTCATGCTGCCAAACATGCCCTCGTAAAACGGACTATCCTACCGATCCTTGACTTCGGCGATGTCATTTACAAAATAGCCTCCAACACTCTACTCAGCAAATTGGATGTAGTCTATCACAGTGCCATCCGTTTTGTCACCAAAGCCCCATATACTACCCACCACTGTGACCTGTACGCTCTTGTTGGCTGGTCCTCACTACATATTCGTCGCCAAACCCACTGGCTCCAGGCCATCTATAAATCATTGGTCACCATAGCAACACACCTGTAGGTCATCCCCAAAGCCAACACCTCCTTTGGCCGCCATTCCTTCCAGTTCTCTGCTGCCAATGACTGGAACGAACTGCAGAAATCTCTGAAGCTGGAGACTCTTATCTCCCTCACTAACTTTAAGCATCAGTTGTCAGAGCACCTTACCGGTCACTGCACCTGTACACAGCCCATCTGAAATTAGCCCACCCAACTACCTCATCCCCATATTGTTGTTTATTTTGCTCATTTGCACCCCAGTATCTCTATTTGCACATCATCTCTTGCACATCTATCATTCCAGTGTTAATACTAATTGTAATTATTTTGCACAATGGCCTTTTTATTGCCTTACCTCCATAACTTGCTACATTTGCACACACTGTATACAGTGAGGGAAAAAAGTATTTGATCCCCTGCTAATTTTGTACATTTGCCCACTGACAAAGACATGATCAGTCTATAATTTTAATGGTAGGTTTATTTGAACAGTGAGAGACAGATTAACAACAAAAAAATCCAGAAAAACGCATGTCAAAAATGTTATAAATTGATTTGCATTTTAATGAGGGAAATAAGTATTTGACCCCTCTGCAAAACATGACTTAGTCCTTGGTGGCAAAACCCTTGTTGGCAATCACAGAGGTCAAACGTTTCTTGTAGTTGGCCATCAGGTTTGCACACATCTCAGGAGGGATTTTGTTCCACTCCTCTTTGCAGATCTTCTCCAAGTCATTAAAATTTCGAGGCTGACGTTTGGCAACTCGAACCTTCAGCTCCCTCCACAGATTTTCTATGGGATTAAGGTCTGGAGACTGGCTAGGCCACTCCAGGACCTTAATGTGCTTCTTCTTGAGTCACTTCTTTGTTGCCTTGGCTGTGTGTTTGGGGTCATTGTCATGCAGGAATACCCATCCACGACCCATTTGCAATGCCCTGGCTGAGGGAAGGAGGTTCTCACCCAAGATTTGACGGTACATGGCCCCATCCATCGTCCCTTTGATGCGGTGAAGTTGTCCTGTCCCCTTAGCAGAAAAACACCCCCAAAGGATAATGTTTCCACCTCCATGTTTGACGGTGGGGATGGTGTTCTTGGGGTCATAGGCAGCATTCCTTCTCCTCCAAACACGGCAAATTGAGTTGATGCCAAAGAGCTCGATTTTGGTCTCATCTGACCACAACACTTTCACCCAGTTCTCCTCTGAATCATTCAGATGTTCATTGGCAAACTTCAGACGGGCCTGTATATGTGCTTTCTTGAGCAGGGGGACCTTGCGGGCGCTGCATGATTTCAGTCCTTCACGGCGTAGTGTGTTACCAATTGTTTTCTTGGTGACCATGGTCCCAGCTGCCTTGAGATCATTGACAAGATCCTCCCGTGTAGTTCTGGGCTGATTCCTCACCGTTCTCATGATCATTGCAACTCCACAAGGTGAGATCTTGCATGGAGCCCCAGGCCGAGGGAGATTGACAGTTATTTTGTGTTTCTTCCATTTGAGAATAATCGCACCAACTGCTTGGCGATGGTCTTGTTGTCCATTCCAGCCTTGTGTAGGTCTACAATCTTGTCCCTGACATCCTTGGAGAGCTCTTTGGTCTTGGCCATGGTGGAGAGTTTGGAATCTGATTGATTGATTGCTTCTGTGGACAGGTGTCTTTTATACAGGTAACAAGCTGAGATTAGGAGCACTTCCTTTAAGTGTGTGCTCCTAATCTCAGCTCGTTACCTGTATAAAAGACACCTGGGAGCCAGAAATATTTCTGATTGAGAGGGGGTCAAATACTTATTTCCCTCATTAAAATGCAAATCAATTTATAACATTTTTGAAATGCGTTTTTCTGGATTTTTTTGTTGTTATTCTGTCTCTCACTGTTCAAATAAACCTTCCATTAAAATTATAGACTGATCATTTCTTTGTCAGTGGGCAAACGTACAAAATCAGCAGGGGATCAAATTCTTTTTTCCCTCACTGTATATATGTTCTGTTGTATTTTTGACTTTATGTTTTGTTTTACCCCATATGTAACTCTGTGTGTTTTTATCGCACTGCTTTGCTTTATCTTGGCCAGGTCGCAGTTGTAAATGAGAACTTGTTCTCAACTGGCTTACCTGGTTAAATAAAGGTGAAATAAAATAAAAAAATAAAAAAATAAACCTGCCACTAGCTCAGATTACTTATGTGAAGAATGTCCCAGCCAGAGCACAGAAACAGATGATGCTTCAGACAATGATGACACTGGTGAATTGAGGAATCAGCTGAAACAAAATGTAGCTTTATTTTTTTTTATGCAGTCTATCCTTCATGTGTCAGATACAGCTACACAAGAAATCGTTGACCACTTAAATCAGATATTCTCCTTGTCCCAAACATTAATCAAGGAGGCAATTAACGGGCTATTGCAGAAGCATGACATTTACATTTACATTTACATTTTAGTCATTTAGCAGACGCTCTTATCCAGAGCGACTTACAGTTAGTGATTACATATTTTTTTTATACTGGACCCCCGTGGGAATCAAACCCACAACCCTGGCGTTGCAAACACCATGCTCTATCAACTGAGCTACATCCCTGCCGGCCATTCCCTCCCCTACCCTAGACGACGCTGGGCCAATTGTGCGCCGCCCATGAGTCTCCCGGTCGCGGCCGGCTGCGACAGAGCCTGGATTCGAACCAGGATCTCTAGTGGCACAGTTAGCACTGCGATGCAGTGCCTTAGACCACTGCGCCACTCAGGAGCATGACCACACTATTACAGTTTTTCCCAATTGCTAAAACACAATTTTGCAAACTAGGCTGGTTTTATCAAAATACTTAACACAATTCACAAAACCACACACCCAAATGCAAAATACCTCATATATCCTGCAAAATGAAGCACTGCAACCAAACTACATATAGCATTATCAAGATAAAACGTTTGCACGAAATGGCACACACTTCATTCATATTACCAGATTTTTGTCTAACCAACTACACACTGTTGGGCATAATGAAAGCACTCTCATCTTTAGTATGCTTTGCCATAATACTAAAATAGTTCAAATTGTTGAAAATTCTTCAGATTGTTCACATGCACAGAAATATTTGCAGATACACACACATGCTGTTGAAACATTTATTTTTTTATTTTTCACCAAACAAGTCAGTGCAACATATGCACAGCAGATATACTTACATTAGACTGAACAAAAATATGCTCACAAAAAACAGTAAACTGAAAAAGAAAATTGCAGAAAAAATATATAGAAAAGAAAAGAGACAAGAAAAATAATTAGGCAGCATCTTGCCGCACAGCTGGGTCTGGCCACAACGCCTCGTCCACATCACAGGCAATATCTTCCCTTGCCAGACATCGAGGGAAGAAGCGCCTTGAGTGCCTTATCCATCCCTGAATCGCACCCACATCAATCTCATCACATGCCTCTTCCATAGCCTGCACAAGAGGCATGCGCACAAAGGGCTGCCGGTCGTATACCTTCCACCGTCATGCCGAAAATAACTATTCTATGGGGTTCAGAAATGGTGAGTATGGTGGGAGGTATTGCACGAGAAATGGTGGGTGGTCAGCAAACCAGTTTTGGACTGGGGTTGCACGATGAAAGCTCACGTTGTCCCATACTACAACGTACCGGGTTCTTTGATGGTCTGCATCATTCATACACTCTGGTGGTATGAGAATGTTGTGGAGTCTGTCCAGAAATGTGAGAATACGGGCTGTGTTGTATGGTCCAAGGTTGGCATGACAGTGGAGGACACCATGCGTATTGGAGATGGCAGCGCACATTGTGATGTTCCCACCACGTTGGCCAGGAACATCTATAATGGCTCTGTGGCCAATGACGTTTCTCCCCCTTCTTCTGGTCTTTGCTAGGTTGAACCCAGCCTCATCTATAAAGATGAACTCATGGGATTGCATGAGCATCCATTTCCAGTATTCTCTGAAAACAAAGAACAAAAGCAGTCAATATGGTGTTATCCAGTACACTAGGAAACAATGTTGCGTGTAGTGTACTGCAATCAATATTGTACTTACATCCACATATGCTCGTCTGACCTCTTTGTTTCTTTGAGAGTTTCTCTCAAACGGCACCTTATAAAGTTGTTTCATTCTGATTGGTTTCGCTTGAGAATGCGAGCCAATGTGGACAGACTGACTCGTTGAATGTTGTTGAATATGGTATTGTCTTGAATTTCTCGTAATCTGATTTCATTATTTTCCAAAACCAACTTTACAATGGCAGCTTCCTGTACCCCGGTGAACATTTGGCCCCTTCCTCCACCATGGTTGCGTCTCTCAGTCCTTTAGAAAAACAAAAAAAACAAAAATATAGGGCTTGGACAATGCAGCCTAAAGATATTTCCCCCACAGTAGAGTAAATTGTACAGGAAACTTGTGCAGTTAGTGTATGACATCAGCCATTCTTGAAGTAAACAGTTGTCATCCAACTGATACACTATGACATGGGGTGTACTACATAGTGTGAAATAAATGTTGGTTACATACCTGTACTCCAGTCTAAATGTCCGGATGACACAGGCGACAGTAAAACGGCTCAAGTTGGGCTGCACTCTCTGTCCAGCCTCTTGCATTGTCAGCCCATGGTTGATGACATGATCAACTAAGGTTGCTCTGATTTCATTTGAAAGTTGTCTTCTTTGGCCATGAACTCCTCTACCAGCTCTACCCCTACCTCTCACTCTTCCTCCCCCTCTCATTCTCACCCTCCCTCTTCATCTTTCTCTCTCTGCAACGTCTTCCATTGTTGTTGTAAAACAAAAGGTTTTTGGCCAATTAGCTCATGTAGTGTCATTTTGAATGGCAGTGTTTTGAAATGGCAAACATGTGACTTTATGTCAGATTGTTGTGTCTTATGCAGAGAACCGTGTGCAGTGCATTTAAAAAGTTCCATTTTGAATTGCAAAATTTGTGTAAAGCAGAAAATGTGTTTAGACTTTTGGAGACTTGAGAAGAGGTTTTGGTCTCTGTGTGTCAGTTTAAATAATTGTGCTGTGCATGTCATTTTAGTGTGTTAGCAATTTGAAAAAACTGTAGTGATACTACGCTTAATGAGGTTGTCGATGCGGTCATGGACAGTAAAACTGTAATGTTCCAAGAGGAAGAAAACTTTTGTTGAGAGAAACTATCCCAGTACAGTATGTTTTAGACTTTGAGCAACCTGGACACACAATGGTGTATGTTCCAATACTTCAGATTCAAGAACTGTTTAAAAACTGATATTCTAAGCAAGATCTCAGAACCAAATATTGAGCCAAGTCACTACATGTCCCACCAAGATGGTTCATATTTCCAAGAAAATGACTTCTCAACAGGAGAACTTAAACTGTCACTCCAGCTGTATATTGATGATTTAGATATTGCTAGCCCACTTGGCACATCCAGAAAAAGTCACAAACTATCAGCAGTGTACTGGGTCCTTGACAATTTACCCAGTAAATATCGATCAGCCTTATACACTATACAGCTTGCCGTACTGTGTAAAGTGACAGACCTCCAAAAGTATGGTTACGTGGCTGTACTTGTACCATTATTACATGACATTCTTTTTCTTGAACAGGATGCCGTTTTCATTGAATCCATTGGTCAGAATGTCAAGGGAACCATCTTTTGTGTTTCAGCTGACAATCTTGCTGCCAATGGATTGGGGGAGTTTCTAGAGTCTTTCAAAGCGGAGTATGTTTGTAGATTCTGCATGGCCACCAACAAACAGTATCAGTCCAATGAAGTCCGAGAAGGAGCGTTTAGCCTGAGAACTAAAGCCAACCATGACATTAATGTACAAAATGTTGTGCAAAGTGATACTCTGAGCAGTCAGTTTGGTGTGAAAGCGGATTGTGTCCTGCGTGAGCCACTGCAGTATTTCCACCACATCATAGGTTTTCCACCTGATATACTTTATGATCTTTTGGAAGGTATTGTGCCTGTTGAGCTGTCTCATGATTTGCCTTAAGTACTTCACTTTCGATTATTTAAACAGGAAGATAGCATCGTTCCCATATCAGCACACAGACAAAGTTGATAGACCACAGCCCATTCCCAAGACATTCACCTCTAAAGGGACAATATGGGGGAATGGACATGAAAATGCCACTCTCCTCAGATTACTTCCATTGTTGGTGGGCAGTGAAGAGCCAGAGGATGATGGTTCATGGGCAGTGTTGATGGACTTGAAAGAAGTGGTAGAATTGGCGTTGTCCAGCGTTTACAGATGAGACCGTTGAGTATTTGCAGTGTGTCGTATCGAGTGAGTGGTGGCAATTATTGCTGATGAACAAAGGAGTCCGCTCATACTGAACGTTGATCATAAGGTTTATTCAGATCACAAGCTTCAGCATAAGTGACAGGTGACATGACACCCGGAGAACGGCGCCTCAGATTGGAATGGCCGTTCTGCCCTTTCTGTAGTCTAGCCCCTATTTATAAACAATGCAAAAAGATGCTCCCTCTTCTGGCCAATCACCAGTCTCCCCTGTCTACAACACACTTCCTGTCTGTTGTATGTGACATTACACTAAAACATTCCCTCTTGATACTAAAATGAACATTCTTTCAGTTCCATTTAAAAACATTTAACACCATCATAATCTCAATACACTACATTCCCCCCTTCGAGACGAACTAAAAGTCTCGAAAACAAACAGAATAGGATTATGACAAGTAACAATTTATCTTATTGAGTATCTTTAACATTAAACCAAAAACATTCTCCTCTAGAGTGTAAATACCTTTCTATGAAATATGAATAACTGTTTATGAAGTGTGAATACATTACTATCTTTATGAAGTGTGAATACATTACTATGAAATATGAACAAATCTCTATGGAGTGTAAGAGCGAAAAACTGTTTGGCAACCTTCCATCCATCAATCAAGACAGTAAAATTCTCTCACGGTCCCTCTGCCCCAGGCAACCACCTTCGGTACTCCAGATAACCTCATAAACAATGTAAATGCATTTGAAACTATGATGCAATTAAATACACATGTAAGCCCCTGCAAACAAAATCCTATCCAAAAACATCCACTCTAAGGCTGGTCAACCCATTGGACCCTAAAGTGGAACTCTCCCTGCCTAAATTCCCTGTCCCTAAACATCACCGAAATAAACAAAAACATCTAAGATCCTCACATGTATTCAATAACATCAAATATCCTTCTACAAAAATTAATCCCTAAGAATATGACACAATTATGTATTACACATGTCTATATTTCATTGCAGACACTGGAATGTAGTCCACTACACTTCATCTCCCCGTAGTCTCCTCTTCCAATGGACTGTTGATGATGGAATCGGCCACACCCTCCTTGTTTCATCTCCTCCAGTCATATTGTCCCTTCCCATGTTCCTGTTTGAGTATTTCAATCTCCACATGTCCCCCAAATGCTTCTGGAAGAAAAGAAAAAACCAAACAGTATCTTTTGCAAAACAACACTTTCAAATTGACCATCAATATCAACTAAGAATATAGAAATTATATATAAATGATGTATGAATCACATTAACCCATTCCCCCCTTTGATTCATAAATCATACTACAAATCACACTAATATTGAAAAAAATTTTTTGGGAAAAATGATCAAAATATCAAAAATGATATTTATCCATTCAGTTCCACTTGTCCATCTTCATCCAGATCAGGAACAGTCAACACCGGCATCTGAGTGTTGTCTCCAGGCATCACTCTCCAACCTATCTCAATATCATAGCTTTCTCAAAGGTCAGTAACAAATTACAAACATCACACAGTGTTATCAAAGCTGCCATTAAATGTAACCCATCACTGCCCCTACTGGCCTACCTGATCTTGCAACCAAGTCTTCTCAGATCTCCCAAACGCATCCCTTATATTCTTCAATGCATATATAACCCTAGTGATAATATCTGAACTATCTGGACTCAAAGTATCTACTAATATTACCAATATGATCTTTCCAAATGTTACACCATACCATGGAAAAAGTCCCCCCTTCTCCCTTAGATTTATCCTTCAATGATAGGCTTGAAGACTATGACATGTAGACATGTCTCTTTTCATCCAATTTCAAATATAGCTTCAGATTTCTGTGTCCGGTGCTACCCCTCTTATAATGGTAAAAACCTCATATGGAAGCTTCAACGTTGACATGTAACAACATCCTGTCCATCCATAGGGTAAGAATATATACGCTTTATCACCACAAACCCTCTAAATATCTCTAACATTCCCCATAGTCACATTGTCAGGCAAAAGCTAATCTTTTAACCATCAAAGTCCTGCTGTTCCTACTACCTGGAACATAAAAAGTTACATATTTCTCATTACTACCCTTAAGGTCATGCATACCCAAAGTTATCATATAACATCACAATCTGATATTCCCACAAACATACCCCTTACCTCATATGTTTTATTAGAACAAACAACTTTTAGCCCTCACTGGTTTCACCTCCAATACTTCAGTTACGCTGTTACCTGATTTTTCTTTACCATCCAACAAATTCACACAAGTTAATTCACTTAACCCAATAACACCTAAACCTAGGCTTAAACAAATGTTTGGACAACGACATTATTTTATCTGTTACTGATTATTGTTGCTGATACCACAGTCATGACAACGCATAAGATTGACACATACTTGATAGAGGTCGAGCGACCGTCTCTAACATGTTTGTCTGGAATTCTCAACAGACATGGACCCTCAAGATTCCTCACTGATCTTACAGAATGAGTTACTGGAACCAAAAATTCCTACCTGCCTATCTATCTCTAATTTTCACAACAGAAGAATCAAACCCATCCATTTAGTTTCTCTCTTCCCTAACGAGCGGTACTGATCAGATACCTCTCCTTGTCTGTCATTAAAATCAAAGACCTCATCCTGTACCTCCATGATAGTATCACTATTTCAGATGAATCTATATTGTTCTCTACTACTATCTGCTCTCCTATTTTAACCCTATTCGTACTATCATTGACAGCACTCTCCATCCGTAACATAAACCCCTGAGTCTAAAATTCCCCATTTAATTTCAGAAAAGTTGTCGGTGTCATACTTCCTACATTTGCTATTGCCATCGTATCATTAATCCCTTCCAAAGTTACCATTAAAGTAGTTGATTCAGTTGATGTATCAACCTTAATTACTTCTAGTGCGAAAGTTCCCGTTATCCTCTGTGTATTATCTACTGTTGGAGTGACTACTGTAACATATTCTTCCTGAACTCCTTTGGTGACTGTGAAACTTCAACAGATTTCAAATCTTCCATCATAAGCGTCACTTTACGAATTACATAGCCTTTTAACCAATAATTCTTAACTGGAACAACTTCTAATGCTTGCCCTAGATAAGTATACTTCTTCTCCATAATTATCTCTCCATGTGGGAGGAACGTCCCCATCCTAACCCTAATAAGTATTTTTCCTCTAAAATTGGTGCTGGAGCCATTGGCTCCCTTATAATCAAATGCGATATATTTATGGCTTTAATAACTATCAATGTTGAAAGAGTTAAATTGCTTCTCACTGTTGTTTTAATAGACTGAAGTGTTAATGTCCTTAGTTACCACATGTTTTTACATGTGGTCTATGGTTGTGAGGCTGGTTGAACGTACTGCCAAATTCTCTAAAACGACATTGGAGGTGGCTTATGGTAGAGAAATGAACATTACATTCTCTGGCAATAGCTCCAGTGGACATTCCTGCAGTCAGCATGCCAATTGCACACTCCCTCAAAACTTGAGACATCTGTGGCTTTGTGTTGTGTGACAAAACTGCACATTTTAGAGTGGCCTTTTATTGTCCCCAACACAAGGTGCACCTGTGTAATTATCATGCTGTTTAATCATACATACATGTACATATTACCTCAACTAACCGGTGCCCCCGCACATTGACTCTGTACCGGTACCCCCGTATATAGCCTCCCTACTGTTATTTTATTTTACTGCTGCTCTTTAATTATTTGCTATTTTTATTTTTTACTTATCTATTTTTTACTGAACACGTTTTTTTCTTTTTTCTTAAAACTGCATTATTGGTTAAGAGCTTGTAAGTAAGCATTTCACTGTAAGGTCTACACCTTTTGTATTTAGCGCATGTGGCAAATAAAATGTGATTTGATTTGATTTGTCAGGTGGATGGATTATCTTGACAGAAATGCTCACTAACAGGGATGTAAACAAATTTGTGCATACAATTTGAGTGAAAAAAGCTTTTTGTGCATATGGAAAATGTCTAGGATATTTTATTTCAGCTTCAGCTCATGAAATATGGGACTAACACTTTACATGTTGCGTTTATATTTTTGTTCTGTATATTTATATATAATATATTAGAATATTTTTAATGTCGAATAAATTGTGACATAATTTTTTGAATCTAGACATACTCCATATTTGAGAGCACGCTATAAAGAGTAGAATGACATCAAGATGTTGTCTGTATCATGTTCACGGATCATAGGGACTTACAGGAGGCATGTATAGGTCTAAAGAAAGGGCCTAAAATGGCCACTTTCATTATGATTTTCAAAAATATTGTTTGTAATACAAATGTAAAAACATTAAAGTGGATGCTACCATGATTACGGATAATGAATCGTGAGTAATGATGTATGGGAATGTTGTAGAGGCATAAATATCATACCCCCCCAATAAATGGCTTGGGGGTATGACCTTTGTACCTCTGTGGCTTTCTTACTCATCATTAATCATGATTCATTCATGATTAACCATAATCATGGTAGCATCCACATGAATTTAGAAGTGTTTAGAGACATATTCTATTATTTGTTGCAATAAAAGTGACTCCAAAATGACACAATACATGATTTACCATTCATTTCTATTGGGCACAATATATGCCAAACACAACCAAAACAAACTGCAAATGCATCCAACAAGTTTGTAGAGTCACAAGCTTGATGTAGTCATTGCGTGCTAGGAAAATGGAACCAAATACAAAAACATTTGACTACTTTAATACACTTTAAATGCATTTGTCCAAATACTTATCACACCTTAAAATGGGGGATACATAAAGTGCTTTCATTTTCTAAACTCTAAAAACATATGTATGAAAATACTCTCATATAAAAGGTGACATTCTGTACTGTTGCCTCATATGAAACATTTAATCTCAAATCCAAAATGCTGGAGTGTAGAGCCAAATTATAAGTTTTAGCTTCACTATCTAAATAAATACTTAGGGGATTGTATATCTGGTCGGTTCCTGCAACTGTACACTTGGGTATGACTTACATAGTATTAAAATGTATGCACTCACTACTGTAAGTCGCTCTGGATAAGAGCGTCTGCTAAATGACTAAAATGTAAATGTAAAATGTTACTTCTAGTTTCCCCAAAGAAAAGTTGTCTTTGCTTGTACTTCCATCTATCACCACTAGTGTCACTTTTTCCCAACTCTCAGTCCTATCTCTAATCCCTGACTTTCAAACTTTTGATTATAAAAAATACACCTATAATTACCTTGATCTCCCTGCTGGGAACTGTAAATATAGATACTCAATCACCCTCAATCTTCTCTTATCATTCAGCAACACATACTTTCTCAATGCATCTGCTCCTAACAGATCTAAACTCCTACCATATCTTCCCACTAAACTTTAAAATGTCCTTCCCCACTGTTCTCTCTCTCTTACTACTAACTTTGAAACTTAGCTTACTGTCTTAGAGTTCCTTCAACCTAGTTCTCCTAACTTATTTTAATCTAATCTTTTCCTCCTAACCTTTAAAAACCTTTTCCACTGATTTATTCACAAAATCCCTTTACCACCAATTTTTTAGAATATGTGATTGGGAAAGTCCCCACCTGCTTCTGACTCATTACACACAGACTTGGCAAACGACTAAACACCTTTTAGCCTAGCCTGAAATCCCTTGGTGTAAGAATGTAACCCAGAATAACAGTCACCCCTTTTAACTTTATTTTTCAGACAGATTGTCTAATAGGCAGTCTAATAGATTATCATCCTTCCTATGATATGATCTTTTTAAGCCAATATGATTCCCAAAAACCCTACTTTTTAAAATCCTCTACCAGACAGCCGTTTAGTGTACATCCTATTGTACAGTTCAATTTAAACAATGCATCTCTTCCCAACAATGCAATAGGTATATGCTCTAATATTAGTATCTTAAGAGTAATTAACTGTTTTACTACCTCAAATCCCTATCCTAATTAGTTAATTTTACATAGTGAGATGTTTAACCTCTTTAGGCTCAACACAGATAAGTTTTTACACTATTCACTATCACTTCTCATAGTCCTCTGGTTTTACTTCAATTGTTAGCTATTTTCTCTTCTTCTCTAATCGGTGCTATCAGCTGACACCCCCCTTCCGGATCTTCTAGGCACTAACAGGTGATCTCGACTGCCCCTGTATCTTCCTTTGTTGTTTTCTCCTGGCGCATTTCCATCACAGGTAAAGGGACCAACCTGTCCATAATTATAACAGTCTTCTGAAAGTTGCTGGAAGTGTAGCTGAAATCTTCCTCCTCCTTCTAAGCCTTCTCGTCCTCTTCCTCTCCAATTCTGTGTCTGTCCAGAAACTGGCTGTGGATATGGAACATTTGGTACCCCCCTTGGCTGGTACAATTGCATTTGATATTGTTCAGTTGAAGCTGTAACAGTGATTGTTGATTTGGTTCACTCTGATTCTTCATAACCAAAACTACTTTTCTCCTTCTCCTTCTCCAATTCTTGGGATCCTTTTCTCAGCAGTTTCTCCTCTTCTGTATCTTCAGCTGTGTTACTTCTTCTAAACTATTTGCTTTATCCAGGCATGATAAACATCGGTCTATATCTCTATTTCTTCTTTGCTAGTCATTGTAGGATAAAATCCTCTTGAACATAAAGCACCTTTAATCTCCAAATCTTCATCGCTTTCTTCATCTTTGCTTTCATCAGAGATCAAATCTCTAGTATCCTTCTTCTTTCCTCTCTTGCCAACTTCCTTCTGATCACAGAGTCATATCCACCCATGACCTCTTCATCATCCTCATCTTCTTTAAGTTCCATCCTCCTTAACCTCCCTCTTTTCTTCCAGACATCTCATTTTCTTCCTTCTGGAGTTTTGATTCATCTTCATCGTCGTTTCTGCTTGTCCTCTATCTATTATTCGTTCATCTTCCTCTCTGATGCAACAATCACCCTGCTGGATGATCACTGAAAGCTGAGGATAAACATCCCTAAGCTCTCCTTCCTTCTCATAAGGTGGGGGTCTTTTCGCCGAATCCGTATGTGAGAAAGGTATACCAACTTCTACTCCTAGTTTCTCTGTCGACTTCTCTTCCTTTAGCCTTTTCTCCATACCTTTGCTTCCCTTGTCGTTGGTATCTTTCATCAGTTTTTGTCCTTCATCTTCAAACAATTTAAGAACACACAGCTCCCTTTGTCTCTTCTCTTTACGTCGTTCCTTTTGTTTTCCCTTCTTCTGATCTGCCTTGTAAATTGACAGAAGCACTTTCATGATGTTGATGCCGTCAGGGTTAAGAGTCCCTTCCACTGGCCATGGTTGTTCAATGTCAGGCCAACGTTTGTTCCATTTGCCGGATAATCTCGCAATACCCTTAACTAAAGGATTACTATGTTCCACTATATCAACCGGTGTAATAACTTTCATATAGCCTTGCTGTCCTTTCTCCCCATTGTAACTACTCTTTTATATTCCTTTATTATGAATTATCTTATTTTAGACTATATAGCCTATGGCTTCCCCCCTGTAATTATTAATATAACCCTAACAACTCCAAAAAAGAAAAAAAATATTTTTTTTTTTTTTTTTTTTTTTAATAAATCAATTAAAAATCATGAATAATTAAAACCAATTTTTATTCCTATATCCTATGTCACCAATTTATCAATTAGTGGTGGCTATCTTACCACAACCCATCAAATGCAAATAGTCAACTTCAGACTAAAATACCCATAAACAAAGCCTGTAACCCCTTGCTCTATAACCCCTTGCCCTATAAGCACCTAATTATCTTAAATTTACAGAATAATGTCAGTCCTTGATTCCCAACACAACTCCAATCAAACCCCAGTGATGCACATAGCCTCCAAAATGCAATTTTTAATTAATCATTTGCCAAGCCTATGCAAAATTGTCATAACATCACATATTTTGTAAGGGATGATTTTGTGAACTAGCCTGATATCTGATCCTCTGCCTGCGTCACACCTTGTCACGTGACGCACGTCAGCACTTCCTGTATCTCCTCTCTCCTCTGGTTCCTCTCAGATGACAAAAGAACAGAGACACAGGAAAAGATTTTAGTAGTTAATGCAATCACTGAGTTATTTCAAGCATATTCAATATTCCTTCGTTCATATTCGCTTCAAGACTTAATTTAATTCATTACGTATTTTATTTTAATCCGTCATTTAACTCAGGACTAAATAGATCGCTCAAAAACATTTTTATTTAATTTTAATCCGTCATTTAATTTAATTCATTATACTTCGCCAACATATATTTAATTTATAAATTCAATAGGTCACAAAACAAGTTTCATCTTTAACCATCCGCCGTTTAAACTAGAATACTCGTGTCAAAATATATCTTCTCTTTGTTTCCTCGTCTGTGTCTATTTCTCTCCCTGCGACACGCAGGCCCCCAGAAATATGACCCTGTACCCACAATCCCCTTTGTTGTAGTTTTAGCATCCCCTCGTGGTGTAGTTTAGTGCCGTAAACCAAAACGTGTCCTAATCTCGTGCCATAAACTCCCCCTTTCTGTAGTGTAGTGTCGCAAAATTAAACGCATGCGCAAATGCATTCAATGATACGATTCCCGGACAATAGAACGATAGCATTACGCTACAGCTTCACTATTTTATACCCTATACTCACACAATTACACATAACAGAGCTCACATTTGCGTAGAACTTTAAATTCTACACACACATACATATTTTAAGAGGCTTAGTCCATCGCAATGGGACCTCTAAGGATACATTAGCATGTAGCACACAACACAATTAGCATTTAGCATTAGCCGCCATGTACCATGTAGCATGAAACACACTCCCATTTAGCATTAACCTTAGCCTTAGCCTTTAGCTAACTGCGGCCTACCACGCCCTAAGTAACCTTGCATTGTGCCCAAATCATTATTTATATATCTCCGTCTAACTTTATGCTGCCTTGAGCCATGAATATCATATCGAGCGGTTACCCCCAACATATCTCCCGTCGGCTATAAGAGGAGTATAACATACAATATCATCGTTCACGTCATAGTTCCCAGAACCAACCTGACAAAGTCTAATACGTCGCCCAGGATTTGTAGCCCACTCCTGCGAGTCGCCCCCGCTGGGGGTCTTTCCAGATTCACAATGCTCTAATATTGTATACGTATATCTGCATTTTATTCACTACCAATCCATTGTTCTAGACTTCCTATTATTTACCGTTTACCCATCAACCAAATTTAGAATATTTATTTCAGCCTCCTAGTCAACAGCAATAACGCCACCCGAGGCACGGTCGTAATGGTACATTCCTCCAGTGTACACAAGCAGTAACAAAACTAACAACTTAGCTGTGAGGAACACTCACCCTTGTCTGGTCATGACTCCAGACCGAAGTCAGCTTGGCGGCTACGAATGAGCAAAGGAGAGATGCAGACCAGCCCCACGTTGGGCGCCATTTGTCGTATCGAGTGAGTGGTGGCAATTATTGCTGATGAACAAAGGAGTCCGCTCATACTGAACGTTGATCATAAGGTTTATTCAGATCACAAGCTTCAGCATAAGTGACAGGTGACATGACACCCGGAGAACGGCGCCTCAGATTGGAATGGCCGTTCTGCCCTTTCTGTAGTCTAGCCCCTATTTATAAACAATGCAAAAAGATGCTCCCTCTTCTGGCCAATCACCAGTCTCCCCTGTCTACAACACACTTCCTGTCTGTTGTATGTGACATTACACTAAAACATTCCCTCTTGATACTAAAATGAACATTCTTTCAGTTCCATTTAAAAACATTTAACACCATCATAATCTCAATACACTACAAGTGTAAAATTATTGACCACAGACAGATTCTTAAAGAGATCTTCCCTGAATATAAACTTTGCCCTAAACATCACTATGTCGAGCACTATCCCAACCTTATTAAGTGTTTTGGGCCCTTGGTGCACATCAGGACTATGCAGTTTGAGGGCAAACATTGTTTCTTCAAAAGTGTTGTACACCACACACAGAACTTTAAGAACATTTTGAAGACAGTGGCAACCAGACACCAGTACATGATGGCATATCATCTCAGTGCTCCATTGTTTTTCACACCACAGACCCAAACATCTAATGTTAACTCTATCCTAGTTTCAACACTACCAGAAGTAGCTCAAGTATACATTGGGGGACAGACGACAAGCAACACAATCTACACTACATCGAAGGTCACCGTTGATGGCATGTCCCTGGCATGTTTGTCAGTTGGAGTCAATGGGGGGGCTGCCTCAGTTCTGCAAAATTGCTCAGATATATCTTGTGAATAACAATGTTTATTTTCTCTGCGCCTTTTAGTGGAAGGAGGAGATACAAGTTCTACAGCTGACACAAATACTTTCAGATGTCTTCCCCAGAGCGCCTCAATAGGTGGCTGCCAGAAGTATTTCCCATGCCTACTTTTGCATTAGAGGTAGAGTTGAAGCTTGGAGAAGGAAATGCTGCCTTGGAATGGAAAATATATTCAGTTGTCTAGAGACCAAAAACATGACATCTTAGAGGAAGTTGCTACTACTGTGTACAGTTTCAAGGCTTACCCAAATGACAGAGATAGGAAAGGCAGCTGAAGCTCTTGTTACGAAACACCCCTGTCTGAAAGAGGCAGGATCTGACACTGGGTGGAATGGATGGAAGAACAGCATCAAATTCAAGACGGGTAACTACAGAACCAAGTTGAGGAGAGCAGGTTGTCAGGAGGTCTCCGTAAACGCAGGAAAAAGAAGCAGAAGCAATCCAGAGAATGAACCACCACACTCAAACATAAAGAGACCTAAGCGGGCTGAAGCTAACTTTCTGCCTAACTTCCACCTTGGAGAGGACTCGGGAGTCTTGAAACGCTGAGGCAGGAAATGGTCCAAGAAGTTCAGAAGACTGAAAGGAATTTACCCCTGATCGATATGAAGATGCAGACCACATTCACCCTGCAGGGCCAGGATATAGTCACCAACACACCACCTGTAAAGGAGTTCCTTGATCTCTGGCCTGCTCTGCGCATGGTCGCAGGTCAAATTGCAATGCTGTTTTTACACATTTTACCTGCTTTAATATATTAGTTATACTTAATTAAACTGTGATACCGTGTTCCAAACTTGTGATAACTTCTAAATACTATCCTTTGTTGTCTGTCTATTCCAAATGTAGGTGTTTGCAGAGTTCCAGCGAATTACAAACCAGAACCTGCCAAACATTTTATATGCTGAGATTGACCGTCACACCCCTCAGTTGATGACCTTGTATAGACAGAGGGCATCGAAGACTGAAAGGACTGCTGACGCTTTGGTAGAGAGGGGTGAAGAGATAGGCGAGTTGCCAGCAGAGATGAGTGAATTACAAGAAGGGAGCAGTGAAATATCTGCTGGGGTTTAGGCTAGCTACCCCTTATCAATAAGTGGTTGCACAGATTTAGATTTTATCCCAGCTATATATAGGCTAGATAATGATACTGATACATGCATTGTTAGGCTTACAGTGGATTGATGCATGTTGCATATAATTGCTATTGGAATGCATAATTGCCATGGTGTTTACATCAAATGCAACGGTGCTAAAAACTTTATAAAAAAACAGCGGAATATGCTACAGTTGCCAGAAGTAGCCCTACCATGTAAGAGGAGGACACGCTTCTTAGAACCCAAAATTGTATGAGTACTCACAAAAAACAAATGGGTTAAAAATAACCGAACCGATAAGCCAACTATGGGTCACTATAGCACCTAAACAAAGAGGTGTAAAGGGTTTGCACTCAAAAATATGTTGCATAAAGCTTACTTCATTATTCAATGTTATTTTGTTTACTGCACCAGCCAAGCTTCTGGGAGAGCGCGATGGTTGTCTTTTGATTAGTCACTATAGCACCTAGAGTTGGGTTATTTGAATCCAATCCATTAGGCTATCCCAATAGCCGTTTTATAATAACCCATTGATAATATTTGTTTTTATTTTATTTTCTTTGTTTATCATTTTCATGTCCTAATAATAATAATTCCAAAATCCATTCTTACATTTAAAACCCTCTGTCATTCTGATTGGCCTACTAATGAGGAATGACATTGCTTTGCTTTGCAAATATGCATTTATTAAACAGTAAACAAATAAATAACTACATGTCATATTCATTTTTGTGCATTTAACTAATAGCATTTAATTTCTGGCACTCAACTCTGTCCCCTATACATGTTTTATTGATGGGGCATTACTACCACATACCAGTTAAATTTCTATCTACTACCAAACGAATGTGAAGGCAGCCTACAAAGAGGGCTTCTTTATAAACACACAAGGAAACACACACCATGGAGACATTGGGAATGCATTCAAAGAGACTCCAGAAAGCCTTCTTATACTAGTTAAGCTCTCACTAACGGGTGGAACAAATAAAGCCTCTTACAAGGCACGCCCCAAATATGTTACTGAGCTAGAAACTACAATGCACCCCCTAGTGGTCAAAAGGTTTTTGGTGCTCCAAAAATACAGTATGGTACTGTTCTGTGGGATGGACTTACAGTACCATTCAAAAGCAATTCCTTTCCCGCCCATACATATTTCCCACAATGAAACAAAAAAACGACTGGAATATAACTTTTGAGTAGCCGACAATGGTTGGAGGGACTTTCTCCTGGCGATGCATACACAACATGTTGTAGAAACTCGCAAGTAGAGGCAGACTCCCATGGGTATTTTATATTGTACACATAAAAAAGTTGAAAGCAGCAATCCACAGCCTTGAGTAGGATCTCCTGCTCAGAGGTGGCTCCGTTGAAAATGAGGAAAGCCTGAGAGCAGTGGTGTTTGTTGCCCAGCTGCAGGACTAAGGGCTCCTCCCTCCTCGCCGACTTCTCCAGATACTGCACCATGTTGGTTCCGACCTGAAAAAGTCACAACAAAAGTGCATCAGTTGTTTTAGAATGTTGTTTATGTACCTCATAAATTGTCCAACATAGCATGTAGGTGATCACGTTTTTAAAGTTGACAACTATTTGAAATGACTTCATTGACAAACTTCCATCTGTAGCATTTGCAGGTTGGCAGCATTGTAAATATGGTCACATATGTATTATTATAAATTGGGTAGTTTGGGTCCTGGATGCTGACTGGCCTTATTACTTAATTATTGTTTAACACTTACAGGTTGCACATCTATGAAGACCCGCTTGGCCTTTTCACAGGTGGGGGCGAAAGGTTTTGCCTTCCACTCTGTACGGTGATAGGGGCAGGATGGCAGGGATCACCTTCAGGGCCACATCACCACGTGCATCTAGAGGAAAACCACATTTGAAACGTATCTCAGAATTAGAAGTTAGATCAAAAGCAGCACAAGAAAGAGAAACTCCTCCACAGGTCACGTAATGTCTTACCCGGTGTCAAGGTTTCCTCAGAGTCTGGGAAAAGGTTGCTGGCCTTCTTCTCCTTTCTGGGGAAGAGGAGGACCTTCTCCGCTATCAATGGGAGCCAAAACTCGTACAGTCCTGTGATACCTAAATGGACATTTTGAACATGAAATTAGAACAAGCTACATAATTACACATTTGGAATCTATACCCTAATCATTTACCATTCATTCCCACGGGGGGCCAGTATGAAAAATTAAAAAAGAATGTATGCACTCACTAACTGTAAGTCGCTCTGGATAAGAGCGTCTGCTAAATGACTAAAATGTAAAAATTGTAATGAATAAATTCAAGTTATAGTAGCCATTCCTGGGGTTTCATATATTCTCGGCCACTCCAGCATTATCTCCTGTAGAGTTTTGCTGCTGTTCTCCTGAATCCATGCCGCCCGATGTAGTATGGTGACCCTCATAAATGCTTCGACCTGGTTTGGTGGATCTCAGTTACTCTTTAGCCACTACGTCATGCGGAACACCTCCAACTCTGTCAACTCTGATGGTGAGGGTAAACACAATCCTTATTACAAATTAATTATTCACTCTGAATACCTTATGTTAATTAAGAAACCAAGGAATAAACAGTACAGAAACCCCCAACCTGGAGGACCAGGGACTGCTTTGTCTGCCTCCTACCCTTCGACCTGTCCGGCTTGGTTGCACCTGCAGGGTGTGATAACTCAAAGGGTCATCGGAGTACGCAAGCCTCTCTACCGCGGCAAGGTGAGAGTCCAGGAGAGGACAGCAAACATGACATTTACTTACGTTATTTGATTTTAATTTGAGTTGATTCTTGCATTTACTTGCATATCCACGCCCCATCGTCTTTCAGACAACGGAGTTCTGAGATCAGTGCCATGCCCATCTCTTTTTTTTTGTCCCGAAGTCGGTCTTAGTGGAGAAAGAATTCCAGCTATTTGATCAAGTGATCATTCAATCAATGATCATTGTTAAGTGATCATTCAGTGATCATTGTTAAATTATCATTCATCGATCATTCAGTGATCCGTTTTATTCCATGCCTTTACTCACATTTCACCAAACTTCTCCATCATGTAGGTGACCAAGATGTGCACCATCTTGCAACGCTCTGAGTGGCTCAGGTGGTTTTCTTGATCCAGGGAGTGGAGAATGGCGGGACCATCAGGGTTGGATTTTTCTGGTATTTTACATTTACATTTACATTTTAGTCATTTAGCAGACGCTCTTATCCAGAGCGACTTACAGTTAGTGAATACATTTTTTATTTATTTTTTATACTGGCCCCCCATGGGAATCGAACCCACAACCCTGGCGTTGCAAACGCCATGCTCTATCAACTGAGCTACATCCCTGCCGGCCATTCCCTCCCCTACCCTGGACGACGCTGGGCCAATTGTGCGCCGCCCATGAGTCTCCCGGCCACTCTCTGAGTGGCTCAGGTGGTTTTCTTGATCCAGGGAGTGGAGAATGGCGGGACCATCAGGGTTGGATTTTTCTGGTATTTTCCTGATGTCCTTCTGAATTAAACAAACACATATTTTTGATGACATATTTCAATACAATTTTCTACTGTGTTCAAAGTTTACTTTAAGAAAGACAATGAGTGAAAAGACTTACAAAGTTTGTAGACACTCCACTGGCTTGGGTGACAAGGGTCGCAGTCTCACCGGCTTGGGTTGCCGATTGTGAGGCTGCGTTGACGGCAGCATGATCTTGGTAAGGATCCTTTTTGTGGAACGGGTGGACGTTATTCTTATTCTTTTTTTGTTTTTGTTAAAATTTGATGTACCTTTTTAAAAAACAAAATATGAGCAATATAAGGCAAATCGATCTAACCTCACAAACGTTGCAGAGGTGGAAGGAACATGCAGCCATTTAATAACCAAGAATTGGTCTATGCTATATACAGTTATGCTGAAAAAAATTGGTGTGTGTGTGTGGCAGAGTTGGAGTCAATTGCATTCTAATTCCAGTTAATTCAGGAATTTACTGGAATTAAAACAGAATTGACCCCAACCCTGTTTTTTGGCCTGTGTGTTACTGTGATACTAAAAGAGCCTATAGCGTAGTGGGGAATAATAGTAGTCATCCTCACTATTGAATGTCCTAAATGCATGTAAAGGGTCGACATCATACAACTGACTAACACTTAGTGCCTCCAGAATATGACCAGGTGTCACCGCATAGGCAAGGTAATGATAGGTGAAACCTATCGTTACCCATCTTTGAATGATTAATTTCACTTCGGCGTCGGCTGCAACTGGTTTTATAAGACCAAACTGGGGTTCTCCATCTGTGGAGCATAACGCCAGCACAGTCATTCAAATCAAATCAAATCGAATGTATTGGTCACATACACAGGGTTAGCAGATGTTATTCCGAGTGTAGCGAAATGCTTGTGCTTCTAGTTCCGACAGTGCAGCAATATCTAGCAAGTAATATCTAACAGTTCCGCAACAAATACCTAATACACACAAATCTAAGTAAAGGAATGGAATAAGAATATATAAATATATGGATGAGCAATGTCATTGCCAGAACGGCATAGGCTAAGATGCAATAGATAGTATAGAATACAGTATATACATATGAGATGGGTAATGCAAGATATGTAAACATTATTAAAGTGGCATTATTAAAGTGACTAGTGTTCCATTTATTAAAGTGGCCAGTGATTTTCAAGTCTGTATGTAGGCAGCAGCCTCTCTGTGCTAGTGATGGCTGTTTAACAGTCTGATAGAAGCTGTTTTTCAGTCTCTCGGTCCCGGCTTTGATTCACCTGTACTGACCTCGCCTTCTGGATGATAGCGGGGTGAACAGGCAGTGGCTCGGGTGGTAGTTGTCCTTGATTATCTTTTTGGCCTTCCTGTGACATCGGGTGCTGTAGGTGTCCTGGAGGGCAGGTAGTTTGCCCCCGGTGATGCGTTGTGCAGACCACACCACCCTCTGGAGAGCCCTGCGGTTGTTGGCGGTGCAGTTGCCATACCAGGCGGTGATACAGCCCGACAGGATGCTCTCAATTGTGCATCTGTAAAAGTTTGTGAGGGTTTTAGGAGACAGGCAAAATGTCTTCAGCCTCCTGTGGTTGAAGAGACGCTGTTGCGCATTCTTCACCACACTGTCTGTGTGGGTGGACCATTTCAGTTTGTCAGTGATATGTACGCCGAGGAACTTTAAACTTTCCACCTTCTCCACTGCTGTCCCTGGCCGATACTCTGTCCCATTCACTCTTACCCATGATGGAACATATATTTCCTTGATAAAAGGAATACCATCAAGCCCATAAAGGACGTCTTTGAAACCTTCTACGGAGGACAGTGTGGAGCTATGTCCAGTTGCAATTTCTATGTCTTTTGTGAAAAGCTTGCCTGACAGAAGGCGGTAGCACAGCATCATCTGGTGTCTGAATGCATTGGTCTGACAGACAATATGGCTTAACCTTTTGAAAAAACTGTGCTTTGTCTCAAATCGCATTGTCCAAAAGTGCACTAGTGGCCCAAGCGTCCTGAAAGCTCTTGGGTAGTGCAGCATGAAGTGATGCTTTGGCTTCAGGTGCAAATGGGGAAAAAGCTAAAGGAATAGTGTGTGGTGGTCTTGAATTATATTTTGAGGGGGAGAATATAATGCAGAAGTCCCCAATGCTTGTTTCCAGAGAGTACCTTGTCACCAATAACAAGAGGAAGAAATCTTAAGTAGTAGTTAATAGAATTGCGCAACAGTTGCGTTCTCTACGGTCTGTGCACACAACTCCTCTTTGTGCACTGCACTCTGCACTAGCAACAACAACTATGGGCTATGAAGCTTTCATTGTATCCGAATAAAGCATTGAGCCCCAAGTTATCCCAACAAACCTGGACAACACTTATTTTGACTGTACCAGACATTTCTGGCGCCTCAGCAGATATACTCTAGATCCTTGATATCAGAAACAATACGCTTAAGGACTGAAACGATGCCATAAGTTTTCCCATCATCTGCTTTATACACCGCTAACAAAAAGCATGAAGAGACGGAAGACAGTAGCTGAGAGGGCAAGCTTTTTATCAGAAAGTAAATCAAACCCAGTTTATGCACTGAAGTATTGGGGCCTAGCGGAGTCACAGTCTCACAATCGTCATTATAAAGCACCAGGGGGATGGACAGCTCTGTGGAGAAGAGGGGATGGTGTTTATACAGCTGTCCATGGTGATAGTCATGCAGTGCACCCTCACTATTTTGCTGGTATTTCAAAACTGTTTTCATAGTGTCTGGAGTCTCAAAAATTGTTTTCATTAAAGGACGCAAAGGTATGTATTGAAATGTGGGTCACACTTTACTTGACACCCAGCATCATAACATGTTATGACCCGTTATGACCCGTGGTTATGACATGGTCATAACCATGTCATAATATGTCATAACAGCTGACATAACTTGTCATAACCTGTTATAATATGGTCATAACACTGTCATGACATATTTAGACCTGCTGTGATATATATTGCGTTATTTTCTGGCTGGTTATGACACCTCCATAAGAGTGTAAAAACACACAAAACCTACCACGGTAACTATTTTATGATTGGTTATGACACATACATAAGAGTGTCAAAACCCACAAAATGTACCACACAACACAAAACATTCTATTACACCATAGCCTATGTGTCAACAGTATGTTTATGTTATATTTTTATTTAAATTTACCATATTAAATTATCATTGTAATTGCGCACACATTGATGTCATGCACCTAACCCAATGCTCTGTTGCTGATGACTGGGATGAATGCAGGAGCAGATTTCAGGAGCAGGACACGACACCCTCTTTTTGACTGATATCAGGGCATGTACGTGATAGGCCTATCTGGCTTATATGATTATGATGGTCATAATGCTTCTTGACAGTGTCATAAAGTGTATTTTCTTAGTCCAAGTAAGGTGACACAGGATGGTCATAATGCTTCATGACAGTGTCATAAAGTGTATTTTCTACAAGTGATTTAAAATATAATGGGGAAAAAAAACATGACTGTAAAGAATACATTACAACAACAACAAAGGATTTAAGAAACAAACTTTCAAACGAAAGGAAACTTCTTGGCAGGAAAAAACGAATTTGAATAAATGTGGGTTTTGACACTCTTATGTAGGTGTCATAACCAGCCATAAAATAATGCAATATATTACACAACAGGTGTAAATATATGAGTCATGACAATGATATGACCATATTATAACAGGTTATGACAAGTAATGTTAGCTGTTATGACATTATGACATGGTGATGACCATGTCAAAACGTGTTATGACACTGGGTGTCAAATAAAGTGTTACCGAAATGTGTCCTGTACCGCAACCTGTTTTACTGTGCCTGACGTTGACTATAGTTGTTGCACGTAGGAAACCCCAGGGAAGTTTTCTACCTGGGGTTGGATGAAAAACCTTGTCTCAGTAAAGTACTTAATTTGTCTGTACTCCGATTCAAGAGCCCTCAATGGCTCAGCTGCCCTTTCAAACTGACTCATTAAAACATTAACCTCTGGGTCATTTTGGTGCCTAAACCTTTGCAGCAATGACAAGGTCTTACTCTGCAAGCTTAGGGTTGTGGTTAAGGGTCAGGGTTGAACCGGGATTTAGACATGACGCTAGGGTTAAGGTTGTGGTCCCCTGATCCTGTTGCTAACTTAACCCCTGACGATCCTAACTTCATTTCCTCCCCTCCCCTACATTGTTTCAAGCTTACAGTGCCGTGAAAAAGTATTTGCCCCCTTTCTGATTTTCTCTATTTTTGCATATTTATGATTCTGAATGTTATCAGATCTTCAACCAAAACCTAATATTAGATCAAGTGAACCTGAGTTTACAAATAACAAAAAAAAAGTATACTTATTTTATTGATTTAATTAACAAAGTTATGTAATACCCAATTCCCCTGTGTGAAAAAGTAATTGCCCCCTTACACTCAATAACTGGTGGTGCCACCTCTAGCTGCAATGACTGCAACCAAATGCTTCCTGAAGTTTTTGATCAGTCTCTCACATCGCTGTGGAGGAATTTTGGCCTACTCTTGCATGCAGAACTGCTTTAACTCAGCAACATTTGTGGGTTTTCAAGCGTGAACTGCTCATTTCAAGTCCTGCCACAACATTTCAATTGGGATTTGGTCTGGACTTTGACTAGGCCATTCCAAAACTTCAAATTTGTTGCTTTTTAACTATTTTCATGTATACTTGATTGCGTGTTTTGGATCATTGTCTTGCTGAATGACCCAGCTGCGCTTCAGCTTCAGCTCACAGACGGATTGCCTGACATTCTCCTGTAGAATTCTCTGATACAGAGAAGAATTCATGGTTGCTTCTATTAAGGCAAATCGTCCAGGTCCTGAGGCAGCAAAGCATCCCCAAAGCATCCCCATGCTTGGCCGTTGGTATGAGGTTCTTACTGTGGAATGCAGTGTTTGGTTTTCTCCAGGCATAATGGGACCCATATCGTCCAAAATGTTTACTCAATTTTACCATACTGATTTTTTGCCAGTCATGTTCACAGGCAGAAAAACACTACAGGCAGTGAACTGATCCTCTGGCTTAAATGTGACACCTGACTGGAGAATGAGGTTATTGTATGGAGGACAGGCAGTTGTGGAAGTCCCAATTTTCATCCCGTCACCTCCAGACGCTCAGACTCCTAATTATCCTTACACCTCTCAAGAGTAGTAAAAATAAGAGGGTAATGTTCTGTGTGTGTGTGTGTGTGTGTGTGTGTGTGTGTGTGTGTGTGTGTGTGTGTGTGTGTGTGTGTTAGGGTGGGTGAGTGAGTGGGGGTCAGTGCAAAAAGTATCTTGAGAAGCAGGTGTGAAGAGTCAGTGAAAATAGTCTCTAAGGTGCAGGTGACCATCTGTGGTATACTGCATAATCAGATGTTCTGGGTAGGGCTGGACGGTTGCACCGGTTTTCGTTCTTACTGTGCTTTTTCTCCCCATAAGCTCGCTTGACCCATCTCCGGTCTGCTGATGCAATCAGGTCCTCAAACTCAGGGAAGCGCCAGGGTGGAGAGGTTATTAAAAATGCATCCGGGTCCTCTGGGTCTTTCTCCACATCAGACATCATGTCTTCAGTTGCCCCCGCAAAGCGCAGCTTCTCTTCAGCAGAGTTATTTTGACCAACTGCCCAGAGCCTGTGAAATTACAGGAGACAATAAGTTATTTTGCCCAATAAACAAACGGTCTTGAATGCTGGAATTTCAAAGCTAAAAAAAGCACACACTAAAATCAGTGGGACAAGTCTCAACTTTTCAAAACAGTACTGCATTTAAAATGTATGGATTGTTTTACATATAAGTGATAATGCCAGAGAAGCCGATGTTTGGAGGATATATTGATACAGGTGTTGTTAGGCCCAAGACGAAGTCAAACTGAGCCAATATCTCCTCCAAACACTGGCTTCAAGGGCATTATCACTTTTATACAAGGGGTTACCAACATATTCAAATAATGATTGACATATTTTCATTAAACATTACTTTGATGAATTTATTTATACTATTTCATCCTTCCATAAGATATAGTCCCGACTCAAATCTAGGGTTGCTACCCAAGCCGGCTGGTCGTTCGTTCTATCAGTTCGGTTGCTAGAGACGCGACCGAGTACTTCAGTCTTTTTGTTCTGTATCTATGGACGCAACCCAGTCGTTTGTTCTAAATGTTCTATTGCTATACTGGCTGGCAACGTTCTTATCCCTTGCTTGCTAGCAAGCCAACTACGGCTAACTTACAGTCACGTCAAAAAGTGCAGCCAGAATAACAGCAAAGTACCTGCATTTGCATTTGTTTAAGCTGTTTTCTAGTGACATTTATTTGGATACATCCATAACAATGAGCTAATGAGGCGCGATTTCACGTGGCATAGAAAATGTGCTCACTCGTCAGGACACTGTTGTTCAGAGGAGCTAGCCAACAACACAATCACTTCAAACTGAAGCTGGAAAGACTGCAAACTAGCTGAACTTCGTTTAGTTTCACCTTTTTTCAATTGACATTTATTTTATATATCCATAAAAATGATGCCAGCTGATTCATGATTTCAACTGGCTGAGAAAAGCTGCATGCCTTTCTTGTCCCGACTCCTTCATTTCAATGGAACAGCAGGTTGCTTGGTTGGACAGTGGTATGGCAGAGTTTTCAAATCATGTTAATTTGATTCGTCATTTTTAACAGTCACGCCCTCACTTCTGGTTTATTCGTTTGATTGGATTATTTACCTTTCAATTACTACGCCCTCCCTTCTATTCCCATGCATTTGATTGGCTGGTGAGTTTGTGCCGGTGTTTCATGAAACTTCACTTCCTGTCCCATCAAAACAAAAACCACAGAGTTTCTAAACCCAGAGGTGCAACATCACGAGATTTCCGGGAACGCTTACGAAACAGACAAAACAGACCACGGCCCAGATTCACAAAACCTTCTTAAGACATTTATTCTCAACTGACATTTTTTCCTTAACTATAGACTTATGAAGAAAGTTAAGCAAAGTTGCTATTCCTCAATAAAGTTATTGGAAATGTTCTTAAGTTTTTTCCTATGATTCTTCCTAAGGAAAAAGAAAACTATGAATTCCTAAGAACATTTTGAGGAATTGCACTTCTTATTTTTTTCCTTAAGAAACTTGTTACGTTTTTTCGTAACTAGTGTTTTGTCAATCTGGCACCAGGCTGGGGTTTAAGGTGTGTGAAGTCAATGAGAGAAGTGAAAAATTATTCCTTAGTTGTTCATTTTCTCAATATCTAAAGGCACAACCTAAATTCGAACCAATGTCTTAAGTAGTTGAACATGTTATTAGTCCAACCTCATGAAAGTGACAAACTGACACGTTTTCATTTTCTTCAAAAACAACTTTATATCGAAGGAGTGCCTATGATTTGAAGGCCTGCACATGCGCAGTTCGGCACAAGACGATCATAATACCCGATGATGTGTTCTGCTCATGTGGTTAGCTAGCCAATGTCGCGATGATATCGTCCTGCCGTACATACCGACACATACACTACGGTCACAAGACGCAGGCTTATTGTTCCTAGAATTACTAAGCAAACAGCTGGAGGCAGGGCTTTCTCCTATAGAGCAACATTTTTATGGAATGGTCTGCCGATCCATGTGAGAGATGCAGACTCGGCCTCAACCTTTAAGTCTTTACTGAAGAATCATCTCAGTAGGCCCAGGGGAGCGAAGGTGAACGGCAAGGTGCTGGATTGACTAACCACCTTTGCTGTCTTTGCCTGGCCGGCTCCCCTCTCTCCACTGGGATTCTCTGCCTCTGACCCTATTACGGGGGCTGAGTCACTGGCTTGTTAATGCTCTCCCATACCGTCCCTAGGAGGGGTGCATCACGTCATGCCAGGTTTTTTACGTTATACTCGACTTGAGTGGGTTGAGTTACTGACGTGATCTTCTGTCCGGTCTTGCACCCCCTCGGGCTTGTGTGGTGGGGGAGATCTTTGTGAGCTATATTCCGCCTTGTCTCAGGGTAGTAAGTTGGTGGTCTGTTGATATCCCTCTGGTGGTGTGGGGGCTGTGCTTTGGTAAAGTGGGTTGTGTTATATCCTGCCTGGTTGGCCCTGTCCGGGGGCATCGTCGGACGGGGCCACAGTGATCCCCGACCCCTCTGTCTCAGTCCCCAGTATCTATGCTGCAATAGCTATCTGGTGTATTTCTCCTGTCTTATCTGGTGTCCTGTGTGATCTTAAGTATGCTCCCTCTAATTCTCTCATCTCTCACTCTCGCTCCCCTCCCGGGGGACCTGAGCCCTAGGACCATGCATTTACATTGACATTTTAGTCATTTAGCAGACGCGCTTATCCAGAGCGACTTACAGTAGTGAGTGCATACATTTTCATACTTTTAATTTTCATGCCTCAGGACTACCTGGCCTGGCGACTCCTGACTGTCCCCGTCCCCAGTCCACCTGGTCGTGCTGCTGATCCAGTTTCTGCTGTTCTACTGCGACTATGGAATCCTGACCTGTTCACCGGATGTGCTACCTTGTCGTGCTGCTGATCCAGTTTCTGCTGTTTTGCCCGCGGCTTTGGAACCCTGACCTGTTCACTGGACTTGCTACCTTATCCCGGACCTGCTGTTTCGATCCTCTCTCTCTTTGCTATCTCTCTCTCTCTCTCTCTCTCTCTCTACCGCACCTGCTGTCTCGACCTCTGAATGCTCGGCTATGAAAAGCCAACTGACGCTTACTCCTGAGGTGCTGACCTGTTGCACCCTCTATAACCACTGTGATTATTATTTGACCCTGCTGGTCATCTATGAATGTTTGAACAGCTTGAAAAATGATCTAGCCTTGATGGCCATGTACTCTTATAATCTCCACCGGTACAGCCAGAAGAGGACTGGCCACCCCTCAGAGCCTGGTTCCTCTCTAGGTTCCTGCCTTTCTAGGGAGTTTTTTCCTAGCCACTGTGCTTCTACATCTGCATTGCTTGCTCTTTGGGATGTTAGGCTGGGTTTCTGTATAAGCACTTTGTGACATCTGCTTATGTAAAAAGGGCTTTATAAATACATTTGATAGAAACATTTGAATGATTCAATTTCAAATACTCGTTTGGACGTAAGCGCAGTGAATCACTGAGTGGACTTAACCATTCACAGAGCGTATGTAGGAGAAAGACATATTTTTTTTGTATCGCTGGGTTATTTTCCCTGCGTGCCTTGTTGGTTCCAGTGCGCCTGTTTTGCGCACTGTACTGTTTTGACGAATTACTGCGTAACTCTGTTTTCCTGAAAAAATCCTATTATTCTGTGATTTACCCTCCTGCGCCTGACTCCTTCAACTCACCCATCACAGAATCACACACCTGAACATGGAGTCAGCAGTAGAGGAGCACCTGCCTGGAGTCGTGGCACGGGTCCAGGAGCATTCGACTATGCTAACCAGCTTGGGAGAAGCGATGGATCGGGTTCTCCAGGTCGTCCAACGCCTGGAGAGGAGAGGACCCGATCTTTCGGGACCAGCTGAGCGACCAGATCCAGCCACCCACACCCCAGCACCCAGAGGGATTCATATATCTCGACCACTGGATTTTGACGGGACAGCTGCCCTCTGCCAGGGATTCCTCCTACAAATTGAATTATACTTCTTGAACATCAGCCCGGCTCCATTGGAGTGGGAGAAGGTGTCCGCCCTCGTCTCCTGCCTCTCAGGGAAAGCCCTGGAGTGGGCCAACACGGTCTGGAGTGAAGGAGGAGCTGCATTGGACAACTTTGGGGAGTTTGCTTGCCTCTTTTGGGCCATCTTCGATCACCCGCCCGAAGGTAGAGAGGCGGGCGAGTGGCTGGTCCACCTGAGGCAGGGGACGAGGACCGTGCAGGACTTCGCCCTAGAGTTTCGTACTCTAGCCGCTGGGTCCGGGTGGAACAAACGGGTCCTCATCGACCACTTCCGGTGCCATCTACGAGAGGACGTCCGAAGGGAGCTAGCCTGCCGGGACACCACGTCCTGGAAGGTGGCTACCCGTTCTATCCCCGCCCCCCAACCCGGATCACGAGATGATGGAGCTGGGCTGATGTTCAAGAAGTATAATTCCATTTGTAGGACGAATCCCTGGCAGAGGGCAGCTGTCCCGTCAAAATCCAGTGGTCGAGATATATGAATCCCTCTGGGTGCTGGGGTGTGGGTGGCTGGATCTGGTCGCTCAGCTGGTCCCGAAAGATCGGGTCCTCTCCTCTCCAGGCGTTGGACGACCTGGAGAACCCAATCCATCGCTTCGGGTGAAGCAGCGATCCGGGAGAGCGGAGGACGACAGCGCCATTGTCACTCTTTTGGCACGGGAGGACATTTTGCTGCACGCTGTCGTCTGCATACTTTTGGGTCTGGAGGCGGCAGGCAGGGCACTCTCGCGTCCCCCCAGGTATCGAACACCCACACTTGTTTAGAGCCCTCTGCTGCGCACTGTACCCTACACATCCACTTTCCTGATTACACGGTAGTTCCCCAGTGTAAGGCGCTGGTCGATTCAGGCGCAACTGGAAACTTTATGGACAGGTCATTTGCACATTTTCTAGGCATTACATTGGTTCCCCTATCCCTTCCACTCCCCATCAAAGCACTTGAAAGTCGACCATTAGGGTCCGGGTTCGTAAGGGAAGTTACAGCACCAGTCACAATGGTTACGCACGAGACTCATCGAGAGCAAGTCACTTTTTTTATTATTGAGTCTCATTATTTCCCTGTTGTGTTAGGTCTTCCCTGGTTAGCACTACACAACCCCACCTTTTCATGGCCGCAGAGAGTTCTCACAGGGTGGTCGCGAGAGTGTCAGGGTAGTTGTCTAGGTGTTTCCGTTGGTGCAACCACGGTGGAAAGTCCAGACACTACCTCCACCGTTTGCATTCCTCCCGAATACCTCGATTTGGCACACGCGTTTTCCAAAACACAGGCAACCAAATTACCACCTCATCGGGCAGGGGATTGCGCGATAAACCTCCGGGTAGACGCTGTGCCTCCCAGGAGTCATGTGTATCCCCTGTCGCAGGCTGAAACGGAGGCTATGGAGACATACGTCTCCGAGTCCCTGCGCCAGGGGTTCATACGTCCCTCCACTTCGCCCACCTCCTCAAGTTTCTTTTTTGTAAAGAAGAAAGACGGAGGTCTGCGCCCTTGCATTGATTACCGAGCACTGAACAAGGGGACGATACGTTATAGTTATCCTCCACCCCTCATTCCATCTGTGATCGAGTCAATGCATGGGGCGCGCTTCTCCACAAAATTTGATCTCCGGAGTGCGTACAACCTGGTGTGTGTCCGAGAGGGGGACGAGTGGAAGACAGCATTAAGCACAAGCACGGGACATTACGGATACCTGGTGATGCCTTAAGGTTTGATGAATACTCCATCCGTCTTCCAGTCCTTTGTGAACGAGGTGTTTCGGGACATGCTTGGTCGCGGTGTAGTGGTCTACATCGATGACATTCTGGTGTATTCCGCTACGCGCGCAGAGCATGTGTCCCTGGTTCGCAAAGTGCTGGCCCGACTGTTGGAACATGACCTTTATGCTAAGGCAGAAAAGTGTCTGTTTTTCCAGCAGTCTGTCTCCTTCCTCGGATACCGCATTACCACCTCAGGTGTGGAGATGGAGGGAGATCACATTTCAGCCGTGCGTAATTGGCTGACTCCAACCACGGTAAAGGAGGTGCAGCGATTTATTGGCTTTGCCAACTACTATCGAAGGTTTATCCAGGGCTTTGGCAAGGTCGCAGCTCCCATCACATCTCTGTTCAAGGGTGGGCCGTCCCGGATCCGCTGGACTGCTGAGGCTGACAGGGCCTTCAGTAACCTGAGGGTTCTGTTCACCTCAGCCCCGGTACTGACCCATCCCGATCCATCACTACCATTTGTAGTGGAAGTGGATGCGTCCGAGGTAGGAATAGGCGCTGTCCTATCTCAACGCTCGGGCACGCCACCCAAGCTCTGCCCCTGTGCCTTCTTCTCCAAGAAGCTCAGCCCGGCGGAGCAGAACTATGCCGTTGGTGATCGGGAGCTGTAGGCTGTTGTCTGAGCCCTGACCGTGTGGAGGCACTGGCTCGAGGGGGCAAAACACCCTTTCCTCGTCTGGACGGACCTCCGTAACCTGGAGTACATCTGGGCAACGAGGAGGCTGAACCCTCGCCAGGCCAGGTGAGCCCTATTCCTCACCCAGTTAGATTTTACACTATCTTACATCCCGGGCACGAAGAACGGGAAGGCAGACGCACTGTCACGGCTCTACAACACAGAGGAGAGGCCCATAGACAACACCCCCATACTCCCAGCCTCCTGCATTGTGGCGCCGGTAGTATGGGCAATGGACGCGGACATAGAGCGGGCGTTATGCACAGAGCCATCTCCACCTCACTGTCCAGCTGGGCTGCTGTATGTGCCTGTTCTTGTCCGTGACCGTCTGATCTATTGGGCACACACGTCCCCCTCCTCTGGTCACCCAGGTATCAGTCGTACTGCCTGACCGGAAAGTACTGGTGGCCTACCTTGGCTAAGGACGTGAGGGTGTATGTCTCCTACTGTTCGGTGTGCGCCCAGAGTAAGGCACCTAAGCACCTGCCAGCGGGTAAGTTACAGCCCTTACCAGTTCCACAACGGCCATGTTCCCACTTGCATATTGACTTCCATACTGATCTTCCCTTCTCTCAAGGTAACACCACCATCCTGGTCGTTGTGGACTGCTTTTCCAAAGCCTGCCGCCTCCTTCCTCTGCCCGGTCTCCCCACGACCCTGCAGACTGTGGAGGCCCTGTTTACACACGTCTTCCAGCACTGCGGGGTGCCAGAGGACATAGTGTCTGACCGGGGTCCCCAGTTCACGTCCATGGTCTGGAAGGCGTTCATAGAACGTCTGGGGGTCTCGGTCAGTCTGACCTCTGGTTTTCACCCCGAGTCAAATGGGCAGGTGGAACGGGTGAATCAGGATGTGGGAAGGTTCCTGCAGTCTTACTGCCAGGTCCGGCCGGGGGAGTGGTCGGTGTTTTTGCCATGGGCCGAATATGCCCAGAACTCTCTCCTTCACTCCTCCACTAACCTAATGCCATTTCAATGTGTTTTAGGTTATCAGCCGGTTCTGGCACCATGACATCAGGACCAAGGCTCCTGTGGTGGATGACTGGTTTCGGCGTGCCATGGAGACATGGAACGCTGCTCACGTCCACCTCCAATGCGCCATGAGTCGCCAGAAGGCCAACGCTGACTGCCACCGCAGTGAGGCCCAGGTCTTTGTGCCAGGTGATCGGGTCTGGCTCTCGACCCGGAATCTGCCCCTCTGCCTGCCCTGCCGGAAGCTGAGCCTGCGGTTTGTGGGGCCATTCAAAGTCCTGAGAATAATAAACAAGGTTACCTATAGGTTAATACTCCCGCCAGATTATCGTAATAACCCCTCGTTCCATGTGTCTCTCCTCAGGCCGGTGGTGGCTGGTCCGCTCCAGGAGTCTGATGTGTGGGAGGTCCCTCCACCCCCTCTGGATATCGAGGGGGCCCTGGCGTACTCTGTTCCATCCTTGATTCGAGGCGTCGGGTGGGGGGCCTTCGTCCTCTTGGCCGTCCCCGAGACCGGTGTCGGTGCGCTGCTGGAGCTGCGCGTCAAGGGAGGGGGTACTGTCAAGACTTCCTCCGAAGCTGCCTCCTCTCCTTGTTCGGGCAGACTTCGGCGTTCGTCGTCACCGTCACCGGCCTTCTAGTCCTCATCTCATCATTCCATTTGTTTTGTCTTGTTTATTACACACACCTGGTTCATATCCCCTCATCAGTACCTGTATAAGTGTTCCCTCTGCCCCCTTGTCTTTGTGTGTGATTGTTTATTGTGAGGATAGTGAAGCTCGGTGGAGTTCCTTGTATTTTGTATCGCCTGGTTATTTTCCCAGTGTGCCTTGTTGGTTCCAGTGCGCCTGTTTTGCGCACTGGACTGTTTTGACGCATTACTGCGTAACTCTGTTTTCCGGAATAAATCCAGTTATTCTGGGATTTACCCTCCTGCGCCTGACTCCTTCAACTCACCCATCACAGCTGGAAAGAATTGCTATACAACTACAACTAGATGTTTTACCTGGCAAGGTAGAATCGCTAGCTCTCCTCTCTCGTTTAGTTTGTCCCTCTAGCTAGGCTATTAGCCCACGCTTCAGAACATAGTTAACTAGCCCTCCAACCTGCCCAGTCTGTAGTATTGCTAGCTCCCTTCTCTCGTTTAGTTTAACCTACATTCACTAATTTGTGTTAACTGGACCGACCGGTTTCGCTTCATGGTATGAAGGCCGAAGTCGAACAACACACCCACACGTTTCCCTTTGGCTAGCACTGTGCAAGCAATAGCTCACCTTAATCACGCAGGGTAGCTGCTAGCTAGCTAACGCCTACACTAGCCTCACGGCTATAGTGTTTATACACAGTACTCAGTTCAGCTAGCTATTCCATTGCCAGCTTGCTCTCTCGTTTAGTACATCTCATGTTTACTCGTTATGCTGACTAAACTGACCGGTTACACCTCACCGTGCTATGGTCAAAAGAGACTCTCTTGACCAAAGAAGCACTATTCACACAGTTTTCTTCAGCTAACGTGGTGCAAGCTATAGCTAGGCCGTTAGCCCACTGGGTGAACACTAGCTAGCTAACACAAAAGCCTCACAGCTAAGTGTCGACTTGCACACGCATAACCTGGTTAGCAATATTTTTCTACCGGAGTTATTATTAAATAGCACCCCATGGGAAACAAACATGATCAGGCAGCTCTCAAATGAGTCCTGAAAGTTTTGTACGATTTTATCGATTACCAGCACATGCTAGCTTAAGCTATGCTACTAGCCCTCAAGGCGAACGCTAGCTAGATAACCACCGTCTAGCGATTGCTAGCTTAGCTCTCTATTTAGTTCACCTAGCAGTAAGTTGCTTTGTGCCTACTAACTGAACCAGTCCCACCATGCGGTGATCCGGTCCACGAGACTGCCGAAAACAGGCTAGCTAACGCGGCAAGGCTAGCTGTACCACTGCTAACCTAGGCTAGGCAAAACTGTCACGTGGCCTACCTCAGCTAGCACACCACTAGCTGAGCTCTCTTGCATAGCTAAAGCTCCACAGTAGGGAGAGGGCAGTTTGTTGTTGCCAGTGCAAACTGAGTGACCAGCGACACAGCAGGCTGCAAACCCACAGTCCAAGTCTCAGGACAGAGGCCGACGGTGGGGGAAGTCATGCCCAGTTGGCTCCTCTGGAGGGAAGAAGGGGCGTTCGACCTAAGGGTACGTCCCCAGGATGGGGCGCAGTCTAAGAGAGAAGAGCAGTTAATGGATTGTGGTCCCCACAGCGCCGCCTCGCTTATATAAACTACCTCGAGCTAGAGTCCTGCATCCGGTCGGAAACCCACTGTTCCCCGCGGTTGACCCGCAAAAAAATCAGCAAACTTATGTTTCATCCCCCCATGTTAGAATACGTTGCCAAGTGTACTTCCCTGGCTAGCCTATCTCACGCGAAATGGCTAATGTAGGCCTAACCGGAAAAATACAAAGAAAGGTTATGAAATACACCATTGTGGAAACAGGTGCTGCAGAGTGAAATCCACGGTTTGGTTTGGAAGGATTTTGGAGTCATTGTGGACAAGGACAACAACCTGGTAGATGGATACACAGCCAGCAAAAAGTGCAAGCAGGTATTTGTTTACGATAGGCTAATTCAGTTTATTATCAGTTGATTATTACGTTAATTCAATATTTTGTTCATTTAGACCATACGCAGGCCATATCACGTTTAAACCGGTACGCTGGTTAAAAACAATTGTAGCCTAGTCTTAAGCCAACTAAATAAATTTATTTTTGCAGCCTTTCGATTCGATTCTGGGAATTGTTTAATTAAATTAAAATTCAACTTTGATTATCTAATTAATATTGAATGTGAAGGTCTTGTTTTGTTATGTCGGCTATAGTCTTTCATTAGGTATGAAGGTTAATTAGAAGGCCCTTTTTTTTCAGAGCGATTAGAGAGTTGTCATTGTGCCGCATCTCATTGTAAGAATAAAATGGAATAAAATATTGTTCTTAATTCATGGCATGGTTTCCTTTTATCCAAATGTTGAATAGACATGCAGACAAATTAATTAATTCCGGGAGAGGAATAATAGCCTACTACTCTGGAGACATAAAAAACAATTAAATAAATTGATGTTATTTGGCGGGTCACGGATCGTCTCTTGGAACAATTCTATACGGGTGGGGTTGCAGAGAAAAATCTGTCCTGATGTCGAATTTCAGGTGTGGCTCAGAATTTCTGCCCATCCTTTCAGAATTGTCCCATCCTGGTCAGGACACACAACACGAATGTGGTGGAATACATCAACCACCAGGGTGGCACTGAATCTCTTCGTCTACACAGACTAGCTGTCAAGATTATTCTGTGGAGCAGAGCACACCTACTCTCACTACACGCGACTCATGACCCAGGCGTACTGAATATAGGAACAGACTTGTTGACCAGAGGGAATCCCCTATATGGGATTGGAGACTCTATCCCCAAGTGGTGAACCAGAAGACTCTATCCCCAAGTTGTGAACCATATCTGGGAGAGACACAGTCCAGCCATCTTAGCAGAACTCTTTGCATCTCACAAAGACACACAGTACCCGCTGCTCTTTGTGCTAGCAGGAGACGCACCACTAGGGATAGATATGCTGGCACAACCTTAACCAAGGGTGCTGCTCTACGCTTTTCCTCCTCTATGCCTATACTCCCCACTCTAGGGTGAGGGAACAAGGCCTATCCCTCATCCTTGTAGCCCCTCTATGGCCAGGGAAACTCTGAGTAGTGGAGATCACTCTCCTGCTTTCCAAGGAGCCCTGACAGCCACCGTTACCCAGGGATCTGATGACCCTAGCTAATGAAAATATTTTACACCCTCACCCGGAAACTATGGCCTTCTGGGCCTGGCCCCTGAGAGGCTGAATCCGTATGCGACGTCCTTACCACACAGTCTTTTACGCTATCCTGAGTACCTTTCACGCGCCTACTGTTTTTGTGAAGTGGTGTGACCTAAGGCAGATCATCCTTACCAATGCTCTGTACCTGAGGTTCTATGCACGTTTTTGGAAAGAGGGAAGGCTTTCTCCACTGTAAAGGTCTATTTAGCCGCTATCTCAGCTTACTTACTGTATGTCGCTTACGTCCAGTCTCCAAGCCTTAGCTTGTCCTGGGACTTGTCTATTGTGCTTGAGGCTACCTCACAGCAGCCTTTTGAGCCGCTGGAAAGTGTGGAAATGAAACCACTCTCCTTTTGAAACCGCTTCACTTATTGCCCTTATCAGTGGCGACCCGTCATTCAGGGCATGTTTTGAGCCCCACCTCTTTAGCCAAAACAATATATACACAGTACAGTCAAAGGTTTGGACACACGTACTCATTCAAGGGTTTTTCTATATTTTTACCATTTTCTACATTGTAGAATAATAGTGAAGACATCAAAACTATGAAATAACACGTATGGATTCATGTAGTAACCAAAAAAGTGTTGAACAAATCAAAATATATTTTATATTTGAGATTCTTCAAAGTAGCCACCCTTTGCCTTGATGACAGCTTTGCACACTCACCAACGAACTATCATGGTCCAAACACAGCAAAACAGTCGTGAAGAGGGCACAACAACACCTTTTCCCAATCAGGAGACTGAAAAGATTTGGCATGGGTCCCCAGATCCTCAAAAAGTTATACAGCTGCAACATCGAGAGCATCCTGACCGGTTGCATCACCGCCTGGTATGGCAACTGCTCGGCATCTGACCGTAAGGCGCTACAGAGGGTAGTGCGTATGGCCCAGTTGCGCGTTTTTGAGAAGTGGTGTGACCCTGGACTATGGTGGTCTGCTTGAAACTTGCCAGTTGGTTTCCCTTTGTAGTCCGTAATAGTTTTCAAGCCCTGCAACATCCGACGAGAGTCAGAGCCGGTGTAGTAGGATTCAATCTTAATCCTGTATAGACGCTTGCCTGTTTGATGGTTCGTCTGAGGGCATAGCGGGATTTCTTATAAGCGTCCGGATTAGTGTCCCGCTCCTTGAAAGCGGCAGCTCTAGCCTTTATCTCGGTGCGGATGTTGCGTGTAATCCATGGCTTCTGGTTGGGATATGTACGTACGGTCAATGTGGGGATGACGTCGTCGATGCACTTATTGATGAAGTCGATGACTGAGGTGGTATACTCCTCAATGCCATTGGATGAATCCCGGAACGTATTCCAGTCTGTGCTAGTAAAACGTATTTAAGTTTGCCTGCATTAAAGTCCCCGGCCACTAGGAGCACCGCTTCTGGATGAGCATTTTCTTGTTTGCTTATGGCCTTATACAGCTCGTTGAGTGCGGTCTTAGTGCCAGCATCGGTTTGTGGTGGTAAATAGAAGGCTACGAATAATATAGATGATAACTCACCTTAGAGCTTATGGCTTTCCACCCAGCGCATTTACTTGGATAAAACGAGAGCTTTACGCAAGAGTGACCAACTCTTCTTTTCTTGGGCCCCCACCTGCAAGGGTGGGCCCCTCTCTCGTCAACAACTATCACGATATTGGCTTATAACAGCAAGGGTGAAACCCCCGGAGGGCCTGAGGGCTCATTCCACCAGAGGTTTGGCTACCTCTTGGGCACTGTACAAAGGCATTTTTCCTCACAAGAGATTTGTTAAGTGGGATGTTGGGCTACCCCTCATACTATGAGGTTTTTGCTGACTGGATGTCACTGCACATTCATTGGCGCATACTGTCCTCAGTGTCGGAGCCTCTGAGGGATGGCACTGTTGGAAGACTATCCTGGCTTTGGGAGAGCATGTCTGCGATACGGGAGTTGTCCATATCCCATAAGTGATACATCGAAACAAGTAATTGAAATAGAACTTAAGGTTACTTTCGTAACCCCGGTTCTATGTTAATATGAGTGAGATGTATCCCACATTTCCCTCCTCGCAGAGCGCAAGGAAGAGAGACATGTTTTTGCAAATGACCAGTGGGTGGGTGAGTGGCTCAGCCTATTCGCCACTCGACCTGTCTGTCTTGGACAGACGCTGTGTGATTGGTTACTCACACTCAGCGATTCGTTGCGCTTATCCCATAAAATTATTGCATTGTTGGGTTTTGAGTTGGCAAGAAAGGCATTTCACTGTACTTGTACATGTGACATAAAAAATGGAAACTTGAAACTATCTCACTCATATTATCATAGAACTGGGGTTACGAAAGTGACCTTGAGTTTCTTTGTATTCATTGGACATGATTGCCTTTAAAAGCAGGTCATGTTGCCTGAGCAAGGTATCGCAAGGCATTTTGAGGCTACCTTTAACTTCTGCTTTTAACAAATCACGAGGTCTATTCATGAGGTTCATGCCAATCAAGATGATTATATTCTTATGCTTTTACTAGCTTGTAGGCTAGTAATGACAGTGTTAGGCCTACTACAGAAGTGTCCAAGAGTGGACAGGCTGTCAGTGTCAACTTGGCCCTTTGATGGCCAAATTCAAGGATGCATGAAGGTAACATATCTATACAATTACCCATTCTCTTAGGTTATTTTGAATAGGCCTAATATGCAGAAGAGTTATAGGGTTTCCATGATAGTCCGTTTTTAAATACACATTGAACAAATCTCTGCTGCCTCTACTTTCAACCAGAGGGTCGCAGCATTGTATTCTTTATACCAAGAATACGATTACCAGCCTAGGTACCGGATGCGGCGGCACTGTGAGAGCGCAGAATGTCTTATAAGGGAAAGGTGGAGAGGGAAAGGTGGAGTGAGAACGACAGCAACATGAACATTGTGAAAATACTAGACTAATATTCCCAATCTATATTTTAATTACAGGCTACAAGAAGAACATGGGATATATGGCAAACTTGTTTATGGCAAACTTGTTTTCCAAATTCATCTAACTCTTCTGTCCTATCTAAACAGTGCCCTTTTAACGTGGTTGCCTTCCCTCTTCGTATTCCCGGAGAGGTGGTTGAAGTAGGTTGTCATACCGGCACAGGTTTTGCTCTTTTAGGCGTTGACGTGCGGAGTTCCCTGTTTTCCTTTCATCGCTACGGTCTCCCACTGCTGGCTCGACACCGGGGAGGGGAGAGATTATAACGAGTAGACTACAATCATGGAACTATCTAGGAAGAATGACAGACAAAGGCGCGAAGGCAATAAAAACTCTAAGGTTACCAACACCAGAAAGCCACCGGTGGCTACCTTCATCTCAATTGGCATCCTTTGCATGAAAGGTAAGCTATAAACTCGCATGGCATTCACTGCACACGACACGAGCAATATATTGACTTGGAAAGTAATGATCAATTCTAAGGAAAGCACGCGCTGGGTTTCTATACATTATTACCCAATCTAGATAAAGTTAGACATTATGCATAGCCAACCTGGACTCAGGGGTAGATGTAATATAGTAGAAAATCCGATATACTCAAATTAGTATGATATGTTACGTTTGTTATGGTATGCATTAATTTGTGGATGTCCATCATTACTTTTGTATGATATGTTACGAATTACAATTCGTATAATACAGTGTGTTACGAGTAATTCGTATGACATGTTATGAATTCCAATTTGTTGTGGCTAACGTTAGCTAGGTGGCTAACGCTAACGTTAGGTAGGCTAGGGGTTAGGGTTAGGGATTAGGGTTAGGGGTTAAGGTTAGGGCTAAGGTTAAGGTTAGGATTAGGGTAAGGGTTAGTTAACATGTAGTTGCAAAGTAGCTAAAAAGTAGTAAGTACTTGCAAAGTTGCTAATTAGCAATAATGCTAAAGTTGTACGTTATGTAGCTCAGTTGGTAGAGCATGGCGCTTGCAACGCCAGGGTTGTGGGTTCGTTTCCCACGGGGGGCCAGTATGAAAATGTATGCACTCACTAACTGTAAGTCGCTCTGGATAAGAGTGTCTGCTAAATGACAAAAATGTAAAATGTATGAGATTGGAACATGCAACCACCCTCCTTTAGTTTTTGCCTTAAGTAACCTTCTGTCTTATGTAACCATACCAAATGTAACATACCTGTTTACTATGTTACATCTAGTCTATGAGACCAGGCTGGCATAGTCTAATAATACACTTATGGTTCCATGCATTGTGCACAATAATCAAGGCATTACAGTCAACTGATATTTCTTCTGAACTTTGTCATTTTTTAGATGTAGAATGAACGTTTCTCTACATTTGCCTACATCTACCTGTCATGTTGCAGTGTCATGTTGTAAAAGTATTCTATTGTTGAAAAGTTCATAAGCCTATCTGAAGAAAATAAAGTTGAAATGTTGAGGTTCACATTCAACTTTAAAAGGCTCACACCCTGTGGGGCATATGCAACATTGTAACATAGCTTACCTACATTTTTTTGTATTTTACCTGCTAAGAAGATGGTCACGCACAACAATGTATACATTGCTTCATTTGCATAACACATCTCATGTAATAGTTTAGTGTCATTGCACCTAAGCGCTTATTACTCTGTTATTGATCTAAACATTTTACATTTACATTTAAGTCATTTAGCAGACGCTCTTATCCAGAGCGACTTACAAATTGGTGCATTCAACTTAGGATAGCCAGTGGGACAACCACTCTTTTTTTCCTCTTTTTTTTAGGGGGGGGGGGGGGGGGGGGGGGGGGGGGGTAGAATGATTGATGTTATATGATATAGGCCTAACCTTATTGTAAATGGAAAAGATGGTGTAACAAAATGTTAGTGTGTGAGAAAATACAGTTATTCTCCTACATTCCATTATGCATGCACATGATTCTACTACGTTCCTCAAATACACAGACAAGATGTGTTATCTTCTTAGCTTATTATCATATTCATACAGCCAGTTGCTATCTATGCATTTTTGCAGATCTGTCTTCTTGGCCAAATTCTTGCCATGCTTTTCTTAGCTCCAGTCATGTGTATGCTATGGGGCGGGGCACGGTGTTGGGGGGTCGGTGCCAATGAAACTAAGTACAATCAAAACAGAAGAGAGAGAGAGAAAAAGATCAGAATCCTTCCAACCCATTGATAAAGACTTGAAAGTTCATAACCTCTGCATGGTCTACAAAGCCAAGAAAAAGTTTAAGTCAGGCCATTGATCCTTCCTAGTTTTGTGAAAGGAATGTTGTTATCCTGCCAATGATCTGGCCCATTAACTCTTAGCTGTCATGTCATATCTAGGGTATGTTTTGATCTCTGCCTATCAGATGAGATTAAATAAAATGTAGTTGGAAATAGAGGTCTTCACGGATCCACCTATACCCGAATACCCGAGACCCGATCAGGGACCCGAGTGGATCCGGATCCAGAATTCTAAAAAATGTCACAGGTCTGGGTGGGATTTTTCACAAGAGCACGTGAAGCTTGTTGTTGTTGTTGACCAGTCATAAGTCATCACAGCAGTAATAGGCTACAGTCAAATATCTTCAGATTGTGGTAAAAGTTAGGAGATATCTAATCAATGGAAGATGGAATTAAAATGATGGAATTAAAAGTTAGGCTACAATGACCAAGAGCCAACAGGTAGGCAGCCACTTAATATTTTAATGGAGTTGTTGTTATTCATAACTGTAGGATGAGAAAGTGCATGCACTGCAGTCTCAATTAGCTTAGCTAGCTAATGTTAGCTAGCTTAACTAGCATCTCCTGGTTTGATGCAGTCAAGACTGGTACTATGTAATCATATTTGATCATAAATTATTAGTCTACTATAGCACGTGTCGACTTGGTTGGTTGCTGTCTGTAGTCTCTCCCTCCCTCCTCCCTGCTACCTGTGTCACTCACTCACTCGTCCCCTCCCGCATGCAAGAGCGGCACCTATCTCCCTTGTCGTGACGTGACTTTCATTAATATGATGGCTGTTATTTATCGAATCAACTAAATATGTTTAATTGTTACTCGATTAAATTAATCATGTAACAATTAACTCATTAGGATTTGGGGTTACCATCTACCGAATTAAACTCTAAAGGTCTTTACCTATCAATATGTATAAAACAGTCAACGTATTAATCATTACCTCTTATCTGTCTCATTCTGAACGGTCGCAGACTTCTTGGATCTGCACGAACCCCAGCTTTACTTATGATTCAGCACTACACAAATTGGCTTAATTATTTATTTACTAGCTAACTAAATAATACCACAGAATAACATACACACATAATACATGAGAAAAAGTCCCTAGCGGACTAACAACAACATGACTGCTTGGTTACCAAAAGAGGGAGGGGTAGAGAGAGTGAGGGAGAGAGAGAGAGACAAAGAGAAAGAGACACTTATCATTGATACATTTGGAAACTACCCTCAAAGTTATCATAATACTTTGCTCACGAACAACTGCCCGTTTGTAGTAAGAAATCATTACATTTACATTTTACATTTACATAATTTAGCAGACGCTCTTATCCAGAGCAACTTACAAATTGGTGCATTCACCTTATAGCCAGTGGGATAACCACTTTACAATCTTTTATAAAAAAATTTTTTTTTGGGGGGTAGAAGGATTACTTTATCCTATCCCAGGTATTCCTTAAAGAGGTGGGGTTTCAAGTGTCTCCGGAAGGTGGTGAGTGACTCCACTGTCCTGGCGTCGTTAGGGAGCTTGTTCCACCATTGGGGTGCCAAAGCCGCGAACAGTTTTGACTGGGCTGAGCAGGAACTGTGCTTCCGCAGAGGTAGGGGGGCCAGCAGGCCAGAGGTGGATGAACGCAATGCCCTCGTTTGGGTGTAGGGACTGATCAGAGCCTGAAGGTACGGAGGTGCCGTTCCCCTCACAGCTCCGTAGGCAAGCACCATGGTCTTGTAACAGATGCGTGCTTCAACTGGAAGCCAGTGGAGTGTGCGGAAGAGCGGGGTGACGTGAGAGAACTTGGGAAGGTTGAACACCAGACGGGCTGCGGCATTCTGGATGAGTTGTAGGGGTTTAATGGCACAGGCAGGGAGCCCAGCCAACAGCGAGTTGCAGTAATCCAGACGGGAGATGACAAGTGCCTGCTTTAGCAGCAGAAACAGATGAAGAAAATGTAGAGCGGAGGGAGTGAAAAGATGCCAGGTCCGCAGGGAGTCTAGTTTTCTGCCATTTCCGCTCGGTTGCCCGGAGCCCTGTTCTGTGAGCTCGCAATGAGTCATCAAGCCACGGAGCAGGAGGGGAGGACCGAGCCAGCCAGGAGGATAGGGGACATAGAGAGTCAAAGGATGCAGAAAGGGAGAAGAGGAGGGTTGAGGAGGCAGAATCAGGAGATTGGAGGGAGATGGATTGAGCAGAAGAGATGATAGGATGGAAGAGGAGAGAGTAGCGGGAGAGAGAGAGCGAAGGTTGCGACGGCGCATTACCATCTGAGTAGGGGCAGAGTGAGTAGTGTTGGAGGAGAGCGAGAGAGAAAAGGATACAAAGTAGTGGTCGGAGACATGGAGGGGAGTTGCAGTGAGATTAGTAGAAGAACAGCATCTAGTAAAGATGAGGTCAAGCGTATTGCCTGCCTTGTGAGTAGGGAGGGACGGTGAGAGGGTGAGGTCAAAAGAGGAGAGGAGTGGAAAGAAGGAGGCAGAGAGAAATGAGTCAAAGGTAGACGTAGGGAGGTTGAAGTCACCCAGAACTGTGAGGGGTGAGCCATCCTCAGGAAAGGAACTTATCAAGGCGTCAAGCTCATTGATGAACTCTCCAAGGGAACCTGGAGGGCGATAAATGACAAGGATTTTAAGCTTGAATGGGCTAGTGACTGTGACAGCATGGAATTCAAATGAGGAGATAGACAGATGGGTCAGGGGAAAAATAGAGAATGTCCACTTGGGAGAGATGAGGATTCCTGTGCCACCACCCCGCTGACCAGATGCTCTCGGGGTATGCGAGAACACATGGTCAGACGAGGAGAGAGCAGTAGGAGTAGCAGTGTTTTCAGTGGTAATCCATGTTTCCGTCAGCGCCAAGAAGTCGAGGGACTGGAGGGTAGCATAGGCTGAGATGAACTCTGCCTTGTTGGCAGCAGAACGGCAGTTCCAGAGGCTGCCTGAGACCTGGAACTCCACGTGGGTGGTGCGTGCAGGGACCACCAGGTTAGAGAGGCAGCAGCCACGCGGTGTGAGGCGTTTGTAAGGCCTGTGCGGAGAGTAGAGAACAGGGATAGACAGAGGCATAGTTGACAGGCTACAGAAAATGGCTACAATAATGCAAAGGAGATCTAAACATCTGGGAAAGGAGAGAGCGGGGCCTCCCTCACTTACGTTTCACTGAACACCCAAAAATAACTCTCCCAACTTCCACCTCAGAAACTATAATTGTTGTAAACTACAGCGGTTCAATGTTTTCTAGGAATAGACTAACTTAGTTTATTCAGCTAGCTAATTTGGTACAGTATTCTTCTGTGAAAATCGTCCAGGGCACCTAGTCATATGACGCCACAGCCAACTAGCATGCCGGAATCCAACAACACGGTTTAGCACCAATTCTCGGCCACAACAAACCACCAGTGTGTCAACACGCCAAGTAGATCATTCGTGTCCGTGTCTAACGTTGTGGGTTAGTCCCGACAGCTTGAGCGAGTCCGTCGTCAACTTATTCAGCCAGTTAGTTAGCTAGAATAGTTAGCATACTAGCTAGCCATTGCTTTCAGACAAAGAAGAAACCCCTCCCACGGCACGAACACACAGAGAGAGCCAAGCTAACGTTAACTAGTCACCCATGTCCCGAATTCCCTTGAACGACTCTGGCTACCAGTATGTAAAAACAAAACACAAATGCAGGTTATAACTTACCCCTAGCAGCTACTGTTAGCTAGCCAAGTGCAAAGCTAGCCACTGAATTGACTCAGCCTGTTCGCGTCTGTTCGCTAGGTCGTTCCAGCCATTGTTTAGCTTCCCTAACCCCTAACCCTAAACCTAACCCTTAACCTAGGGTTTCGCAAACTCGGTCCTCAGGACCCCAAGGGGTGCATGTTTTGGTTTTTGCCCTAGCACAACACAGCTGATTCAAATAATCAACTAATCAACAAGCTCTGATAATTTGAATCAGCTGTGTAGTGTTAGGGCAATCATGAATGTATTTATGTGTGGATGTCTTTGTTCGTCGTCTATCTCTGTTGACCCAAGCCCTCTTGGAAAGGAGGTTTTGGCTGGGTCTTCGCTCAGCTCACTTGTAAGGCTCTGATTGTCCTGTGGGTGTAAGGCTCTGATTGTCCACAAGAGGTCACAATGTCCTTCTTCTTAGTTGTGCTGGCTTGTATTGGAATGTTTTCTCAGAACAGATACTCAGATGTACCAGTGATTGTCTGAGAGGGGAGCTTTCTTCTTCCCACCTCGTGGGGTTAGTCAGAGTTTGAGCCACTTTACACGCACAGCTGCAGCCTGGCAATGTTCAGATCTAGTCTGAGAGGTGATCTTCTTCACCTCGTGTTGAGGTTCAACGTTCCAACCATTTTCAGACGTGTAGACCACCGCTCCACGTCTTTCTGGTCTGATGTTAATTTGTCTTCCAAGCCTTTATGCACTCTTGGTAAATGGGGCGTTCCATCGTGCTGACACGATCTCTGAGCTCACTCGGGGCGTGGCTACTTACTGGTTCAAAGCTTATATGAAAACTATGATCTCGTTAGAAAACTAAAATCACATTCCTATCTTAACAAAATTATTCTCATAATTTTTCATATATCATATACAACGTAAAGGATGAAAACCTGACACATATAGTGTGTATACTTTTCAAGTTACAATATTTTCTTGATACCGTTCTTAATGCCATCACAAAATAAAGAACAATATGACATGATTATTCTTTAGGTCCCCACTGACCATTCCCCACATTCTGATGTTGGAAATATTGTTCCAGTGTTTACTTTTTGAACGTTATAGTTTTGGCAGGCAAAAGTATTCTGGAGACAAAGGACATTCATTTGCCAATACTGAAGAGCAAGAGGGAGATTCCCCTCCTGCCTAATTTACGACAGAGTGTTAAGGTGTCAAAACCGGCCCAGCCCCCCCCTCTCCCTCTTCTGTGGGTGAGAGAATGTCTGGTTATTGTCAGCCATTGCCAAGCTGATCTGAGGCCTTGGATCCTCACCCAGGAGAGTCATGACACCCTCCTCTCACGCTGTATCAGCTCTGGTTAATAAAGTAGCTTAAAAAATTACTTTTCTACTGCTTCCCTCACTCGGATTGGACCGGGTCTGGATCCGACCAGGTCTATACGGAATGGGTCTAGTTGTCCTCGGATCCGTTCGGAACGGGTCTCTATATTGAAAACAAATATTTATGCATATCGGGTCCGGGTGGGAAAGCCCCAGGTCCATTTTGGAATGGGTCCAACTTTTTGGACCCGTGAAGACCTCTAGTTGGAAAAATTCCCTCTGATGAAGTTAAGAACATGAGCTCCCCCCTCCTTCCCTTCCCTTCCCTCCTCCTTCCCTTCTCTTCCCTTCCCTTCCCTCCACTCCCAAACCCCTCACTTAAGGATGAATGTGTCCTCTGTGTGGAGGGCTAGGGGGGTAGGAGCGGGTGCACTAGACCTCTGAAGGGAAAGGTAGTCTGTTCTGTTCGGGAGATGAATAGACCAGAGCCAGGTACTCTCAAGACCAGATCACATTCTTAAATGCTTCAGTAATGCCCTTCATGCACATCATCACGGGAGGACCTATGCCACACAGGCGCGCGTGCACACACACATACACACGCACACACCCACATTTGTTTTACTATCCTTGTGGGGACCAAACAATTGATTCCCATTCAAAATCGTATTTTCCCTAACCCCTAACCCTAAACCTAACCCTTAACCTTGGGTTTCGCAAACTCGGTCCTCAGGACCCCAAGGGGTGCATGTTTTGGTTTTTGCCCTAGCACAACACAGCTGATTCAAATAATCAACTAATCAACAAGCTCTGATAATTTGAATCAGCTGTGTAGTGTTAGGGCAAAAACCAAAACGTGCACCCCTTGGGGTCCCGAGGACAGAGTTTTGGAAACGCTGCCTTCACCTATCCTTAACCCCTAACCTTAATCCTAACCCCTAACCCTAAACCTAACCCCTAATCCTAATTCTAATTCTAACCCTAAACCTAAAATAACCTTTTTCTTGTGGGGACCGGCAAAACTTGTCTGAATTCTCCTTGTTTTACTATACTTGTGAAGACTTCTGGACCCCACAAGAATAGTAAAACCAAAAACACAAACACACACACACACACTCACTCTCTAGAAGAAAACTTATGAGATCAGATGGGGAAAAGGTCTAATCAGCATTGGTGTTGATTATGGATGTTACACTAGCTCTGTTTCTCAGGGGTTCACCTGTGTTTGTCGTAACGTTTTGTCCCTATAAACGCAGTTGGCCTATCTGCAAAGCCACACAATCAATGTTATATATCCCCACCATTTTATATATCTGTCAGATGTATGTGGACCCCTGGATTAAATATAAAATATTTAGCCAGTGGGACATTTTTTAAGGATAGCCACTCTACTATGTCGACTGTGAGTCGTCCCTGGCTTTCATTTGGATTCTTTATTTTGATCTTGTTTCCATTTCAAGCTGCAAAGTGAAGTGTTCTTGACGCAGGACACAGCCGAGATGAAAGCCACTTATAAAGATAAACATCCATAATGTAAATGTAGCTTACTAGTGTGTACGGTGTGCCCCACAGCGCCATGTTATCCCTGCCTGTTTTCATCCCTCTCCCTGGGTTTTTACATTCCCAGAAAAAGACTGCCTCATCATCAGAGCATCTCTTCTGCAAACCTGTATTATTAATTTCACAAGATGACTAGAGTAGGAGCTGGGTGGAGATAGAGGGAGATGGACTCGAAGTGTTTATTTACTGTCTTCACGCAAAGCAAGTTATTCCTCCCAGGCCTGCCTTTGATCTAATGCAAATGGTGTGGCTGGAGAGGATCTAGGATCTGTGGTTCAGACCAATCCTGATACAGTTTCTCCTAATTTTTTAAGAGGCTGCATAGCCTACTGACAGCAGTACCGATTGGTTTAACCCATCCATGTATTTTATCACCATGTAAATATACATACTATTGTTTATTACTATGCTTATGACACCTAGCACAAATGTGTTTGTTTCATGTTGAAAAGCCTAAAAAAATTCACTGCTCTGGTCCTATAGGAATTAAAACATCTTCTCTATAGGTTTATCTTCCTCATTTTTCTTTATTGAAAATAACGTTCATAACTTTGATATGACAGGTTCATATGAAATATAAATGTTGATAAACTGCATCAAAGCTCTGAATCACCAACCTTTGTAATAATGATGAATTGTTTCCCCCATCTTCTTATACTGTACATTGTATCCTTCCTGTTCCAACCTTTCATTAGTCCACAAGGAACTTCTCAACACACTCCAGTCTCCTCCGTCTGTTTGCGAAGTTTCAGCCTTTTCTGGTCATTCATCTGAAGCAGTTTACCTAATTAATATTTTTGAACTTTAATCCCTCTGGTTCACACAGATGGTATATTCAGATTTAATCAATCAATCAATCAATCAATCAATCAAATGTTATTTATAAAGGCCTTTTTACATCAGCAGATGTCACAAAGTGCTATACAGAAACCCAGCCTAAAACCCCAAACAGCAAGCAATGCAGATGTAGAAGCACGGTGGCTAGGAAAAACTCCCTAGAAAGGCAGAAACCTAGGAAGAAACCTAGAGAGGAACCAGGCTCTGAGGGGTGGCCAGTCCCCTTCTGGCTGTGCCGGGTGGAGATTTTAACAGTACATGGCCATTAAGGCCAGATTTTTCTCCAAGATGTTCAAACGTTCATAGATGACCAGCAGGGTCAAATAATAATCACAGTGGTTGTAGAGGTTGCAACAGGTCAGTACATCAGGAGTAAATGTCACTTGCCTTTTCATAGCCAGGCATTTAGAGGTTGAAATAGCAGGTGCGGTAGAGAGAGAGAGTTGAAAACAGCAGGTCTGGGACAAGGTATCACGTCCGGTGAACAGGTCAGGGTTCCATAGCCACAGGCAGAAGAGCGGAAACTGGAGCAGCAGCACAACCAGGTGGACTGGGGACAGCAAGGAGTCATCAGGCCAGGTAGTCCTGAGGCATGTTCCTAGAGCTCAGGTCCTCCGGGATGGGAGGGAGAGAGAGATAATTTGTGGGAGCATACTTAAATTCACACACAGGACACTGGATAAGACAGGAGAATAACACCAGATATAACAGACTGACCCTAGCCCCCGGCACATAGACTATTGCAGCATAGATACTGGAGCCTGAGACAGGGGGGGTTCGGGAGACACTGTGGCCCCGTCCGACGATACCCCCAGACAGGGCCAACCAGGCAGGATATAACCCCACCCACTTTGCCAAAGCACAGCCCCAACACCACCAGAGGGATATCAACAGACCACCAACCTACTACCCTGAGACAAGGCTGAGTATAGCCCACGAAGATCTCCTCCACTGCACGAGCCCGAGGGAGCGACAAACCGGACAGGAAGATCACGTCAGTGACTCAACCCACTCAAGTGATGCACCCCTCCTAGGGACGGCATGGACAGCACCAGTAAGCCAGTGACTCAGCCCCCGTAATAGGGTCAGAGGCAGAGAATCCCAATGGAGAGACAGGAACCGGCCAGGCAGGGTGTAACGTAGACGCAGCGAGTCAGGAAGAAGGTGCAGTTAGTGAGTTTAATAGTAACGAACATGGAGTGATACAAAAGAAGAGAAGCGTCTGACATAGAAACATAAACAATACTACCTGATGACTAATAAAAAAAGAGTGCTATAAAGGTAAGTAATCAAGGGAGTAATGAAGTCCAGGTGTGACTGATGATGAGACGCAGGTGTGCGTAATGATGGTTGCCAGGTGTGCGTAAAGATGGGTTGCCAGGACCGGTGGTTAGTAGAGCAGTGACATCGAGCGCTGGAGTGGGGGAGCAGGAGTGGACGTGACACTGGGCAGTGTTCTCACATGCTCAGGAGTCAGGGTACACTCTTAGAAAAAAGGGTTCCAAAAGGGTTCTTCAGCTGTCCCCATAGAATAACCCTTTTTCGTTCCATGTTCAACCCTCTCTGGAAAGGGTTCTACAATGAACCCAAAATAGTTCTACCAGGAACCAAAATGGTTCTACCTGGAACCAAAAATGGGTTAATCAAAGGGTTCTTCTATGGGGACATCCGAAGAACCCTTTTATGTTCTAGATAGCGCCTTTTTTTCCGAGAGTGTAGTAGTAAGATATTTTGAAAGAGGAAGCAAAGTACATTAAGCATATGTTTTCGTTTCAGTCTCCTCCATCTCCACTAACCGAAGTTAATTGTATGTTTTGTTTTTCTATTAATAATGTAAAATTAACAGCTGTACAGAAAGACTCATGTGAAGGCCAAATTACATAGGAGGAACTTCTTGATGCAATTAAAGCCTTTAAGTCTGGGAAAACTCCTGGGCTGGATGGCATACCAGTTGAGGTATACCAAACATTTTTTGATGTACTCAGAGAACCGTTATTAGTATGTTTTAACCAATCCTAAAAAAATTGTAGATTATCCGACACTTAACAAGGTTTGATTTCATTATTACTGAAACAGGACCCAAACGGTAAATATAAAGATCCAGTCCATTAAAAAAATTGGAGGCGCCTTACACTTCAGTGTTGTGAGGCAAACATTCTAGCTAAATGCATAGCGCATAGAATTAAAAAGGTATTGTTGGATTATATTAATCCTAATCAGACAGGTTTTTTACATGGACGATACATTGGAGATAAACAAGTACTGGAAACAATAGAACACTATGAAACATCTGGCAAGCATTAGACCTCTCACTAAAGGCTTCAGTCATACAAAGTTATACTTAAATCCGAACTCGTTCTCTAGCAGATTAGGAAGAATGTCTCACGCCATGTTCAAGAATGGATTTTTTTCCCTTTATTCAGATTACGACCTCTCACGTTCAGTTATTTGAAAATGAAATAATCTCCAAAAATATTGCTATTTTTAAAACAAGCCATAGAAAGGTAGTTGCAATTTCAATTTGATCCACCAGAAAAGACAGAACAAATAATACAACAAATATTGTGGTTAAACTCAAATATACTAATTGATAAAAAAAACATTATTTTTGTAAAAAATGTTTTAAAAAGGTATAATCTTTGTAAATGATATCATAAATAGGGCTGGTGGAATTATGTTGCACATGCAGCTAACAAAAATCTCTGAACACCATCCATATAGGATTTCTATTTGCCATATATATTTCAACCGTACTGTGATGTTTTACAAAACTTCTGAACCTTTCTATTCTCATTGCTTCTACAGATTGTGAATTAAAAATAAACATTTTTGCTAAAAGTATTATTAGATTATTGATTGATTGACTATGACTTTTCAGATCACCCAGTAATGCTATCTGCAAGGTTAGTTCCAGGTAAATATTGCAATCCTTTAGCCATTCCTGGACCTGTGTCCAAAAACAAGCTACAAATGGACAGAACCAAAACAAATGATCTAATGATTCTGTCTCTTCACAGCAAAATCTGCAGAGCTGGGAAGATTGTATCCCCCATATAAATAACATTCTATTGGTAGCAAGAATTTTATATAATAATTTAAATAGAAAGATTCTAATTTTTGAATCCGGTGTCGTTTTGCCATGGGATCGGTACGTCAAAGATCTCTTCCCAACTATTTTGCAATCTATATGGGACGGCTGTCAATTCTTTGGTCCTTAAGTGAAACTGATATACTTTTTTATTTATCACAGTTTTCCTTAACCAATTATGTTCTTTAATGCAAGGCCGACAGACAAGTTCCTTACTTTCTCCCCCTTCCACTTTCCTCTTCCACTTTTGCGGTAAGGCTGCAATTATTTGGTTGTAATTTTGGGTAGAGCAGACATTTCCATATGTTTTTGTCAGCTGCATGTGCGACATAACTCCACCAGTCCTACCGATGATATCCTTTACGAAGATTATACCTTTTTTAAACATTCTGTCAAAAAATAAAGGTTTTTTGTCAATTAGTATATTTGAATTTAACCACAATATTTGTTGCATTATTTGTTCTGTCGTTTCTGGAGGATTAAATTGAAATTGCAACCAACTTTCTATGGCTTGTTTTAGAAATAGTGACATTTGGGAGATTATTTCCTTTTCAAATAACTGAAAGTGAGAGGTTGTAATCTGAATAAAGGGAAAAAGGCCTTTCTTGAACATTGGGTGAGACAATCTTACTAATTTGCTTGAGAACCAGTTTGGATTTAAGTATAACTTTTGTATGACTGAAGCTTTTAGTGATAGGTCTAATGCTTTAATATTTAATAATTTCTGTCCTCCGAATTCATATTCATTATATAAATATGCTCTTTTAATTTTGTCTGTCTTGCCGTTCCAAATAAAATTGAATATTTTTTTCTCATATAATTTAAAAAACTGTTCGCTAGGCGTAGGCAAGACCATAAGCAAATAGGTAAACTGGGATAATACTAAAGAGTTAATCAGGGTGATTTTTCCACAAATTGACAGGTATTTTCCTTTCCATGGTAGTAAGATCTTATCTATTTTTGCTAACTTTCTATTAAAATGTATTGAAGTGAGATCATTTATTTCCTTTGGGATATGTATTCCGAGTATATCCACATCACCATCAGACCATTTTATTGGTAAACTAAATGGTAATGTAAAATTTTTATTTTTTAGTGATCCAATACGTAATATAGTACATTTGTCATAATTTGGTTGTAATCCAGAGAGGTTAGAAAATGTATCTAGATCCTCTATGAGTCTAGTTGTGGATTTAAAAGAAAACATGAATCATCAGCGTACAATGACACCTTTGTTTTTAAGCCCTGTATTTCTAATCCTCTGATGTTATTATTGGATCTGATTTTAATAGCTAACATCTCGATGGCCACAATAAATAGATATGCCGATAGGGGACAACCTTGTTTCACTCCTCTTGACAGTTTAAAACTTTCTGAGAAATAGCCATTATTTACTATTTTACACCTAGGGTTACTATACATGATTTTGACCCATTTTATAAGAGATTCTCCAAAATTGAAATGCTCCAGGCATTTATATATAAACCCCAGTCGAACTTGATCAAATGCCTTTTCGAAGTCTGCTATGAATAGCAGGCCTGGTTTCCCATATTTTCCATAGTGTTCTATTGTTTCCAATACTTGCCTTATATTATCTCCAATGTATCTTCCATGTAAAAAACCTGTCTGATTAGAATGAATAATATCCGACAATACCTTTTTAATTCTATGCGCTATACATTTTGCTAGGATTTTTGCATCACAACACTGAAGTGTAAGGGGCCTCCAATTTTGTAAATGGACTGGATCTTTATATTTTCCACCTGTATCCTGTTTCAGTAATAATGAGATCTTCTTCTTGAGTGTCAGATAATCTACCATTTACATAGGAGTGGTTAAAACATGCTAATAACGGTCCTCTTAGTATATCAAAAAAGGTTTGGTATACCTCGACTGGTATGCCATCCAACCCTGGAGTTTTCCCAGACTTAAAGTATTTAATTGCATCCAGAAGTTCCTCCTCTGTAATTTCACCTTCACATGAGTCTTTCTGTGTGGCTGTTAATTTGACATTATCAATAGAAAAAACATCTCTACAATTAGCTTCAGTTAGAGGAGATGGAGGCGACTGAAAAGAAAACATATGCTTAAAGTACTTTGTTTCTTCCTTCAAAATATCATTTGGTGAATTATGGGTGACTCCGTCAATTGTAACCAGTTTCATTAATTTCTTTTTGGTAGCATTCCTATGTTGAAGATTAAAAAAGAATTTTGTGCATTTTTCCCCATATTCCATCCAGTTCGCTTTATTTGTATAATATATTACACTTGATCTTTCTTGAATACGTTTCTCCAAGATCAAAATTGGTTAAAGAAAATTGTGATGAATAAAAAAGTATGGGAGTGGTTGAGTGGAGCTGAAGGGTGGACTAAAAACAACAAGATAACTCATGTAAAATATACTGTGTCTGTAAAGTGTACAGTGAGGGAAAAAAGTATTTGATCCCCTGCTGATTTTGTATGTTTGCCCAATGACAAAAACATGATCAGTCTATAATTTTAATGGTAGGTTTATTTGAACAGTGAGAGACAGAATAACAACAAAAAAATCCTGAAAAATGCATGTCAAAAATGTTATAAATTGATTTTCATTTTAATGAGGGAAATAAGTATTTGACCCCTCTGCAAAACATGACTTAGTACTTGGTGGCAAAAACCCTTGTTGGCAATCACAGAGGTCAGACGTTTCATGTAGTTGGCCACCAGGTTTGCACACATCTCAGGAGGGATTTTGTCGCACTCCTCTTTGCAGATCTTCTCCAAGTCATTAAGGTTTCGAGGCGGACGTTTGGCAACTCGAACCTTCAGCTCCCTCCACAGATTTTCTATGGGATTAAGGTCTGGAGACTGGCTAGGCCACTCCAGGACCTTAATGTGCTTCTTCTTGAGCTACTCCTTTGTTGCCTTGGCCGTGTGTTTTGGGTCATTGTCATGCTGGAATACCCATCCACGACCCATTTTCAATACCCTGGCTGAGGGAAGGAGGTTCTCACCCAAGATTTGACGGTACATGGCCCCGTCCATCGTCCCTTTGATGCGGTGAAGTTGTCCTGTCCCCTTAGCAGAAAAACACCCCCAAAGCATAATGTTTCCACCTCCATGTTTGACGGTGGGGATGGTGTTCTTGGGGTCATAGGTAGCATTCCTCCTCCTCCAAACACGGCGAGTTGAGTTGATGGCAAAGAGCTCGATTTTGGTCTCATCTGACCACAACACTTTCACCCAGTTCTCCTCTGAATCATTCAGATGTTAATTGGCAAACTTCAGACGGGCCTGTATATGTGCTTTCTTGAGCAGGGGGACCTTGCGGGCGCTGCAGGATTTCAGTCCTTCATGGCGTAGTGTGTTACCAATTGTTTTCTTGGTGACTATGGTCCCAGCTGCCTTGTGATCATTGACAAGATCCTCCTGTGTAGTTCTGGGCTGATTCCTCACCGTTCTCATGATCATTGCAACTCCACGAGGTGAGATCTTGCATGGAGCCCCAGGCTGAGGGAGATTGACAGTTCTTTTGTGTTTCTTCCATTTGCGAATAATCCCACCAACTGTTGTCACCTTCTCACCAAGCTGCTTGGCGATGGTCTTGTAGCCCATTCCAGCCTTGTGTAGGTCTACAATCTTGTCCCTGACATCCTTGGAGAGCTCTTTGGTCTTGGCCATGGTGGAGAGTTTGGAATCTGATTGATTGATTGCTTCTGTGGACAGGTGTCTTTTATACAGGTAACAAGCTGAGATTAGGAGCACTCCCTTTAAGAGTGTGCTCCTAATCTCAGCTCGTTACCTGTATAAAAGACACCTGGGAGCCAGAAATCTTTCTGATTGAGAGGGGGTCAAATACTTATTTCCCTCATTAAAATGAAAATCAATTTATAACATTTTTGACATGCGTTTTTCTGGATTTTGTTGTTGTTATTCTGTCTCTCACTGTTCAAATAAACCTACCATTAAAGTTATAGACTGATCATGTCTTTGTCAGTAGGCAAACGTACAAAATCAGCAGGGGATCACATAATTTTTTCCCTCACTGTATATAGGTTTAGAACTTTTTTTAAACAGCACAGTTAAAAATATATGGCAAATAGAAATAACACTGGATGGTCTTCAGAGATAGATGGGAGGGGTTGAGGGTAGCTGAAGGATGGGATAAAAAAAGAAAAAAAAGAAAACTATTGTAAAATACAGTGCATTCGGAAAGTATTCAGACCCCTTGACTTTTTCCACATTTTGTTACGTTACAGCCATATTCTCAAATCGATTAAATTGTTTCCCCCCTCCATCAATCTATACACAATACCCCATAATGACACAGAAAAACGTTTATTTTTATTTATTTCTAACAAAAAATATGACAGTTATTTATGGTGGCAGGGACTTGGACACTAGTCAGGATCAAGAGAGAGGTCCTTGATGAAAACCTGCTCCAGAGCGCTCAGGACCTCAGACTGGGGCGAAGGTTCCCCTTTCAACAGGACAACGACCCTAAACACACAGCCAAGACAACGCAGGAGTGGCTTTGGGACAAGTCTTGAATGTCCTTGAGTGGCCCAGCCAGAGCCCGGACTGGAACCCGATCGAACATCTCTGGAGAGACCTGAAAATAGCTGTGCAGCGACGCTCCCCATCCAACCTGACAGAGCTTGAGAGGATCAGCAGAGAAGAATAGGCGAAACTCCCCAAATATACAGTAGGTGTGTCAAGATTGTAGCGTCATTCCCAAGAAGACTCGAGGCTGTAATCGCTGCCAAAGGTGCTTCAACAAAGTACTGAGTAAAGGGTCTGAATACAGGGTTTTTTGGTAATACATTTGCAAAAATATCTAAACCTGTTTTTACTTTGTTATTATGTGGTATTGTGTGTAGATTGATGAGGGAAAAAAACAATTTAATCAATTTTAGAATAAGGCTGTAACGTAACAAAATGTGGAAAAAGTGAAGTGGTCTGAATACTTTCCGAACGCACTGTATATACAAAAAAATAGAAATGGGGATTGGAAATTATGCAGACAATTACATTGATGGAAGCTACAATCTATCTGCAATTTTAAATCTGATCTACCCCCTAAAAAATAAAAAATAAAGAGTGTATTAGTACTGTAATGTACTGGAATAGCATCCTAGCTACCTTAGCTCAGATTTATCCTGGCTGCACATGGAAATGAGGACAGGGCAGTGCCCAGCACAGTGTTGGGCTACTACTGTCTGGACGCTACTAGCGCACCACTAGCTAGTTAGCGATTTCACATAGCTTGCGATTCCAGATTTTACATTAGTGTGTTGCTAGTGGACAGGGGAATGTCTCTGCTTCTGTCTGTGCTTAGTGGCCATACTGATGTGTGCAGGAAGGCGGAATACAGCATGTATTCAGGACTCCAGACTAACTTTTCCCTCTGTTGGCACAGGTGCCACTTACATGTTCAGTTGGTGGCAATAGCCCATGATTTGGTCGCACCAAAATGTTGTTGCGGCGTCACACAATAGAATAAAATGAGCAATCATCTTATAAAGTCTTTCACAGTGCTATTGAGATAGTATGATTCAAGAAATACTGTAAGCTGTTTCATCTAACATGTCCAAGCAGGAATGCATGATCAAGATATTTTGATGTGGAACCTAAACGATTTTCATGAATTTTGGGTTGACAATTAGGCTATTGTTGCTATATTTGACTCTCAAAATAAGGTTCCAGAATTGGCAAAAAAAAAAAAATCTACTTTTTTTTGTTCAATAGAGATGAATTTGTTTTAACTTTTTGTGTACAAATGGGCCTAATTCACCATCTGAGGAAGTGGAAACACAAAACGCATTAGCTAGATCGCTACATATAACCCCCTAGAGTCGATTGAGCTAGAGATATCCACCGCATCCACCTGTGTCGCAATTCAGCATCTGCGGTGAAAGATGGCAGAACTAGAGCGGTGTTTGTCAGACCATGAGACATCCCGAAAATTGGCCTTCTCACGTAAACATCTGTAGCGTCCGAATGGATTGGCCTACTATTATGACCACTCTATGGAAAGGGGAGACTCCCACGAACACAATGTTGTTCTCCGTTTTGCTCCATGACCACCACAAGTGTCACGGAACTCGTCTGAAGGTAACCGGTACCAGTTTTAAAAAAATTATGGAAACAATTCTCATAGCAGACTTAAATGTAGGTGGGTGGGTCAAGTGTATCATTCTAGCTTCCCTTCCAAAGGCACAGTGATTCTAGTACGGAAAGGAATTCCCTTTCTACATAAAAGCATTATTGCGGATAAAGAGGGTCGCTATGTTATTGTAATAGGAGAGATCCATTCTACTTCTGTAACTCTACTGAATATCTATGGGCCAAACATTGATAACCCCACCTTTTTCAAAAGTGCCCTTGCCCTGATTCCAGATAACTCCCATACTAACCTGGTCATTGGGGGGGGGGGGGGGGGGACCTTAACTGTGTGCTAGACCAATATATAGATCCTCTACCCGGCGTACCCCTACCTCCTATTCAAGCAAATTCTTGAATACCTCAATCAAAAATTCGAACTTATTTGATATTTGGACGATCTCCAACCCTATGGGTAGGGAATACTCCTTTCACGCTCATGTTCACAATGTTTATATCCGAATTTACTACTTTTTGGTTGATGCTAAATTACTCCCTTATACCTGTAATGTGAGGTATCATGATATTATAATCTCTGACCATAGTCCACTCACCTTTTCCCTGAGATTGGGTGACATCGTATCAAGCAAGAGGGTCTGGAGGTTTAATCCTCAGCTCCTCACAGAACCGACATTCTATGAACGTCTTAAAGACCAAATTACATTTTTCTTTGATACCAACGACAACACAAAGACTTCCCCAGCACTATTTTGGAAACACTGAAGGCTTATTTGAGAGGCTGTATCATCTCCTTTCAGGCTGCCAGGAGAAGGCAAAGCAGAGAAAAATTAGTAGAATTGGAGGGACAAATTAACTTACTGGATAGGGAGAATGCTAGTCATCCATCTATGGAGAAACATAAAAACAATAACCGCTTTAAAATATGAATATAATCGGATTCTCTCAGCTAAAATTGCTCAATCTTTTCTCTATACCAAGCAAAAATATTTTGAGTTTGGTGACAAACCGCACAAATTACTTGCCAGACAACTTAAAAAACTGAGAGTGACCAAATTATTCACTAAGTTAAATCTGTAACTGGGGAATTACTCTCTTCCCCCAAGGACATCAATGACAGATTCCGTCAGTTTTACGAGACTCTATATACATCTAAAGCAGATCCTAACCCTTTAATAATGCAAAACTTTTTGGAGTACTGTAATCTCCCTGCCCTGAACCAGGAAGATTCTAACTTCCTGAATAAGGAAATATCTCCCGGAGAAATTCGAGAAACAATTAAATCTCTAAAGAGTGGCAAGACCCCGGGCCCAGATGGATTCCCTGGTGAATTCTATAAAACATTCAGTAACATTCTCTCTCCATACCTGCACAAACTGTTTGTTCAGGCCAATGAGGATGGAGCTCTCCCACCTACTTTGGATGAGGCGGTTATTGCAGTTAGGTAGGGTCATACAGACCAATATCTCTCCTCAATACAGACCAAAAGATCTTAGCAAAAACTCTGGTTAACAGGCTTAGCACTTTAGTGGGCAAATTGATCCATTCGGACCAGACCGGCTTTATCCCTAACAGAAAGTCATTCTTCAATCTCAGGCGCCTCTTCAACATTATGAATTCTCAGAGGTTACCCAACCTGGAACTTGCCGTTATATCTCTTGATGCCGAAAAGGCCTTTGATCAAGTTGAGTGGTGCTATCTATTTAAGGTCCTACAGAAATGTAATATTAGAGATGGGTTCATAAAATGGGTCCAGCTTCTATATAGGAACCCCTGTGCGAGAATACTCACTAACCAATCATTGTCGCCCGATTTAACCTTTATAGAGGGACAAGACAGGGTTGTGCGCTGTCGCCTCTGCTTTTTGCTCTAGCCATTGAACCTCTCGCTCAAGCGATCAGATCTCACGCAACAATACACAGCTATAATACTAATGATACTCTAAATAAGATTTCTCTATACGCAGATAACATTCTCCTCTATGTAACGGAACCCCAATCTAGTGTTCCAGCTATTCTTGATTTGATTAACCTGTGTGGTACCTTCTCGGGATCTAGAATAAATTGGTACAAGAGCGAATTAATGCCCATACGGTTGCAAAACCCCTCTTGGTTAGAACTTCTTCCATTTAAGTTATCTTCAGATACATTTACCTATCTAGGAATTGTAGTTACCAAACAATACTCCTCTCTATTTAAAGATAATTTCCCGTCTCTGATGCAAAAACATACCGTTTTGGAGAACTCTCCTAATTTCCCTGCTTGGAAGAATTAATGCCATTAAAATGGTCTTCCTCCCACAACTGTTTTACCTATTCCAGAACATCCCGGTATTCATACCGAAGTCCTTTTATAAACGACTGGACTCAATTATCAATCCATTAATCTGGGATTATAAAACACACAGGATAGGTAAAAAACACCTCTGTAAATCCAAGATGGAAGGAGGATTGTCTCTCCCAAATTTAATATTTTACTATTGGGCCGCTAACCTCCGTGCTGTTACGTTTTGGCTGGATGACGTACTTCCGTCATCCAGCTGGCTTACTATGGAGCATGAGGATTGCCACCTCTTCTCTATTGGCGCTGTGATTTTGTCCCCTGTCAATTTGGAGATGTCACTTTATAGGAACAATCCTATAATACATAGCACAGTCCCATATCTGGAAGCAAATTAAGGTCAATTTGACCTTAGACCAATATCATTCCTGCTCCCTATTGTGAGGAATCCCTCCTTTGCCTCCTCTAACCTTGATAACACCTTTGAGCGATGGTGAGCGCTAAGGATCAATACCATAGGGGATCTATATATAGAAGGGACCTTTGCCTCCTTTGATTTGCTGAGGGAAACCTATAATCTTCCCAGAAGTAACTTTTTCAGATACCTACAGATTAGAGACTATGTTAAAAATCCTCTTCCTACATTTGGAAATGCTAAACCTTCCATGTTTGACGGATGCATCAAAATTTGTCCCACCTCAGCCAAACTGATATCTTGTCTATATGACACTTTTCAATCTGATTGCACACCTTCTACAGATGCCATTAAGGCAAAATGGGAGGAAGAGCTAGGCGCTGACATTTCTGTAGCAGACTGGGAAGATAGCTTGGAGTATATCCACCACTGCTCCATTAACTCCAGACTGGGAAGATAGCTTGGAGTATATCCACCACTGCTCCATTAACTCCAGACTGGGAAGATAGCTTGGAGTATATCCACCACTGCTCCATTAACTCCAGACTGGGAAGATAGCTTGGAGTATATCCACCACTGCTCCATTAACTCCAGACATCGTCTCATACAATTCAAGATATTACACAGATTACACTAATCCAAAACTAAGCTGCGTAGGATATTTCCTGATACCTCCCCTATGTGTGATAAATGTCATGCTGCGGAGGGTACACTACTCCACTGCTTTGCGCTATGCTCTAACTTGCATGGTTATTGGGGTGGAATTTTTAGGATCCTCTCTGAAGTTCTGGAGACTTGAATTGACCCAGACCCGCTTCTGATCATCCTGGGAGTGTCAGAAACCCTTAACAGATTAACTAACCCCCAAAAACAACTAATCGCTTACAGTCTCATTTCGGCAAAAAAAATCATCATGTTGTTTTGGAAAAGGATGATGAAGGGGGATGGAGGGATGGATATGGGGGCTGACATCTGCCCTCCTCTTTCTGTGTACCTGTCCTTGTCCTGTATATATTATTTTGTATTATTTATATTTTTTTACCTTTAACTCTGGGTCTTTTTGTATCTGTCTGCTCTTTTGTGTTTATATAAGAATTGCATACTTGTCTTTTCTACAAAGTACCTATACACCATTCTCGTGTGTGTTCAATCAAAAATATTTTAGCAAAAAATAAACTAATGGAAGTATGAAGGTAGTTTTGTGCCTACCCAAAAAAGGGGTTAACCTTTTCATGCGTGAGTTCCAAATATCTCTAACGGTCGCCCCAGTGTGAGGAGTTTTATGCATGTGATGTCAGAATGCACTCACTCACTGTTCCAAAATGTGATTGTTACGCAACAGGACAGTTAACCCGCGCTGCCTGCTAATTATCTATAGGCTATGTTTCAACTTGTCAATTTCAAATGATTACAGTTTGAATTGAGGTGTGTTCCGCCTCCTCATTCATTCACATAGAAGTAGCCCATTTCACTGTTGCGGACAATTTATGTTTGAGTCTTTACTGAGCTGGACAAACTTCTCTCTTTGAGGAGAGCCCGAGCATTTCCCCAGTGTTTCCTCAGATCAAGTATGCAGACATTTGCACAGTCTTGCACAAACCTTTCCTCCCTGGCACATTTTCTGGCTGGCATTTGCCTTCATTGTTGTTTTCCTTACAAATAATAACTTTGGACATGTGTACGTTCCTATCAAAGTAAGTGCCTTATTTTCTGTATATCGTGTTATCATTTCTACTGTAGCATACAGTATGTATGTATGGAGCATAATGTATTTACAGTTTTATCCACGTGTTTTCAAGTACTGGTTACAAATAATGCATTCTGATTATTGCATAGATTGTAATAGGCACCTATGATGTGTGTAAAATACTTTTTTGAAGGTTGTACTGATTGTGATGAGCTAATGCTAAGCTATTTGCCAGCTATGTGTGCGCCATGTTTGTTGACATTATACAATGCATTCTGGGTGTCACGTAAACGTCTGTCAGACCAAAGATGTAATAATAAGTACAGAGTCAGATGCAGCCGTTTGAACTCCAGGTGTCCCAGTCAGGGCGCGTTTCAATTAATTAAGTGCAGATGAGACTTGAATGCCTTCTCTTGATTTCAGAGTGACTATGATGCAGAATCGAACAATGTGTGTTTTGATGATCATATTCAGAGACATTGTTTGGCTAATCTATCTATGTTCATACTTTCCCTCTGTACTTTCCCTCTCCACATCACATGGGACTCAGGATCTCTACCTACAAAATGTGGTTTGATGCAAGTATAGCTAGTATTGTTTTCATTTGGGCTTTTTTAATGGACCAATTTTGTAAGTTGTGTTTTTGCCTTTAATTCCCTCCAGACATAAAACACATAAAACCCCTGTAAATCTGTCACATTAGACCTTTTTCCCTACAGCCCAGGTGTTAGGCCAGGGAGTACACTGCAAAGAGGGCTCGGCTCTGGAATGAAATAAAATCCCAATTTTGTTCACACGTCCGTGCCAAAGCATGTGTGGTGCCGTTTCTGCTGCATTCACATGCAGCTGATAAAATCGTGTGGATTGCCTAATTTTGGCCTCACCCTGTGTGAAGGGAGAAGGGGAGAAATAAAAGTGTCTGGCATGACATTGGATAATCCCAGCTATTAACCCCCTCCCTCCCTCCTTCATTCCCTCCCTCCCTCTTAGGGTGAATGAACTCATCGTAGCAACAGCTCAGAAGCATGGCTGACATGATTCAGCTCTCAATTGTCCCTCCACTCCTCCCCTCTAAACCTGTTGTATTTATAGCGGGCATTGAAGAATGGGGAGGACCGTCGTGAACTATGTTTGATCTAAAGATGAATGGACTGGCTGGCTGTCTTTCTGCGGGCATTGGACTGAGGATCCAGTGTGTAGGATTGATTAAGAGAGTAGAGTTAGTGGTTTGTGTATCTGCACGGATGTATATCAGCACTACATTTGTCAGCTGTGTGTGTTATATGTTATTGGTGTCTGGCTGTCCCCCAATGTTGTGACTGCACAATCTATGGCTCTGTAAGCAGTGTCTGCACGATCTACAACTCTGCATATAGAATTGTGTCGGCACGATCGATAACGCCGCACATAGCAGTGTTTATGCATGATCTACAAGTCTACATAACAGTCTGTCTGCAAGATCTACAACTCTGTAGTGTGTCTGTAAGATCTATGGCTCAGCAAGCAGTGTCTGCACAATCTACAACTCTACATAGTGTCTGCATGATCTACAACTCTGCATACAGCAAGCCTCAATGGCCACATAAGGGCCTGAGCTGTCCCTATGGCAGCCTGCACTGCCCCTTTAATGTCACATACTTAAATGTATCTCAATCAATATTTCATTCATGCCATCACACAGCATACGAGTCATTCATGCCTTTAAAAACAATAAAGCATTTTATTTAGAAATTAAATAACAAAGGGTGCCTTGAAAAATTAAACAACAAATATGAATAATTAAACAAATCATGTGAATAATCTCTCGAAATCCCTGTGTTTTGAATGCATGTTTCATTCCGAAATGACTGCATCAAGCCTATGCCTGATTAGGACAACATCAGTTATGGGTCTACTTTCGATAGTTTACAAGGTCCAGGCAAGGCACATTTGCAGCCAGGGCAGTCATATGGTGTATTTTGTTAGGATGTATTGGCATTAACAGATGCCATTGGAATATGGGCTTCTCCTGATTCTGAGATGCGCTGCCTGTCCTAGTCTCGTGGATCCTCATTCTCCCGAGTGCACTCCAGCCTATTCGTATCACAATTTGAAACATTTCAATCATCAGAAAAATAAGTTTCATCATGGCCAAAACTTTCTCTGGCCCAGTCAATATTGGAACCCTGGCTGCAGATGCTGCTGCTGAGAGAGAGCAGTAGTAAAAGGTGTGCAGACACGCACAGTCTTTTTTTTCTTAAACCCGCCTGGGCCGAATAAATTCTTAGAATTTGAGGCCCTGCCCCGTATAAGACTGTCGGGCCCCGTCGGGTTCGGGCTGAACATGAGAACTCTAGCCCTAACCCTTAACCCTCAGTCACACTCACAGGCTCAACAACCCCAACCCAGCCCCCTACTGTCAAGCTGTGGAGCTGAGGATTACTATAGGATCGAGTGTAGAGCATGACTTGGGCCAGGGGCTCTGCACAGATTTCATGTGAATGTTTAGAGCTTCATGAGTTGCGTCCCAAATGGCACCCTATTCCCTATATAGTGCACTACTTTCGACCAGAGCCCTTGGTCAAAAGGAGTGCACTATATAGGGAATAGTGCGCCATTTCGGACTCTACCCTCGTTCTCTTGAAGCTCCTCATACTGGACCAGAACCAACTTTGGCACTGGGCAACCATGATTTTGGAGAAGGCCTGCTGTAGTTTTTTTCCCCTTTCTCACTGTTTTCGTTTCTTTAAGTGAGAGATGTTTGGGGAGTTAAACCATCTGACTGTATGTGTTTTTTGTATGTCATGCGATCCTTTAACAATGTTGATTTATCCTGTGAGTGACAAGCAGACATGGGAAACATAGCCAGTTGTTCGAGGATGTCAGGACAATGATATTGTCTGGCAGAAACAGGTAACATAACACAACACCCCTCTGGACTTGGATTAAGGGTGGGTTTTCCAATGACATTTCATTGTATTTTCCCAGTATAAATTTTTTCAGTCCACCTTAATTTGTTCTCACTGTTCTCACAAGCAATTTTTTGATCTTTCATAAAAAACAGTTATGCCCTAAAAACACATACTGTACATTCTGATGGTGAGTTGCTGACTCTTTCAATTGTATATTTGCAGATGAGCTCTACATGTCTTCAATTTGAACATTCAATCTTATTGTTGTAATGTTCTTCTGAAGGTGGGATGAATGTAATTAATGTAATGGAATGAAACATGCAGAGCAAGAAGTCAGTGCCTGGGGAATGTGAGGTTTATCAGAAAGAGGGAGAAAGAGCTTCACAGCCACCTACAGTGACTACTCTCAGCTAGCGTAACAACCAGCAGCTCAATCTCACTGTCAGCCTGCTGGCTTCAAACACACCTGGGCCTACATTTGACAATTTAACCTTTTTCACAACTCTCTCTGTCACAACTCTCTCTCTCTGCCTAAAGGAAGATGTGTTAAATGTCAGTCAGAAGTTGTCGAACTGTTTCTGAACTGAATAATTGAATCAATCGTCTCTCTCTCTCTCTCTCTCTCTCTCTCTCTCTCTCTCTCTCTCTCTCTCTCTCTCTCTCTCTCTCTCTCTCTCTCTCTCTCTCTCTCTCTCTCTCTCTCTCTGCCTCTCTCTACCCTGCCTCTCTCTACCCTGCCTCTCTCTACCCTGCCTCTCTCTACCCTGCCTCTCTCTACCCTGCCTCTCTCTACCCTGCTCTGTAATTGTCCTCTAACAGGTAGGCTGATTGATGGATGGATTTATTTATTAGGCTATGGGACCTGTGGTCTGTGAACGCCTGGTGTTGGCAGTGTTTATCGATTACATGTCCCCATTCTTACATGGTCTGGTTCTACACGATACTGCATTAGCTAGCGGCATTAGCTCATAATGTACAGCATTGTCCTGTGTCAGTGGGCAGTAATTACACAAGCGGAGCGATGAGCTCGTTAACAGGGAGCGAATCAATCATTCTCCCCGCCGCATCAATTATGTTAATTAAACCAACCAACCTCCTCGTCTGACCTCTGCCTTTCCCTCTCTGCTCTGCTACACACGGGACTCTGCTACACACGCTCCCTCTTTCTTGATCTTTTTCCTTCATTTCCATTGACTTCCTTTGGCTTTGTCTACTCTATCTCTCTCTCCGTCTATCCCTCCCTTCCTCTCTCTCCCCGATTCCTTCCTCTTATGACTCCATTACTGGATAGTTTCTGGCTCTGTATCTCCCTCTCAGTCTATCCCCCTCTCGCATCCCTCTCCCTTTCTCTTTCTCTCTTCCTCTGTGCTTTGTGTTCATCCTGACCTCGGTGGTGTCCAACTTGATTTGTTCTGACAGAGGAATCGTGCAGCAGAGGTTGAATAATTTAAATGTACGTAAAAAAACAACAACAACAACACCACCAACTCATTGCTTACCATTTGGAGGTGGTTCTCTTCTCCTTCTGATGTGATGTGTGCTGAAATGACCCTGTGCTCTGTTATGTTATTAAAGTCAGCATCCCATCTGGGCTGCTTTTGTAAAGTTGCCTCTCTCCAAAAACATCCCCCCTCATGCCTCATCTCCTGCCGTGTCTTTATTGACACTGCGGAGCCTCTCTCCTCACTCCACTCTGCTCTGTGAGAGCTGTGGACTGGCTTCCCTGACAGGAGCCAGTCCAACAACCACAGCTTCTGACTGCAGGCTCCACGGCAGGAGATGAAACCAGCCAGGCCAAGCCTACTCTTACCCAAACCCTGATTGACTCCTCATCACAGCTGAGAGGTTAAAGGCAGGCGGACAAGTGTTCATTTGGCACCAAACGGACGGAAACAGGGAGGGACTACCTAGGGCTGGGCGGTATATCGTATTTTACTATATACTGGTATTGATCCACACACCGGTTTGGATTTTTACTGTACCTTCTCTAACAATATTTTTATGTTTGATTTGTTACATTAAATAATTCAGTAATGACTCCCAAAAAATTATGACAATCATCAATTTTTATCGCCAGTAAGAAACTTCTAACAGCTGAGAACTGCTAGCTTACTTGCTAGAACAACAAGTCAACAACTTCGGGAGCGCTAGCTTGCCAAAGAGACCCCTGGAAATCAGCCGACTTGAAGTAAGAACTGCAATTTAACCTGAAAATACACATTCAAAGAGGAAAATAATTATTCTTATTAAGGATTTATTTACTTTTTTGACAAATAGATGCATTCAAAATAAATGTGATATGATAACAAATTAGTGCAGGAAATGAAGCAATTTACAAAAATGCTGTAAGTAAATGCTGGAATTGAACAAATAACTATGCAAATGGTAACCATTGGTCGAGTACCAGAGTTTGAGGCTACAAAAGAGGATTCTGATGCAATGTTCTACAAATAGGACAACTTCACTATCAGTTTTGTACTCCTGTTATTTTTGGTTGAAGTTTGGTTGAACAGCATAAGGCAATCAGAATGGAGAAAGCCCATTAAAACAACAAATTAATTTAAAGTACATTTAGAACTTTTTTTCAGAAACACCAAATAACGTCATACTGTCAAAAATTAGAAAAATACTGTGATATGATATTTTGGCCATATCACTCAGCCCTAGGACTACCTGGACTTGTCCAATAAGAAATGTTAATTTTAGTTTCCTGTTGCAAAACGTTTAGCTACGGTGCACCCCAACCTGCTTCCTGTTTGTCAAGGCAGTTCTATACGATCCCTGCTCTCCTTACATCCCAGTACCGCTACTGAATGGCTGGGCCTGCATCCCAGAGGGTACCCCCACACAATGGACCATTCCATGCAGGCGCAGGCTAACACAGCCTTGTTGATCAGGGAACAGATGCAGGCTTTGTTTCCTCTCCTTATCTACTGTGGTAATGACATATGACAGACATAGAAAGGACAATGTCAATGATGTGTCTGACAGACAATGGGCTCCGCTCCACCTCCTGTGCCAGAGCAGCAGAGGAAATGTATGTTTTTGTTGGTTTTCCTATTGATGTTGCATCAGTGCAGCCTGTCTGCCCCCCATGCACCACCACTGTCTTTCACCACCATTATCCCTGACAGGAACAGGAACTGGAGCCAAAGTGACTTGGTCGTCTCTGACCTGCGGTTCCTGTGTGGTCGGGTGGTCGCGGACTAGGCTGTGTGTGTGGTCAAGAGGACCATGGCTGTGGTCGCTCCCCTAAGGCTATGGAAGGCAGCTGGCGGGAGTGGGATGCCCACAGCTGTTTTGCTGTTGACTTCCTGTGTAGCAGATGGAGTGCCACACTCTCTCCATACGCCGTAGCTTCCTTAGGGGTTACACTGCAGGACACACACACAGACTGGGCCACACTGTGACGCCACAGTCTCAGGAAATAATGACTCTGCTTACGTTTGTGTTAACGTGTGTATTTCACAGTGTGTGAATATGTGTGTGTGTACATTTTGTTTGTTCCTGGAGTGTGTCTGCTCTGACAGTGTTGATGCTGGGGCAGAAAGTAATGCAGCTATGGCTCCCTGAGTTTGCATTAGAAGTGGGTCAGTATGGTACCCTGGAGTATACACTGAAGTAGTACATACGATCTCCCTCTCTCACACCCACGGTCACTCTCCTTTTTTATTCAGCCCCTCTTTCCCTCCTCCTTCCAGACCTCTCAGCTTACCTCGTGGTATAACTCTTAAGTGAGTGTATTCAGTGTTCATAGTTCCATGGTCAAATGCAGAGCTTCAGACTCAGCCTTTGCTTAGAGGCATGACAGTTGGTTAGCATCTCAAACTACTATAAAGGGATGAAAAATGAGGTTTTGGTGACATTTGTTTTTTCTTTTTCTTCTCTTCTCTCATGTTTCTGGCTGGTTATAACTGTTATGCATCTGTTAGTACAGTTACCTTTGTTCAACCTTCCAACGTTCTCTTATATTTATTGAAAGGAAATATGAAGGACGAGGCATGGCAACAGTATGGGTTGTTAATTTCAGGAAGTGCCTACACCCTCTACTAAGTGCCAAACTTGTGAAATTGACTGTACTTTCTGCTGAACGAAAGCTCAACCTCTAATGATGTGTATCTGCCAGCCTTTCATATCGTCTGTATTTCAAAATACTCTTGTATACGGTATATCGCACAAGCCTAACACACACTTGCACACACACACACACACACACACACACACACACACACACACACACACACACACACACACACACACACACACACACACACACACACACACACACACACACACACACAATATCTTTAGATATCAAGCTGTGAGGAATACAACATGGAGCTCTGTATTCCTAAATGTTGCGTTTTTGTAGAGTGACTTCGCCAGTGCTTTCATCTCTGCGGATGGTTTCCAGGCAGACATCTCACTCTGCTTTGTTTGGGCCCTTCTTTTTTTCTATCATTTCGAGGAAGAAAAGAGAAGGGGGAGTGAAAGAGTACACCCCTGCCTTCTCCACAACCCGGCGTGTCCGTCTTAAGGTTAGGTGACACATGATCCCTGGGTGCATCTCTCTCTCTGTTCACAGGACGAGCTGCTCCCTGTCATCTGTCTGCTCTCCCTCTCTCTCTCTCCCCCTCTCTCTCCGTCGTCCCCTCGTGCTCTTTGAACATGGAGAGGCAGGGTAGCACGCTTGAAAAGAGAGACGCAGGAACCAAAGGACTCTCTCTGACTGACTCAGGAACAGTGACTGCCTTTGCTTTTGATGGTCTACTGAGAAAGATGGAAGGAGAGCGTCTGTTGGAGGATGTACAGTAGTAGTGTTGAGGTTCTGCGTGTCTTTGGTGATAATTACACCCAGTTATATCCCTTCATTTCCTCCTTGACAACCATTTTGTGTTAGGTTGAAGAGAATGGATGTGAAATAGCCATAATCATGCTTAATTGTATAATTACCAGAATACTGTTTTTAATTTGTGTTTGTGTCCTGTTTGAATTTGACATTTTCTGTGAGTAGCCCTTTACACTCGTACCCGTATACGGGTTGAAAATGGCACATTTGGAACGCAGTGGCTGTACAGTAACATGCTATAAATGACGTCAGAGCTCAGGCTCTGCCCTTCACAGCAATGTTTGGGTTTTGACTGACAGCCTTTCTGAACTTGAGCACCGCACGCGACAAGAAGTTTCCCCCATCCCTCCTGCTAATTTTGCTACTTTTGCGCATTTGTTGTTGTCTGAGTGAGGGAAATACTGTGTATTTTGAAAGATGAGATGTTGAGGTTATAATAAATACCGCTTTGATGTCATAGAAGCAGCCAAACACCTGTGAGTCCAAATGTGCTCTTCACATTTCCATATCATAAAACTCATGTCATATACAGTGTCAACGTTTATGATCACTATGTTTGATGTACAGTTACAAGATTACATGGCGTCATACCCTGGGTTGATCTGAACAGAATGGGCCTTTGTTTGTCTATTTTGAAGAAAATTTGCAGCAGAACACGCACCTGAATGCACTCATGACTCCTTTCTATGCGCACCAAAATTACGATCTGTTTCTCTGAATTGCCTTGTGAAAGCCTAACACTGTAAGATCATATTTTATAACTTAGCTAGATGCCACCTTTCCATCAAGTCAGTTTGTCAAATGTCTGCCCTGCTAGAGCTGCTCCAGTCAACTGTAAGTGCTGTTATTGTGAAGTGGAAACGTCTAGGAGCAACAACGGCTCAGCCGCGAAGTGGTAGGCCCCACAAGCTCACAGAACGGGACCGCCGAGTGCTGAAGTGTGTAGCGTGTAAAAATCGTCTATCCTCGGTTGCAACACTCACTACTGAGTTCCAAACTGCAATGTCAGCACAATAACTGTTCGTCGGGAGTTTCATGAAATGGATTTCCATGGCAGAGCAGCCGCACACAAGCCTGAGATCACCATGGCAATGCCAAGAGTCGGCTGGAGTGGTGTAAAGCTCGCCGCCATTGGACTCTGGAGCAGTGGAAACGCGTTCTCTGGAGTGATGAATCACGCTTCACCATCTGGCAGTCCGATGGACAAATCTGGGTTTGGCGGATGCCAGGAGAACGCTACGTGGCCCAATGCATAGTGCCAACTGTAATGTTTGGTAGAGGAGGAATAATGGTCTGTGGCTGTTTTTAATAGTTCGGGCTAGGCCCCTTAATTCCAGTGAAGGGAAATCTTAACGCTATAGCATACAATGACATTCTAGACGATTCTGTGCTTCCAACTTTGTGGCAACAGTTTGGGGAAGGATGATAATGCCCCCGTGCACAAAGCGAGGTCCATACAGAAATTGTTTGTCAAGATCGGTGTGGAATAACTTCATTGGCCTGCACAGAGCCCTGACCTCAACCCCATCGAACACCTTTGGGATGAATTGGAACGCCGACTGCGAGCCAGGCCTAATCGCCCAACATCAATGCCCGACCTGTGGCTGAATGGAAGCAAGTCCCCGCAGCAATGTTCCAACATCTAGTGGAAAGCCTTCCCAGAAGAGTGAAGGCTGTTATAGCAGCAAAGGGGGGACCAACTCCATATAAATGCCCATGATTTTGGAATGAGATGTTAGACGAGCAGGTGTCCACGTACTTTTGGTCATGTAGTGTTCCTTCTTAGCAACAAGCCATTTGTCAAGCAATAACTTTGCTAGGACTGTGTGGGATTTGTCTGAGTCAGGAGGGGATAAATGAAAACTAGCTGTTATTGGTAGTAATGTATACTAATTTATTGGTAGAATACTAAGTTAACAGGGTCTCTATGTTTGGAACTCTCTTTCTTATTGGTACAGTATATTACCTAATTTACCATCCCACCAAAACTTACATGTGTTTTCAAGCAGCTCTTACACTAAAAGGGCATTATCATCATTTTCACAATTTCACAGTATTATTCCAACCTCATGGTGTGAAAATATATATAAAACACAGGAAAATCATTCACAAAGCTATTTCCTTTTTGATTTAATTAAGTTGAACTTAATATTTTCTTAATGAAAGCAGAGGTGCTTTAACATCTTGGTCACAGATAAGTACAGATTTAACCGTTAGACTTTGATGTCATGAATTAAACAAGTTGTGCTATTCATAGACACTTTGCACAAATGTTTATAATTTCTTACATGAGAAGGTCTCTGTCCTGTGGGCTTTTTCTACTTTACTTGATCTTTTCTGGAGCTACAACTCTTAGAAAGTCTGCAGCACAATTCAAATGGCAATAAACACAAGCGTTTTCCCCAATTGGAAATATTTGCTGAATATGCTGAACACGGCAATACATGTCAAGCCACAGAAAGTCCTGGTGTTTTCCACAAGCCGTTAGGCCCTAGTTATTACTGTCTGCTTGCCTCGGTAAAGGCACAGCAATTTACTTCAATAAATGTTTTTATTTGGGGTTACCGAGTTCAAGGCAATGCCTCTATTGCATTAACATTTATTGGTCAGCTATTTTATATGTCGTCTCAAGAGTAAGAATAAGTATTTAAAGAATAACAGTTTCTTAAATGCCCCTATTACGCTTATATAAAGGGTAATAAGATGGATATGTAAGGGTGCACGTATCTGAATTAGGCTTACTTACCTTACCGGTACTTACATCATGAAGGTGGGGGCTATCAATTAGCTATGACAGGAATACTTCTTATGTAAGCAATGAAGTGCTTTGAAAGGCTGGTCATGGCTCACATCAACACCATTATCCCAGAAACCCTAGACCCACTCCAATTTGCATACCGCCCCAACAGATCCACAGATGATGCAATCTCTATTGCACTCCACACTGCCCTTTCCCACCTGGAAAAGAGGAACACCTATGTGAGAATGCTATTCATTGACTACAGCTCAGCGTTCAACACCATAGTGCCCTCAAAGCTCATCACTAAGCTAAGGACCCTGGGACTAAACATCTCCCTTTGCAACTGGATCTTGGACTTCCTGACGGGCCGCCCCCCAGGTGGTAAGGGTAGGTAACAACACATCTGCCACACTGATCCTCAACACAGGGGGCCCCTCAGGGGTACGTGCTCAGTCCCCTCCTGTACTCCCTGTTCACCCATGACTGCATGGCCAGGCACGACTCCAACACCATCATTAAGTTTGCCGACGACACAACAGTGGTAGGCCTGATCACCGACAACGATGAGACAGCCTATAGGGAGGAGGTCAGAGACCTGGCCGTGTGGTGCCAGGACAACAACCTCTCCCTCAACGTGACCAAGACAAAGGAGATGATTGTGGACTACAGGAAAAAAAAGAGGACTGAGCACGCCCCCATTCTCATCGACGGGGCTGTAGTGGAACAGGTTGAGAGCTTCAAGTTCCTTGGTGTCCACATCACCAACGAACTATCATGGTCCAAACACACCAAGACAGTCGTGAAGAGGGCACAACAAAGCTGTTCCCCCTCAGGAGACTGAAAAGATTTGGCATGGGTCCTCAGATCCTCAAAAAAGTATACAGCTGCACCATCGAGAGCATCCTGACTGGTTGCATCACCGCCTGGTATGGCAACTGCTTGGCCTCCGACCGCAAGGCACTACAGAGGGTAGTGCGTATGGCCAAGTACATCACTGGGGCCAAGCTTCCTGCCATCCAGGACCTCTATACCAGGCGGTGTCAGAGGAAGGCCCTCAAAATTGTCAAAGACTCCAGCCACCCTAGTCATAGACTGTTCTCTCTGCTACCGCACGGCAAGCGGTACCGGAGTGCCAAGTCTAGGTCCAAAAGACTTCTCAACAGCTTCTACCCCCAAGCCATAAGACTCATGAACAGCTAATCATGGCTACCCAGACTATTTGCACTGCCCCCCCACCCCATCCTTTTACGCTGCTGCTACTCTGTTAATTATTTATGCATAGTCACTTTAACTCTACCCACATGTACATATTACTTCAACTACCTCAACTAGCCGGTGCCCCCGCACATTGACTCTGCACCGGTACCCCCCTGTATATAGCCTCCCTACTGTTATTATATTTTACTTCTGCTCTTTTTTTTCTCAACACTTTTTTTGTTGTTGTTTTATTTTTAAAATAAATGCACTGTTGGTTAAGGGCTGTAAGTAAGCATTTCACTGTAATGTCTGCACCTGTTGTATTCGGCGCATGTGGCCAATAACATTTGATTTGATTTGATTTGAGTAGGCTATGCATTTTGAAAAAATATACTTAATTGTTTCAAACCTGAATGTTTTAATACATATTATGAGGCATGTCTTACCTTGCTTCAAAGTAGGCTATTAGATCTCCTCACTTTCTACATTTCTAACTGATATTTTCATCTCTGTCACATGAAAACGCTTGCATGTGTGGTACCTTTTTGACAACAATGTTTTCTGCTAATTGCATTATGGAACGAACATTCACGTGTAGCATACTCTCTTGTGGCCTTGTGCGCAATGCTGCGCTTATAATGTGAAGTAATAATCGTTTATCAACATTTTAAGCTAAAACTTCAGATCAGTTGCATCAGCCTCATAGCTTTTTAACTTTTTGATTTTTATGTAGCCTAGGCTTACTGGTTGTATGAATTTGGGATCTATCTTCCCACAATTGTCACAGAGTCTGTTTGGAATAGGCTATCTCTTTCTCGACAAGCTGACCAATAGAATAGGTCAACTTTTCTAAAATGGAGGATAGTAAATTGAAATAGGTTAGTGATTTTGCTGTTTGTTACTCGTCTTGTTGGCTGAGGTAAAGGAAATGTGGACAGTTATTCTAACATCTTCAAAGTGCACATCATAATTTGGTAAGAAGGACCACACATCGTTGCATTCTCGACTTGCATGTTCTGTTAACCTTTTCACACGTACCAACAAACAGGTGTGATCATTCTACAGTGGTCCCTGCATGGTACGCTCAAACCGGTGTGATTAGAACGCTTATTTAAAACGTCCAGTTTCGATTGACGCAACAGTCAGCATTTGAGCTAGCCACACTGTTTTTTCATAAAAACATTTTGCACAAACACAGTCCTTACAAAGTTATGTCCTGAATGTGACCAATTTATTTTTGGATGCAATGTTCAGACATTCACAGAAATAGCGACAGCTTACACAATCATCCAAACCGGAAAATGTAGGCTACACTAGTCCTAGCGCTAACTAAGGAAAGATTGACGTAACATAAGCGGTCATATTTAGAGAACTCTCAGCTGACAGAAACCACAATATGAATTAGCTAATAGCAATTACTATGTATAATTCATCACATCACGGTTGAGATCAACATTGATCGAAATAATTGAATAAAACACTTTCTAGACATCAAAAGTAATCCGACGATGGGTAGTTTGTGCGACGATGGATAGTTTTATTTTATTTTCGCAGTATTCATGTTCAAGGGGGTGTGTCGTCTACGATCATTCACTTCCCTTCATTCACTTCCGGAAGTTTACTCGAAAGATAAGTGAAACATTACTTCACCTCATTATAACATCTTTGGTCTGACAGACGTTTACATGACACCCAGAATACATTGTATAATGTCAACAAACATGGCACCACACATAGCTGGCAAATAGCTTAGCATTAGAACTAAGTGGATAAAACTGTAAATACATTATGCTCCATACATATATACATACACTACCAGTCAAAAGTTTGGACACACCTACTCATTCAAGGGTTTTTCTTTATTTTTACTATTTTTACCATTGTAGAATAATAGTGAAGACATCCAAACAATGAAATAACACATATGTAATCATGTATTAACCAAACATTTTTAAACAAATCAAAACATATTTTATATTCTTCAAATAGCCACCCTTTGCCTTGATGACAGCTTTGCACACTCTTGACATTCTCTCAACCAGCTTCATGAGATTTGTGGTTATAACCGCTGTGTCTTTATGAGACGCAGTGTGGGTGAACGGGTGATCTCCGCATGTGTAGTTCCCACCGTAACAAATGGAGGAATGCATTTCAATTAACAGGTGTGCCTTCTTAAAAGTTAATTTGTGGAATTTCTTTCCGTCTTAATACATTTGAGCCAATCAGTTGTGTAGTGACAAGGTAGGGGTGGGGTATACAGAAGATAGTCCTATTTGGTAAAAGACCAAGTCCATATTATGGCAAGAACAGCTCAAATAAGCAAAGAGAAATGACAGTCCATCATTACTTTAAGACATGAAGGTCAGTCAATACGGAAACATTTGAAACTTTGAAAGTTTCTTCAAGTGCAGTCGCAAAAACCATCAAGCGCTATGATGAAACTGGCTCTAATGAGGACCGCCACAGGAATGGAAGACGCAGAGTTACCTCTGCTGCTGAGGATAAGTTCATTAGAGTTACCAGCCTCAGAAATTGCAGCCCAAATAAATGCTTCACAGAGTTCAAGTAACAGACACATTTCAACATCATTTTGTTCAGAGGGGACTGTGTGAATCAGGCCTTCATGGTCGAATTGCTGTAAAGAAACCACTACTAAAGGACACAAATTAGAAGAAGAGACCTGCTTGGTTCAAGAAACACGAGCAATGGACATTGGACCGGTGGAAATCTGTCCTTTGGTCTGGAGTCCAAATTGGAGATTTGTGGTTATAACCGCTGTGTCTTTATGAGACGCAGTGTGTGTGAACGGATGATCTCCGCATGTGTAGTTCCCACCGTAACAAATGGAGGAGGAGGTGTTATGGTGTGGGGGTGCTTTGCTGGTGACTCTGTCTGTGATTTATTTAGAATTCAAGGCACACTTAACCAGCATGGCTAAAACAGCATTCTGCAGCGATATGCCATCCCATCTGGTTTGGGCTAAGTGGGACTATCATTTGTTTTCCAACAGTACAATGACCCAACACACCTCCAGGCTGTGTAAGGGCTATTTTACCAAGAAGGAGAGTGATGGAGTGCTGCATCAGATGACCTGGCCTCCACAATCCCCTAACCTCAACCAAATTGAGATGGTTTGGGATGAGTCGGACGGCAGAGTGAAGGAAAAGCAGCCAACAAGTGCTCAGCATATGTGGGAACTCCTTCAAGACTGTTGGAAAAGCATTCCAGGTGAAGCTGGTTGAGAGAATGCCAAGAGTGTGCAAAGCTAGCATCAAGGCGAAGGGTGGCTATTTGAAGAACACTTTTTTGGTTACTACATGATTCCATAAGTGTTATTTCATAGTTTTTATGTCTTCACTATTATTCTACAATGTAGAAAATAGTAAAAATAGTGAAATATCCTTGAATGAGTAGGTGTGTCCAAACTTTTCACTGGTATTGTACATACAAACCTACATACCTACATACATTCATACTGTATGCCACAGTAAAAACGACAACACAATATACAGAAAATATGGCACTTAATTTGATAGGAACTCACACATGTCCAAAGTTATTGTTTGTAAGGAAAACAACAATGCAACAATGCGAGTGCCAGTCAGAAAATCTGCCAGTTAGTGCAAGACTCCTCAAATGTCTGCATACCTGATGTGCGGAAAAAATGGGGAAGGGCTTTCCTCGAAGAGGGAAGTTTGTCATTTGTCCGGCTCAGTAAAGACTCAAACATAAATTGTCCGTAACACTGAAATGGGCTACTTCTATGTGAATTAATGAGGAGGCGGAACACACCTCAATTCAAACTGTTGTTAGAAAATAATTTGAAATTGACAAGTTGAAACATAACCTATAGATAATTAGCAGGTAGCGTTTGTTAACTGTCCTGTTGCGTAACAATCACATTTTGGAACAGTGAGTTCATTCTGACATCACGTGCATACAACAACTCACGCTGGGGCGACCGTTAGAGATATTTGGAACTCACATGTGAAAATTAATTACCATAATTTTGTCATTCTGAGCACATGTGGGTGCACGCCCTAACCAGGTTACGCACCAAATGCATATGGGTCCGGGAGATTTCTCAAATATCCGGTAAATTAAAATGTTGCCGGTCAAATGTCCGGAGCCACAGGAAACACTGAAGTGTGAGCTCCCAAGCCGAACCACAGCATGGTTTAAAAGCCAGATGAAGAATTATAAGTGACAAAATATCCATTCAAACCTTTCACAACCTCTTTCTACCAAAGTGGTAGCTGAAAATGTTATCTGTTTAGAGAATTCATACCTGGGTGGATTTTCTAGAGAGATGCTTCATGGTGGTGGTATCACAACTAACTAATTGAGCAATTTCATCACACAACTTTTGTATTGATGTGTACAATTCTTTAGAATGTACTGTATATATACAGTAGATTAATGTAGAGTACAATCTTCATTCCATTCCTTCCTCAGATCTGTCATCTCTATGATAAAACACTATTTTCAAAGAAATAGTCTAGCATGAAGATGTCTGTTATTGCCCCTTTGCCATAACAAGGGATTCAGCTAAAAATCCATGTTTTCTCCACTGGAATTGTCAGTCTTCCGATGTAATGTGTGAAGAGGCTTTATAGATTGGATTAACAAAACAGTATATCTGGGGTAAATACATTTTTGTATTAAGTCATCCTGTCATTCAGATTACCCAATGGGATTAGTTCCGCTTGACGGTCTCTGTATTGTGGCTTTATCCTCATCTTGTTTGTCAAGTTATTTATTTGCCAGCATCTCGGGTAATTTGTTTCACATTTGGTGGTGTAGTTTAATATTCTGTTTTGTGGATTCCAGCAGGTTACTGATCTTATGACTTAACTGTTCATGGACTTTCCATCGCTCTCAGGCACTGCAAAGAGATACTCCTTAAAGTTTTTGTGGTGTCTGATGTTCTTTTGAGGTCTGTCTTATGAGCCCGGGCTGCTCTTTGGTGGTGAGTTCCTGAGCTCATTCATTCTTAGCTGTGCTCTGAGATGATTTGTTGCTCTCCTGGAAGGCTCCCAGCGGAGAACAAGTGGTTCTTGTTAGCGACGTGCAGGGGGAAAGAGACTAATTACATTTAAGCCCATATGCTTTTCCTTTGGTGCAAATATTTTTTTGTCTTAGCTAATTTTAGCATTGCCAAAACACTATTTTAAGTAATAAAGAACAAGCCATGCCCCCCTTTTCAATACTTAAAAGAAATCATATCCAACTCGAATGTCAATTTTCCAATAGCTTTTCCGTTTTCAAAGAAAAAGCTTGATCAGTGAGGTTTTCCTCAGACCTCAAACAGCTGCCAGAAACAAGTGCTTTGATTAATCATCACTATACCCATAAAACATGGCGCTACTGTATGATGATTGGTGCTTGATAAAGTGTCATCATCGATAAAGTATCTTCTTAATTAGGCTATGTTCATGTGATGATCTACAAGTCTACGTGGTCTGATCAGGACACTTTTATATATCATTAACAGTCTAACCTCGTTATCCTCTTCCCAAAACACAAGAATATCATTCAGTTGTCTCCCTAGTGCCCTTTGGTGCTCTAATGGCGGTCAATCAATCGGTCGTAATGTTGTTTCCTAGAACTTTATAAGTCAAGACGAGAGCAGGTGGCTTGGTGGAAATGGGATCTGTAGCGATTCAAAGGTAGGTTGGGGAGACAGAAGCTCAAGTGTGCTGTTAGGCTTGGCTGCGCTCCAGTGAAGCACCGAACAGTGCTAATCCAAATGTAAAAAGGCCCCTTCGTTCTGAAAACATTTGTTTTTCTTCCTTTTTAGGTCAGCCTGCAGATTTTTTCATGTTTTGGTTGATTGAAACACTTAGATTTTTCAAGAGGTGTACCTTTCATACAGTGCATTCGGAAAGTATTCAGACCCCTTCCCTTTTCCACATTTTGTTACGTTACAGCCTTATTTTAAAATGGATTAAATTAAATTAAATCCTCATCAATCTACACACAATACCCCATAATGACAAAGCAAAAACAGGTTTTTAGAAAGTTTTGCAAATTTATAAAAAAATAAAAAACAGAAATACCTTATTTACATAAGTATTAAGACCCTTTGCTATGAGACTCGAAATTGAGCTCAGGTGCATCCTGTTTCCATTGATCATTCTTGAGATGTTTCTACAACTTGATTGGAGTCCACCTGTGGTAAATTCAATTGATTGGACGTGATTTGGAAAGGCACACACCTGTCTGTATAAGGTCCCACAGTTGACAATGCATGTCAGAGCAAAAACCAAGCCATGAGGTTGAAGGAATTGTCCATAGAGCTCCGAGACAGGATTGTGTCGAGGCACAGATCTGGGGAAGGGTACCAAAACATTTCTGCAGCATTGAAGGTCCCCAAGAAAACAGTGGCCTCATCATTTTTAAATGGAAGAAGTTTGGAACCACCAAAACTCTTCCTAGAGCTGGCCGCCAGGCCTATCTGAGCAATCGGGTGAGAAGGGCCTTGGTCAGGGAGGTGACCAAGAACCCAATGGTCACTCTAACAGAGCACCAGAGTTCCTCTGTGGAGATGGGAGAACCTTCCAGAAGGACAACCATCTCTGCAGCACTCCACCAATCAGGCCTTTATGGAAGAGTGGCCAGACGGAAGCCACTCCTCAGTAAAAGGCACATGACAACCCACTTGTAGTTTGCCAAGAGGCACCTAAAGGACTCTCAGACCATGAGAAACAAGATTCTCTGGTCTGATGAAACCAAGATTGAACTCTTTGGCCTGAATGCCAAGCGTCACATCTGGAGGAAACCTGGCACCATCCCTACAGTGAAGCATGGTGGTGGCAGCATCATGCTGTAGGGATGTTTTTCAGCGGCAGGGACTGGGAGACTAGTCAGGATCGAGGGAAAGATGAACTGAGCAAAGTACAGAGAGATCCTTGATGAAAACCTGCTCCAGAGCGCTCAGACTGGGGCGAAGGTTAACCTTCCAACAGGACAACGACCCTAAGCACACAGCCAAGACAACGCAGGAGTGGCTTCGGGACAAGTCTCTGAATGTCCTTGAGTGGCCCAGCCAGAGCCCGGACTTGAACCCGATCTAACATCTCTGGAGAGACCTGAAAATAGCTGGCAGCGACGCTTCCCATCCATCCTGACAGCGCTTGAGAGGATCTGCAGAGAATAATGGGATGAACTCCCCAAATACAGTTGTGCCAAGCTTGTAGTGTCATACCCATGAAGACTCGAGGCTGTAATCACCGCCAAAGGTGCTTCATCAAAGTACTGAGTAAAGGGTCTGAATACTTATGTAAATGTAAAATTTCATTTCAAATGTGCATTTCTAAAAACCTGTTTTTGCTTTGTCATTATGGGGCATTGTGTGTAGATTAATGAGGATTTTTCATTTCTTTAATCAATTTTAGAATTAGGCTGTAACGTAACAAAATGTGGAAAAAGTCAAGGGGTCTGAATACTTTCCGAATGCACTGTATACCTCAGACGAGAGGTGGAGGGAGAGAAATGGAGAGACAGAATGAGTGAGAGAACTAGAGAGAGAGAAAAAGAGAAAGATAGAAAGATAGAAAGGCAATCAGGGAAATACTGAGTCAGATCGAGAGAAAGATGCTCAGAGAGACAGCAGGGAATATGGATTGTAGAAGAAGCTCAGGAAAGGCGGACATGTTCCCTTGTTCAGCCCCAGTGGTCTACTCTTTTTTTCTTTTTCTTTTTACCTCTTTTTCGTGATATCCAATTGGTAGTTACAGTCTTGTCCTATCGCTACAACTCCCGTATGGACTCGGGAGAGGTGAAGGTCAAGGGCCATGCCTCCTCCGAAACACGACCCTGCCAAGCCGCACTGCTTCTTGACACACTGCTCGCTTAACCTGGAAGTCAGCTGCATCAATGTGTCGGAGGAAACACCGTACAACTGGCGACCGTAGTCAGCGTGCATGCGCCCGGCCCGCCACAAGGAGTTGCTAGGCCGCGATGGGACAAAACCCTCCCCTAACCCGGACGACGCTGGGCCAATTGTGCGCCGCCTCATGGGTCTCCCGTTCGCGGCCGGCTGCGACACAGCCTGGGATCTAACCCGGGTCTGTAGTGACTCCTCTAGCGCTGCTATGCAGTGCCTTAGACCGCTGCGCTACTCGGGAAGCCCCGCAGCGGTCTGCTCTGTTAGAGGGAGACTGTGGATCATTGAAATTACAACATGCACATTGACACAGGAACAACAGCATAAGACACCCCTAACTCCAATATTTTCAAAGACTCCTGCTGGCTGTCTGTAGCTGCAGTTCGTGGACCCTCAGGTTCTGAAATTGGATCAGATCAGTGTTTCTTTGTTACCCTAGATTAGGGAAAGTGTTTTCTGGCCCTCCAGGCTCATGGGCTGTAAGTCAAAGTCTGTGTAGCTAAGCTGACCCCAAGTGCTAAAAGTGTCGGTCAGAGATAGAGGTCTACCATTTAGGGTCACAGACTCAGGGCATTTTGTTTGAAACTTAGACCCAGAAACACTGGGGTTCAAGTGTAGTGGGACAAGACAAGAATAATCGGCTTGTTACAAGGTCATTATCTGATTATCCTGACTGTCATTTCACATAGGAAACTCCATCCCAACAGCCTTTAACAATGTTGTATTTATCTCGTTGTATATTCAACTGGAGATGAGGCCCTAACAAAATTTCACTATTTCCAAACATTTGGCATTGTTTACTTCCTGCTTTTTATTCTAACTGTTGTCTTGACTGTTGCAATCCAGTGGTTTGTTTAATGTTTATATGCATTGTTTGTTTTTGGTGACAAACATTTCGAAAGGCTGTAAAATACATCTAGTTTTGTAACCCAACACTGTTGACACGATGATCATCTTTGGCTTCTCTCTCTCTCATTCTCTCTCTCCCACTCTCTCTCACTGTTTGTTTGTTAGTTGAAACTCAAACAAAGCCAACCTCGTCATGCATACCTTCCCTTCAACCCGTCCATTGATTTTCCACAGAAAACCACAGCCTCTTTTAAAAAATGTGTAGACTAGAGTGATGGTTGAAGGGAAGGTATGTGGTCCTCTGTAGCTCAGCTGGTAGAGCACGGCGCTTGTAACGCCAAGGTAGTGGGTTCGATTCCCGGGACCACCCATACATTTAAAAAAAAATATGCACGCATGACTGTAAGTCGCTTTGGATAAAAGCGTCTGCTAAATGGCTTATTATTATTATATTATTATGGTATATAAACCAGGGTGTCTTCACTTCTTATGAACTCACAAAAATAATGCTGCAGGTCAACTTCAATTCTTGACAACATTTACAGGGTCTTATCAACTTGACAGTCCCTCTTCATTGACAGACAACATTTGGACATTCATGAGGCAGCATTTCAATATAAAGGAACAATGGGTGAAGCCAGACAAAAGAGAAAAAACTGGTTGTGAGTGATAAATAGCAGGCCTGGGTGGAAAGTATCCCCTTTCGGACAACAGAGGATCAGCCTTTTTGTCCTGAAACGTGAGCTTGTTGCTGCCACAGTCAGTCTTTCAGTGGCTCTGAGCAACAACATGGGAGGGGAAGAGAGAGAGAAAGAGAGGACGAAAGAGAGAGGAAGAGAAGAGAGCAAAGGGCTTTTATTTTACAAGGGATGCCTTGGGGTGAAGAGGAGGGGTTGGGCGGTTTTGGAGGATCCTGTTTAAGGCACTATAGTTTGGAAAATGGGAGTTGTACTGAGACCGAGGTAAAGTGGCCCATTATTACTGACAGGCTAACTTGACTATAGGCTAGCTTTATAATGATACTCATCCACTTTGGGTTGAGTTCTGCTTTCTGTCTGTATGAGTGAGGTTGATGAACCATGCTGCCAAGCAGAGGATGACCTTGTCTGCTGAGGGAGCTGGGTATCTATTGGACTCCTTTGCTCTCTCTCTCTCTCTCTCTCTCTCTCTCTCTCTCTCTCTCTCTCTCTCTCTCTCTCTCTCTCTCTCTCTCTCTCTCTCTCTCTCTCTCTCTCTCTCTCTCTCTCTCTCAATTCAATTTAAGGGCTTTATTGGCATGGGAAACGTATGTTAACATTGCCAAAGCAAGTGAAGTAGATAGTGAACAAAAGTGAAATAAACAATAAATATTAACAGTAAACATTACACTCAGAAGTTCCAAAAGAAAAATACATTTCAAATGTCATATTATGTATATATACAGCAGGGGTGTCAAACGTCCGGCCCGCGGGCCGGATCAGGCCCGCAAACGGGTTTAATCCGGCCCGCGAGATGATAAAAAAATAAATAAAAAAATAATAAAAATAAAAAAAGATTTTTTTTTTTTTTTTTTTTTTTTGTAAAGTATAAAAATGCGCTGCAATTTTTTAATAAAATAAACTGCTGTTCCAATTGCGTCCACTGGATGGCGCAATAGCAATTGTGTTAAGCAAGCAAACTGTTTATACCGGGGCAGAGCAAGTAGGTCAAGCACGTGCAGCCAATGAGCTACTTTGTTTTGCCCGCGATATTTATTACGGCTTCTACTTTTAACATTATGTGCTTTGGCACCCTCATTGCCCCAATATGTCTCTGTCAAAAAAGAGAATAGTGGACGCAGAGTGCAGAGTGTTCCAAGAAAAATTGTCATCCTATTTATTCACGGAATTGAATGGGAAAGCTGTATGTTTGGTGTGTTCAGAGCATGTTGCAGTGCTGAAAGAATATAACCTTCGTCGCCACTATGTGAGTCTTCATGCCGACAAATATGACAACTTTCAAGGACAGCGGAGATGAGAGAAGGTGAATGAACTGTTGGCGGGTCTGAAGAAACAGCAGTCTGTGTTTACTCACAGCCGAGACATCAGTGACGCTGCAGTGAAAGCTAGCTACCTCATTGCTAATGAAATCGCAGTGGCTTCAAAACCATTTAGTGAGGGTGAATTTGTAAAAACATGCATGATGAAGGCAGCGGAGATTGTGTGCCCTGAAAAGCGGCAGGCTTTTGCAAATATCAGCCTGACAAGAAACACAGTTGCAGACAGGATTTCCGATCTTTCAGTGGATTTGGACAGCCAGTTGAAGCAAAAAGTAAAGTCATTTATTGCGTTTTCGATTGCAATTGATGAAAGCACGGACATTACAGATGTTGCACAACTGGCCATTTTCATCCGCGGAGTTGATGACACATTGACCGTCACCGAGGAGTTCGTGGAGTTGGTGCCGATGACAGATACAACGACAGCAGCTGATATTTTTACCGCACTCGTCGGCGCGCTGGACAGGGTCGGAGTGGACTGGTCCCGCGCTGTCAGCCTGGCTACAGATGGTGCGCCCTCAATGATCGGGAAAAAAGCAGGCGTTGTGACAAAGTTCAGAGAGAAAGTGCAATCTGCAAATGGAGGACGTGATTTTTTGACGTTTCACTGTATTTTGCACCAGGAGGCTTTGTGTTGCAAGTCATTAAAGATGGATAACGTCATGAAGGTGGTCATCCAAACTGTTAATTTCATCCGATCCAGAAGCCTGAATCACCGTCAGTTTGACAGCCTTCTCAGAGAGAAAGACCACATCTATGGCCTGCCATACCACACTGAGGTAAGATGGTTAAGCCGAGGTGCTGTGCTGAGGCGTTTCTTTGATTTACGAGAAGAAATTGAACAGTTCATGGAAGAAAAGGGCAAACCAGTGTTAGAATTTCATTCCGCAGAATGGATGCAGGACCTTGCATTTATGGTGGATGTTACAGAGCACCTGAATAACTTGAACAAACAGCTGCAAGGGCGCAACAAAGTTGTCACGCAGTATTATGACAGCATACGTTCTTTCAAGTTGAAGCTGTCATTGTGGGAGACGCAACTTGCCGGTGGTGATGCAGCTCACTTCCCCTGTCTGAAAAATGTGTGCGCGACCCAACATGTGGCAGACATGAAGCGGTTCAAAGATAAAATAACGGGACTGTTACGGGAGTTTGAGCAACGCTTTCAGATTTATGTTTATATGTTTTTATGTTGATGTGCTATTGTTTTTAATTGATTTTATTTTATTTGTATATTTAACCTATTCTTGACTCTGTGGTTCTTGCACTTGTTTGGGGAACAGGATTTCATTATTTTTATCTACATTTCTGCCTGAGAAATGACACCCTGATATAGTTCTGTGATCTGTGAAACAGTTCTGTTAATCACTGAGGCATTGTGTGTTTGTGTGTTCTTTTTCTTTAGAATTTTCAAATAAACTTGACGTGTTTTATGATTAATAGTGATATTGTGCTTGTACTATTTTGGACACACTGTCCTCAGGCTCCAGCTTTATGTTGTATGTTGATCGTATTAAAACAAAGAAAACAATCTGAAGTTGTTGTTTTTAAGTTATATATACCATGATTTTTCCGGTCCGGCCCACTTGGGAATAGATTATCCTCCATGTGGCCCCTGAGCTAAAATGAGTTTGACACCCCTGATATACAGTGTTGTAACAATGTGAAAATAGGTAAAGTACAAATGGGAAAAAAATAAACAAATATGGGTTGTATTTACAATGGTGTTTGTTCTTCACTGGTTGCCCTTTTCTTGTTACATTTACATTTTCATTTTTACATTTTCGTCATTTAGCAGACGCTCTTATCCAGAGCGACTTACAAATTGGTGCATTCACCTTATGATAGCCAGTGGGACAACCACTTTACAATATGTATATATATATATTTTTCTCTTTGGGGTGGTGTAAGGGGGGTAGAAGGATTACTTTATCCTATCCCAGGTATTCCTGAAAGAGGTGGGGTTTCAAGTGTCTCTTGTGGCAACAGGTCACAAATCTTGCTGCTGTGATGGCACACTGTGTTTTTTCACCCAGTAGATAAGGGAGTTTATCAAAATTGGGTTTGTTTTCTTATTCTTTGTGGATCTCTGTAATCTGAGGGAAATATGTGTCTCTAATATAGTCATACATTTGCAGCTCAGTTTCCACCTCATTTTGTGGGCAGTGTGCACATAGCCTGTCTTCTCTTGATAGCCAGGTCTGCCTACGGCGGCCTTTCTCAATAGCAAGGCTATGCTCACTGAGTCTGTACATGGTCAAAGCTTTCCTTAAGTTTGGGTCAGTCACAGTGGTCAGGTATTCTTCCACTGTGTACTCTCTGTTTAGGGTCAAATAGCATTCTAGTTTGCTCTGTTTTTTTGTTAATTCTTTCCAATGTGTCAAGTAATTCTCTTTTAGTTTTCTCATGATTTGGTTGGGTCTAATAGTGTTGTTGTTGTTGTTGTCCTGGGGCTCTGTGGGGTCTGTTTGTGTTTGTGAACAGAGCCCCAGGACCAGCTTACTTAGGGGACTCTTCTCCAAGTTCATCTCTCTGTAGGTGATGGCTTTGTTATGGAAGGTTTGGGAATCGCTTCCTTTTAAGTGGTTATAGAATTTAACAGCTCTTTTCTGGATTTTGATAATTAGCGGGTATTGGCCTAATTCTGCTCTACATGCATTATTTGGTGTTTTTCGTTGTACACTGTGACGAGTACTGAGGATACGAAGAGGCAGGACGCAGACGCAGAAATCAACAATGTAAAGGTTTACTTAACACTGAGCAAGAGAACAACAAAGAGCGAGTACACGACAAGACACTAACAATCACACACAACACAACACTGAACAGTCCAGGGCTATATAGGGGTGCAGGTGCGCTGGAGGTGATTAGGGTGCGTTGGGTTTCCATTCCGGTGTTGCCGAGGTAGTGCGCTCAGACCGGTGGCTCGGTAGACCAGCGAATCAGAGCGCCGGAGGGGAGCAACGGGAGGAGACGTGACATACACGGAGGATATTTTTGCAGAATTCTGCATGCAGAGTCTCAATTTGGTGTTTGTCCCATTTTGTGAATTCTTGGTTGGTGAGCAGACCCTAGACCTCATAACCATAAAGGGCAATGGGTTCTATAACTGATTCAAGTATTTTTAGCCAGATCCTAATTGCTATGTCAAATTTTATGTTCCTTTTGATGGCATAGAAGGCCCTTCTTGCCTTGTCTCTCAGATCGTTCAGAGCTTTGTGGAAGTTACCTGTGGTGCTGATGTTTAGGCCGAGGTATGTATAGTTTTTTGTGTGCTCTAAGGCAACAGTGTCTAGATGGAATTTGTATTTGTGATCCTGGCAACTGGACCTTTTTTGGAACACCATTATTTTTGTCTTACTGATATTTACTGTCAGGGCCCAGGTCTGACAGAATCTGTGCAGAATATCTAGGTGCTGCTGTAGGCCCTCCTTGGTTGATGACAGAAGCACCAGATCATCAGAAAACAGTAGACATTTGACTTCAGATTCTAGTAGGATGAGGCCGGGTGCTGCAGACTGTTCTCGTTGATATATACAGTTGAAGTCAGAAATTTACATACACTTAGGTTGGAGTCATCAAAACTCGTTTTTCAACCACTCCCAAAATTTATTGTTAACAAACTATAGTTTTGGCAAGTCGGTTAGGACATCTACTTTGTGCATGACACAAGTCATTTTTCCAAAAATTGTTTACAGACAGACAATTTCACTTATAATTCACTGTATGAATTCCAGTGGGTCAGAAGTTTACATACACTAAGTTGACTGTGCCTTTAAACAGCTTGGAAAATTCCAGAAAATGATGTCATGGCTTTAGAAGCTTCTGATAGGCTAATTGACATAATTTGAGTCAATTGGAGGTGTACCTGTGGATGTATTTCAAGGCCTACCTTCAAACTCAGTGCCTCTTTGCTTGACATCATGGGAAAATCTAAAGAAATCAGCCAAGACCTCAGAAAAAAATAGTAGACCTCCACAAGTCTGGTTCATCCTTGGGAGCAATTTCCAAACACCTGAAGGTACCACAATCATCTGTATAAACAATAGTATGCAAGTATAAACACCATGGGACCACACAGCCGTCATACCGCTCAGGAAGGAGACGCGTTCTGTCTCCTAGAGATGAACATACTTTGGAGCGAAAAGTGCAAATCAATCCCAGAACAACAGCAAAGGACCTTGTGAAGATGCTGGAGGAAACAGGTACAAAAGTATCTACAGTGAGGGAAAAAAGTATTTGATCCCCTGCTGATTTTGTACGTTTGCCCACTGACAAAGAAATTATCAATCTATAATTTTAATGGTAGGTTTATTTGAACAGTGAGAAACAGAATAACAACAAAAAAATCCAGAAAAATGCATGTCAAAAATGTCTGTCTCTCACTGTTCAAATAAACCTACCATTCAAATTATAGACTGATCATGTATTTGTCAGTGGGCAGACGTACAAAATAAGCAGGGGATCAAATACTTTTTTCCCTCACTGTATATCCACAGTAAAATGAGTCCTATATCGACATAACCTGAAAGGCCGCTCAGCAAGGAAGAAGCCCTTGCTCCAAAACCACCATAAAAAAAGCCACACTACGGTTTGCAACTGCACATGGGGACAAAGATCGTACCTTTTGGAGAAATGTCTTCTGGTCTGATGAAACAAAAATAGAACTGTTTGGCCATAATGTCCATTGTTATGTTTGGAGGAAAAAGGGGGTCGCTTGCAATCCGAAGAATACCATCCCAACCGTGAAGCACGGGGGTGGCAGCATCATGCTGTGGGGGTGCTTTGCTGCAGGAGGGACTGGTGCACTTCACAAAATAGATGGCATCATGAATAAGGAAAATGATGTGGAGTTATTGAAGCAACATCTCAAGACATCAGTCAGGAAGTTAAAGCTTGGTCGCAAATGGGTCTTCCAAATGGACAATGACCCCAAGCATACTTCCAAAGTTGTGGCAAAATGGCTTAAGGACAACAAAGTCAATGTATTGGAGTGGCCATCACAAATCCCTGACCTCAATCCTATAGATAATTTGTGGGCAGAACTGAAAAAGCGTGTGCGAGCAAGGAGGCCTACAAACCTGACTCAGTTACACCAGCTCTGTCAGGAGGAATGGGCGTAAATGTATTGTGGGAAGCTTGTGGAAGGCTACCCGAAACGTTTGACCCAAGTTAAACAATTTAAAGGCAATGCTACCAAATACTAATTGAGTGTATGTAAACTTCTGACCCACTGGGAATGTGATGAAAGAAATCAAATCTGAAATAAATAATTCTCTCTACTATTATTCTGACATTTCACATTCTTAAAATAAAGTGGTGATCCTAACTGACCTAAGACAGGGAATTTTTACTATGATTAAATGTCAGGAATTATGAAAAACTGTGTTAAGGCTAAGGTGTATGTAAACTTCAACTGTATGTTGAAGAGGGGTGGGGCTTAAACTGCATCCCTGTCTCACCCCTTGGCCCTGTGGAAAGAAATGTGTGTGTTTTTTGCCAATTTTAACCGCACACTTGTTTGTGTACATGGATTTTATAATGTCGTACGTTTTTCCCTCGACCCCACTTTCCTTCAATTTGTGTAGCAGACCCTCATGCCAAATTGAGTCAAAAGCTTTTTTTAAATCAACAAGGCATGAGAAGACTTTGCCTTTGTTTTGGTTTGTTTGTTTGTCAATTAGGGTGTGCAGGGTGAATACGTGGTCTGTCGTTGTCACGCCCTGACTCAGGGGACGCTTATATGTTGAGTCAGGGTGTGTATATTCCTTGTTGTGTTTGTTTTATGTTGTAGGATCTAGTATTCTAGATCTATGTTGGCCAGTGTGGTTCCCAATCAGAGGCAGCTGTCGCTCGTTGTCTCTGATTGGGGACCATACTTAGGCAGCCTATTGGCACTAGTGGGTTGTGGGATCTTGTTCCGTGTGAGGTTTGTTGTGTGTACCTTAAGACGTCACGTATCGTTAGTTTATTGTTTTGCCGTTGTGTTTATTCGTTTAATAAACATGTTGGCATATCACGCTGCGCCTTGGTCCGTCCCGTTTATGAACGAACGTGACAGTCGTACGGTAATTTGGTAAAAAGCCAATTTGACATTTGCTCAGTACATTGTTTTCACTGAGGAAATGAACTAGTCTGCTGTTAATGATAATGCAGAGGATTTTCCCAAGGTTGCTGTTGACGCATATCCCATGGTAGTTATTGGGGTCAAATTTGTCTCCTCTTTTGTGGATTGGGGTGATCAGTCCTTGGTTCCAAATATTGGGGAAGATGCCAGAGCTAAGGATGATGTTAAAGAGTTTAAGTATAGCAAATTTGAATTCGTGGTCTGTATATTTTATCATTTCATTGAGGATACCATCAACACCACAGGCCTTTTTGGGTTGGAGGGTTTGTATTTTGTCCTGTAGTTCAATGTAATTGGAGAATCCAGTGGGTTTTGGTAGTCTTTAATAGTTGATTCTAAGATTTGCATTTAATCATGTATATTTCTTTGCTGTTTGTTCTTTGATATAGGGCCAAAAAGATTGGAGAAGTGGTTTACCCATACATCTCTTCGTGTTGTTGTTTGTTTAGTGTTTTCCAATTTTCCCAGAAGTGGTTAGAGTCTATGGATTCTTCAATTACATTGAGCTGATTTCTGACATGCTGTTCCTTCTTTTTCCGTAGTGTTTTTCTGTATTGTTTTAGTGATTCACCATAGTGAAGGCGTAGGCTCAGGTTTTCTGGGTCTCTATGTTTTTGGTTGGATAGGTTTCTCCATTTCTTTCTTAGGTTTTTGCATTCTTCATCAAACCATTTGTCACTGTTGTTAGAGTCTATGGATTCTTCAATTACATTGAGCTGATTTCTGACATGCTGTTCCTTCTTTTTCCGTAGTGTTTTTCTGTATTGTTTTAGTGATTCACCATAGTGAAGGCGTAGGCTCAGGTTTTCTGGGTCTCTATGTTTTTGGTTGGATAGGTTTCTCCATTTCTTTCTTAGGTTTTTGCATTCTTCATCAAACCATTTGTCACTGTTGTTACTTTTCTTTGGTTTTCTGTTAGAGATTTTTAGATTTGATAGGGAAGCTGAGAGGTCAAATATACTGTTTAGGTTTTCTACTGCCAAGTTTACACCTTCACTATTACAGTGGAATGTTTTGTCTAGGAAGTTGTCTAAAAGGGATTTAATTTGTTGTTGCCTAATTGTTTTTTGGTAGGTTTCGACACTACTTTCCTTCCATCTATAGCATTTCTTAATATTATTCAGTTCCTTTGGCTTTGATGCCTCATGATTGAGTATTGCTCTGTTCAAGTAGACTGTGATTTTGCTGTGGTCTGATAGGGGTGTTAGTGGGCTGACTGTGAACGCTCTGAGAGACTCTGGGTTGAGGTCAGTGATAAAGTAGTCTACAGTACTACTGCCAAGCGATGAGCTATAGGTGTACCTACCGTAGGAGTCCCCTCGAAGCCTACCATTGACTATGTACATACCCAGCGTGGGACAGAGCTGCAGGAGTTGTGACCCGTTTTTGTTGGTTATGTTGTTGTAGTTGTGCCAAGGGGGGCATATGGGGGAGGGAATGCTGTCACCTCCAGTTAGGTGTTTGTCCCCCTAAGTGCTGAGGGTGTCAGGTTCTTGTCCAGTTTTGGCATTTAGGTAACCACAGACTAGTACATGTCCCTGCATCTGGAAATGATTGATTTCCCCCTCCAGGATGGAGAAGCTGTCTTCATTAAAGTATGGAGATTCTAGTGGGGGGATATAGGTAGCACACAGGAGGACATTTTTCTCTGTTGAGATCATTTCCTTTTGAATTTCTAGCCAAATGTAAAATGTTCCTGTTTTGATTAATTTAATAGAGTGAGTTAGGTATGCTCTATACCAAATTAGAATACCCCCTGAGTCCCTTCCCTGTTTCACACCTGGTAGTTTAGTGGATGGGACTACCAGCTCTCTGTAACCTAGAGGGCAACCAGTGGGTCCGTCTCCTCTATACCATGTTTCTTGTAGGATGACAATGTCTGTATTCCCGATTTCTTTGGTGAAGTCCAGGTTCCTGCTCTTTAATAATAATAATAATAATATGCCATTTAGCAGACGCTTTTATCCAAAGCGACTTACAGTCATGCGTGCATACATTTTTGTGTATGGGTGGTCCCGGGGATCGAACCCACTAACTTGGCGTTACAAGCGCCGTGCTCTACCAGCTGAGCTACAGAGGACCACTTTACAGCTACAGAGGACCACTTTAGGCCAAAGGCAGATGACCTCAGGCCTTGGATATTCCAGGATGAGGTAGTGAAGGCTTTGTTCTCTCTCTCTCTCTCTCTCTGTTTCTCGCTCTGTTTCTTTTTCTGTGTAGATGTTGCGTCAGGTGTTAAATGGGTCTGGAGGAGAGGAGACAGCCTCAAAGTGGGGCACTGTGCCCGGCATCAGTTTTCACGGGCCACAGACCTCACCCCTGTGTGACTGTCTGTGTGTCTCTCTGCTACACACACTGGCACAATCCCCGCTGTGCCAACAGCTGCACCCTCCAAACAGTGCACGCACGCGCACACACACACCAGTGTGTTTGCGTGTGTGTGTGAGAGAGAGATGTGTGTGAGAGAGAGCGGGAGAGAGAGATAGTGGAAAGAGAGATGTGAAATGAGCATGGCCGTATCCGAATACCCATACTTGCGTCCTAAATAGTAGGCCGTTTGAGTATACGAAAAAAATAAGTTATCGTTTTTGTCCATTGCTAAGACACATTTCTTGAAACCTTCACCCATTTTCTCAAAACTTTAAACACAAAACCAAATCTTCAAACTACATTCACAAAACCCCTGACTCTTCTGGCAAAATCAAACAATCACCTCAAAACCATTTAATCTGCGCTCAGAATCAAACAATGCTTTCAGATCATACACACAGCCAGTCAATATATAAACACTACAGAGCGTTCATTAGACCTACATCAAAAAATGCGTCCAGGGCAAAAAAAATATGTATATAGTAAACGCATTTTGCAATTAAAACAAAAAGTATAGTAATCACAACTTAGTACAGTGAATATATTGTATACTGTAAGTACTGCAAGTAATAAAGTATTGAATGTCTGTATATTCAGCACTTGCATAAAAATACAGTAGTCCAACTGCAAAAGCCCAAAGAACAAAGAAAACTCTAAATGAAAAGCACATTACAGTACACTCAAAAATGTTGTGCAACTGCGAAATCAAAGTCAATGAGAGATTCATTCTGCCTCAGCATCACGTCTTTGTGCTGGTTCCCTCATTGTCATTCCATGAACAACAACATGGTTTATCACAGTTGCTCGAATTTCTTCTGAAATTACTGTTCTTGGTCTTGCTCTTCCTCGTCCTCGTACTCTTCCTCCTCGTCCACCACCTCTTACACATACTCTTCCTCCTCTGCCTCAGATTGTTTCCATCAATTGTTGGTATCAACATTCAACGCACCTGTGCCACCTGTGCACTCTGAACTGGCTTATATTCTGTACAATTGGTTTGATCACATCATTAGAAACAAGTGTGAACAATTTGGAGTCGTTGTGTGTAAACGATGACAACTGTGTTGTAGTTGTGTTTAACCTTTGCCGCCTGTGTTTACCATTTTGTAACACAAGTGCATCACAGTGCGAAATGTGTTTTAGTGAGTGAGAATGTGTTTAGAGTTTTGCAAAAAGAGTGATTGATTCGACAAATGGGTTTAGGCCACTGAGCATTTGGTTCAGAGAATGGTGTTTAGTATTTTAGCAATTCAGAAAAACTGTAATAGTATAGAACATTTCTAAAATCAAGTATAATTTAGGCTTTGACAACAGCTGATCAATTAGATATGGGGATGTGCTACCAAAATCAACGAATAGCGGGAAACAATACATTCATGCATGACTCATTCTCAGTATACGAAAATAGAATGTGTTATAGTATGTGAATTTTTCGAAAATCGAGTATGGTTTAAATGCCAGGATGTTATACTAATTTCGGCTCTTCATCTAGCAGAATTCGATGCACACTTTTCCACAATGCATTGGAAGAGTTGGGCTGCGAGGGAAGGGCCCTAGTTCTCTTCAAGTAGCCAAACAAAACTAGGCTACTTAATTGGGAAGATGCCGAATAGCGAAGCTTCTGCGGTGGTGTTCAAATGTAGGCTAAGTCATTTTTGTTCTACTTAAAATTATCAGAAGTATTGCATCGTAGGCTACATCTTTGAAAACAGAAGTATCTATTTACCCAAAGTGGATTTCTGTTTTCTCATTGAAAAGTGTTTCTTGTTCTCTTGGCCTTCGTCAGAGCTTTTCAATTAATACTTAACCGTCTTTTGATTTCTGAATGTGTCGACACCGGGGACTCGGGATGTGGCTGCGTGGCTGCGTTATTAATGTCATGTTAATCATCCCTTTTGATTTGAACATGTGGATTGTTTTAGTTTTGTAGGCTAGGCTACCTATTTAGTTATTTAATTTATGGATCAAACCTTAAGTCATTCTGATCTTGTTCCCAATGATCAGCGCTTTAGTTTATTAGGTTGCTGTCTGTCCAGCGGTTCTGAATTTCCCTTTGCACCCGACTGTCCACGTTTTTCTGTGCAATAGCCTTTTGATTTGAAGAATTGAAAGGTTTTAGTGTGTGTACTAGGCTATTTGATTTAATTTATATATATTACAGCACTTTGGTTTCACTAATAAATATGCTGAAATGGAACCAAATGATCTGTTTCTGTCTTCAGTCCTTTTTAAATAGGATAGATGGGCTACACGTATATGGGCTACGCTATTGTTGGCCTATAACTACATTCCTATTTTATTCAGAGTTTAGAGAAATTAATCAAAATGGAAACTAGCTATTATCAGGCTGGGTAATGCGATGCATGTCTGTTGAATTTGGAAAAATCCACCTGCACTCGGCCCTGCCCCACCTACTCAGCCAGTCAGGAGCTGCTATTGCGTTGCGGCCGTGGCATGCTGCATACTTTTTACTAAACAGTACGTGCTAAATAGTATGCAGTTTAAGTATGTAGTACGCTAGTATGGGTATTCGGACACCGCCAATGTGTCTATTGACAGTGTGTGATGTCATGTGATGGATGGGAGTCTATCTAATCTACTTTAGCTGTGCCATTAATGGATCTGAGATGAATACTGTATAGGCTCATTACCATGTCAGGGTCCCAAATGGCACCCTATTCCCATCAGGCTCTTGTCAAAAGTAGTGCACTATATAGGGAATAGGGAATTTGGGATGCACACCATGGCTTTTTGTGTCACAGTGGTGAAGCTGATCTTTTTTTCCATTGAGCCCTACATGCACATATGTAACAGAGTAGATATTCCAAACTGTCTGGGATGTGAACTCACAGCCCACTGCACCAGGACACAATGTGAGATGGACCGTCAATACCACGAACCCAGGTATTTTCTATGTCCAAGAAGACAGTACTTCTAGGTCTCAGGAAAGCATGCGATGCTTACTCTACACACATACCGGACAAGCTATGTGCTGCTGTGGTCTGTGAGTGTGCTTTTGTTTAGGCTTATGTGTCTGATTCAGTGATGAATCTTATCAAGTCATGTTTCTGAAATGCACTCTGAATTGCTTTGTCTAGAACCAACATGAATCAGAGGATATTTTGACCCCATTAGGACATGTACAACCTCTTTCACAAAAACTGTGACCCAGCTAAGACCTTAAAGCATGCCTTAGTGATGTAGGTGTTCACCCCCTGCACAGTGGTTTAGCACACACACACACACCCACACACACACACACACACTGAAGCAGTTACTCTGTGGCTGCAGCTGATGTTGTGGCAGACCCACGGAGAGTCAGAGGACTTCTTGCCTGTGAGTGTGGTTTCCTGGGTCGTGTTCATTAGAGCTTGTGATGAAAAAACGTTTTTAAAATGATAGTAGTGGGCGTGGCCAATGGCACAGACTCTGACCTAACATTTTAGAGGCCATCCTCTTGGCCGCAGAGACAAAGTATTTATGTTTTAAGCTAATTTCCTGCAATTAATGGGGGCCCAATGCCATGACATTTTTTACAACTTTTTATTCTCCCCTACTGTCCAGTTTTTGGTGATTGTTAGTTCTCAAAGATGACCTTATAAAAAAATATATAGCTCCATTATATTTTGTACATACTTTATATATACTGATTTTAGTCATTTAAGTTTACACTGAAAATGTTTTACCATCCCAAAAAGTATAGATATATAAAAGATAATGCCCTCACAGGGAACCTCATATATCCCATCTTGACATGTGTAGGGAGCAACTAGGAGAACTTACGCAGCAGGTTAGGATAATTAATGTGGCATATTAGGAGAATTAGGTTAATATTAGGAAAAGGGTTAGGGTTAGCTAAAATGCTAAAATTGTCCCTGGCGTGACTAGAAAATATCTAGCTACAACCAGGCCTACCCTGAGAACAGTCTTGGTTTCCAATAATGTGATTCTGCGTTGAAGTTTGACTTCTGTGGGGTTTAACATGATGACCAAACCGGCTCCGCATGTTGATTTTGTCTATGCCCACCAGACGCGTTCATGACACGCAGGTTAAAATACCAAAACCAACTGTAAACCAACTATATTAATTTGGGGAGAGGTCAAAACACATATTAAACATTCATGGACATTTAGTTTGCTTGCTTTTGCTAGCTAATTTGTCCTGGGAGATAAACATTGGGTTATTTTACCTGAAATGCATATGACCCATTTTGAGTCACACAAAACTGTGTGTTCTCTACTCCGACAATTAATCAACAGATAAAAGGGGGAACCTATTTAGTTTTTAGTTTGTTTTCTTTGATTAATCTCTCCTTGTTTCTTCTTCTTCTTCTTCTTCTTCTTCTTCTTCTTCTTCTTCTTCTTCTTCTTCTTCTTCTTCTTCTTCTTCTTCTTCTTCTTCTTCTTCTTCTTCTTCTTCTTCTTCTTCTTCTTCTTCTTCTTCTTCTTCTTCACCACCCACGTGGGTATATGTGACTCACTGCCTCGATTCGGTCTTATGTAGCAACATTTGAAATTGTGTTTTTTTACATTGGATAAAAGTAAAGATTCAGAGCTAGAAAATGGTATATCATAAACTGCAGTTGAGTAACAATGGGAAAGTAATTCTGCTTTGAAAGTTGATAAACTTGTAACCCCACTTTTGAGAAAATGGCCCTTAAATGTTTTGGTACACCTACTGGAGAGCTCTTCTTTGACTACACCCATTCAGCATCGTTCAAACCCTCTTAAGCCTTAGCCCCGCCCATCTCTTTAAGGATTCACATATTGTATAGCCTACAATAAGGAAAAACCCCAGGTAAAAATACACCTTATCTAGTCCTTGGCCTATATCCTAAACTGACTTTGGTGCAGGTCATGTTGTTCTTCACATTACCGTCTCTGGTGAACACACACTATATAAAAATAAAAAAAGTATATTTGTCACATGCACAGGATACAGTAGGTGTAAACGGTACAGTGAAATGGTTACTTGCATATTTGCAATATCAAAAATATTTTATAAATATTAGGGGACGCTTACCCAGACACACTTGTCTAAATTGATGGGTTATGTGAAATAAATGCAATAACCCCCAGCCACATCTTGCTAAGGGGATGGGTCTCTATAGAAGGTGTAAACGGTACAGGGAAATGGTTACTTGCATATTTTTTATGTCAGTGCCAGTAGAGAAAGAACAAAATAACATACAGTATGTACAATAACAATATCAATAACGATACTGATGATAGACAAGGTAGTTACAGTATATGCATACAATAAGGGGTAAAGTGGCTGAGCAGCAGGATATTTGTTTTTATTGTAGCAGCAATGTCTATGTTAGGAGAGAGTAATCTGAATGTGCATAGAGGCACTGCAGATAGTCTGGATGACTGGTAACTCGCTCCCAATGATGAACTGGTACCTCCGCACCAAGCATGAACAAGGGAATCTATATATTCGGAGAGCCTGTTTCTGTCCTGCCCTTGACTTTGGTACAGGGCATGTGATGTCCATGGCCTCTTCGTCGCAAAACTCCCTGATCTTCTCAAAAAGATAAGTTTGTCTAGTTGTGTCCAGTCCAGGTGGTGCTTGTACAGGCAGACCATCTATGGGAGGGAAGGATGTCAGCATTGCGCAGCAGCTGAAACCTGGTCCCGACTGAGTCCAAACGCTCCTTGGCGACAACAGCACCAGACTCCAGAGCATCGAAGCTGTAAAACAGGAAAATAGACAAAAAAATAGACAATCCATTACAACCTTGCATAACATCAATTGACCTCCCAAGTTGAGATAATAAGAATAACCTCATACAATGCAATGAAAATGATATTCACCTGAAGTGCTTGTACTGCTTGATCTGTGGCAGCAGCCTGAGGTACGGAGTCAGGTGTTGTTGTCAGCCATAGCTTTCCACCAGCACCGTACCATCCTTCAGTCCAACCAGCTGTGGGATGTTGACACCTGTCACAGTGCTGTCCTTCACCACACCAGCAATCTCTGACAAAGTGTTCACTCTGGTCTTTCTGAAGCGCTGCTTGATGAGGCCGAAGAACCAGTCGGTGGAAAACTTGGTGTGGCCTGTGACCAGGAAGTGAAGGTCCAGACTGTGGTGGAGCTTGTGCATGGTCCGCCAGGCACAATACCAGAGCACAAACATGTTCTGGCCACAATTCAGGTCCACACGTGTTTCCCCAACTCCGTAGTTGGTGAAGAAATGGTGCATGTAGTTCATAACTGCGCTGCTACTTTTGCTGGATGACATGCCTTCATCAATCAAGTAGTTGACTTGTTGTGGTATTCCTTCACAGCAGACACCAAACAAGCCACACTTGTGAGGAGTTAAAAAGTAGATGGGACCTGGCTGCATAGGGTCAGAATGATAGTGCACCTGCAAACAAAAACAAAATAACATTAAGAGAAATGAAAAATAATTGTCACAACCTTGTCAGTCTGTCTTTTCACAGCTCAGTGAAAGACGCATGCCTCCTTCCCATTTATTTATATATATATATATACACACAATACCCAATAATGACAAAGCAAAACAGGTTTTTAGAAATGTTTGCTAATTTATTAAACATTAAAAACTGAGATATCACATTTACATAAATATTCAGACCCTTTACTCAGTACTTTGTTGAAGCATCTTTGGCAGTGATTACAGCGTCGAGTCTTCTTGGGTGTGACGCTACAAGCTTGGCACACCTGTACACAGTAGCTTGCAAAAGTATTCATCCCCCTTGGCATTTTTCCTATTTTGTTGCCTTACAACCTGGAATTAAAATAGATTTTTTGGGGGTTTGTATCATTTGATTTACACAACATGCCTAGCACTTTGAAGATGCAAAATATTTTTTTGGGTGAAACAAACAAGAAATAAGACAAAAAAACAGGAAACTTGAGCGTGCATAACTATTCACCCCCCCAAAGTCAATACATGGTAGAGCCACATTTTGCAGCAATTACAGCTGCAAGTCTCTTGGGGTATGTCTCTATAAGCTTGGCACATCTAGCCACTGGGATTTTTGCCCATTCCTCAAGGCAAAACTGCTCCAGCTCCATCAAGTTGCATGGGTTCCGCTGGTGTACAGCAATCTTTAAGACATACCACAGATTCTCAATTGGATTGAGGTCTGGGCTTTGACTAGGCCATTCTAAGACATTTAAATGTTTCCCCTTAAACCACTCAAGTGTTGCTTTAGCTGTATGCTTAGGGTCATTGTCCTGCTGGAAGGTGAACCTCCGTCCCAGTCTCAAATCTCCTGAAGACTGAAACAGGTTTCCCTCAAGAATTTCCTTGTATTTAGCGCCATCCATCATTCCTTCAATTCTGACCAGTTTCCCAGTCCCTGTCGATAAAACACATCCCCACAGCATGATGCTGCCACCACCATGCTACACTGTGGGGATGTAGCTAGCTAGCTAAACAATTAAGCATAATCCCAACCCATAGAGTACTAGCAATACAAACCGATTATCATAGCTAGCTAAAGCTAGTCAACTAGGTTCAATGTTAGTTAGCTAGCTGACATTAGGCTATAACTAATAATGCAAATGTCTTTCTGAGATATTAATAATATTACTTCACAGATCATACACATAACGTTAGCTAGTGAGCCAGCATGCTAACGTTAGCTAGCTAACAGTATGCTTTAACTTGGAGTCTTTTGTTTAGACATGTAGCTAGCTAAACAATTAACCATAATCCCAATCCATAGAATACTGGATGAACGCTTCGCGGCAGACTGCAACCCCTTTTATTAAATAAGACGTCCTGTGTCGTTTCCGTTTTGTTTGTACAGTTTGCTTGGCCCGTTGTGTCAAGGATCTCTGGTTCATACTGACTGTGTGCAATGCCATTAGAATCCTCAGATATTTCCCCCTTTATGTCACGGATGCCCTTAGTTTGAAGATGTAATCCGGAGACAGGTGTTTTATCCACAGCTTTCTGTGTTCTCTTTTCGACTCCCTCCGCATTTGCAATCAAATGCCAGAATTGTATTAATTGCCTTATCTACACATACTGAGCAGCTCATATTATATACAAAAGGTGCTACAGGGCAGACCAATCTGAACTCATCTCTCGGCATGTCCAACCCATTCATTATCTCAGCCAATCATGGCTAGTGGGAAGGTTCCTGTCTTTTTCCGTGGCTAAACCAACTAGACTCGTAATTTAACCATTTTATTCGTATTTACAGATGGCTTACAAGTGTGTTATTAAGGCACATGAAAGTTCACATGTTCCAGAAGGCAATTTCTGCCAAAAAAACAGCATTTTGATACAAATAATACATCAACATTCAAATGCCTCTCCTGTGAAGTAGTGACGTGCGACATACGCATAGTTTCCTGAAACTAGTCACATACAGTGCCTTGCAAAAGTATTCATCCCCCTTGGCGTTTTTCCTATTTTGTTGCATTACAACCTGTAATTTAAATGGATTTTTATTTGGATTTCATGTAATGGACATACACAAAATAGTCCAAATTGGTGAAGTGAAATGAAAAAAATAACTTGTTTCAAAATATTCTACAAAATAAATCATGGAAAAGTGGTGCATGCATATGTATTCACCCCCTTTGCTATGAAGCCCCTAAATAAGATCTGGTACAACCAATTACCTTCAGAAGTCACATAATTAGTTAAATAAAGTCCACCTGTGTGCAATCTAAGTGTCACATGATCTGTCACATGATCTCAGTATATATACACCTGTTCTGAAAGGCCCCAGAGTCTGCAACACCAAGGGGCAAAGTCTGCAACCAAAGCAAGGGGCACCACCAAGCAAGCGGCACCATGAAGACCAAGGAGCTCTCCAAACAGGTCAGGGACAAAGTTGTGGAGAAGTACAGATCCGGGTTGGGTTATAAACAAATATCCAAAACTTTGAACATCTCACGGAGCACCATTAAATCCATTATTAAAAAATTGAAAGAATATGGCACCACAACTAACCTGCCAAGAGAGGGCCGCCCACCAAAACTCACGGACCAGGCAAGGAGGGCATTGATCAGAGAGGCAACAAAGAGACCAAAGATAACCCTGAAGTTGCTGCAAAGCTCCACAGCGGAGATTGGAGTATCTGTCCATAGGACCACTCCACAGAGCTGGGCTTTACCGAAGAGTGGCCAGAAAAAAGCCATTGCTTAAAGAAAAAAATAAGCAAACACGTTTGGTGTTTGCCAAAAGGCATGTGGGAGACTCCCCAAACATATGGCAGAAGGTACTCTGGTCAGATGAGACAAAAATTGAGCTTTTTGGCCATCAAGGAAAACGCTATGTCTGGCGCAAACCCAACACCTCTCATCACCCAGAGAACACCATCCCCACAGTGAAGCACGGTGGTGGCAGCATCATGCTGTGGGGATGTGTTTTATCGACAGGGACTGGGAAACTGGTCAGAATTGAAGGAATGATGGATGGCGCTAAATACAAGGAAATTCTTGAGGGAAACCTGTTTCAGTCTTCAGGAGATTTGAGACTGGGACGGAGGTTCACCTTCCAGCAGGACAATGACCCTAAGCATATTGCTAAAGCAACACTTGAGTGGTTTAAGGGGAAACATTTAAATGTCTTGGAATGGCCAAGTGAAAGCCCAGACCTCAATCCAATTGAGAATCTGTGGTATGACTTAAAGATTGCTGTACACCAGTGGAACCCATCCAACTTGATAGAGCTGGAGCAGTTTTGCTTTGAGGAATGGGCAAAAATCCCAGTTGCTAGATGTGCCAAGCTTATAGAGACATACCCCAAGAGACTTGCAGCTGTAATTGCTGCAAAAGGTGGCTCTACAAAGTATTGACTTTGGGGGGGTGAATAGTTATGCACGCTCAAGTTTCCAGTTTTTTTGTCTTATTTCTTCTTTGTTTCACAATAAAAAATATTTTGCATCTTCAAAGTTGTGTAAATCAAATGATACAAACCCAATTTTACAATAATTCTATAAGGCAACAAAATAGGAAAAATGCCAAGGGGGTGAATACTTTCGCAAGCCACTGTATAGGCCTAGGCTATGCTGTTGGTTCATTGATTTTGCAGGGTGGTTTACAGATTATAGTGAATTTGAATTTGATTTTGAATAGCCTAGTAATAGGGCATTTTTTATATTTTCATAATTAATAGGCTAACACATTACCTTTTGCTACAGAATATCTCAACACCATGCGTTTCCAGCTCCTCCTCTCTCTCCTTCATTCCTTTCTCAAGCGCGCAGAGAGAGGGGCTGTCAACAGTTTAATGAAATATATTTAGTTGTGAAAACATGTTACTATCTATGTTCCCAAAGAGATTTCACTTGTTTCCCAAATTAAGCACTGGGTAGCTGCAGGAACAGGGTTGGAGAGCCCATGGCATACAGAGTTTGGGTGGAATATCACCTGTCGCGCAGTTAGAGGCTGCATGCTTCTCAAACAGTGGTTGATGCATGGAGTGAGATAACCAGAGTAACCCGCCTACACTCTCAGAAAAAAGGGTTCCAAAAGGGTTCTTTTTCTGTCCCCATAGGAGAACCCTTTTTGTTTCCAGGTAGAACCCTTTTGGGTTCCATGTAGAACCCTCTGTGAAAAGTGCTCAACATGGAACCCAAAAGGGTTCTACCTGTAGCCAAAAATGGTTCTTCAAAGGGTTATCCTATGACAGCTGAAGAACCCTTTTAGGTTCTAGATAGCACCTTTTTTTCTAAGAGTGTACCCAGCATGATTGAAAAAAGAACCTCAGAGAAAGTGGCCTGCATACGGATGACATGTATTTTTTCCCCTGCCCTTGTTCCTGCGCATTTGAGAGAAATAAGCTTTTTGTGCATATGGAACATTTCTGGGATGTTTGATTTCAGCTCATGAAACATGGGACCAACACTTTACATGCATTTATATTTTTGTTCAGTATAGATTTTCTGCTTCGCTTCAAAGGTTAGCAAATGTCCTCTCCAATTACCTCTTTGACCCCAGCTTTGTCCGTCTTTACCTTTTACCTTTGTCTATTCATCAACCCCCCTGCAACTGGTATATTCCCATTCCTTACCATTGTCTATGTTTCTTTCACTCTCTCTCTTCCCTCTCTTCCCAACTCTATTCATCCACCCCCACATCTCTGCCTATTTCTACCTTTCTCGCCCTCTCTCTCTCCATTTTTCCCCTCTCCATCTATAGCAGTGATGTCAGTTCTCATTCTCTTCCTTCCTCCCTACCAGATGGAGCCAGGGCTGCTGTATGGAGCTCCAGTAGTTTATAGTGGAGTAATGAGTGCTCTGGCCTCTGAGTTTATCGTTTAGCTCTATTTTATAGCCTGATGAGCAGCCCCCTCCTCTCTAGATGGCCTTACATCCCATCATTCCTATAGGGCCATCCCCCCCTAGAAGCCATTCAACCACCCCTATAGCGACCAACCAGCCAGCCCCCCTAGCTGCCAACAAGCCCCCTACACAACATTCTGGTTTACTTTAAATTTAGCCAACTCGTGATGGGAATGTGGTCCTCACGATGCAGCTTGCTCACATGGAGCTTAATGTGTTCCTCTGTAAAAAGCATAGAGACCCTAGTAATGCCTGCTGGAGTCAGACCTACAGGACCTTGGTAAGAAACACCGGACCAGGTCCTCAATCTCTCTGCTCCATCTCTCAGGAGGTAGATTATGGAAAACCACAGCAGGCTAGATTGGTATTGGGGGGAGAAGCCTTCCTGGCTACTGGGGTAGAACCAGCTTGGGGGAGCTGTGGGGGGTCAGGAGCTCTGAGTTGGCAGGGGTAGGGGTAATGTTAGTGGGGGTTGGAAGAGAAGGAACTCCAGCCTGTGAAGTTCTGCAGCGGACCATGTGTGGGAGCCCACTACTCTGCATGTCTGGCTGCTAGTGAAGTGGAAAGGGGCCAGGGCCAGGCTGGGCTGGGCCAGGGTGGTGGAGAGGTGAGCATGGGGATTTGTGGCATTTTGGTATTTTACTAACTTTACAAAATTAAAACTTGCAATGCTTTTCTTTCATTATTTGTTTTTTTTATGCATGAATACGATGGCTCACAGTTGTTGTTGTTTTTTTTGTTTTTGTTTTTTTAGGGGGTAGATCAGCTTTAATATTGCAGATAGATTGTAACTTATTTACATTTACATTTACATTTTAGTCATTTAGCAGACGCTCTTAACCAGAGCGACTTACAGGAGCAATTAGGGTTAAGTGCCTTGCTCAAGGGCACATTAACGTCATTTAGCAGACGCTCTTAGCCAGAGCGACTCACAAATTGGTGCGTTCACCCTATAGCCAGTGGGATAACCACTTTACAATTTGGGGGGGGGGGGGGGGGGGGGGGTTAGAAGGAATACTTTAGCCTATCCCAGGTATTCCTTAAAGAGGTGGGGTTTCAAATGTCTCCGGAAGGTGGTGAGTGACTCCGCTGTCCTGGCGTCGTGAGGGAGCTTGTTCCACCATTGGGGTGCCAGAGCAGCGAACAGTTTTGACTGGGCTGAGGGGGAGCTGTGCTTCCGCAGAGGAAGGGGAGCCAGCAGGCCAGAGGTGGATGAACGCAATGTCCTCGTTTGGGTGTAGGGACTGATCAGAGCCTGAAGGTACAGGGGTGCCGTTCCCCTCACTGCTCCAAAGGCAAGCACCATGGTCTTGTAGCGGATGCGAGCTTCAATTGGAAGCCAGTGGAGTGTGCGGAGGAGGGGGGTGACGTGAGAGAACTTGGGAAGGTTGAACACCAGACGGGCTGCGGCATTCTGGATGAGTTGTAGGGGTTTAATGGCACAGGCAGGGAGCCCAGCCAACAGCGAGTTGCAGTAGTCCAGACGGGAGATGACAAGTGCCTGGACCAGGACCTGCGCCGCTTCCTGTGTAAGGCAGGGTCGCACTCTCCGAATGTTGTAGAGCATGAACCTGCAGGAGCGGGTCACCGCCTTGATGTTGGCGGAGAACGACAGGGTGTTGTCCAGGGTCACGCCTAGGCTCTTCGCACTCTGGGAGGAGGACACAGCGGAGTTGTCTACCGTGATGGCGAGATCATGGAACGGGCAGTCCTTCCCGTTCCATGATTACTTATATATATATACACACACACATACATACATACACACATACATATATACATACATACATATATACACATACATATACATATCCTTTTATTACCCTCCAACCCCAGATCATTTTCATGATGTCCATCCAGTTTGCTTCTATATGCCATATCTTTCTAACTGTGCTCTTTCACAAAAGCTCTCAACCTATAACCTATCTACTTATTATGGACACAGTATGCTTACATTATTAGTTATCTTGTTGTTATTAGCTGTTGTTAGTTGTTATTAGTCCCATCCTTCAACTCCATTCAACACCACCCATCTATCTCTTAACACCATCCATATTGGGTTTCTATTTGCCATATATTTTTCAACTGTACTGTGATATTTTACAAAAGTTCTGAACCTTTCTTTTCTCATTGTTTCTACAGATTGTAAATTGAAATAAACATTTTTGCTAAAAGTATTATTATATTATTGATCGATTGTGTCACGCCCTGGCTCTGGGGACTCTCGTATGTTGAGCCAGGGTGTTTATTTTGTTTAGGTTCTAGTCGTTGTCTATCTATGTTGGCCTGAGTGACTCCCAATCAGAGGCAACGAGTGTCAGCTGGTTGTCTCTGATTGGGAGCCATATTCAACTGTCTGTCTTTCACTTTGTGTTTGTGGTTTCTTGTTCTGATTTGTGTTATACTGTAGACGTCACGTTATCGTTGTTGTTTTGATCGTGTGATCATTCTAAATAAATATATAATGTTCGCATTCAGCGCTGCGCCTTGGTCTCTCCCTGACGGTCGTGACAGAAGAAACCACCAAAACCAGACCAAGCAGCGTGTCCAGGAGCCATCGCTAGCAGATCTCCGTGGCAACCTCGACTGGGTCAAGCCTAGTGAGGAGCAGAGAGGGTGGACTTGGGACCAGTTGAGGAAGAGCTTCGACTGGGTCAAGCCCATTGAGGAGCTGAATGGCGGGAGTTGGAGACAGAGGAGCGAGAGTTGGGCGAGAACGATGGAGGCCTGGCCCACGGGGAGGAGAGACCCCCAGAAAATTTTTAGGGGGGGGCTCACGACGTCGGGGCAGCAGGAGGCCGCGATAGAGCGGTCCAGCGGGTTGGCAGAGGAGGCCGCCAGGTTACGGGAGTCACTGGTCACCAGGGGGAAGGAGGTTGTAGAGGCACGGCGAGAGGTACTGGCGTGTGTTGCCAGTACGGTCCGGCCTGTTCCTGATCCCCACGTAGGGCCAGTGGTGTGTGTTCCCAGTACGGTCCGGCCTGTTCCTGCCACTCCCACCGAGTCAGTGGTGCGTTTCGTCAGCCCGGCGCGGCCCGTTCCTGCTCCCCGCACCAAGTCAGTGGTGCGCGTCGTCAGCCCGGTCCGGCCCATTCCTGCTCCCCGCACCAAGTCAGTGGTGCGCGTCGTCAGCCCGGTCCGGCCGAGTCCTGCTCCCCGCACCAAGTCAGTGGTGCGCGTCGTCAGCCCGGTCCGGCCCATTCCTGCTCCCCACACCAAGTCAGGGGTGCGCTTCGTCAGCCCGGTCCGGCCCATTCCTGCTCCCCGCACCAAGGCAGTGGTGCGCTTCGTCAGCCCGGCTCGGCCCGTTCCTGCTCCCCGCACCAAGTCAGTGGTGTGCTTCGTCAGCCCAGTCCGGCCTGTCCCTGCTCCACGCACCAAGCCTACGGTGTGCGTCGTCAGCCTGGTAAGGCCCGTTCCTCCTCCACGCACCAAGCCAGGGGTGCGCGTCGTCAGTCCAGCACAACCCGTGCCTGGGTCATGTCCGGAGCCGGATCCGCCGCCGAGGCGGAGTGCCCACCCGGTCCCTCCCCTGTTGTGGTTGGTTGGCGCGGTCGGAGTCCGCGCCTTTGGGGGGGTACTGTCACGCCCTGGCTCTGGGGACTCTCGTATGTTGAGCCAGGGTGTTTATTTTGTTTAGGTTCTAGTCATTGTCTATCTATGTTGGCCTGAGTGACTCCCAATCAGAGGCAACGAGTGTCAGCTGGTTGTCTCTGATTGGGAGCCATATTTAACTGTCTGTCTTTCACTTTGTGTTTGTGGTTTCTTGTTCTGATTTGTGTTATACTGTAGACGTCACGTTATCGTTGTTGTTTTGATCGTGTGATCATTCTAAATAAATATATAATGTTCGCATTCAGCGCTGCGCCTTGGTCTCTCCCTGACGGTCGTGACAGATTGACTATGACTTTTCAGATCACCCAGTAATGCTAACTGCAGGGTTAGCTCCAGGTAAATATTGCAATCCTCTAGCCATTCCTGGACCTGTGTCCAAAAACAAGCTACAAATGGACAGTACCAAAACAAATGATCTAATGATTCTGTCTCTTCGCAGCAAAATCTGCTGAGCTGGGAAGATTGTATCCCCCATTTAAATAACATTATATTGTAGCAAGAATTTTATATAATAATTTAAATTGAAAAATTATAAGTTTAGAATCCGGCGTCGTTTTACGTATCAGTTCATAATCACTATTCCATGGGATCGGTACGTCAAAAATCTTTCCCAACTATTTTGCAATCTATATGGGACGGCTGTCAATCCTTTGGTCCTTAAATTAAACTGGTATACTTTTTTATTTATCACAGTTTTCTTTAACCAATTATGTTCTTTAATGCAAGGCCGACAGACAAGTTCCTTACTTTCTCCCCCTTCCACTTTCCTTTTCCATTTTTGCGGTAAGGCTGCAATTATTTGGTTGTAATTTTGGGTAGAGCAGACATTTCCATATGTTTTTGTTAGCCGCATGTGCGACACAACTCCACCAGTCCTACCGATGATATAATTTTCGAAGATTATATATTTTTTAAACATTTTGTAAAAAAAAATGTTTTTTATCAATTAGTATATTTGAGTTTAACCACAATATTTGTTGCATTATTTGTTCTGTCGTTTCTGGAGGATTACATTTTCTATGGCTTGTTTTAGAAATAGTGATATTTGGGAGATTATTTCCTTTTCAAATAACTGAAAGTGAGAGGTTATATATATCTGAATATAGCGAAAAAGGCCATTCTTGAACATTGGGTGAGACAATCTTAGTAATTTGCTAGAGAACCAGTTCGGATTTAAGTATAACTTTTGTATGACTGAAGCTTTTAGTGATAGGTCTAATGCTTTAATATTTAATAATTTCTGTCCTCCGAATTCATATTCATTATATAAATAGGCCCGTTTAATTTTGTCTGGCTTGCCGTTCCAAATAAAATTGAATATTTTTTTCTCATATAATTTTAATAAGTGTTCGCTAGGCGTAGGCAAGACCCTAAGCAAATAGGTAAACTGGGATAATACTAAATAGTTAATCAGGGTGATTTTTTTCCACAAATTGACAGGTATTTACCTTTCCATGGTAGCAAGATCTTATCTATTTTTGCTAAATTTCTATTAAGATTTATTGGAGTGAGATAATTTATTTCATTTGGGATATGTATTCCGAGTATATCCACATCACCATCAGACCATTTTATTGGTAAACTACATGGTAAAGTAAAAATTTTATTTTTTAGTGATCCAATACGTCCAGTATCCAGTGTCACGACTGTCTGTGAGATGCGGTAAACGAAGTCAGGCGCAGGACACAGAACTCTCGGATACGTACTTTTAATACGAAAATGATCCAAAAGGACACAGAAAATAACTCCACGCAGGGAGGAAATAACCCGCTCACAAAATAGACAACCGTGAAGGGGAAAACAATCACACACAAAGTACAGATGAGAGACAGGGGTAATTATAAGGGAAACAATTAACATTATGACGAACAGGTGTAAACAATACAGACAAAACTAAACAAACACCGATAACATCGAACGGCATTAGCTAGTACTCCGGGGACGACGAACGCCGAAGCCTGCCCGAGCAAGGAGGAGGAGCAGCCTCGGCAGAATCCGTGACAGGAGGACGGCCAGGAGGACGCGGAGCAGGGCGAGTTGGGTGACTCCGGTGGAACTCTGTCAACAGGGAGGGATCTAGGATGTCCCTCCTAGGGACCCAGCACCGTTCCTCCGGACCGTACCCCTCCCACTCCACGAGATACTGCAGACCCCCCATCCGACGCCTCAAATCCACGATGGAACGGACTGAGTACGCCGGAGCCCCTTCGATGTCTAGTGGCGGCGGAGGGGCCTCTCGTACCTCATTCTACTGGAGTGGACCAGCTACCACCGGCCTGAGGAGAGACACATGGAACGAGGGGTTAATGCGATAATTAACAGGCAGCTGTAACCTATAACATACCTTGTTCAATCTCCTCAGGACTTTAAATGGCCCCACAAACCGCCGGCCCAGCTTCCGGCAGGGCAGGTGAAGGGGCAGGTTTCTGGTCGAGAGCCAGACCCGATCTCCCGGTGCATAAACCGGACCCTCACTACGGTGGCGATCGGCGCTCGCCTTTTGCCGTCTGATGGCCCGCTGCAGATGGACGTGCGCAGCGTTCCATGTCTCCTCCGAGCGCCGAAACCATTCATCCACCGCAGGAGCCTCGATCTGGCTCTGATGCCAGGGTGCCAGAACCGGCTGATAGCCCAACACACACTGGAAAGGAGTGAGATTAGTGGAGGAGTGGCGGAGTGAGTTTTGGGCTATCTCTGCCCAGGGAATATACCCCGACCACTCCTCCTGCCGGTCCTGGCAGTAGGACCTCAGAAACCTACCCACATCTTGGTTTACTCTCTCCACCTGCCCATTACTCTCAGGGTGAAAACCCGAGGTAAGGCTGATCGAGACCCCCAAACGTTCCATAAACGCCCTCCACACTCTAGAGGTGAACTGGGGACCCCGATCAGACACTATATCCTCAGGCACCCCGGAGTGCCGGAAAACGTGATTAAACAGGGCTTTGGCCGTTTGTAGGGCTGTAGGAAGACCTGGCATAGGGATGAGACCAAGATCATGGTATTCCCCTGGGAGGGGGGAAGGTCCGTGACAAAATCCACCGACAGGTGAGACCACGGCCGTTGTGGAACGGGGAGAGGTTGTAACTTCCCCCTGGGCAGGTGTCTAGGCGCCTTACACTGGGCGCACACCGAGCAGGAAGAAACATAAACTCTCACGTCCTTAGCTAAGGTGGGCCACCAGTACTTCCTGCTAAGACAGTGCACCGTCCGACCAATACCAGGATGACCAGAGGAGGGTGACGTGTGAGTCCAATAAATCAGTCGGTCACGGACCTCGAGCGGCACGTACCTCCGTCCCTCTGGACACTCTGTGGGAGAAGGGTCGGTACGTAACGCCAGCTCGATTTCCGTGTCGACCTCCCACACCACCGGTGCCACGAGACAAGACTCTGGTAGTATGGGAGTGGGCTCAATGGACCTCTCCTCTGTGTCATATCGTCAGGACAGGGCGTCTGCCTTAACGTTCTGTGACCCGGGGATATACGTGATCTTAAAGACAAACCGGGCCAGAAACATGGCCCACCTAGCCTGACGAGGGTTCAGTCTCTTCGCTGCCCGGATGTACTCCAGGTTACGATGGTCAGTCAGAATGAGAAAAGGGTGGTTAGCCCCCTCAAGCCAATGTCTCCACACCTTCAGGGCCTGGACCACAGCTAGCAGCTCCCTGTCCCCCACGTCATAATTGCGCTCCGCCGGTCTGAGCTTCTTAGAATAGAAAGCACAGGGGCGGAGTTTTGGAGGCGTGCCCGAGCGCTGAGACAGTATAGCACCGATCCCCGCCTCGGACGCATCCACCTCGACTTGGAACGCCAAAGAGGGATCCGGATGTGCCAGCACCGGAGCTGAGGTGAACAGGTCCTTCAAATGACTAAACGCCCTGTCAGCCTCAGCCGACCACTGCAAACGCACCGGGCCCCCCTTTAGCAGGGAGGTAATGGGAGCCGCTACCTGTCCAAAACCCCGGATAAAACTCCGGTAGTAATTGGCAAAACCAAAAAAACGCTGCACCTCCTTTACTGTAGTTGGAGTCTGCCAATTACGCATGGCTGAAACGCGGTCAATCTCCATCTCCACCCCTGACGCAGACAACTGGTGTCCCAGGAAGGAGATGGACTCCTGGAAAAACAGACATTTCTCTGCCTTCACATACAGATCATGCTCCAACAGTCTACCCAGCACCCGACGTACCAGGGACACATGCTCGGTACGTGTAGCGGAGTATATCAGAATGTCATCAATATACACCACTACCCCCTGTCCATGCAAATCCCGGAAAATCTCGTCTACAAATGATTGGAAGACTGAAGGAGCATTCATTAGACCGTATGGCATGACGAGGTACTCATAGTGACCCGAGGTGGTACTGAAGGCTGTTTTCCACTCATCTCCCTCCCGAATGCGCACCAGGTTGTAAGCGCTCCTGAGATCCAATTTTGTGAAGAAGCGCGCCCCGTGTAATGACTCCGTCATACTAGCAATCAGAGGGAGAGGATAGCTGTATTTAATAGTGATCTGATTGAGACCACGGTAATCAATACACAGGCGTAAACCCCCATCCTTCTTCTTCACAAAAAAAGAAAATTGAGGACGCAGGAGAAGTGGAAGGCCGTATGTATCCCTGTCTCAAGGATTCGGCGACGTATGTCTCCATAGCAGCCGTCTCCTCCTGAGACAGAGGATACACTTGGCTGCGAGGGAGCGCCGCGCCAACCTGGAGGTCTATCGCACAATCCCCCTGTCGACGAGGTGGTAATTGAGTCGCTTTCTTCTTACAGAAGGCGCTTGCCAAATCGGCATACTCAGGAGGAATGTGCATTTTGGGCATTTGGTTCGGACTCTCCACCGTCGTTGCCCCTACGGAAACACCTACACACCGCCCCACACACTGATCAGACCATCCCTTGAGAGCCCTCTGTTGCCATGAAATGTTGGGGTCATGAGATATTAACCAGGGAAGTCCCAACACCACTGGAAATGCAGGAGAGTCAATTAAATACAACTGTATAGTCTCCTCATGACCCTTCTGCGTTTTCATCTTCAGTGGCGCTGTGACCTCCCTAATCAATCCCGACCCCAAAGGCCGGCTATCTAGGGCATGGATAGGGAAGGGCACATTGACTGGTAATATAGGGATCCCTAACTTATATGAGAAATGGCGATCGATAAAATTCCCAGCTGCGCCTGAATTGACTAGCGCCTTATGCTGGGAGTAAGAAGAAACTTCTGGAAACATCACTTGGATACACATATGAACAGCAGAGAGCTCTGGGTGAGTTGGGACCTTACTCACCGGGAATGACTCATCAGTGCGCTGCCTGCTGCCTCGAATCCAAGGAGACCCTCCCCAGCACCGAACCGCCGTGTGTCCTCGGCGGCCACAGTTGGTGCAGGGGACAGCCTCCTTCCTGGCCTTCCTACTACCAGCACCCCTGAGCTCCATAGGGCTCGGCTCGGAGGTGCTGGGGAATGGAATGGACGGCCCCAGCGCTGGACGTCCGCGGGTAGCCAACAGGGTATCCAAGCGAATCGACATGTCCACCAGCTGATCGAAGCTTAGGTTGGTGTCCCTGCAGGCCAGCTCTCGACGAACGTCCTCCCTCAGGCTGCATCTGTAGTGGTCGATGAGGGCCCTCTCATTCCATCCCGAATTGGCAGCCAGAGTCCGGAAGTCCAGTGCGAATTCCTGTGTGCTCCTCCTCCCCTGTCTGAGGTGGCGGCTGAACTCCGCATAGTTCCCTCCCCACTCGGCGTTGGCCCACTCCAGTGCCTTGCCGGACAGACAGGAGATGAGGGCGGACACGCTCTCGTATCCCGAGGGTGCCGGTTGAATGGTTGCCAGGTAAAGTTCCACCTGGAGCAGGAAACCCTGACACCCGGCTGCGGTGCCATCATAAGCCCTCGGGAGCGAGAGCCGAATCCCACTGGACTCCGGATGTGAGACGATAGGAGTAGCCGATGGTGGTGGTATCGTTGGAGGAGGTGTGGGCAAACCTCCTCTCTCCCATCGTCCCAAAGTGTTCATAACGTTATCCATAGCGGCACCAAGATTTTGGAGCATCGCTGCCTGTTGTAGGACGCGCTCCTCGAGTGATCCAGTCGGTGCCGTCGCTCCTGCTGACTCCATGGTAAGGTGTGTGATTCTGTCACGACTGTCTGTGAGATGCGGTAAACGAAGTCAGGCGCAGGACACAGAACTCTCGGATACGTACTTTTAATTCGAAAAGGATCCAAAAGGACACAGAAAATAACTCCACGCAGGGAGGAAATAACCCGCTCACAAAATAGACAACCGTGAAGGGGAAAACAATCACATACAAAGTACAGATGAGAAACAGGGGTAATTATAAGGGAAACAATTAACATAATGACGAACAGGTGTAAACAATACAGACAAAACTAAACAAACACCGAAAACATCAAACGGCAGTAGCTAGTACTCCGGGGACGACGAACGCCGAAGCCTGCCCGAGCAAGGAGGAGGAGCAGCCTCGGCAGAATCCGTGACATCCAGAGAGGTTAGAAAATGTATCTAGATCCTCTATGAGGCTGTGGAGGGATTCAAGTTGTGGATTTAAAAGAAAACATGAATCATCAGCGTACAATGACACCTTTGTTTTTAAGCCCTGGATTTCTAATCCCTTGATATTATTGTTGGATCTGATTTTAATAGCTAACATCTCGATGGCCATAATAAATAGATATGCCGATAGTGGACAACCTTGTTTCACTCCTCTTGACAGTTTAAAACTTTCTGAGAAATAGCCATTATTTACTATTTTACACCTAGGGTTACTATACATGATTTTAACCCATTTTATAAGAGATTCTCCAAAATTGAAATGCTCCAGGCATTTATATATAAACCCCAGTCGTACTTTATCAAATGCCTTTTCGAAGTCTGCTATGAATAGCAGGCCTGGTTTCCCAGATTTTTCATAGTGTTCTATTGTTTCCAGTACTTGCCTTATATTATCTCCAATGTATCTTCCATGTAAAAAAACCTGTCTGATTAGAATGAATAATGTCCGACAATACCTTTTTAATTCTATGTGTTATACATTTTGCTATAATTTTTGCATCACAACACTGAAGTGTAAGGGGCCTCCAATTTTTTAAATGGACTGGATCTTCATATTTTCCACTTGTGTCCTGTTTCAGTAATAATTATATTTACCATAATTAAATCAGACCTTCTCCTTGAGTGTCTGATAATCTACCATTTACATAGGAGTGGTTAAAACATGCTAATAACGGTCCTCTGAGTATATCAAAAAAGGTTTGGTATACCTCGACTGGTATGCCATCCAACCCTGGAGTTTTCCCGGACTTAAAGTATTTAATTGCATCCAGAAGTTCCTCCTCTGTAATTTCACCTTCACATGAGTCTTTCTGTATGGCTGTTAATTTTACATTATCAATAGAAAAAATCTCTACAATTAGCTTCAGTTAGAGGAGATGGAGGTGACTGAAACGAAAACATATGCTTAAAGTACATTGTGTCCTCCTTCAAAATATAATTTGGTGAATCATGGGTGACTCCGTCATTTGTAACCAGTTTCAGTAAATTATTTTTGGTAGCATTCCTATGTTGAAGATTAAAAAATAATTTGGTGCATTTTCTCCCATATTCCATTCAGTTTGCTTTATTTTTATAATATATTACACTTGATCTTTCTTGAAAATGTTTCTCCATTTCTTTTTGTTTTTCCTCTAATTTATTCTGAGCCTCTATGTTACAGTTTTTATTGCTATCTATCTGTTCTGTTAGACCTTCTATTTCCTTTGTTAGTATGGACTCTTTTGACCTAAATTGCTTTTGTTTTCGAGATGAGTACTGAATTGCATGGCCTCTAAAGGCACATTTAAAGGTGTCCCATACAATAAGGGGATTTGCTGTACCTATGTTATGTCGGAAAAAAATCAGTTATAAATTCCTAGTTACAAACAAGTTATCATCCAAAATGCTTTGATTAAATTTCCAATATCCTCACCCACGTGGAATTTCAGTAAGAGTAATGTATATGCCAATTATATGATGGTCCGACCGCATTCTGTCCCCTATCAACACTTTTTAAACTTTTGGTGCCAACGAGAATGACATAAGAAAGAAGTCAAGATGACTAGCTTGATTGAGTCTCTGCCATGTATATCTCACTAGATCAGGATATTTAAGCCTCCATATATCTACTAGTTCTATTGTATCCATGACATTCCTTTACGGTCCATTGAGCTATTTAAAATGGTATTATAATCTCCCACCATAATAATATAGTCTTGAATTGCTTGCAGGGTTGATAATTTATTATATATATTGTCAAAGAAGTGTGGATCATCATTATTTGGTCCGTAAAGGTTAATGAGCCATATCTGTTTATGGTCCAATAAATTTTTTTAAATAATCCATCTTCCTTGCGTATCTGTTTGGACAATTTGCACATTCGGATCGAAATTACTGTTAATTAATATCATCACCCCTTTTTAGTTTCTTTGCCCATGGGAGAAGTATATTTCGCCCCCCCCCATTCCTTTTTCCACGCAACTTCATCTAGAATTGTTGAATGAGTTTCCTGTAAACAATAGATATTATATTCTTTCTCTTTGAGCCATGTAAATATTGTTCTTCTTTTGTTATTATCTGCTAAGCCATTACAATTATAACTGTCTATACTTATTTCACCATATACCATAATGAGATACAAGTTTCAAATCTATTTATCATTATACATGTTTGTAAATTTACCAATAAAACATTCCATAGTGATTGAGTGTCCATATAGCTGCTACTAAGTAAACCTCCAATTGTTCTCCACTAATTCCCCCGCTAAAGCCCCTCCCCATCCCAAGTTGGGCCGTCATCCCAGTGATCGGCATACCACCCCCGTCCCTCCGGATCCCTAGGGCCCCGAGAGGCCAGGACCCATCCATCGAAAACAGCACACAGTGCCACCCACAAAACAGAAGCAGGTCAACTGCCAAAAGCATTTGCAATGCTCTCACCTCAATATTATATACAGTGGGGAGAACAAGTATTTGATACACTGCCAATTTTGCAGGTTTTCCTACTTACAAAGCATGTAGAGGTCTGTAATTTTTTATCATAGGTACACTTCAACTGTGAGAGATGGAATCTAAAACAAAAATCCAGTTTAAATATCCAATTAATTTGCATTTTATTGCATGACATAAGTATTTGATACATCAGAAAAGCAGAACTTAATATTTGGTACAGAAACCTTTGTTTGCAATTACAGAGATCATACATTTCCTGTAGGTCTTGACCAGATTTGCACACACTGCAGCAGGGATTTTGGCCCACTCCTCCATACAGACCTTCTCCAGATCCTTCAGGTTTCGGGGCTGTCGCTGGGCAATACGGACTTTCAGCTCCCTCCAAAGATTTTCTATTGGGTTCAGGTCTGGAGACTGGCTAGGCCACTCCAGGACCTTGAGATGCTTCTTACGGAGCCACTACTTAGTTGCCCTGGCTGTGTGTTTCGGGTCGTTGTCATGCTGGAAGACCCAGCCACGACCCATCTTCAATGCTCTTACTGGGGGAAGGAGGTTGTTGGCAAAGATCTCGCGATACATGGCCCCATCCATCCTCCCCTCAATACGGTGCAGTCGTCCTGTCCCCTTTGCAGAAAAGCATCCCCAAAGAATGATGTTTCCACCTCCATGCTTCACGGTTGGGATGGTGTTCTTGGGGTTGTACTCATCCTTCTTCTTCCTCCAAACACGGCGAGCGGAGTTTAGACCAAAAAGCTCTATTTTTGTCTCATCAGACCACATGACCTTCTCCCATTCCTCCTCTGGATCATCCAGATGGTCATTGGCAAACTTCAGACGGGCCTGGACATGCGCTGGCTTGAGCAGGGGGACCTTGCATGCGCTGCAGGATTTTAATCCATGACGGCGTAGTGTGTTACTAATGGTTTTCTTTGAGACTGTGGTCCCAGCTCTCTTCAGGTCATTGACCAGGTCATGCCATGTAGTTCTGGGCTGATCCCTCACCTTCCTCATGATCATTGATGCCCCACAAGGTGAGATCTTGCATGGAGCCCCAGACCGAGGGTGATTGACCGTCATCTTGAACTTCTTCCACTTTCTAATAATTGTGCCAACAGTTGTTGCCTTCTCACCAAGCTGCTTGCCTATTGTCCTGTGGCCCATCCCAGCCTTGTGCAGGTCTACATTTTTATCCCTGATGTCCTTACACAGCTCTCTGGTCTTGGCCATTGTGGAGAGGTTGGAGTCTGTTTGATTGAGTGTGTGGACAGGTGTATTTTATACAGGTAACGAGTTCAAACAGGTGCAGTTAATACAGGTAATGAGTGGAGAACAGGAGGGCTTCTTAAAGAAAAACGAACAGGTCTGTGAGAGCCGGAATTCTTACTGGTTGATAGGTGATCAAATACTTATGTCATGCAATAAAATGCAAATTAATTACTTAAAAATCATACAATGTGATTTTCTGGATTTTTGTTTTAGATTCCGTCTCTCACAGTTGAAGTGTACCTATGATAAAAATTACAGACCTCTACATGCTTTGTAAGTAGGAAAACCTGTAAAATCGGCAGTGTATCAAATACTTGTTCTCCCCACTGTATAGCTATTTAATAATATATACCTCAAATATCTTGCATATCTTATTTTCCACCATTATCAATTAATATGCGTAATAATGTCGGCAGTTCATGCGTAGGATTTTAACCTATAACCCGGATTGCCATTGTATTACATTACATTTTTGACAAGCAATTATTATTTTAGCAAACAGTTATTGTCGTTCATCCTATATTCTCCCTAACATCCTTACCCCCTTGCAACAGATGTGGGATAAACACACACGCACATACTCTAACACACTCAACCCCTTTCTTCCACAATCAACCATAAAATCAGATGCTCAACGGTTGTTACATCCCAGAGCCCAACTCAAGAAAGGACCTGATTTACGAATGCATACACAACTGCATATACAGTTACAGCTGTTTGAGAAAGCATGCAAGATTGAGCAAAAATTGACAACAATGTGAGATTTGATTAATCTATTTAATCTAGGTGATGGAGATCATATCCACCCTCTTCACCTGAGACACAAACACTCTGGTCCTCTCTGATTGTCCGAGTGTGACCCCCTCCCCATGGGTTACTGCAGCCAGTGTTGCCAGCACTGCCATTACCTGGGTGGGGGTACCCCACCGGCTAGGTACAAGGGCGTCAAGGTTCTCATTAGCAGCTTTGAGAATTTCCTTGTATATTATGCTCTCCCATCAGGGGGCTCTGGCTTTGTAGGACCAACCCTGCCAGGCAGTCTCAGAATCTTGAGGGGGCGGTGCTGCTCAAGTAGGTCTCTGACCGCATTTATTTTTCTGTTTTGGCTGCATATAGGCAACTCACAGCAGGTCCATAAAACAGATGGGGACTTCTCTTTGGTGTATGGGTCGCTCAGGTGGGTGTCTAGGATATAGGGTTGTGGATCGTTCCATCATGATAGGACAATTAAAAAAAAGATTAGATGTATACTATATTTTAAAATGTATATCCCTCATCAGCACAAAATTGAAAGCTCTCTCTCACAGCCCCTGCTCACAGACACACGTTGGTTCTGGTAAATGCAACCATTTCCTTTCTCACTCACTTAACGCCACACTTATTCAAACACAAAAACGCACACCACACCTTCCATCACAATTCATCCACACATACCCACATACTGTGCCTTCTATGTCTTCTGTTTGCTATGTTTTTATCTCCACTATGTTGATTGAGTACTTGTGTTCTAATTTAGTTGTATTTGAAGATGTATTATTTTGCTTGTTATCTTTTCTTGTAATACTGTTTTATCCCTTTATAAAATACTATACCTACTATAAATGTGCTTTATTATTACAATCCCTACCATGGCTAGTATTGGGTGTTCTATTATTTGACTCCTCTATTAGAACTTTCAGAATAGCCATGGAGTAGTCTTTGTGTTGCGGAACATTTGGTTGTCAATATACAGTTTATCGACAACAAGTGCAACACGCTTCCCTTTTAATCTATTTTCCTTGAAGATTGGGTACAGAACTTTGCGCCGTTCTCCAATCTCCCTCGGGAACTGATCATTCATGCCTATTTTCGTGCCAGCAATTCCTTTACATTTTAACCATTATTTATCCTTAAAAAAAGCAAATTTGGCAACGATTGGACGCTCATATCTCTGTCCTCTTTGTCCGAAACGGTGTACACGTTCGAGTTGGATTTTGTCGACAGCCTTGAGTGGAATTTGAAGCGCTGTAAGAAAGAAGTCCTTCACAATGTTTTCTGTAATCTCTCCCTCTTTTTCCTGGATACCCGTAAGTACTAGATTTTCTCTCATCGATCTAGTTTGTATGTCTAGTAAGGCTTCTCTCAGAAAGTTTTTTTGTATCACTCTCCATTATCGCAGCTTTTCCGTCACTCATTTCAAGACTCGCCTTCAACTCTTTTACATCATTACTGACCAACTCTAGTATGCCCAGTTGGCCATTTATCGACTTCAACAGGTCACTTTCCACACTTACCAGTCCCAGTGGTGAAAAGCATAAATCATCTGTATCAGTCGAGGAGTCGTGTTTTCTCTTGGAGATTGATTCTCCTCGTTTATCTTCTGTCATGTTTGGGTGTTGCGTGTTGTTGTAATATTCGCAGATACATTTCTCTAGCCTCATAATTTGTTTTGTGTTATTATCCAGATTGAAAGTTATTACCCTCGAATATATGAAATGTTAATATTTAGTCTAACTTACTGATATTGAATATTATGTTTTTATCTTGAGGTGATTTGTACTGCTGTCTATTCAATACGCCATCTTGTATACCTAAGTTTGCCCACTTTGCCAATGAAGTAATCATTAAAATAATTGGCAACATCATAGGGCTTTGTGATGAATAAGCCATCTGATTCGATGAAAGATTGAGTTGATTTTGTCTTTCTGCCCATAATTTCATTTAAAGTACTTTATATCATTGATCTTGGCTTCATAATACAGTTTCTTCTTCTTTTTGTTGAAATGTAGTCACATAATTTCTCAATATGCAGTAAGTCAACCAGTCAGATGTGCAGCCAGACTAATTAGCCACTCCTTTTTCCCCATCTCTTTCAACCATACAGTTTTTCAATTCCTCATCAATCCATGGAGCCTTAACAGTTCTAACAGTCCGTTTCCTAACAGGGGCATGTTTATCAATAATTGGAAGAAGCAATTTCATAAATTCATCAAGTGCAGCGTCTGGATGCTCCTTATTAATCAGTTGGAAATGGGGGGTAGTATGGGGATGTGAAGGGGTTAGTGGCCCCCAACCGGCACGCTGTGAAAGAGGAACTGACACAGACACAAAAAACTTTAGCATGTGAATGAACAATCACTTGATTTGGCAGAACTAAACCCTGGACCCTTCCCTCCAGCCCAACTCTGTGTCTGTTCATTCCGACACTTTATCTCCACTTTGGAAAGAGAACAGTTCACTGATTAAGCGGTTACTGCGTTTTACATTTTATAGTGGAAATGTTGGGTCTAATTATGGGGAAATAATACTTTGTACTCGCAGTACTGGAATTTGAATTGGCAAATAATATGCTTACTGTATACCGAAATTAGGAATTGTTGTAATGTAATGCTTCACGTTACACTTTTATTTTAACAGGCAATTTAACAGACATTTCAGACAATGTGCAATAAATCACCAGCCCACTGTCTTTGCACAGCTGTCAAGCGTTATTCCCATTCACACACAGTAAACACACTTGACTGCATCGTGCATCCCTTCCGTGCTGGGGAAAAAGGGGGAAAGCACGCAGTTGTATCCCGAGAAAGTGACCATGGTGTCTGTTGGGCTTTCCTTTAGTGAAATGCCAGGTTTGTAATTTCTGAAGAGGATGCATGTTAGCCCTAAATTATGTTAGCTCTGGTTCATCCACCCCCCTGAAGGCAGTTCACGACCTCCATGGTTGAGATATAGCCCACAGGGGAGTTCTGTATGTGTGTGTGTCTGACACTGCTCCTCGTATAGCAGTGGCTGGTTGGCGGTTGGTGGTGGTTGTTGATAGTGGTGGGATAGGGGCTAGTCTACTCTACTCAAACCCAGCCTCCCTCCCCTCTTTCCCCTTCCAACCCGTTGGAGTAGGGTAAATGGTTCAGTAGCTCTCGCTGTGAATGTCTACCTTTGTCCCCCTATCTGTCTGTCAGAACGCTAGCTGGCCCGGGAATCCTGGCCGGGGTTCAGGAAGTCTTTAGGGCCAGAGATTAGCAGGGCATGGCAGCCTCTCTGATAACTGACACCCTCCATGCAGGGAAGCATCTGAGCCTCTCTCTCCCTGGATGGGCTCACACACACACAACACACAACACAACACACACACCAGCCACAAATATGCCTTTAAGTGCTAGCAACGGTGGCGTTAATCCCCTTACCGCAAGCATTCTCTGATAGCATCGACATAATTCCCCCAGTAAATGTCACTTAGCCTGAATTAGCTGTATAGTATCTCCTGATGCGGGTGTATTGCGTTGCACTCAAAGCACTGTGCGAGGATAAATATTTAGGGTTGTTTTTCCCCTCGATATGCTTGTTGGGCATTGGGTTTAATAAAGCGTGAGTAGAGAGGTCACCCACAGAGCGGTTCTAGTATCAGGGAGAGGGATTCGCTGAATTGCCTGGAGTTGTAGGTCACTTTAGTGGCTTCTTCAAAGTGATCCTTAAGATTAATCTGACATCTTAACATCTCACTGTTGCCCCCTCACTGACTCTATAGCCTCTTAACCCCATAGCCTCTTCAAACTGTTTTTTGGCTTTGGGGGGTTAATGCTTTAAAGCCGAACGCCTCCGATATTGCTTTTGATTTCCCACAAGTGAAAATACCCTCCAGTCAAAAAGACAGTCTGCATCCCAAATAGCACCATATCAAATCAAATGTAATTTGTCACAGGCGCCGAATACAACCGGTGTAGTCCTTACCGTGAAATGCTTACTTACAAGCCCTTAATCAACAATGCAGTTCAAGAAATAGAGTTCAGAAAATATTTACTAAATAAACTAAAGTAGAAAATAAAATAACAATAACAATAACGAGGCTATGTGCGGGGGTACAGGTTAGTCGAGGTAATTTGTACATGTAGGTAGGGGTAAAGTGACTATGCATAGATAATAAACAGCGAGGGGGTTGTCAATGGACGGGGGGGTGGGTGTCAATGTAAATAGTCCAGGTGGCCATTTGATTAATTGTTCATCAGTCTTATGGCTTGGGGGAAGAAGCTGTTAAGGAGCCTTTTGGTCCTAGACTTGGCGCTCCAGTACTGCTTGCCGTGCGGTAGCAGAGAGAACAGTCTATGACTTGGGTGACTGGAGTCTGACCATTTTTTGGGCCTTCCTCTGACACCACCTACCTAGTATATAGGTCCTGGACGGCAGGAAGCTTGGCCCCAGTGATGTACTGGGCAGTACGCACTACCCTCTGTAGTGCCTTACGGTCAGATGCAGAGCAGTTGCCATACCAGGCGGAGATGCAACCGGTCAGGATTTTCTCGATGGTGCAGCTGTATAACTTTTTGAGGATCTGGGGACCCATGCCAAATCTTTTCAGTCTTGGTGTGTTTGAACCATGATAGTTTGTTGGTGATGTGGACACCAAGGAACTTGAAACTCTCAACCTGCTCCACTACAGCCCCGTCGATGTTAATGTGGGCCTGTTCGGCCCTACTTTTCCTGTAGTCCTGTGGATCTGTTGGGGCGGTATGCGAATTGGAGTGGGTCTAGGGTTTCCGGGATAATGGTGTTGATTTGAGCCATGACCAGTCTTTCAAAGCACTTCATGGCTACTGACGTGAGTGCTACGGGGCGGTAATGATTTAGGCAGGTTACCTTCGCTTTCTTGGGCACAGGGACTATGGAGGTCTGCTTGAAACATGTAGGTATTACAGATTCGGTCAGGGAGAGGTTGAAAATGTCAGTGAGGACACTTGCCAGTTGGTCTGCGCATGCTTTGAGTACATGTCCTGGTAATTCGTCTGGCCCCGTGGCTTTGTGAATGTTGACCTGTTTAAAGGTCTTGCTCACATTGGCTATGGAGAGTGTGATCACACAGTCGTCCGGAACAGCTGGTGCTCTCATGCATATTTTGGTGTTGCTTGCCTCGAAGCGAGCATTAAAGGCATTTAGTTTGTCTGGTAGGCTCGCATCACTGGGCAGCTCGCGGCTGGGTTTCCTTTTGTAGTCCATAATAGTTTGCAAGCCCTGCAACATCCGACGAGCATCAGAGCCGGTGTAGTAGGATTCAATCTTAGTCCTGTATTGACGCTTTGCCTGTTTGATGGTTCGTCTGAGGGCATAGCGGGATTTCTTATAAGCATCCGGATTAGTGTCCCGCTCCTTGAAAGCGGCAGCTCTAGCCTTTAGCTCGGTGTGGATGTTGCCTGGAATCCATGGCTTCTGGTTGGGATATGTACGTACGGTCACTGTGGGGACGACGTCATCGATGCACTTATTGATGAAGCCGGTGACTGAGGGGGTATTCTCCTCAATGCCATTGGATGAATCCCAGAACATATTCCAGTCTGTGTTAGCAAAACAGTCCTGTAGCGTAGCATCCGCATCATCTGACCACTTCTATATTAAGCGAGTCACTGGTAATTCCTACTTTAGTTTTTGCTTGTAAGCAGGAATCAGGAGGATATAATTATGGTCAGATTTGCCAAATGGAGGGCGAGGGAGAGCTTTGTATGCTTCTCTGTGTGTGGAGTAAAGGTGATCTAGAGTTTATTTTCCTCTGGTTGCACATGCTGGTAGAAATGAGGTAAAACGGATTTTAAGTTTCCCTGCATTAAATACCCCGGCCACTATGAGTGCCGCTTCTGGATGAGCATTTTCTTGTTTGCTTATGGCCTTATACAGCTCGTTGAGTGCGTTCTTAGTGCCAGCATCAGTTTGTGGTGGTAAATAGACGGTTACGAATAATATAGATGAGAACTCTCTTGGTAGATAGTGTGGTCTACAGCTTATCATGAGGTACTCTACCTCAGGCGAGCAACACCTCGAGACTTCTTTAATATTAGCATCGCACCAGCTGTTATTGACAAATAGACACACACCCCCGGCCCTCGTCTTACCAGACGTAGCTGCTCTGTCCTGCCGATGCACAGAAAACCCAGCCAGCTCTATATTATCTGTGTCGTCGTTCAGCCACGACTCGGTGAAACATAAGATATTACAGTTTTTAATGTCCCGTTGATAGGATAGTCTTAATCGTAGATCATCAAGATTATTTTCCAATGATTGCACGTCGGCCAATAGTATTGATGGTAGTGGTGGTTTACACACTCACCTCAGAATTCTCACAAGGCACCCCGACCTCCGCCCCTGTTTTCGCTGTCTTTTCTTCACGCGAATGACGGGGATTTGGGCCTGGTCTCAAGAAAGCAGTATACCCTTCGCGTCGGACTCATTAAAGAAAAAATCTTTGTCCAGTTCGAGGTGAGTAATCGCTGTTCTGATGTCCAGAAGCTCTTTTCGTTCATAAGAGACGGTAGCAACAACATTATGTACAAAATAAGTTACAAACAATGTGATTAAACAAACAAAATAGCAAGGTTGGTTAGCAGCCCATAAAACGGCAGCCATCCCCTCCAGCGCCATTAAGTTTCCCTTTATCGTGCACTACTTTTGACCAGGGCTGATAAGGCTCTGGTCAAATGTAGTGCACTATACAGAGAATAGGGTGCCATTTGGGATGTATCCATTGTCTTGACTCTCCAGTCTAGTCTTAACCAGGTCAGACTGACATCATTAGATTGAAGTTGCTGTTTTGTTGTCACGGAAGACTAATCGTTCAGTAATGGTTTTTTGAAGATTGAGGGCGAACAGCATGGGGTGGATATTTTTTTGACATATAGGGCCCTGATTAAAGATGTCTTGTGCGTGCGTGTGTGTTTGTGCAATTTTGTCATTGACAGAAAGCTTATTTTACACTGCTCCAGCGAAACGAGGCCCACCATGCATTTTTGAAAGCACTTGTTTCCAAAACTCAAATTATCTCACTCTTTATACAGTTCCACAGGAATATTAAATGAAATGTTAAATATGTTAAATAAAAGTGTTATTTTTATTGTAACAATTGTGGGGTCGTGCCATGTGTGATAGCAGGTGTCATATTATTAGTAAGAAACTCTTTCCTACTATAGGCAGCTGGCTGCATAGTGATTGCAGGTGTAGCTCTCCGATGCAGGGGTTAAAGTAAAATAACTTTTTACCCGGTAAGGGACCTCCTATATTTGCACGCACGCACCCATTTTTTATGGGCCTAATCAAAGAATTGCATATAGAATTGGAGCCTATTTCTTCCTGTTCAAAAACGTGGTAGGCCTACCTGTTTGACAAACACAATTATGCTATCCATAGATGTCGGTATAGCCAAATCCTCCGTGTCTGGGAAGGGCTTGGTGTGTTTGGGTGTTTGGGCTTGAATTGAGTGAGGGTATCCCATAAAGAAAAGGGCGAAAAGGATACCTATTGTTAGCTTTATATTTATCATTTGAAATAAATACATCAAAAGTATCCAGATTATATAAAGCGTTCTATAACAATGCTTAACTCCGTGATGCCTTATGGTAGAAACAAGCTTTAAAATGCACATGAAAGATGCATATGGGGATATATTGATTCCTCTCTATGACATTCTGAAGCTGAGCTGCAGCCTATAATAATCAAGGAGACAAACAAATTGACTTTGCTATTCTGTCCCTATTAATTGAGCTTTTCACTTTCTGAAAAGAGAACATTTTTGTTTAAACCCAGGCAGCTTTTAGGGAAGCACTTCTGTTGTTGGGTTATGCAATGGAGGAGTAGCCAGCAGGTGAAGCTTACATTTTTCTGCTTCGGTAGAGCGTCTGTCTGGGTGGAAAGGTAACTTTTGAAAGTGCCATGCTTAGATTCATAAGGATGTCTAAGATTTAATTATTTGCAAACAGCTGTTGCAAACAAGACACTGGTGTGACATTGGAGAAATATGGTAAGAATGCCTATTTCTCTGTCCATTCTTCCCTGAAACTTCTATTTAATTATCCACCTTTCTTTTGAGACTTTTTCAGCCCAACATTTTCTTTTGATTGCAAGATGTTTTTCATCAATCAGCGCTGTTAAAATAGTGTGGGTGGTAGGTGAAGTCATTAGTACTTTCTGTATTTTTAGCTTTGTTATTTTCTTCTGATTCGAGCACCTATTCCCTTCATACCCAATTCCCTTCAACGAGCGAAGATAACCTACTTTTTGAATAGGAGGCTTAAAGTAAGTAAGTAGGCTTAAAATACATTTTAATAAATTGCCAACAATATTTACTCCTGTCTATACAGAAAGAAAGAAAATCATTCAAAATACTTCACCAGAGAGCATGACTTAGCCACAGAGGATCATTAGCTTATTTTTTTTTAAATAGCTGTGGATTGTTTCAAATCACAAGTGCATAGGCCTATGCCTATTTGGGAAGCCCACAATTTGATTATTGAGATGCGGCTATCAGTGAAAACCATCTAAAATATGTGTGAAGATAATGTGTCTTGAGTATAATTTAAAATGTTGAGACAAGAAGAAGGGGATAGTGTGTGGCGAAGATATACAGTGCCTTCGGAAATTAATCAGACCCCTTGACTTTTTCCACATTTTGTTACGTTACAGCCTTATTCTAAAATTGATTAAATAACACATTTTCCTCATCAATCTACACATAATACCCCATAATGACAAAGTGAAAACAAGTTATTAAAAACAAAAACAGATACCTTATTTACATGAGACTCGAAATTGAGCTCAGGTGCATCCACAGTTGACAGTGCATGTCAGAGCAAAAACCAAGCCATGAGGTCGAAGGAATTGTCCGTAGAGTTCCGAGACAGGATTGTGTCAAGGCACAGATCTGGGAAGGGTACCAAAACATTTCTGCAGCATTAAAGGTCCCCAAGAACACAGTGGCCTTCATCATTCTTAAATGGAAGAAGTTTGGAACCACCAAGACTCTTCCTAGAGCTGGCCATCTGGCCAAACTGAGCAATCGGGGGAGAAGCGCCTTGGTCAGGGAGGTGACCAAGAACCTGATGGTCACTCTGACAGAGCTCTAGAGTTCTTCTGTGGAGATGGGAGAACCTTCCAGAAGGACAACCATCTCTGCAGCACTCCACCAATCAGGCCTTTATGGTAGAGTGGCCAGACAGAAGCCACTCCTCAGTAAAAGGCACATGACAGCCCACTTGGAGTTTGCCAAGAGGCACCTAAAGGACTCTAACCATGAGAAACAAGATTCTCTGGTCTGATGAAACCAAGATTGAACTCTTTGGCCTGAATGCCAAGCGTCACGTCTGGAGAAAACCTGGCACCATCCCTACGGTGAAGCATAGTGGTGGCAGCATCATGCTGTGGGGATGTTTTTCAGCGGCAGGGAGTGGGAGACTAGTCAGGATCGAGGGAAAGATGAACGGAGCAAAGTACAGAGAGATCCTTGATGAAAACCTGCTCCAGAGCGCTCAGGACCTCAGACTTGGGTGAAGGTTCACCTTCCAACAGGACAATGACCCTAAGCACACAGCCAAGGCAACGCAGGAGTGGCTTCGGGACAAGTCTCTGAATGTCCTTGAGTGGTCCAGCCAGAGTCCGGACTTGAACCCGATCTAATATCTCTGGAGAGACCTGAACATATCTGTGCAGCGACGCTCACCATCCAAACTGACAGAGATTGAGAGGATCTGCAGAGAAGAATGGGAGAAACTCCCCAAATACATGTGTGCCAAGCTTGAAGCGTCATACCCAGGAAGACTCGAGGCTGTAATCGCTGCCAAAGGTGCTTCAACAACGTATTGAGTAAAGTGTCTGAATACTTACACAAATTTCATATTTCAGTTTTTTATTTGTAATACATTTCAAAAAATTTCTAAAAACCAGTTTTTGCTTTGTCATTATGGGGTATTGTGTGTAGATTGATGAGGGGAAAAACAAATTTGATCCATTTTAGAATAAGGCTGTAATGTAACAAAATGTGGAAAAAGTCAAGGGGTCTGAATACTTTCCGAATGCACTGTAGGCGCGTCTCTCTCCAGAATGCATGCGCTCATCTATCCAGAATGTGTTTAGCTGTCTCCCTCCAATTCTTGCGCATTCATTTTTTCATTGTGTGAATTGTTTGCCCTTTGATAGTTTTTTTTATGATAAATTCCCCATTACATATGTCACCATTAGTAAATGTAGCGTTAATCCCCGTCATTTGGTTACATTAATTTATGTTATTGCATGTATTAATTACAGTCATTTACCGTTATCATTCTCGGAGTGGAAACGTTTGCAGAGTTCACAACCTGCTACACTTGTGAGAAACAGGTTTTTATTTATTTCATAACAATTTTTTAATTGTCTTTAGTTTGGAGTGCTCCATGTGAGCAATGAACATGTGTCTGGTTTCTCTGTCCTGTAAATGTTGAAGGAGCGCACGCACCTGAGCACGCATAGTACCTGGCCTGCTGCGCGCAAATGTAGGAAAGTAACCATTTGGGGATGTCTGATTTATGATTGTCTTAACTCATCACGTCCACCACTAATAAGCTGAGCTTCTCAGTCATTTTTTCTTCACCTCACACAGTAAGTCAACGAAGTAAAAAATATTTATTTTCCAATTACGAATCATAATAGTTCCTCAATCTTCACAGTATTAGAAAAATCTTTCCAGCACTCTCCCCCTTGATAATCACCAAGCCTCGGTGTGAAAGCGCAAAATATCGTGATCTGATGATCCCATATATCCAGTGGAAACGTCATAAAATACCTGAACATTTTTCCCTTGCAAAAAACAGCTGTCTGTTCTGAAACTCTGACGGCCTGGAATAGGCTAGTTGATAGAATGTAGCAAGTTAGGCGGAGTAGATAGATGAATGCGATTGAATGAACCTGAATTTTCTTCAGGATATTTTCTACTGTTTTTATTTTTCAGCTTTATGTACTGCTGCATTGGCCTATAGAGTTCCATGCATGCTCTCATTTCTTTAGCCGCCAATGGGATCACGGTGTATCAATGAATCAATATTGCAGAGGCTGGTACGCTCGCATTATAGTTGCATTTTTACTTTTTGTATCATTTTAATTCCAAGTAACAATGATTTTGAGAAACAAACATATTATTATTGAAATGAAACTCTTCCACGAAAATGTGTATATGAAAATCATAACTGGCACGCAGATCGGTAGAAATGGTTCCCCAAACTCACCTATATGAAGTGATTTGTTTGACAGTCAGATAAAAACATCATGACTCCTTGCGTTCATGCCACATTAAAAGGTCATACATTTTTACAGTTAAATTACATGTCTTTACTATAAAACCCATTTCAAGCATGTGCACACATAGGAGGTCACGTGAAAAACACGTGCCCCCCCAATGGAAATCAAATGCCCGTCCAACTGATTCATTCTGGTGCCAGCCTTGCAAGGGCCCGGGCTGCCTAGGAAACTGGATCAATACCCTCTGATGAAAAAGAGAATGGAAACAAAGAGGTGATGTTTTAGAAGCCTCCAAGATATGTAGGAATCTTACTGCCTGTCTATACTCTGCCAGAGGCATAGGCTTTGTTCAGACGTAGAGGGGGCTATTATCTCTTCCCTCTCACACGCACGCACACACATACACACACATGCACACATCAACTGCTGGAGCCTGCTCCTCCCAGCATGGATCAATAGCCTAGACACCCAAGAGCTGGCCCTAAATTCCTGGGCCTGGGTCTCAGTCTGGGTTTGGCCAGATGGAGGGAGAGGTGAGACTGCACTTCAAATGAGAGAGGAGGGCCAGAGGGCTGCATATTAAACATGGGGTGGATCAGGATGGTTTCTTTTTTCTCAGCACTACGATCTGCCATATTACTTAATACTTTGCCAATAAGACCTTGGAGATGTGGTTTGGGAGATGTATTTTTAGTTTAGCTTTAACCTTTTTTTTACCATAAGGTAAACAGGGGGAGAACGACTGCACCTTCTCATTGAAGGGCTCCCGAGTGGCGCAGCGTTCTAAGGCACTGCATCTCAGTGCTAGAGGCGTCACTACAGACCCCCTGGTTTGATTCCAGGCTGTATCACAACCGGCCGTGATTGGGAGTCCCATAGGGCGGCGCACAATTGGCCCAGCGTCGTCCGGGTTTGGCCAGTCTAGGCCGTCATTGTAAATAAGAGTTTGTTCTTAACTGACTTGCCTAGTTAAGTAAAGGTAAAATAAAAATTTAAGCCACAAAGTTCAAGGCCGACCGTGGTACTGCAGGCATTGTTTGCAGAAAACAGGATCCCCCATAATAGTGAAGGGGAAAATGGCAATCTTAGTGGTGAATCTTCATGCAAATAAATACACATTTCAAAGACAATCATGGTACCAATAATTGCTTCTATTACACCAGATGTGTTTCTTTGAACCAATTATTTGAAAATCGCACACAGAAGAAGTTACAAGGATAATTTAGTAGCTAATGGCAACCTGCAGTACCCTGGTTGGCCTTTAACTTGAAATACTAAATGAGAGGGGGCAGCACTAAGCTAGCCTGCAACGTCACTTCCTGGAATAGCTCAAACTGCGCATTTTATGTGTACATAAATCTCCCACATGAGACGGTATCTTAACCGACTTCCTTGGCTTCAAATGCGCTATTAAGTCTTAACATAGGAATGAATGGTGTCACGTGATCGATGGCTTTGTCCTTTCATATATACCGTCATTGAGGTAAACCATCCGTGGCTTATAAGGTTTAATCAAAGACACCCGTTTTTTCCAACATCCTGCCATCTGAAGGTGTCTACTCTAAAGCATGAGAAACTCATGGCTCTCCAAGGAAGCGGTCAGGTCTTTCCATTGATGTGGTAAAGGAGAGCTTCTCTTTGTGCCACTTACTGTACACAGGGCTGGGGTTCTGGGGAAGAGGGGCTGGATGTAATGCTACTGGGGTATTCCTTTATACTTAATGTACATCCAGAAATGCAAGATTTATTGGCTGTGGGACCCAAGTGGGTTTTCTCTCCATCCATGTTATGTTAGGAAGCTGGGGCCGTATCAAGCGTCTCAGAGTAGAAGTGCTGATTTAGAATACATGTTTTTCTCCCTTTTCGATCACATTGAATACGATTTCATGGACAGTTGTGACCTGATCCTAGATAAGTACATACGGCCCCCGGGCCACTGTCTGTATAGAGTCCCTCCTGGCTTCTAGGCTGCATGGCAGTGTCAGAGAACTGTTGTTAACAAAAGGCCCATAGAGACTTGATTAGTCTATTAAGCCAGATTCAGCTGGTTTCCTTTACCATTCCTGCTCAGTAGGAGGCTGACTAATCCTGTCCTCAGGGCGATTGGTCTGGTTTTGTGTGTGTGTGGATGGATGGATGGGAGGGTGTGTGTGTGTTTGCGTGAGTGTACATATGTCTGTGGTGAGTGTGTATGTGTCTGTAGGTGGATTTATCTTCTCAATCCCACCTGAAAGAAGCTCCTCCTCCTGAGCCCATTGACCCTGCCCTGTCGCATGATGCCCCGGCAGCCATATTGGACTTATCTTACTTTGTGCTTTTCCATTTGCTCCGTCACAAAGTGCTCAGTGCAGAAACACTTACACTGGCCCATGCCCGCAAAACAGCCACAGACAAGCTGGTTTAGGTTGGCTCCTCCGTTATAATGTTAGTGTTGCATTGTACCAGTAATGGTTCCTCCACCTGAGAGTAAGAGTTCTTATTAATAGGCCACTATGTCTATTTTACAGCCAATATAGCAATGTGTTCTGAGCATGTCAGTGAGGTATGGGAGGCGGGTGGGAGGGCTCCTGCTATGGCAAAGGTCGGCTCTCTCGGTGGATACCTACCTCTTCCCGTTTTAACTGTACCATTTGTTTATTTTGTTATTTCCTGTATCGTACACACTAAGCCAAGAAGGCCCAACACAGTAGGAAGATGGATGGAGAGAGAGAGCGAGGGAGAAAAATATTATTTATATTGGACTTCTCAGGGGCCTTTTAGAGAATGTGGTTTGTTCACCTTTTCATAGATCTTTCCTTTAAGATTGAAAGAGAGAGAGATAAAGACAAAGAGGCAGAGAAAGAGAGAGAACAAGACAGAAAGAAAGAGACTGCGAGAGAGGGGGTGGGGGGTTTAGAGTGAGAAAATGAAAGATGGAAGGGGAGAGGGGGCTGACGGCCACATTGACCTGAGCTGCTCTGTGCTGGATGAAAGTACAACCCAGAAGCCTCTTTTTTTGGCCTAATGCCTACGTGATTGGCTGCTGATGCTGGAGCTCCCGTTTGTTGCCCCCACCTCCAGCGACCTCTGTATCATGAATCCATCATGGCCATCCAATTTGAGGATGCTTTTATGAGTGATGAAAAGAGAGAATCATGTTTACACATGGATTGATTTATCTCTTTCCCCATTTTCCCATATATCTCGTTCTCAGGTGTATGGCGTTTCTGCGCCAGTAGGAATATCTCACTGGTATCAACGTGATGTATTGTATATGAGATGTGAGAGGCAACATGAAATCAAACCATCTAAAATAAAAATGTGAAATGTCTCATGTTGCCCCAAGGTTACACTCAAGCTGAATTAATGCTGGCTGAAATACCCTCCTCTGTTTTTTTTCAATGTGTATTAAAAAGTAGTTTATGGTGAGCCTGTGGCTAATGTTCTTTTCTTTTGTCTTCTTTCTCCCCATGTCAAACCTACCCCTGCGGTTGTCACTGATGCTGCTGTCCCCATCAAAGGTGAGTTTACATAGTCTTTGCACATTATAAAAGCCTGCCAGATTTGCTTTGGGTGTCCGAAATGGCACCCTATTCCCTACACTGCCTTCAGAAAGTATTCATACCCCTTGACTTATTTCACATTTTGTTGTGTTACAACCTAAATTCAAGTCTTTAAGACCTTTCCACACCTGGATTGTGCAACATTTGCCCATTATTCTTTTCAATATTCTTCAAGCTCTGTCAAATTAGTTGTTGATCATTACTAGACAATCATTTTCAGGTCTTGCCATAGATTTTAAAGCAGATTTAAGTCAAAAATGTATCTCGGCCACTCAGGAACATTCACTGTTTTCTTGGTAAGCAAATCCATGGTAGATTTTGCCTTGTGTTTTAGGTTATTGTCCTGCTGAAAGGGGAATTAATCTCCCAGTGTCTGGTGGAAAGCAGACTGAACCAGGTTTTCCTCTAAGATTTTGCCTGTGCTTAGCTCCATTCCCTTTCTTTTTTATCCTGAAAAACTCCCCAGTCCTTAATGATTACAAGCATACCCATAATGTGATGCAGCCACCACTATGCTTCAAAATATGGAGAGTGGTACTCAGTAATGTGTTGCATTGGATTTGCCTCAAACATAACACTTTGTATTCAGGATAGAAAGTGAATTGCTTTGCCACATGTTTTGCAGTATTACTTTAGTGCCTTGTTGCAAACAGGATGCATGTTTTGGAATATTTGTATTCTGTACAGGCTTCCTTCTTTTCACTCTGTCAATTAGGTTAGTATTGTGGAGTAACTACAATGTTGTTGATCCATCCTCAGTTTTCTCCTATCACAGTCATTAAACTCTGTAACTGTTTTAAAGCCACCATTGGCCCCATTAGTGAAATCCCTGACCGGTTTCCTTCCTCTCCGGCAACTGAGTTAGGAAGAACGCCTGTATCTTTGTAGTGATTGATACACCATCCTTAGTGTAATTAACAACTTCACGATGCTCAAAGGGATATTCAGTGTCAGATTATTTATTTTTCCCATCTGCCAATAGGTACCCTTCTTTGTAAGGCATTGGAAGACCTCCCTGGTCTTTGTGGTGCAATCTGTGTTTGAAATTCACTGCTCGACTGAGAGACCTTACAGATGATTGTGTGTGTGGGGTACAGAGATGAGGCAGTCATTCAGAAATCATGTTAAACACTATTATTGCACACAGAGTGAGTCCGTGCAACGTATTATGTGACTTGTTAAGCACATTTTTACTCCTGAATTTATTTAGGCTTGCCATAACAAATGGGTTTAACACGTTTCATTTCTAATGAATTTGTACACATTTCTAAAAACATAATTCCACTTTGACATTATGGGTTATTGTGTGTAGGCCAGTGACTAACAATCTCAATTTAATATATTTTGAATTCAGGCTGTAACACAACACAATGTGGAAAAAGTCAAGGGTTGTTAATACTTTCTGAAGGAACTTTATATAGTGCACTACTGGGCTGAGCCTTGGAAATGGCTCCATATTATCCTATTGTAAGGCTCGGGCCAAAAGTAGTCCACTATATAGGGAATAGGCATTTCAGATACACAAAAGTAAATTGGGTGCCATTTTGGTGCCCTTAATTAAATTAATGGGATGTTTAGCTGACTACGCCACACTAAAGGCCCCAATCGTACTGTATCGGAAGCCGTTGGAATTGGCTGTGGGATTAACCTGAGGGTGCACTATTGATCCATTTGATCCATCCTAGTGTTCATGTCTCAAAGCTAAGTGCTGATAGAGTTGGATCTTATCACTTAATAGCACCTAATCAATGAGCTTATAGTTCACATCAAGAAGACCTGGGGTATCAAGACCATAGACATACATAAGTGGTCAGATGACGCAAGTGGTCAGATGACGCAGATGCTTAGCTACAGGACTGTTTTGCTAGCACAGACTGGAATATGTTCCGGGATTCATCCGATGGCATTGAGGAGTTTACCACATCAGTCACCGGCTTCATCAATAAGTGCATCGATGACATCGTCCCCATAGTGACCGTACATTTTTACATTTGCATTTTAGTCATTTAGCAGACGCTCTTATCCAGAGCGACTTACAGTTAGTGAGTTCATACATTTTCATACTGGTCCCCCTGGCCCCCACAACCCTGGCGTTGCAAGCACCATGCTCTACCAACTGAGCTACATGGGGCCTGTATGGGGCCGTACGTACATACCCCAACCAAAAGCCATGGATTACAGGCAAAATCTGCACTGAGCTAAAGGGTAGAGATGCCGCTTTCAAGGAGCGGGACTCTAACCCGGACGCTTATAAGAAATCCCGCTGTGCCCTCCGAAGAACCATCAAACAGGCAAAGCATCAATACAGGACTAAGATTGAATCCTACTACACCGGCTCCAATGCTCGTCGGATGTGGCAGGGCTTGCACACTATTACGGACTACAAAGGGAATCCCAGCCATGAGCTGCCCAGTGACACGAGCCTACCAGACGTGCTAAATGGCTTCTATGCACGCTTCGAGGCAAGCAACACTAAAACATGCATGAGAGCACCAGCTGTTCCAGACGACCATTAACCAGGTCAGCATTCACAAGGCCGCAGGGCCAGACGAATTACCAGGACGTGTACTCCGAGTATGCGCTGACCAACTGGCAAGTGTCTTCACTGACGTTTTCAACCTGTCCCTGACCGAGTCTGTAATACCTACATGTTTCAAGCAGACCACCATAGTCCCTGTGCCCAAGAACACCAAGGTAAACTGCCTAAATGACTACCCACATCTGTAGCCATGAAGTGCTTTGAAAGGCTGGTCATGGCTCACATCAACACCATCATCCCAGAAACCCTACACCCACTCCAATTTGCATACCGCCCCAACAGATCCACAGATAACGCAATCTCTATTGTACTCCACACTGCCCTTTCCCACCTGGACAAAAGGAACACCTACGTGAGAATGCTATTCATTGACTACAGCTCAGCGTTCAACACCATAGTGCCCTCAAAGCTCATCACTAAGCTAAGGACCCTAGGACTAAACACCTCCCTCTGCAACTGGATCCTGGACTTCCCAGGTGGTAAGGGTAGGCAACAACACATCTGCCACGCTGATCCTCAACACTGGGGCCCCTCAGGGGTGCATGCTTAGTCCCCTCCTGTACTCCCTGTTCACCCATGACTGTTTGGCCAAGCACGACTCCAACACCATCATTAAGTTTGCTGACGACACAACGGTGGTAGGCCTGATCACCGACAACGATAAGACAGCCTATAGGGAGGAGGTCAGAGACCTGGCAGTGTGGTGCCAGGACAACAACCTCTCCCTCAACGTGATCAAGACAAAGGAGATGATTGTGGACTACAGGAAAAGGAGGGCCGAGCACGCCCCCATTCTCATCAACGGGGCTGTAGTGGAGCAGGTTGAGAGCTTCAATTTCCTTGGGGTCCACATCACCAACAAACTATCATGGTCCAAACACACAAAGATAGTCGTGAAGAAGGCACGACAACGCCTATTCCCCCTCAGGAAACTAAAAAGATTTGGCATGGGTCCTCAGATCCTCAAAAAGTTATACAGCTGCACCATCGAATGCATCCTGACTGGTTGCATCATTGCCTGGTGTGGCAACTGCTCGGCCTTCGACCGCAAGGCGCTACAGAGGGTAGTGTGTACGGCCCAGTACATCACTGGGGCCATGCTTCTTGCCATCCAGGACCTCTATACCAGGCGGTGTCAGAGGAAGGCCCTAGAAATTGCCGAAGACTCCAGCCACCCTAGTCATAGACTGTTCTCTCAATTACCTTGACTAACCTGTACCCCTGCACATTGACCCCTGCACAGTGCCACGTTATTGTTATTTTAATGTTACTCTTTTATTTTTATTTAGTAAATATTTTCTTAACTCTTATTTCTTCTTTAAACTGCAATTTTGGTTAAGGGCTTGTATGTAAGCATTTCACGGTAAGGTCTACACCTGTTGTATTCGGCGCATGTGACAAATACAATTTGATTTGAATTGGTATAGCCTGTATGTACAGTACCAGTCAAATGTTTAGACACACCTACTCATTCAAGGGTTTTTCTTTATTTTTACTATTTTCTACATTGTAGAATAATAGTGAAGACATCTAAACTATAAAATAACACATATGGAATCATGTAGTAACCAAAAAAGTGTTAAACAAATCAAAATATATTTTATATTTGAGATTCTTCAAGTAGCCACCCTTTGCCTTGATGACAGCTTTGCACACTCTTGGCATTCTCTCAACCAGCTTCACCTGGAATGCTTTTCCAACAGTCGGTTGTCCTTCTGGAAGGTTCTCCCATCTCCATAGAGGAACTCTGGAGCTCTGTCAGAGTGACCATCGGGTTCATGATCACCTCCCTGACCAAGGCCCTTCTCCCCCGATTGCTCAGTTTGGCCGGGCGGTCAGCTCTAGGAAGAGTCTTGGTGGTTATAAACTTCTTCCATTTAAGAATGATGGAGGCCACTGTGTTCTTGGGGACCTTCAATGCTGCAGAAATGTTTTGGTACCCTTCCCCAGTTCTGTGCCTCGACACAATCCTGTCTCGGAGCCCTACGGACAATTCCTTTGACCTCATGGCTTGGTTTTTGCTCTGACATACACTGTCAACTGTTGGACCTTGTGCCTTTCCAAATCATGTCAAATCAATTGTATTTACCACAGGTTGACTCCAATCAAGTTGTAGAAACATCTCAAGGATGATCAATGGAAACAGGATGCACCTGAGCTCAATTTCGAGTCTCATAGCAAAGGGTCTGAATACTTATGTAAATAAGGTATTTCTGTTTTTTATTTGTAATACATTTGCAAACATTTCTAAAAACCCGTTTTCACTTCGTCATTATGGGGTATTGTGTGTAGATTGATGAGAGCAAAATTAATGTAATACATTTTTGAATAAGGCTGTAACTTAACAAAATATAGAAAAAGTCAAGTGGTCTGAATACTTTCCGAATGCACTGTATATGGGGCAGCATCCTCTAAGGTGCAGGGTTGAGTAACCGAGTGGTAGCCGGCTAGTGATGGCTATTTAACAGTCTGATGGCCTTGAGATAGAAGCTGTTTTTCAGTTTCTCGGTCCCAGCTTTGATGCACTTGTACTGACATCTCATTCTGGATGGTAGCCGGTTGAACAGGCCGTGGCTCGGGTGGTTGATGTCCTTGAGGATATTTTTGTCCTTCATGTGACATTGGGTGCTGTAGGTGTCCTGGAGGGCACGCAGTGTGCCCCCGGTGATGCGTTGGACAGATCGCACCACCCTCTGGAGAGCCCTGCGGTTGCGGGCGGTGCAGTTGCCATACCAGGCGATGATACAGCCCGACATGATGCTTTGTTGTGCATCTGTAAAAGTTTGTGAGGGTCTTAGGGGCCAAGCCTAATTTCTTCAGCCTCCTGTCTGTGTGGGTGGACCATTTCAGATTGTCAGTGATGTGTACACCTTGGAAGTTGAAGCTTTTCACCTCCACTGCTGTCCCGTCGATGTGAATAGAGGCGTGCTCCCTCTGCTGTTTCCTGAAGTCCACGGTCAGCTGCCTCGTTTTGTTAACGTTGAGGGAGAGGTTATTTTCCTGGTACCACTCCGCCAAGACCCTCACCTCCTCTCTGTAGGCTGTCTCGTCATTGTTGGTAATCAGGCTTACTACTGTTGTGTCATCTGCACATTTTATGATTGAGTTGGAGGCGTGCGTGGACACGCAGTCATGGGTTAACAGGGAGTACAGGAGGGGGCTGAGAACGCACCCTTGTGGGGCCCCAGTGTTGAGGATCAGCGAAGTGGAGGTGTTGTTTCCTACCTTCACCACCAGGGGGCAGACCGTCAGGAAGTCCCGGACCCAGTTGCACAGGGCGGGGTTCAGACCCAGGGCCCCGAGCTCAATGATGAGCTTGGAGGGTACTATGGTGTTGAAGGCTGAGCTATAGTCAATGAACAGCATTCTTACATACAGTTGAAGTTGGAAGTTTACATACACTTAGGTTGGAGTCATTAAAACTAGTTTTTCAACCACTCCACACATTCCTTGTTAGCAAACTATAGTTTTGGCAACTCTGTTAGGACATCTACTTTGTGCATGACACAAGTGATTTTTCCAACAATTGTTTACAGACAGATTATTTCACTTATAATTCACTGTATCACAATTCCAGTGGGTCAAACGTTTACATACACTAAGTTGACTGTGCCTTTAAACAGCTTGGAAAATTCCAGAAAATGATGTCTTGGCTTTAGAAGCTTTTGATAGGCTAATTGACATCATTTGAGTCAATTGGAGGTGTACCTGTGGATGTATTTCAAGGCCTACCTTCAAACTCAGTGCCTCTTTGCTTGACATCATGGGAAAATCAAAAGAAATCAGCAAAGACCTCAGAATTTTTTTTAGACCTCCACAAGTCTGGTTCATCCTTGGGAGCAATTTCCAAACGCCTGAAGGTACCACGTTCATCTGTACAAACAATAGTATGCAAGTATAAACACCATGGGACCACGCAGCCGTCATACCGCTCAGGAAGGAGACACATTATGTCTCCTAGAGATGAACGTACTTTTGTGCGAAAAGTGCAAATCAATCCCAGAACAACAGCAAAGGACCTTGTGAAGATGCTGGAGGAAACAGGTACAAAAGTATCTATATCCACAGTTAAACAAGTCCTATATCGACATAACCTGAAAGGCCGCTCAGCAAGGAAGAAGCCACTGCTCCAAAACTGCCATAAAAAAGCCAGACTACGGTTTGCAACTGCACATGGAGACAAAGATCATACTTTTTAGAGAAATGTCCTCTGGTCTGATGAAACAAAAATAGAACTGTTTGCCCATAATGACCATTGTTATGTTTGGAGGAAAAAGGGGGTGCTTGCAAGCCGAAGAACACCATCCCAACCGTGAAGCACGGGGGTGGCAGCATCATGCTGTGGGGGTGCTTTGCTGCAGGAGGGACTGGTGCACTTCACAAAATAGATGGCATCATGAGGAAGGAAAATTATGTGGTTATATTGAAGCAACATCTCAAGACATCAGTCAGAAAGTAAAATTTGTGTCGCAAATGGGTCTTCCAAATGGACAATGACCCCAAGCATACCTCCAAAGTTTTGCCAAAATGGCTTAAGGACAACAAAGTCAAGGTATTGGAGTGGCCATAACAAAGCCCTGACCTCAATCCTATAGAAAATGTGTGGGCAGAAAAAGCGTGTGCGAGCAAGGAGGCCTACAAACATGACTCAGTTACACCAGCTCTGTCAGGAGGAATGGGCCAAAATTCACCCAATTTATGTGGGAAGCTTGTGGAAGGCTACCCGAAACGTTTGACCCAAGTTAAACAATTTAAAGGCAATGCTACCAAATACTAATTGAGTGTATGCAAACTTTTGACCCACTGGGAAAGTGATGAAAGAAATAATAGCTGAAAAAAATAAAGTATTATTATTCTGACATTTCACATTCTTAAAAGTAAGTTGTGATCCTAACTGACCTAAGACAGGGAATTTTTACTAGGACTAAATGTCAGGAATTGTGAAAAACTGAGTTTAAATGTATTTGGCTAAGGTGTATGTAAACATCCGACTTCAAATGTAGGTATTCCTCTTGTCCAGATGGGATAGGGCAGTGTGCAGTGTGATGGCGATCGCATCGTCTGTGGATCTATTGGGGCGGTATGCAAATTGAAGTGGGTCTAGGGTGTCAGGTAAGGTAGAGGTGATACGATCCTTAACTAGCCTCTCAAAGCACTTGATGATGACAGAAGTGAGTGCTACGGGGCGATAGTCATTTAGTTCAGTTACCTTTGCAACACAATACATCACTGAGTACCACTCTTCATATTTTCAATCATGGTGGTGTCTGCATCATTTTATGGGTATGCTTGTCATCTGCAAGGACTATTGAGTTTTTTAGGATAAAAAGAAAAGAAATAGAGCTAAGCACAGGCAAAGTCCTAAAAGAAAACCTGGTTCAGTCTGCTTTCCAACAGACACTGGGAGACAAATCCACCTTTCAGCAGGACAATATCCTAAAATGCAAATATACACTGGAGTTGCTTACCAAGACGACATTGAATGTTCCTGAGTGGCCTAGTTACAGTTTTGATTTAAATTGGCTTGAAAATCTATGTCAAGACTTAGAAAATTGCTGTGTAGCTATGATCAACGACCAACTTGACGGAGCTTGAAGAATTTAAAAAGAATAATGGGCAAATATTGTACAATCCAGGTTTGCAAAGCTTGTAGAGACTTACCCAGAAAGACTCACAGCTGTAATCGCTGCCAAAGGTGATTCTAACATGTATTGAGTCATTCGGTTGAATACTTATCTAATCAAAATATATTAGTGGTTTATTTTCCATTAATGATTTTTATATATTTGTATTCCACTTTGACATTACAGCGTATTTTGTGTAGATTGTTGACCAAAAATTACAATGAAATCCATTTTAATCCCACTTTGTAACACAACAAAATGTCAAGGTGTGAATATTTTCTGAAGGCAAGGTATGTCTGATTGGGGAGAAAAACATGACAAAAGGACATGACAACTGTGTGACAAAATTTGTTGCTGCAGGGTAACAGTCACAGACATTAAACCCTGGCATGCAAGTTGGAGCCACAAACAGATATTTACATGATCACGCACACTTTTACTATAGTTTTTACGTCAGAAAGCTTGTGTAAAGCTGTCATAGACATGAAGTATGCCTTGAATAATTGGAGATTATTGATTTGACAGGTGGAACAGAAGGTTACCTTTTTTGCCAGATAAAGATGCAAGTGCTTGACTTTGAGTCAGCCCTGTTTTTTATCAGTAGTCCTGAACCAGTGTCCACAAAGCGTCTCTGAGTTGTAAATGCTGAGAATAGAGACATTTTACTCCTACTCTTATGGGTAAAAAATAAAAGCTATGCATGAAGCCTCTTTAGTCATAAGAATCCCACCTAGTCAACAGATATTTAGGAGACCTCATGAGCTTTCCTAACCAGTTAACCTCTACGGGATCGGTGTCCCGTATACAGGACGGTTGAGCTAATGTGAGCTAATGTGATTAGCATGACTGTTGTAAGTAACAGCAAACGTTCTAGGACATAGACATGTCTTATGTGGGCAGAAAGCTTCAATTCTTGTTAATCTAACTGCACTGTCCAATTTACAGTAGCTATTACAGTGAAAAAATACCATGCTATTGTTTGAGGAGAGTGCACAACAACAAAAAACTTATCACGGCAACTGGTTGGATACATTCAGCTCTGACGGTAAATAATGTACTTACATTCAGTAATCTTGCTCTGATTTGTCATCCTAAGGGTCCCAGAGATAAAATGTAGCATAGTTTTGTTTGATAAAACCAATGTTTATATTCAAATATAGGAAGTGGGTTCTACAGTTTGAACCCCTGCTGTCTCTGACTCCACACCCACCCCGCCCGGCCATCTAGACGTGTGAAAGTTAGTGTATAAGCTAATGATCCATCATGTATGACATTTCAGGGAGTGTGTAAACTTACATTTTGTATTACAATATTACCATTTTTGTATGTTCTCTATAGTTAAGTACTTGAAAATGTTATATTATATTGTGGCCTTTCTCTTGCATTTCATTTCAAGAAGATGTAACAAAAAATAAAAGAAAACGCATGTTTTTTTGTTTGTATTATCTCTTACCAGATCTAATGTGTTATATTCTCCTACATTAATTTCACATTTCCACAAACTTCAAAGTGTTTCCTTTCAAATGGTATCAAGAATATGCATATCCATGCTTCAGGTCCTGAGCTACAGGCAGTTAGATTTGGGTATGTCATTTTAGGCGCAAATTGAAAACAAGGGTTCGATCCTTAAGAGGTTACAGTGAGGGAAAAAAGTATTTGATCCCCTGCTGATTTTGTACGTTTGCCCACTGACAAAGAAATTATCGGTCTATAATTTTAATGGTAGGTTTATTTGAACAGTGAGAGACAGAATAACAACAACAAAATCCAGAAAAACGCATGTCAAAAATGTTATAAATTGATTTGCACTTTAATGAGGGAAATAAGTATTTGACCCCCTCTCAATCAGAGAGATTTCTGGCTCCCAGGTGTCTTTTATACAGGTAACGAGCTGAGATTAGGAGCACACTCTTAAAGGGAGGGCTCCTAATCTCAGTTTGTTACCTGTATAAAAGACACCTGTCCACAGAAGCAATCAATCAATCAGATTCCAAACTCTCCACCATGGCCAAGACCAAAGAGCTCACCAGGGATGTCAGGGACAAGATTGTAGACCTACACAAGGCTGGAATGGGCTACAAGACCATCGCCAAGCAGCTTGGTGAGAAGGTGACAACAGTTGGTGCGATTATTCGCAAATGGAAGAAACACAAAAGAACTGTCAATCTCCCTCGGCCTGGGGCTCCATGCAAGATCTCACTTCGTGGAGTTGCAATGATCATGAGAACGGTGAGGAATCCGCCCAGAACTACACGGGAGGATCTTGTCAATGATCTCAAGGCAGCTGGGACCATAGTCACCAAGAAAACAATTGGTAACACACTACGCCGTGAAGGACTGAAATCCTGCAGCGCCCGCAAGGTCCCCCTGCTCAAGAAAGCACATATACAGGCCCGTCTGAAGTTTGCCAATGAACATCTGAATGATACAGAGGAGAACTGGGTGAAAGTGTTTTGGTCAGTTGAGACCAAAATCGAGCTCTTTGGCATCAACTCAACTCGCCGTGTTTGGAGGAGGAGGAATGCTGCCTATGACCCCAAGAACACCATCCCCATCGTCAAACATGAAGGTGGAAACATTATGCTTTGGGTGTGTTTTTCTGCTAAGGGGACAGGACAACTTCACTGCATCAAAGGGACGATGGACGGGCCATGTACCGTCAAATCTTGGGTGAGAACCTCCTTCCCTCAGCCAGGGCATTGAAAATGGGTCATGGATGGGTATTCCAGCATGACAATGACCCAAAACACACGGCCAAGGCAACAAAGGAGTGGCTCAAGAAGAATCACATTAAGGTCCTGGAGTGGCCTAGCCAGTCTCCAGACCTTAATCCCATAGAAAATCTGTGGAGGGAGCTGAAGGTTCGAGTTGCCAAACGTCAGCCTCGAAACCTTAATGACTTGGAGACAAAATCCCTCCTGAGTGGGACAAAATCCCTCCTGAGATGTGTGCAAACCTGGTGGCCAACTACAAGAAACGTCTGACCTCTGTGATTGCCAACAAGGGTTTTGCCACCAAGTACTAAATCATGTTTTGCAGAGGGGTCAAATACTTATTTCCCTCATTAAAATGCAAATCAATTCATAAAAATTTTCACATGCGTTTTTCTGGATTTTTTTGTTGTTATTCTGTCTCTCACTGTTCAAATAAACCTACCATTAAAATTATAGACTGATCATGTCTTTGTCAAATACTTTTTACCCTCACTGTAAGAGTTACCAGCAGGTGTCTTGATAATAGAAAAATGAACAGTCAGTTGTTCCTGCGCCACATGCAATTGCTTTGGAGTTGTTCAAAAAATGTTTTGATATTTCTATATGATCAATCCATAAATAATCTAGGGTTACATGCAACAGTAGCTCTTGCGCTTTTGACAATGAATTTACATGAGGCCTATTTCACAGGATATGCCTAAATACTTAGGCTAATAAATAAACAAGTTTTTCTTTCGATTATTTAATTACCTAGGTCATGTTATTTCAAGTTATCCCTTTGGAGCGCAACATCACATTGTTAAAAAATATTCCTAAATTGGGCATGCCTATAAATTGGGCAATTGGCTTCTCGGGGGCTTATGTTAACTTAGATTATGTTCAATGAAAATTATAGACTTTCAAATGTTGTATGCAATATTATCGGCAAGTGACTTGATGTACTGTGCCAAAGCGATTTTGAGTTGTTAAATGGGTGTGACGAGTGTGTTGATAACGGTAATATTGTCAAAATTCCTTTTTGTAACAACGTCAATGAGCATCATCACTATCTTTCCTTTGCGGTACCTCAAACTGTCGTTATTACCTTATCATCCTAAAACCTACTCTGAGCTGGGAGTTTTTTTTTGTCTTAAAACAGGTTTTAACAGGATTCCTAGGACCTTTTCTGAGATGCTTTGTGGATACGGGCCCTGAGTTACGTCTTGAACTTGTTCCTACTGTTTGCTAATCAGTATGTGTACACTCAGTGGGACAACTGCATCTCTGGGGTGGCAGGTAGCCTAGCGGTTGGGCTGGTAACCGAAAGGTTGCTGGTTCGAATACCTGAGCCGTCAAGGTGAAAAATCTGTCGATGTGCACTTGGGCAAGGCACTTAACCTTAATTTTCTTCTGGGGCACCGTACTACTATGGCTTACCCTTTAAAACAACACATTTCACTGCACCTATCTGGTGTATGTGACAATAAAACATAACAAATATATATATATATATATATATATATATATATATATTTTTTTTTTTTTTTTTTTTTTTTTTTTTTTTCACTACCGTTCAAAAGTTTGGGGTCACATAGAAATGTCCTTGTTTTCGAAAGAAAAGCAATTTTTCTGTCCATTGAAATAACATCAATTTGATCTGAAATTTAGTGTAGACATTGTTAATATTGTAAATGGCTATTGTAGCTGGAAACGGCTGATTTTTTATGGAATATCTACATAGGCGTACAGAGAGAGGCCCATTATCAGCAACCATCAGTCCTGTGTTCCAATGGCACGTTGTGTTTGCTAATCCAAGTTTATCATTTTAAAAGGCTAATTGATCATTAGAAAACCCTAATGCAATTATGTTAGCACAGCTGAAAACTGTTGTGCTGATTAAAGAAGCAATAAAACTGGTCTTCTTGAGACTAGTTGAGTATCTGGAGCATCAGCAATTGTGGGTTCGATTACAGGCTCAAAATGGCCAGAAACAAATAACTTTCTTCAGAAACTCGTCAGTCTATTCTTGTTCTGAGAAATGAAGGCTATTCCACGCGAGAAATTGCCAAGAAACTGAAGATCTCGTACAATGCTTTGTACTACTCCCTTCACAGAACAGCGCAAACTGGCTCTAACCAGAATAGAAAGAGGAGTGGGAGGCCCCGGTGCACAACTGAGCAAGAGGACAAATACGTTAGTGTCTAGTTTGAGAAACCGACGCCTCACAGGTCCTCAACTGGCAGCTTCATTAAATAGTACCCGCAAAACACCAGTCTCAACGTCAACAGTGAAGAGACGACTCCGGGATGCTGACCTTCTAGGCAGAGTTGCAAAGAAAAAGCGAAATCTCACTGGCCAATAAAAATTAAAGATTAAGATGGGCAGTCTGAGATATGGCTTTTTCTTTGCAACTCTGCCTAGAAGGTCAGCATCTCGGAGTTCTTTTTTTTTTTTTCAAAAAAATTGCTTTTCTTTCGAAAACAAGGACATTTCTAAGTGACCCCAAACTTTTGAACGATAGTGTATATATAATTCAACCTCCCGCTGCTATCTGTTCTAGGGAGCTCCCACCTTCTGGGAGATTAATATTGATTGGCTAATAAATATCATAGCGAGTATATCAAATATTAATTAGAGAAGCCTGGTAGGGATAAAGAGGGTCCACTCCCTCCGTCCTTCATCAAGGTTCAAAGTGAATGCACTCCTCTCTCTATGCTATTCAACGCAGTGTCATCACACAGAGTGCATTCACACAGGGGGGCCGCCTGTGGCCACAGTCCTAATACCTCTGGTATTTAAATGACTTGATAACCTGGAAATGTCACACGCCCCCCCATGGCCCTCCTCAGATTTGTTTGTTGATGAGAGTCGCATGCTGTATTGCCTTTTTGAAATTGTATGTGTGGAGATGGAAAAGTGAGATATGGAAAAACCAAACGCAACTGAAAGCTGAGAGCCAATGCATAATAAATCAGTACTTTAAATAACCAAAATTATATGCACCACATCTTAAAAGTGCTGTCCCCAAGAATAAACTAAATGTTTCTGTCTATAAGATGTCTTCACATCCACTGTAGAACAGTTGCTACCTTGCAGTCTGTTTTTACAAGAGTGATTCCTCTCTTCTAGACCGATGATACTGGGATGATACTGTAGGAAATAGCGGCGAGACCCCTAGAGGACGTGGTTCTTCCTGATGTCATTTATTACATCTAGTGTCAACGCAATCACTCGTGTCACTCGTGTCCACCTGCGACTGGTTCATACATAAAACATCCTATTATTATTACAGATTTTCATATCGTCATACCATCCTTCTCTTATCCCGGGATTTACAGTATTACCAGCATAGCACACAAGGGAGTGCTATAAACGCAAGGAAAGCCCATTGGGCCTCTATTACCGAATGCTAACAAAATTAACACAAACTAATTGCGAAATCACATAGACGCTGTTAGCTAAATGCTAATGAGCGAAAACGAACATAAACTAATTGCAAATACAGGCTCATAAAGTTATACAAGCATGTCATTTTTGATGTATGGACATTTTACAAGCGAAAGTGAACGAGAGAAATACTGCAAATGAACAAAGTTGTGATGCATGCTTTTCTGAAGGAAGAGCAGCATGTGTACACGGAGCAGAGGGGAGAAGAACAGAGGTGAAAAAAAATGCTAGTAGGAGGCACAGGGAAGAAATGGCAGCTGTACAGATAACTCATCCAGAGCTCTTTGACTTTTGGCAGAAAGCCATTATAAGATATCTCCTAACGTATTGCAGAAGTTGACTGCAGGGATTAACTTAAAAAGTAACTACAAATATTCAAATGTATTTAAAAACTTCAAATAACTAGTTTTGACGGTATTGAAAAACCATCCCGTGGCTTTTCCCAAATACCCCGGTATATTGTATATACAGTATACCACCCAAGCCTAGTAGTTTCTTAATAAAACAAAATAATTTTTCACAATAATTTTCATGTTCAAAACATCTATAAGTGACTTTGTTGAGCTTCACAATACAGTTATGCTATACTTTCGGATGATTTGGACATGATGCTCGAAAATGTTAATATCGGTCCCATGACTTGAATGGGATTTGTGCCACAAATTATAAAATGTTAGCATGTGGAAACAGTTCCAGGGAAACTAAACCAAACCATGGATTGCTGTCATACCTTATCCGATAGACTGCTGACAGGGTAAGAATTTGGGTGAACTATCCCTTTGAGGAAACCGATGCCTTTGCAGCCTCAATGGAGGATATTTTATTTACTTGCTGGTCACAGGGTGTTATGAGTGTATTGCCAGCTACGTTATTTGCGTTGGGATGCCAAAGGTCAGACAATGTATACTCTGGCGAACCTTGGGGCTATGTTGGAAATAGCTACAGATTGTTACACCAGATAGATCAAATCTCTCATTGATTGAGAGATGACACTCACCTGTCTCGATCAATGAGAGAAGATTTGAAATAGACAAGATGGTGGCGTACACATTGTTGGATTACTTCATGGAGCAAAACAGTTATTTATTTTAATAACGGAGCATTTTCTAAATTCAAACGCACCACCTGCAACTGGACACGGACATTTTAGAAGATACATGTTTGGCCGAATCGAGAACGAAGATAGTATCCCCAATTTAAGGTTGGTCGAAAATGTTCTGTGCTACACCAAACAGTACCTAACCTGTAACTCCCAGTAATGGATACCAAAAAATGTTGGTTAAATCACATTATCTGGTGTAACAATCTGTAGCTATGTAGGAAAGAGATTGCCAGATGCTTTCTCTCTCCTATCCACACTCCCTTGTTCCTCATACTGGCAGTGTAAATATACCACCCGCTGGGTCTCTAAAGTGACATCACATCTCCACACAGAGCTAACTGAGTTCATTAAAAGTGAATGCAACCTAATTTAAAAAAATTCTGCAACAGGAATAAAAGCTCCGGCATAGTTAGCAACAGTGGGGGAGGGGCGGTCAAGCGCACACACACATACACACACACAAACACAAACACACACACACCAAACACACACACACAATGGAATGCATTTGATGTCAGCTTTAATTTAGATGATACGCCTTCTCTTAAATTTCACAATTAGTTCCTTGTGTTTCCCCTGAGTTACTTCCTTTTGGATTTTTTCATGGGAGGTTGATTGACAGGGATGCTGAAGCACTCCAGCTCCCATCTGTTACACTGGGACACCATTTTGGATCTGCACGGTTCCCAGACAGTCTCCACAGGAGGCAACGTTTATTAGGTCTCAGTTGCAGTCTGGCTGCGGCACTTTTCTCTTATTCTCCATCAATTTCTCCCACATGTCATTATAGCACTTGCTGAAATGCATTTACTGTATTAACCTGATCTCTGAAAAGCCTCCATCACAACATTTGTAAGCATTAGCACAATCAAGTTACCTACAAAAGACCTTTTACAGAATTGCCTAGCTCACCACTAACAATATAACAATGCATACACACACACAAGCAAAGCATTAAGTACTATGTTGAGGAATCCTTAACTGTTCACTAGTTAATAGTTGATTAGAAGAAGAAGAAGAAGAAGAAGAAGAAAAAGAAGAAGAAGAAGAAGAAGAAGAAGAAGGAGAAGAAGAAGGAGAAGGAGATGAAGATGAAGATAGACAGTGGAACAGAAACGTATCTTTTGCTTTATTCCAACCTCTCCAAAAGACACATACACAATTACACATACAGTGGTTGGCGAGGTTGAGCAGAGGTCTTCTTGTGGACTACTCATTCCACTCACTGTCACCTTAACAGCACTATAGCACTTTTAGCCCTGTTGCCCAATACCCATCCTCTCATTGAACAGGAAGTAATTATCACGCCTGTAGAGCCACGCTCAGGTTCAGAGAGTAGGAGGTTCTGGTTAATTCAGTTTTGATGACCACACATTGCTGCTTACTCACTGGATCTAGCCAGGCACTTCTAGGAAAAGAGCCTCCACTGTATGACCGCAGAGCTGCCTGGAAAACGCCTGGCCTCCAGGTTTGTTTGATTTGGTCCAGCCAGAGGCAGCATCTACGTGTGTATGTGTGAGAGTGAGACAGAGAGATCCACAAAACCCACACTCATCAGAGGCAAACCGTCTTTCTCCTGGTCTGTGTTCATTAGGGCAGGCAATGTTTTAAAACATTTTGCTACGGAAAATGCGAAATAAGCATTTCGTATTGGTTGAAAACTGTTTTAGTCTGAGTGCCTTTCCTTTCCTTCCACCTCACAGGTCAGTATATTGAAGGCCATATCATGTTTATTTATTAAGCCCAACAGGGGCCATGCTTCCCTAACAGGCCCATTCAGCAATGCCAGGAGTGAGCATTCATTCGTAGACAAAACCTAATATTGCCTTCCGATCGCTTCAATAATTCCGTTGGCTGTTGAAGATTGCTTATGCCACAGGGGTTAGAGAGGGCTTTTAAGAAAGACTGAAAATGAGGAGGCAGGTGGTGGGGCCGTTTATCTGATGGATTGTTACCATAGTGATGTGTAGGAAGTAGTTGAAAGGGGGAGGTGTGTTGGTGTTGTTTGTATGTCAACATTGTCTGTGCAGGACAGGTTGGTTGATCTGTCATATTCAGTTTACAGTATGAGGCTCTCATGCATTAGTGTAATGGGGGAACAAATTTCACCCTGGAGGCCCCTACAGCTTGAGTGGAGGAATCTATCTCTTGCTCTGGGCCAAGTTTGTATGTGTGTGTGTGTGCGCTCTTTTGTGTGTGGATTTGTGCATGCCCCACAGTTCATTTCTCCAAAGAGCTCCCTCTCCCTGACACTCCCCATGTACATCCATCAATCCCTTCGCTCCCAACCTGTCTCTGGCACTAGATCAGTGAGCTAATATTGGTGCGCTCACAGGAATTTAAGTCATTATCTCACTGTGTTTTTAATGTTCCAACTGAAGACATATGAGTTGTTTGTTAGATGTGTATGGCAGTAGTTTGACTTTGGACTGTAGATGTAAATGAGCTGTTAACTAAATTTGGTGCCACGCATCACTTCTCATTTCAAAAACATAAACGCAACATGTAACAATTTCAAAGATTTTACTGAGTAACAGTTCATATAAGGAAATCAGTCAATAAAAAAATAGAAATTTGGCCCTAATCAATGGATTTCACGTCTGGAAAAACAGATATGCATCTGTTGGTCACATATACCTTAAAAAAAAGGTAGGGGCGTGGATCAGAAAACCAGCCAATATCTGGTGTGACCACCATTTGCCTCATGCAGCGCGACACCTCCTTCGCATAGAGTTGATCAGGCCGTTGATTGTGGCCTGTGAAATGTTGTCTTCAATGGCTGTGCGAAGTTGCTGGATATTGGCTGGAACTGGAACACGCTGTCGTACACGTCGATCCAGAGCATCCCATACATGCTCAATGGGTGACATGTCTGGTGAGTATGCGGGCCATGGAAGAACTGGGACATTTTCAGCTTCCAGGAATTTTGTACAGATCCTTGTGACATTGGGCTGTGCATTATCATTCTGAAACATAAGGTGATGGCGGCGGATGAATGGCATGACAATAGGCCTCAGGATCTCGTCACGGTATCTCTGTGCATTCAAATTGTCATCGATAAAATGCAATTGTGTTCATTGTCCGTAGCTTATGCCTGCCCATACCATAACCCCACTGCCACCATGGGGCACTCTGTTCACAACGTTGACATCAGTAAACCGCTTGCCCACACTACGTCATACACGCTGTCTTCCATTATCTGCCCGGTACAGTTGAAACCAGGATTCATCCGTGAAGAGCACACTTCTTCAGCATGCCAGTGGCCATCGAAGGTGAGCATTTGCCCACTGAAGTCGGTTACGACGCCGAACTGCAGCCATGTCAAGAGCCTGGTGAAGACGACGAGCACGCAGATCAGCTTCCCTGAAAGAGTTTCTGACAGTTTGTGCAAAAATGATTCGGTTGTGAAAACCCACAATTTCATCAGCTGTCCGGGTGGCTGGTCTCAGATGATCCTGCAGGTGAAGAAGCCGGATGAATTGAAGGAGGCATATGGTAGAAAAATTAACATTAAATGATCTGGCAACAGTTCTAGTGGACATTCCTGCAGTCAGCATGCCAATTGCACACTCCCTCAAAACTTGAGATATCTGTGGCATTGTGTTTTGTTATAAAACTGCACATTTTAGAGTGCCGTTTTAGTGTCCCCAGCACAAGGTGCACCTGTGTAATGATCATGCTGTTTAATCAGCTTCTTGATATGCCACACCTGTCAAGTGTATGGATTATCTTGGCAAAGGAGAAATGCTCACTAACAGGGATGTAAAACATTTTAGAGAAATACGCTTTTTGTGCATTTGAAAAATGTCTGGGATCTTTTATTTCAGCACATGAAACATGGGATCAACACTTTACGTGTTGCATTTATATTTCTGTTCAGTATACATAGTTATTGAACACTGGTCACTTGAATAATGTTTACATACTATTCATATACTGTATCTATCTGTCTATCTATCTGTACTAAATGTATTATTCTTTTATTTTTTATCATTGTGTGGTTGTTGACATTTACTGCATTGATTGATAGGAACTAGGAACATAAGCATTTCACTGCACCCACCATAACACCAGCTAAACTGTGTGCGCAACCAATAAAATGGTATTGGATTTGCATGGTGCCCTGGTCTGGTCAGTCACTTGCAACAGGGAAATAAACAAATGCCACTCAGTTCTCCAGAATAGCACAAATCCATTGGGGTTAGGTACAGTATGGAGGTTGAATATATTCTGTATTTGTATAGCTGCATTGCAGGCTAACATGTTTTGGACAGAATCTCATGTCACCTCTTCTCATTTGTGCAAATAGCCTGAAGTAACAGTCCTATTTTGTGCTGCAGCAAGCATCACATATACACTACATGACAAAAAGTATGTGGACACCTGATCATTGAACATCTCATTCCAAAATCATGGGCATTTATATGGAGTTGGTCCCCCCTTTGCTGCTATAACAGCCTCCACTCTTCTGGGAAGGCTTTCCACTAGAAGTTGGAACATTGCGGCAGGGACTTGCTTCCATTCAGCCACAAGAGCATTAGTGAGGTCGGGCACTGATGTTGGGCGATTAGGCCTGGCTCGCAGTCGGCGTTCCAATTCATCCCAAAGGTGTTCGATGGGGTTGAGATCAGGACTCTGTGGAGGCCAGTCAAGTTCTTCCACACTGATCTCGACAAACCATTTCTGTATGGAACTCGCTTTGTGCAAGAGGGCATTGTCATGCTGAAACAGGAAAGGGCCTTCCCCAAACTATTGCCACAAAGTTGGAAGCACAGAATTGTCTAGAATGTCATTGTATGCTGTAGCGTTAAGATTTCCCTTCACTGGAACTAAGGGGCCTAGCCCAAACCATGAAAAACAGCCCCAGACCATTATTCTACCGCCACCAAACTTTACAGTTGGCACTATGCATTGGAATAGGTAGCGTTCTCCTGGCAGCCGCCAAACCCAGATTCGTCCGTCGGACTGCCAGATGGTGAAGCGTGATTCATCACTGCAGAGAACAAGTTTCCACTGCTTTAGAGTCCAATGGTGGCGAGCTTTACACCACTCCAGCTGACGCTTGGCATTGCGCATGGTGATCTTAGGCTTGTGTGCGGCTGCTCGGCCATGGAAACCCATTTCCCGACTAACAGTTCTTATGCTGACATTGCTTCCAGAGCCAGTTTGGAACTCGGTATTGAGTGTTGCAACCGAGGACAAACGATTTTTACGCGCTTCAGCACTCGGCGGTCCCGTTCTGTGAGCTTGTGTGGCCTACCACTTCACGGCTGAGCCTTTGTTGCTCCTAGACGTTTCCACTTCACAATCACAAAAATAATAACAATAAGCCTTGAGACAATTGAGACATGGATTGTGTATGTGTGCCATTCAGAGGGTGAATGGGCAAGACAAAATATTTAAGTGCCACTGAATGGTGTATGGTAGTAGGTGCCAGGCACACCGGTTGGAGTGTGTCAAGAACTGCAACGCTGCTGGATTTTTCCTGTATGTATCAAGAATGGTCCACCAGGACATCAGGCCAACGGCAGGCCAGTGGTCGAAAATGGGTCATTGATGAAAAAGGACAAAGGAGGCTGACACATTGTGCAGAGCAACAGACGGGCTACAGTTAGTCAACTGACAGTCCAGTGCAACATTGGTGCCCAAAGACCCATAAAAGAATGAACAACTCGTCGTAACTTGACACGAATGGGGTATAGCAGCTGACGACCTTACAGAGTTCCACTTCTTTCAGCAAAAAACAAGAAACTGTGGTTGCAGTGGGCTAAGGAACGAAAACACTGGACACTGGAGAATTGGAAAAACATTGCCTGGTCAGATGAATCCCAGTTCCTGCTGTTTCACGCTGATGGGAGGACAAGGGTATGGAGAAAACCACGAGTACATGCATCCATCATGCCGTGTGTCAACATTGCAGGCTGGTGGTGGTGGTGGTTTGATGGTGTGGGGTGTATTTTCATGGTACACATTGGGCCCCTTGATAAAAGTGGAGCAACGTTTGAATACCACAGGATATCTGAACATTATTGCCAATCAGGTGCATCCCTTCATGGCAGCATTGTATCCATCTGCAAATTGATTTTTTTCAGCAGGATAATGCCCCATGCCACAAGGCTAGGATTGTCCAGGAATGGTTTCACAAACATGACAGTGAATTCATCTTACTGCAGTCGCCTGCCCAGTCACCAGATCTCAATCTCATTGCGCATCTGTGGGATGAGATGGAATGAGCTATTCGGAGTAGAGATCCACTACCAGCTGACTGTGGAGTCAGCATGGGCCAGCATCCCTGTGGAATGCTTTCGACACCTTGTAGAGTCCATGCCCCGACGAATTGAGGCTGTTGTGGGGGCAAAAGAGGGTGCAACTCAGTTTTAGATACAGTATAGATTCAATGCAGTATTAGCCTTATATTTAGCTAATAAATGATGGGTTATGGTTTTAACTTATAGCCTTTGTCTCTTGCGCAATACACACCTGCGCTCCTCTGGCTTCTCGCCTTAAAAAACGTTCCTTTGCTCTTGGAGTCCCAAGAAAAGCTAGACTAGTTTAGCTTTCGGGATATATTTTTTACATTTCTTATACTAATGGACTAATCGAAGAGGGATACAAGCTCTTGTTAGCTGAATATTAAATACAGCAGCCAATAGAACAATAGAAGTTTGAAAGAAGAGAGAACGTGCGATGGCGGTAGGCTATAGCAGTTATTTATTCAGACCCATAACCATTCAATCTTCAGGAAGAGAAGTGAAAGCCGTCTGCATCTTGTTCTAGTCCTATATTATTCAATACTGTCATTACAACGATGACGATAAGGACAACGAAACGTATTTCATTTAAAGCTGCAATTTTAAACTTTTTAGGCGACCCAACCAAATTCATATAGAAATGTAAGTTATAGATCTCCTTGATCATTCTCCTTGAAAGCAAGTCTAAAAAGCGGTATGTGAGCTATTTCTATGCATCCCGTTCTTAAATTTCATTTTTGCGTGTTTTACTTTCGGTTTTGTACACCAGCTTCAAACAGCTGAAAATACAATATTTTTGGTTATGGAAAATATATTTCACAGCACTATAGATGGTACAATGATTCTCTACACTGTACTTGCTTGTTTTGTCACAAATTGAAATTAGGCGAACTATCTGAATTTCAGCAACCAGGAAATGGCGTAGTGATTTCTGCAAGCGAGGAAGGAATGAAGCAACAGAGAGAGAAAGAGGAGGTAGGCTAATACGCATGTAGCATAACATTAGGGGAAATATTATGAAAGGTAAATATGCGTCAGCCTACTAATTATAAAAACCTATTATATTTCAAAATTGTATTCAAATTCGCTAGCCAATAATTGTAACTTTGTAGGCCACATGTCCTTCACCAGCATTGCATGTTCTCTCCCAGCTTCATGGTTTGAACGAGGTGCGTAATTCCAGTCCATATAATACAGTATAATACAATACAGTACAGTAATACAGTCCACACTCAAAAAGATTAGCCTACTGGAGCTTGTTATATTTATTTACCCAAGATAGCATATCTTCATAAATTATTTATACCCCTTGGTCCTCTGTAGCTCAATTGGTAGAGCATAGCGCTTGTTAATGCCAGGGTAGTGGGTTCAATCCGCGGGACCACCCATACGTAAAAATTTATGCACACATGACTGTAAGTCGCTTTGGATAAAAGCGTCTGCTAAATGGCAATTATTTTATTTTTATTTTTTTTATTACACATTTTGTTGTGTTAAAACCTGAATTCAAAATGGACAAAAAATAATAATAATCTCACCCATCTACACACATTACCCCATAATGACAAACTGAAAACATGTTTTTAGAAATGTTTTCAAATTTAATGAAAATGAAATACAGAAATATCTCATTTACATTAGTATTGACACCCCTGAGTCAGTACTTTGTAGAAGCACCTTTGGCAGCGATTACAGCTGTAAGTCTATCTGGGTAAGTCTCTAAGAGCTGTCCACACTGGGATTGTGCAACATTTGACCATTATTATTTAAAAAAAATATTCAAGCTCTGTCAAATTGGTTGTTGATCATTGCTAGACAACCATTTTCAGGTCTTGTTATAGATTTTCAAGTAGATTTCAGTCAAAACTGTAACTAGGCCACTCAAGAACATTCACTGTCTTCTTGGTAAGCAACTCCAGTGCAGATTTGGCCTTGTGTTTTAGGTTATTGTCCTGCTGAAATGTGAATTCATCTCCCAGTGTCTGGTGGAAAGCAGACTGAACCAGGTTTTTCTCTAGGATTTTGCCTGTGCTTAGCTCCATTCTGTTTATTTTTTATCCTGAAAAACTCCCCAGTCCTTAATGATTACAAGCATACCCATAACATGATGCAGCCACCACTATGCTTGAAAATATGAAGAGTGGTACTCAGTAATGTGTTGTATTGGATTTGCCCTAAACATGATACTTTTTTTTCAGGACAAAAAGTTAATTGCTTTGCCACATTTTTTGCAGTATTACTTTAGTGCCTTGTTGAAAACAGGATGCATGTTTTGGAATATTTTTATTCTGTACAGACTTTCTTATTTTCACTCTGTCAATTAGGTTAGTATTGTGGAGTAACTACAATGTTGTTAATCCATCCACAGCCATTAAACTCTGTAACAAAAATTCCTGAGCGGTTTCCTTCCTCTCAGGCAACTGAGTTAGGAAGGACGCCTGTATCTTTGTAGTGACTGGGTATACTGATACACCATCCAAAGTGTAATTAATAACTTTACCCTGCTCAAAGGGATATTCAATGTCTGCTTTTTTTTTTTTTTTTTTTTTTACAAATCTACCAATAGGTACCCTTCTTTGCGAGACATTGGAAAACCTCCCTCGTCTTTGTGGTTGAATCTGTGTTTGAAATTCAATGCTCAACAGAGGGACCTTACAGATAATTGTATGTGTGGGGTACAGAGATGAGGTAGTCATTCAGAAATAATGTTAAACACTGTTATTGCACACAGAGTGAGTCCATGCAACTTATTATGTGACTTGTTAAGCACGCTTGGCATAACAAAGTGGTTGAATACTTATTGACTCAAGACATTTCAGCTTTACATTTTTTGTTAATTTGTAAACATTTCTAAAAACATAATTCCACTTTTACATTATGGGGTATTGTGTGTAGGCCAGTGACAAAAAATCGAAATGTCATCAATTTTAAATTCAGCCTATAACACAACAACATGTGAAAAAAGTCAAGGGGTGTGAAAACGTACATCACTGGGGATGACATCACAACATGCGTCATACACTCCCTTCTCAAGTGACTGCTAAATCAGGATTATATAGAGGTAAGTATAGACATAAAAGGGCTTTGACTTGTGTACTGATGAAATAGGTACAGTACATGGTAGATTTACAGACACAGATACAGGTTTCTTTTTTTTCTCCATTGCCCTCTGAGTAGGGGAGAGTGGGGTAAGTTGAGCCAAAGGGTTAGTTGAGCCACCCCTTGTTTCTAGGAAACCATACACAAAATGAATAATGTGACCAAATATTTAGAAAGAGCTCATACTTTTATGAAGTCTGTGAATGAAGAAACCACATGAAAAAAATGTATATAGCAAGTTAGGTAAAAAATATATGATTTTCACAAAGTACAATTTATTTATGGTGTTTATAGGTTTCATGATGCTTGTATCTAAACCAAAGTAGATAGTTTTAAGGTTGTTTTATACATCAGTTGGGGTCTCTGTAAAGATACAATATTAGGTCCTAAACCTAGCATGAAAGTGCATCCTTGTAGCTGTGTGGGCAAATATAGTCAAAATGTTTGCCTTGGGGTAAGTTGGGGTTGGCCATCATACCCCATACAAATTATGATTACATTTAGTCAGTTCTATGCATAATATGCATAGTATTTTTGCAATGTGTCATGCATATGAACTCAAGAAAACGAATATGTACCTGTACCTGTGCGAAAGAGAGGCTATGATAGAGCATCAGAGGCACACAAGGTATTGTGTGATGACATGGATTCTGAGCTTGCTAAACACATCAGGAATCTCACGGACCAGTTTCATGGGCTTAGTAGCCTCAAATGCAGAGAACTTGTCTAAGAATTGGCACATCGAAACAACATCCCTGTTCCGGATAACTGGTCAAGAAATGGAAGGTGAGTGATATTGAACAGAGGTGTGGGGGTCAATGGGAGTCAGAGGGGCGGGGGCAGCCAGGGAATCCCCGCTGACATCACAGGACTCCCCAAACACACCCCTCATTACCGGCGAAAGGTTAAGGCACTGAGGCAGTTATGCACAGAAAAAGAGAGAACAATTGAGACACGGGAGGAGAGGAAGGCATGGCCAAAGAAACAAGGAGAAATATACAGTGCATTCGGAAAGTATTCAGACTCCTTGACCTTTTCCACATTTTGTTACGTTACAGCCTTATTCTAAAATTGATTAAATCGTTTTTTCCCTCATCAATATACACACAATACCCCAAAATGACAAACAAAAACGGGTTGAGAAATTTTTGCAAATGTATGAAATATAAAAAACGGAAATATTACATTTACATAAGTATTCAGACCCTGTACTTAGTACTTTGTTGAAACACCTTTGGCAGCGATTACAGCCTCGAGTCTTCTTGGGTATGACACTATAAGCTTGGCACACCTGTATTTGGGGAGTTTCTCCCATTCTTCTCTGCAGATCCTCTCAAGCTCTGTCAGGTTGGATGAGGAGCGTTGCTGCACAGCTATTTTCAGGTCTCTCCAGAGATGTTCAATCGGATTCAAGTCTGAGCTCTGGCTGGGCCACTCAAGGACATTCAGAGACTTGTCCCGAAGCCATTCCTGCGTTGTCTTGGCTGTGTGCTTAGGGTCGTTGTCTTGTTGGAAGGTGAAACTTTGCCCCAGTCTGAGGTCCTGAGCACTCTGGAGCAGGTTTTCATCAAGGATCTCTTTGTACTTTGCTCCCTTCATCTTTCCCTCGATCCTGACTATTCTCCCAGTCCCTGCTGCTGAAAAACATCCCCACAGCATGATGCTGCCACCACCATGCTTCACCGTAGGGATGGTGCCAGGTTTCCTCCAGACTTGACACTTGGCATTCAGGCCAAAGAGTTCAATCTTGGTTTCATCATAACAGAGAATCTTGTTTCTCATGGTCTGAAAGTCTGTAGGGGCCTTTTGGCAAACTCCAAGCGGGCTGTCATGTGACCTTTACTGAGGACTTGCTTCCATCTGGCCACTCAACCATAAAGGCCTGATTGGTGGAGTGCTGCAGAGATGGTTGGCCTTCTGGCAGGTGCTCCCTTCTCCACAGAGGAACTCTAGAGCTCTGTCAGAGTGACCATCAGGTTATTGGTCACCTCCCTGACCAAGGCCCTTCTCCCCAGATTGCTCAGTTTGGCCGGGGAGCCAGCTCTAGGAAGAGTCTTTGTGGTTCCAAACTTCTTCAATTTAAATAATGATGGAGGCAACTGTGTTCTTGGGGACCTTCTATGCTGCAGAATTTTTTTGTTACTCTTCCCCAGATCTGAGCCTTGATACAATCCTGTCTTGGAGCTCTACGGACAATTCCTTCGACCTCATGGCTTGGTTTTTGCTCTGACATGCACTGTCAACTGTGGGACCTTATATACAGTACCAGTCAAAAGTTTAGACACACCTACTCATTCCAGGGTTTCTCTTAATTTTTTACTATTTTCTACATTGTAGAATAATAGTGAAGACATCAATACTATGAAATAACACATATGGAATCATGTAGTAACCAAAAAAGTGTAAAACAAGTCTAAATACATTTTATATTTGAGATTCTTCAAAGTACAGTGGCTTGCGAAAGTATTCACACACCTTGGCATTTTTCCTATTTTGTTGCCTTACAACCTGGAATTAAAATTGTTTTTTGGGGGGTTTGTATCATTTGATTTCCACAACATGCCTACCACTTTGAAGATGCTAATTTTTTTTGTGTGTGAAACAAACAAGACAAAGAAACAGAAAACTTGAGCATGCATAACTATTCACTCTCCCAAAGTCAATACTTTGTAGAGCGACCTCTCGCAGCAATTACAGCTGCAAGTCTCTTGGGGTATGTCTCTATAAGCTTATCCACTGGGATTTTTGCCCATTCTTCAAGGCAAAACTGCTCCAGCTCCTTCAAGTTGGATGGGTTTCGCTGGTGTACAGCAATCTTTAAGTCATACCACAGATTCTCAATTGGATTGAGGTCTGGGCTTTGACTAGGCCATTCCAAGCCATTTAAATGTTTCCCCTTAAACCACTCAAGTGTTGCTTTAGCAGTATGCTTAGGGTCATTGTCCTGTTGGAAGATGAACCTCCGTCCCAGTCTCAAATCTCTGGAAGACTGAAACAGGTATCCCTCAAGAATTTCCCTGTATTTAGCGCAATCCATCATTCCTTCAATTCTGACCAGTTTCCCAGTCCCTGCTGATGAAAAACATCCCCACAGTGGGGATAGTTTTCTCAGGGTGATGAGAGGTGTTGGGTTTGCGCCAGACATAGCGTTTTCCTTGATGGCCAAAAAATTCTATTTCAGTCTCATCTGACCAGAGTACCTTCTTCCATATGTTTGGAGAGTCTCCCACATGCATTTTGGCGAACACCAAACGTGTTTGCTCATTTTGTTCTTTAAGCAATGGCTTTTTTCTGGCCACTCTTCCGTAAAGTGTACGGCTTAAAGTGGTCCTATGGACAGATACTCCAATCTCCGCTGTGGAGCTTTGCAGCACCTTCAGGGTTATCTCTGGTGTCTTTCTTGCCTCTCTGATTAATGCCCTCCTTGCCTGGTCTGTGAGTTTTGGTGGGCAGCCCTCTCTTGGCAGGTTTGTTGTGGTGCCATATTCTTTCCATTTTCTAATAATGGATTTAATGGTGCTCCGTGGGATGTTCAAAGTTTCAGATATTTATTTATAACCCAAACCTGATCTGTACTTCTCCACAACTTTGTCCCTGACCTGTCGTGGCACGGGTCCAAGAGCATTCCACGATGCTGGCCAGCTTGGGGGAAGCGATGGATCGGGTTCTTCGGGACGTCCAACGCCTGGAGAGGAGAGGACCCGATCTGTCGAGACCAGCTGGCCAACCGGATCCAGTCACCCACACCCCAGCACCCGGAGGGATCCAGATATCCCGACCACGGGAGTTTGACGGGACGGTGGCTCTCTGCCAAGGATTCCTCCTCCAACTGGAGCTCTATTTCTCCAGCATCATACTTCTCCACAACTTTGTCCCTGACCTGTTTGGAGAGCTCCTTGGTCTTCATGGTGCTGCTTGCTTCGTGATGCCCTTGCTTAGTGGTGTTGCAGACTCTGGGGCCTTTCAGAACAGGTGTATATGTACTGAGATCATGTGACAGATCATGTGACACTTAGATTGCACACAGGTGGACTTTATTTAACTAATTATGTGACTTCTGAAGGTAATCGGTTGTACCAGATCTTATTTAGGGGCTTCATAGCAAAGGGGGTGAATACATATGCATTAAATAGTACCCGCAAAACACTAGTCTCAACGTCAACAGTGAAGAGGCGACTCCGGGATGCTGACCTTCTAGGCAGAGTTGCAAAGAAAAAGCCATATCTCAGACTGCCCATCTCAATCTTTTATTTTTATTGGCCAGTGAGATATGGCTTTTTCTTTGCAACTCTGCCTAGAAGGTCAGCATCCCGGAGTCGCCTCTTCACTGTTGACGTTGAGACTGGTGTTTTGCGGGTACTATTTAATAAAGCTGCCAGTTGAGGACCTGTGAGGCGTCGGTTTCTCAAACTAGACACTCTAATGTATGTGTCCTCTTGCTCAGTTGTGCACCGAGGCCTCCCACTCCTCTTTCTATTCTGGTTAGAGCCAGTTTGCGCTGTTCTGTGAAGGTAGTAGTACAAAGCATTGTACGAGATCTTCAGTTTCTTGGCAATTTCTCGCATGGAATAGCCTTCATTTCTCAGAACAAGAATAGACTGACGAGTTTCAGAAGAAAGTTATTTGATTATGGCCATTTTGAGCCTGTAATCGAACCCACAATTGCTGATGCTCCAGATACTCAACTAGTCTCAAAAAGGACAGTTTTATTGCTTCTTTAATCAGCACAACAGTTTTCAGCTGTGCTAACATAATTGCAAAAGGGTTTTCTAATGATCAATTAGCCTTTTAAAATGATAAACTTGGATTAGCAAACACAACGTGCCATTGGAACACAGGACTGATGGTTGCTGATAATGGGCATCTGTACGCCTATGTATATATTCCATTAAAAATCAGCAGTTTCCAGCTACAATAGCCATTTACAACATTAACAATGTCTACACTGTAATTCTGATCAATTTCTAAGTGACCAAAAAACGAAAGTATTTCCTGAGCTTTCTTATATCTCTTAGATATAGGACAGACACTTAAAAATCATATTCCTTATGATAATTATTTTGACTGTCTGTTTTGCCATTCAGTCATGTGTTATTCATTGCGTTTCTATGGGCTATAGTAGTAAAGGCCAAATTCGATATTTTATATATATATATATATATATATATATATATATATATATATATATATATATATATATATATATATATATATATATATATATATATACTATACATATACATATACATATATATATATATATATATATATTTACAGGGGTCCTTAAATTCAAAATCAAATAGCTAAATGAGCCATGGTATGACCATCTTAAAATAGCGCGTCACTGTTACTTCCTGTTTCAGTTTTTGGTTGTAAGCAGGAATCAGGAGGATAGAGTTATGGTCAGATTTGCCAAAGGGAGGGCAAGGGAGAGCCTTGTATGCGTTTCTGTGTGTGGAGTAAAGGTGATCAAGAGTTTTGTCGACTCTAGTTGCACAGGTGCTGGTAAAAGTGAGGTAAATCAGATTTCAGTTTCCCTGCTTTAAAATCACCGGCCATGAGAAGCGGCGCCTCTAGATGTGCATTCTCTTGTTTGCTTACGTCCTTATACATCTCGTTGAGTGCAGTCTTGTTTGTGGTGGTAAATAGACAGCTACAAAAAATATAAATGAAATATCTCTTGGGAAATAGTATGGTCTACAGCTTTTTTTTTAAGGCACAAATTACCCCACTCTCCCCTACAGTTTGGTTTAGTTCCCATTGAAAAGTTAACCTGTATGATGCAGTATGGTTCTGTAACCATGTGGAAAATAGATTAGTACATGACATACATTATGACCTTAACACAGATTGATGTGTACAAAATTGTATTTTGATTACTTCCCAAAAAATACCCATGCTCCCTATCTGTTTTGAAGTGATGCCTGCCTATGGGGTGGAAGCAATAAATAATTGATCCAATCAGACACGCCATAATCACATTTGTGTCATTTCCTTTTTCTTAGGTCCTTTGAAGTTGCACTCTGTTTGTAGTCTGTTTCAGTGTAGTTTAGTGCTGTGATGTTATCTGGAGTCTTGCTGTTTCATGTCTAATTGGGTTATATGGAGTTGGAGGCTGGGGGCTGACAGAGAGGGAGTATAGAAGAGATTGTCTGTGTAGCTACAGTAGGTAGGTTTCCATCCAATCTGCATAAAAACTATATGTGCATTTTCCCACCAGAGATGTGTTTCCATCAAATTGACTTGTTATAGATAAAAGGCTGTGCGTGATGACGTAGTGCACATAAAAATTAATTTTTCGTTTTCAATTCTACCGATGGTTTGTCACATAAAATGTTGCATTATATAGCAAATGTGCCCACTCTGGTCTTGACAAGTGCGCTCTAGCCAACAGCTCGCAGATACAGTGCGGGTAGCTTAGCCTACAAAATGAGATTATTATGGACAAGAGTGAGATTATTTATATTTGTCGAACAGCAGCCAAGCATCGATCATCATGTCACCAGAATAAGACCCTCAATATTTATTGGAAAGGAGCATCAAGCTCATCACCGTGCACTTTCACCACCTTGTGAAGTTCATCATAATTTATTTAATCCGTAGCCTAATAAAATGCATGCTTTGGCCGGTCATGTTTCAGAGGACGCATGACTCGACTTTCGCCTCCCGAGCCCGTTGGGGAGTTGCAATGATGAGACAAGATCGAAATTGGGGAGAAAAAGGGGGTAAAAATGCAACACAAAATAATTGTGTGCTAAAATAATAATTGCTTGTCAAAAATGTAATGAAACACAGTGGCAATCCGGGTTATAGGTTAAAATCCTACGCATGAACTGCCGACATTATTACGCATATTAATTGATAATGATGAAAAATAATATATGCAAGATATTTTAATAGATGTCTATTTTTAATTGCTATATACATCTATTGAGGTGAGAGCATTGAAAATGTTTTGGCGGTTAACCTGCTTCTGTTTTGTGGGTGGCACTGTGTGCTGTTTTCGATGGATGGGTCCTGGCCTCTCGGGGCCCTAGGGATCCGGAGGGACGGGGGTGGTATGCCGATCACTGGGATGACGGCCCAACTTGGGATGGGGAGGGGCTTTAGCGGGGGAATTAGTGGAGAACAATTGGAGGGTTACTTAGTAGCAATGCAAATATCATGGTAAAGCTATATGGACACGCAATCACTATGGTATTTTTTATTGGTAAATTTACAAACATATATAATGATAAATAGATTTGAAACTTGTATCTCATTATGGTATATGATGAAATAAGTATAGCCAGTTATAATAGTAATAGCTTAGCAGATAATAACAAAAGAAGAACAATATTTACATGGCTCAAAGAGAAGGAATATAATAGCTATTGTTTACAGGAAACTCATTCAACAATTCTAGATGAAGTTGCATGGAAAAAGGAATGGGGGGCGGAATATACTTATCCCATGGGCAAAAAAACTCAAAAGGGGTGATGATATTAATTAACAGTAATTTCGATCCGAATGTGCAAATTGTCCAAACAGATACGCAAGGTAGATGGATTATTTTAAATATGTTATTGGACCATAAACAGATATGGCTCATTAACCTTTACGGACCAAATAATGATGATCCACACTTCTTTGACAATATATGTAATAAATGATCAACCCTGCAAGCAATTCAATACTATTATTATGGTGGGAGATTACAATACCATTTTAAATAGCTCAATGGACCGTAAAGGAAATCACACTACAAACAGTCACCCTCATACTCTTAAGGAAATCGTGATTGTCATGGATACATTAGAACTAGTAGATATATGGAGGCTTAAATATCCTGATCTAGTGAGATATACATGGCGGAGACTCAATCAAGCTAGTCGTCTTGACTTCTTTCTTATGTCATTCTCGTTGGCACCAAAAGTTTAAAAAGTGTTGATAGGGGACAGAATGCGGTCGGACCATCATATAATTGGCATATACATTACTCTTAATGAATTTCCACATGGGTGAGGATATTAAAAATGTAATCAAAGCCTATTGAATGATAACTTGTTTTTAACTAGGACAGAGGAATATATAACAATTTTTTTCCGACATAACATAGGTACAGCAAATCCCCTTATTGTATGGGACACCTTTAAATGTGCCTTTAGAGGCCATGCAATTCAGTACTCATCTCGAAAAAACAAAAGTAATTTAGGTCAAAAGAGTCCATACTAACAAAGGAAATAGAAGGTCTAACAGAACAGATAGATAGCAATAAAAACTGTAACATAGAGGCTCAGAATGAATTAGAGGAAAAACAAAAAGAAATTGAGAAACTTATTCAAGAAAGATCAAGTGTAATATATTATAAAAATAAAGCAAACTGGATGGAATATGGGGAAAAATGCACCAAATTATTTTTTAATCTTCAACTTGGGAATGCTACCAAAAATAATTTACTGAAACTGGTTACAAATGACGGAGTCACCCATGATTCACCAAATGATATTTTGAAGGAGGAAACAAATTACTTTAAGCATATGTTTTCATTTCAGTCGCCTCCATCTCCTCTAACTGAAGCAAATTGTAGAGATTTTTTTTTCAATTGAAAATGTAAAATTAACAGCCATACAGAAAGACTCATGTGAAGGTGAAATTACAGAGGAGGAACTTCTGGATGCAATTAAAGACTTTAAGTCCGGGAAAACTCCAGGATTGGATGGTATACCAGTCGAGGTATACCAAACCTTTTTTGATATACTCAGAGGACCGTTAATAGCATGTTTTAACCACTCCTATATAAATTGTAGATTATCAGACACTCAAGAAGAAGATCTGATATCATTATTACTGAAACAGGACACAAGTGGAAAATATAAAGATACAGTCCATTAAAAAAATTGGAGGCCCCTTACACTTCAGTGTTGTGAGGCAAAAATTTGAGCAAAATGTATAGCACATAGAATTAAAAAGGTATTGTCAGACATTATTCATTCTAATCAGACAGGTTTTTTACATGGAAGACACATTAGAGATAATATAAGGCAAGTACTGGAAACAATAGAACACTATGAAAAATCTGGGAAACCAGGCCTGCTATTCATAGCAGACTTCGAAAAGGCATTTGATAAAGTACGACTGGGGTTTATATATAAATGCCTGGAGCATTTCAATTTTGGAGAATCTCTTATAAATTGGGTTAAAAACATATATAATAACCCTAGGTGTATAATAGTAAATAATGGCTATTTCTCAGAAAGTTTTAAACTGTCAAGAGGAGTGAAACAAGGTTGTCCACTATTGGCATATGTATTTATTATTGCCATCGAGATATTAGCTATTAAAATCAGATCCAACAATAATATCAAGGGATTAGAAATCCAGGGCTTAAAAACAAAGGTGTCATTGTACGCTGATTATTCATGTTTTCTTTTAAATCCACAACTTGAATCCCTCCACAGCCTCATAGAGGATCTAGATACATTTTCTAACCTCTCTGTATTACAACCAAATTATGATAAATGTACTATATTACATATTGGATCACACATTTTTTTATTTTTTACATTACCATGTAGTTTACCAATAAAATGGTCTGATGATGATGTGGATATACTCGGAATACATATCCCAAATGAAATACATGATCTCACTCAATTTTTGGAAAAACAACACTGATTAACTCTTTAGTATTATCCCAATTTACTTATGGTCTTGCCTACGCCTAGCGAACAGTTTTTTTAATTATATGAGAAAAAAATATTCAATTTTATTTGGAATGGCAAGCCAGACAAAATTAAACGGGCCTATTTATATAATGAATATGAATTCGGAGGACATAAATTATTCAATATTAAAGCATTAAACCTATCACTAAAAGATTCAGTCATACAAAAGTTATACTTAAATCCGAACTGGTTCTCTAGCAAATTAGTAAGATTGTCTCACCCAATGTTCAAGAATGGCCTTTTTTCCCTTCATTCAGATTACAACCTCTCACTTTCAGTTATTTGAAAAGGAAATCATCTCCCAAATATCACTATTTCTAAAACAAGCCATAAAAAGCTGGTTGCAATTTCAATTTAATCCTCCAGAAATTACAGAACAAATAATGCAACAAATATTGTGGTTAAACTCAAATACATTTAAACTCAGTTTTTCACAATTCCTGACATTTAATCCTAGTAAAAATTCCCTGTTTTAGGTCAGTTAGGATCACCACTTTATTTTAAGAATGTGAAATGTCAGAATAATAGTAGAGATAATGATTAATTTTAGCTTTTATTTATTTCATCACATTCCCAGTGGGTCAGAAGTTTACATACACTCAATTAGTATTTGGTAGCATTACCTTTAAATTGTTTAACTTGGGTCAAACGTTTCGGGTAGCCTTCCACAAGCTTCCCACAATAAATTGGGTGAATTTTGGCCCATTCCTCCTGACAGAGCTGGTGTAATTGAGTCAGGTTTATAGGCCTCCTTGCTCGCACACGCTTTTTCAGTTCTGCCCACATATTTTCTATAGGATTGAGGTCAGGGCTTTGTGATGGCCACTCCAATACATTGAGTTTGTTGTCCTTAAGCCATTTTGCCACAACTTTGGAAGTGTGCTTGGGGTCATTGTCCATTTGGAAGACCCATTTGCGACCAAGCTTTAACTTCCTGTTGCTTCGATATATCTACATCATTTTCCTTCCTCATGATGCAATCTATTTTGTGAAGTGCACCAGTCCCTCCTGCAGCAAAGCACCCCCACAGCATGATGCTGCTACCCCCGTGCTTCACGGTTGGGATGATGTTCTTCGGCTTGCAAGCCACCCCCTTTTTCCTCCAAACATAACAATGGTCATTATGGCCAAACAGTTCTATTTTTGTTTCATCAGACCAGAGGACAGATCTCCAAAAAGTTCGATCTTTGTCCACATGTGCAGTTGCAAACCATATTGTGGCTTTTTAATGGCGGTTTTGGAGCAGTGGCATCTTCCTTGCTGAGCAGCCTTTCAGGTTATGTCGATATAGGACTCGTTTTACTGTGGATATAGATACTTTTGTACCTGTTTCCTCCAGCGTCTTAACAAGGTCCTTTGCTGTTGTTCTGGGATTGATTTGCACTTTTCGCTCCAAAGTACGTTAATCTCTGGGAGACAGAACACGTCTCCTTCCTGAGCGGTATGACGGCTGCGTGGTCCCATGGTGTTTATACTTGCGTACTATTATTTGTAAAGATGAACATGGTACCTTCAGGCATTTGGAAATTTCTCCCAAGGATGAACCAGACTTGTGGAGGTCTACACATTGTTTTATGAGGTCTTGGATGATTTCTTTAGATTTTCCCATGATGTCAAGCAAAGATGCACTGAGTTTGAAGGTAGGCCTTGAAATACATCCCCAGGTACACCTCCAATTGACTCAAAATGATGTCAATTAGGATCTTCTAAAGCCATGACATCATTTTCTGGAATTTTCCAAGCTGTTTAAAGGCACAGTCAACTTAGTGTATGTAAACTTCTGACCCATTGGAATTGTGATACAGTGAATTATAAGTGAAATAATCTGAAAACAATTGTTGAAAAATTACTTGTGTCATGCACAAAGTAGATGTCCTAACCGACTTGTCAAAACTATAATTTGTTAACAAGACATTTGTGGAGTGGTTGAAAAACAAGTTTTAATGACTCCAACCTAAGTGTATGTAAACTTCCGACTTCAACTGTATATACAGTATGGGGCATACAACCATTTGCTATGAAAAGACAGAATCATTAGATCTCTTATTTTGGTATTACCCCTATGTAGCTTGTTTCTGGTCACAGGTTCAGGAATAGCTGAAAAATCACAACATTTATCTAAAATTAAACCTGCAAATAGCACTGTTGGGAGATTTGGAAAACCTGTGCTGTGATGTTTTACATACATTCTGAACCTGTCTAATCGCATAGTATATACAGATTGTAAGTTAAAGATAAATATTTTTAATAAAAGTATTATTATATTGTTTATTGATGGACAGAATCATTAGATCTCTTATTTTGGTATTACCCCTATGTAGCTTGTTTCTGGTCACAGGTTCAGGAATAGCTGAAAAATCACAACATTTATCTAAAATTAAACCTGCAAATAGCACTGTTGGGAGATTTGGAAAAACTGTGCTGTGATGTTTTACATACATTCTGAACCTGTCTAATCGCATAGTATATACAGATTGTAAGTTAAAGATAAATATTTTTAATAAAAGTATTATTATATTGTTTATTGATGGACTCCTTGCTCGCACACGCTTTTATTAAAAATATTTATCTTTAACTTACAATCTGTATATACTATGCGATTAGACAGGTTCAGAATGTATGTAAAACATCACAGCACAGTTGAAAAATATATGGTATATGGCAATCATAAGAGGGTGGTTTACGGAGATAGGTGGGATGAATTGAGTAGCTGAGGGGTAGGTTTAAAAGCTCATGTTCTGTAAAAGTTATGACTGAAAACATGATGTATAATGTAAAAGTACTATCTATCTAGATGTAATGTATATCAAAATATCAAATTGCTTTATTCTTGCTATGTAACCACTGTAACAAAAAAAGAAGAAAAAAAGCCATGTACAGTATCTAAAATGTGTGTAGAATGTACATGCAACAATAAAAGAAAATGCCGTAAAAACAACATTTATTTTTGCCCTCCGAAGAGGGGGACAAAAATGGCCCAATTTTATAAAAATAAAAATAACCATAATAATTTATAGAAAATGGTGAGATGTTTTGCTATGGCCCTGGGTTGGTTTGAGTTTGTTGCTGCTAGTTAGTACACTGTTGTAGTCAGACATGAGTTAGCTAGTACCACCATAGCTGCATCCACAGTGCAAATACGATGACATTGCTAAAGTAGGCAAATAATTAGTAGGAAACAACTTTAACATATAATGATGTCGCCAAATTTACTTTAGAGAGATTGCAATGTTGCAATTCCGAGCAATACTAACGTTAGCTAGCTAAAATATGGTGGTCCCCTCAATCTTAGTTAGCTATTTTTTTATTTTACCTTTATTTAACTAGGCAAGTCAGTTAAGAACAAATTCTTATTTACAATGACGGCCTACACCAGCCAAACCCGGACGACGCTGGGCCAATTGTGCGCCACCCTATGGGACTCCCAATCACGGCCGGTTGTGATACAGCCTGGAATCAAACCAGGGGGTCTGTAGTGACGCCTCAAACACTAAGATGCAGTGCCTTAGACCGCTGCACCACTCGGGAGCCTACTGCATCTAAAGTTAATTTGGCAACATCACAATCATGACAAAAGGTTTTCCTAGTTATTGTGTTTCCAAGCCAAATCTGTGTTGTATTGAGGTAGGCTAACGTTAACCAGCTAGATAGCTAGGTAGCTATGCTAGTGATGCTAGTGATAATGATTATCAAAATATACAGTACCAGTCAAAAGTTTGGACACACCTACTCATTCAACGGTTTTTCTTTCTTTTTTACTATTTTCTACATTGTAGAATAATAATGAAGACATCAAAACTATGAAATAACACATATGGAATCATGTAGTAACCAAAAAAGTGTTAAACAAATCAAAATATATTTTATATTTGAGATTCTTCAAATAGCCACCCTTTGCCTTGATGACAGCTTTTCACACTCTTGGCATTCTCTCAACCAGCTTCACCTGGAATGTTTTTCCAACAGTCTTGAAGGAGTTCCCACATATGCTTAGCACTTGTTGGCTGCTTTTCCTTCACTCTGCCGTCCGACTCATCCCAAACCATCTCAATTGGGTTGAGGTCGCGGGGTTGTGGAGGCCAGGTCATCTGATGCAGCACTCCATCACTCTCCTTCTTGGTAAAATAGCCCTTACACAGATGGAGGTGTGTTGGAGGTGTGTTGGGTCATTATCCTGTTGAAAAAGAAAAGATAGTCCCACTAAGCCCAAACCAGATGGGATAGCGTATCGCTGCAGAATGCTGTGGTAGCCATGTAGGTTAAGAGTGTGACGTAACAAAATGTGGAAAAAGTCAAGGGGTCTGAATACTTTCCGAATGCACTGTATACTGTGCCTTCAGAAAGTTTTCACACACCTTGACTTTTTCCACATTTTGTTGTGTTACAGCCTGAATTTTAAATTGATTCAACTGAGATTTTTGGTCACTGGCCTACACACAATACCCCATAATGTCAAACTGTAATTATGTTTTTCGAAAATTTTACAAATTAATAAAAAATGTAATGCTGAAATGTCTTGAGTCAGTAAGTATTCAACTCCTTTGTTATGGCAAGTCTAAATAAGTTCAGGAATGATTTTTGAATGACTACCTCATCTCTGTACCCCAAACATACAATTATCTGTAAGGTCCCTCAGTCGAGCAGTGAATTTCAAACACAGATTCAACCACAAAGACCAGGTAGGTTTTCCAATGCCTTGCGAAGAAGGGCACCTATTGGTAAATAAAATAAAATAAAATAAAATAAATAATATTGAATATCCATTTGAGCGTGGAGATTTGATTAATTACACTTTGAATGTTTTATCAATACACACAGTCACTACGAAGATACAGGCGTCCTTCTTAACTCAGTTGCCGGAGAGGAAGGAAACCGCACAGGGATTTCACAATGAGGCAAATGGTGACTTTAAAACAATAACAGAGTTTAATGGCTGTGATAGGAGAATACTGAGGATGGATCAACAACATTGTAGTTACTCCACAATATTAAACTAATTGATAGAGTGAAAAGAAGGAAGCCTGTACAGCAACAAGGCACTAAAGTAATACTGCAAAAAATGTAGCAAAGTAATTCACTTTTTGTCCTGAATACAAAGTGTTATGTTTGGGGCAAATCCAAAACAACACATTACTGAGTACCACTCTCCATATTTTTTAAGCACAGTGGTGGCTGCATCATGTTATGGGTATGCTTGTAATCATTAAGCTATGCACAAGCAAAATCCTAGAGGAAAACCTGGTTCAGTCTGCTTTCCAACAGACACTGGGAGATACATTCACCTTTCAGCAGGACAATAACCTAAAACACAAGGCTTACCAAGTTGCTTACCAAGAAGATAGTGAAAGTTCCTGAGTGGCCGAGTTACAGTTTTGACTTAAATCTGCTTGAAAATCTATTGCATGACCTAAAAATGGTTGTCTAGCAATGATCAACAACCAATTTGACAGAGCTTGAAGAATTTTGAAAAGAATAATGGGCAAATGTTGCACAATCCAGATGTGGAAAGCTCTTAGAGACTTACCCAGAAAGGTGATTCTAACATTGACTCAGCGGGTTGAATACATAATATGTAATAATATGCCATTTAGCAGACGCTTTTATCCAAAGCGACTTACAGTCATGCGTGCATACATTTTTATTTTATTTTTTGTGTATGGGTGGTCCCGGGGATCGAACCCACTACCTCGGCGTTACAAGCGCCGTGCTCTACCAGCTGAGCTACAGAGGACCACAGAGGAATACTTATCTAATCAATATATTAGATTATTATTTTTTACAAATGTTAGAATTGTTATTCCTCTTTGACGTTACAGAGTATTTTGTGTAGATAATTGACAAAAAATGACAAATCAGTTTTAATCCCACTTTGTAACACAACAAAATGTGGAAAAAGTCCAGGGGTGTGAATACTTTCTGAAGGCACTGTACATGTACATCAATTACACACACACACACACACACACACACACACACACACACACACACACACGCACACACACACACACACACACACACACACACACACACACACACACACACACACACACACACACACACACACACACACACACACACACATACACACACATACACACATACACACACACACACAAAGTCAGCTCAGACAGATCCAGCTCATGAGCTCCATTACATTTACATTTTAGTCATTTAGCAGACGCTCTTATCCAGAGTGACATACAGGAGCAATTAGGGTTAAGTGCCTTGCTTAAGGGCACATCGACAGATTTTTCACCTAGTCGGCTCCATCAGCAGCAGATTAGAATTTTGATTGGAAAATGAATGTGTTTAGGCAACAAATGTTAGCGCATCGAATCATATCGCATTAAACTGAAACGCATTAATTTGTTTGCTTTTCAATCCGAATCGCACTGAATCGTTTCAAACTTATTGTTCCTGTTTTGTATAGGAGCCCATGTATCTAGATACGTATCGAATCGTCTTGAAAGGGGAAAATGCACATCCCTAGGAACGCGAGACCATATAGGGCCCAACTGCAGAGAAGTTCTGGAGGAGAATCCCCTCTGCGGGATCTGTTTTGCTCTCTCAGCAGTTACTCTCTTTCTTTCTCTCTCTCCTCTCTCTCCCACTTTTTGCCTCTTCCTCTTTAGCTTCCTTCTTTTCACGGAGCCTAATTGAAATACATAGGGAATATGAGCTTATTGGAATTAAATCTATTAATATTGCATGTCTTTTCGTTTCATTGTGTGCATTAGTGTATTCTCATATCTTCCTCCTAGCCTTTCCGGGCTTTTCTGTATTGATTGGTATCAGAGCTTGGCCTTTCTCTGCAGAGGGAGACACTCCCCTGAGCCAGTCTGCAGCCCTGCAGCCTCTATAGATAAGACTTATCATCACCAGATCAGCCTCTCTCTGTCACATCTGTGAATAGGCTCTATTGCCTTATACTATATGCTTGATTTTTGTGTTTGTTGAGTCTGGGGAAGTTGTTTTAATGGGCAAATTAATCTAAAAAAAATGTATGAAGAATATTTTGTCAACAGGACACTTACATACAGTGAAATGTTTCAATTTTTTAATTGAATGCTATGGTATTCATCAGATGGTGTATAGTATATGTACAAAATTACAGTATATGTACCCCTTCAAATTAGTGGACTCGGCTATTTCAGCACACCTGTTGCTGACAGGTGTATAACATTGAGCACACAGCCATGCAATCTCCATAGACAAACATTGGCAGTAGATTGGTCTTACTGAAAAGCTCAGTAACTTTCAACGTGGCACAGTCATAGAATGCCACCTTTCCAACAAGTCAGTTCGTCAAATTTCTGCCCTGTTAGAGCTGCCCAGGTCAACTGTAAGGGCTGTTATTGTGAATCTTAACGCTACAGCATACAATGACATCCTAGATGAGTCTGTGCTTCCAACTTTGTGGCAACATTTTGGTGAAGGCCCTTTCCTGTTTCAGCATGACAATGCCTCCATGCACAAAGTGAGGTCCATAGAGAAATGGTTTGTCACCTTGTCCTTGTCCTAGAGAGATGTACACAGTTATTAAAATCTAATGCCAAGGGAAAATCTAATGCCAAGGGAAACACATCCCTTATTTTAAGTGTTTCTAAAATCCCCTATGGGAAAAATGAATGGTGGAAAAATTATTGGAACCATTTCCTTTTTTGACTGCAATAGCTTTATGGGTATTATGACTCATACTGTGGTACTCTATAAGAAAATAAACCTGCCACTGCCCTCCCCTCTCCTCTAACTCCTTTTATCTCTCTCAGTTACTCTCTCCCGTTATCTTTCTGTCGCTTTCCCCAACTATCTCTCTCTCGCTCTCTCTTTGAAAGGCCCACTCAAGGTGTGTAAATAGCTTTTGGTTATCTCAGAGAAAATTCACATTGAGTGGAAACAGACATCTCCCTCCTTCATTCTCTAGAAAATGACACATGGACAATTTTGGGCTTAAACAGAGTATTGATTTGGTCAGTCAGTCAGGCTGTCTGTCTGTCTGTCTGTCTGTCTGTCTGTCTGTCTGTCTGTCTGTCTGTCTGTCTGTCTGTCTGTCTGTCTGTCTGTCTGTCTGTCTGTCTGTCTGTATGTATGTCTGTCTGTATGTCTGTCTGTATCCATCTGTGTCTGTGTAGGTGAATGTGAGAGTGAACCAGAGCCAGAGTGTATTTGTGAGATGTAGGTCATGGTGCCTTCAGTGTTTGAACAGTACAGTAAACTTGGCAGTTATCCACAGACGTGATAGACTGCCCCCTCCCTCCCTCCCTCCCTCCCTCTATAGCTCTTATTTTCTTTCGCCTGTCACTCTGAGGTATGTGAAACCGCCTTATCTGTTTGCTTCGTGTCCTTTGGGGAGCCTTCATAGGAGCAGTTCACTCTCTCTCTCTCGCTCTCCCCTCTCTCTCTCTCGCTCTCCCCTCTCTCTCTCACTCTCCTCTCTCTCTCTCTCTCACTCTCCTCTCTCTCTCTCACTCTCCTCTCTCTCTCTCTCTCTCTCTCTCTCTCTCTCTCTCTCTCTCTCTCTCTCTCTCTCGCTATCTCGTGTGCGTGTGTGTGTAAAAAAGGGGTATTGGTGTCTCTCCTGGTATTTTCAGCCTGTCTGGTTCCCTCCATCAATGTTTTGTACCCTTTTTCCTTATCTAACTGGGGTAAATGTGTGCAATCCATTCCATTGCTCAACAGCTTGGAAATGACTTGTGTTATTTAAATTTTAAAAATCCTATTGTACCACTTCTTTGTGTGTAGTGTACAAAACATTAGGAACACCTTCCTAATATTGAGTTGTACCCTCTTTTGCCCTCAGAACAGCCTCAATTCGTTGGGTCATGGACTCTAAAAGGTGTCGAAAGCATTCCACAGGGCTGCTGGCCCATATTGACTCCAAAGCGAATACAACAGGTGTAGACCTTACAGTGAAATGCTTACTTACAAGCCCTTTACCAACAATGTAGTTTTAAGAAATAATACCCCCAAAAATTACACAAACAATACAATATAAAATAATACGAAATAAAAGTAACAAATAATGAAAGAGCAGCAGTAAAAATAACAATAGTAAGGCTATATACAGGGGGCTCCGGTTATTCGAGGTAATTGAGGTAATATGTAGGGGAGGGGGGGGGGGGGGGGGCAATGATGTTCAGAATGATGTTCAGGAGTCTTATGGCTTGTGGGTAGAAGCTGTTTAGAAGCCTCTTGGACCTAGACTTGCCGCTCCGGTACCGCTTGCCGTGCGGTAGCAGAGAGAACAGTCTATGACTAGGGTGGCTGGAGTCTTTGACCATTTTTAGGGCCTTCCTCTGACACCACCTGGTATAGTGGTCCTGGATGGCAGGAAGCTTGGCCCCAGTGATGTACTGGGCCGTACGCACTACCCTCTGTAGTGCCTTGCGGTCGGAGGCCGAGCAGTTGCCATACCAGGCAGTGATGCAACCAGTCAGGATGCTCTCGATGGTGCAGCTGTAGAACCTTTTGAGGATCTGAGGACCCTTTTTAGTCTCCTGAGGGAGAATAGGCATTGTCGTGCCTTCTTCACGACTGTCTTGGTGTGCTTGGACTATGTTAATTTGTTGGTGATGTGGACACCAAGGAACTTGAAGCTCTCAACCTGCTCCATTCACCCTCTAAATGGCACACATACACTCAATTGTCTCTCAATTGTCTCAAGGCTTAAAAATCCTTCTTTAACCTGTCTCCTACCCTTAATCTACACTGATTGAAGTGGATTTAATAAGTTACATCAATAAGGGATCATAGCTTTCACCTGCATTCACCTGGTCAGTCTATGTCATGGAAAGAGCAGGTGTTCCTCATGTTTCGTACACTCAAGTGTAATTAATAGAATAACAATTATATTTCTAGACTATATTGTTAGTATTTTATTAATAATATGTATATGGAGGAGACCCCCTCACTCTGCTTCAGTCACTCAGCATCAAGGGTAGCTCAGGCAGCCCTATCACCTGCCTAGGTGTGCACCCCCTCCACCAACCTCCCACCCCTTTCATCTTCCCCCACCACCTAGCAGACTTGGCACTGCTCACCTGTTTTACTTTTTTGCCTGCCCCTGGCCAGCTGCAAGGAGACAAAGGCCGGTCTTGATGAGGATTTTTCAGTAAACTATGAGATAAACAATGTTAATCACAAACATGACAAACATGGAGCCAGAATTAAACATGGGTACTCTCTGTTGCTGGGCAAGAACTTAATTGGTTCCTTTCACTGGATTTGTGTGTGTGAAATGGGGATCTGACCTCAGGTCGAATTCCTCGCTCTTACCTAATCCATGGCTGTCCTACCTTATCAGAGACTGAAACCAGACTGTTGCCTTTTGCCTCTCTCCTCAGACAAAGTCCTGAGAGCGGAGCCAGAGTTCAGACTAAACATGAGTAATTACAGCATGACGGGAGGGAAGAGAGGAGTTGGGTTTGGGTATATTTGAGAGATTGAGTGTGGACCTGCCATGTCCAACAATCAATCTCCAGGTCAAGCCAGAGTGAGCCAAGGTGGAACAGAGTTTAAACTGAACATGATTATTTTCGCATGACAAGGGATTGATTGATTGTACCACTATTGTTTCTAAACTGAATAGAAGTCAGATTTAGAAGGAAGTGGGCGGAGCGGTCGAGAGGGGGAAACTGAGGACAGTGGTGGGAGAGCCCAAGAGGGAGGGGTTTTGAGCTGGGGTGTATGTAAATGGAACTATATAGACAAAGAGCTGAGAGGTAGAAGGGAGATGTTTTTCAAACTACCTCGGCTCTATTGCATATGTAATAAAGTCTATCTTAATTCTACAAAAACTCTGAAATACTTTGGTTCTTTGATTAGTATAAGGATGAATTTGCCACATCAGTTTGAGGGGGAGATGGGGGGGAGGCCAGGGGAGGAGGAGTGGATGGGACGATTACCTCAGCTCCTCTTAATTTAATGCTCCTGAAAGATCCCCCTTGACTTCAACACCAACAGAACCTCTAAATATATCAATGTCCGGATGAGAGCCCCAGATCCTGAATTTTCCCCACAACACCCAACTAGCAATTAAAATCAGTAGAACTAATGGTCTCGACGGCGTGCAATTGTGGAAAAAAGGCATCTGGTGCGCGGCCAGACTGCTCAGAACTCAAATTCAAATATAAGCGATGCTATTTAATCATCTCGCTTCGGACCAATACAAATTCCCTTTAACCCACATGAGCCCAGTCCTGGAGGAATGGAAAAACCACAGACATACTCACATACTCACTCAACCAGGTGTACTTTAGGTTTACGTGAACTCTGCCAATGGACCTTTCACTTTGATAATAAACTTTGCCATGATGTCAAAACTCATAACAACACTCAGTGGGCCGTGATGTAGTTTAGGGCCTACTGAATGGGCACTGGTCAAAAGTAGTGTACTATATAGGGAATAGGGTGCCATTTGGGACGCTGCCCTGGTGTGGTATTGTAATTGATGAACCCATAGTGGCAACAGTTGCTAAAACATGAAGGCAGAGTACAGCTGGAGCAGCTGCAGACTTCAAATGAGACATATCAGACCTGCAGTCACTACCCACTCTCTCCCTCCATCTCTCTCTCTCTCTCTCTCTCTCTCTCTCTCTCTCTCTCTCTCTCTCTCTCTCTAACTCTCTGTATATTCTCTCTCTCTCTCCCTCTCTCTCTCTCTCTCTCTCTCTCTCTCTCGCTCTCTCTCTCTCTCTCTCTCTCTCTCTCTCTCTCTCTCTCTCTGTATATTCTTTCTCTCCCTCTCTCTCTCTCTCTCTCCCTCTCACGCTCTGTTTATTCTCTCCCTCTCTCCCTCTCTCTCTCTCTCTCTCTCTCTCTCTCTCTCTCTCTCTCTCTCTCTCTCTCTCTCTCTCTCTCTCTCTAACTCTCTGTATCTCTCTCTCTCTCTCTAACTCTCTGTATAGTCTCTCTCTCTCTCTCTCTAACTCTGTATAGTCTCTCTCTCTCTCTTTCTCTCTCTCTCTCTCTCTCTCTCTCTCTCTCTCTCTCTCTCTCTCTCTCTCTCTCTCTCTCTCTCTCTCTCTCTCTCTCTCTCTCTCTCTCTCTCTCTCTCTCTCTCTCTCTCTCTCTCTCTCTCTAACTCTCTGTTTATTCTATTTATTATTCCTCACTTCAAGGAGACATGAGTAAATAGGGCAGAACATATTTCTCTATAGTGCTGACTACCGAGCAGCACTCCAGTGCCGGTAGAAATAAAGGAGTGTGTGTGTGTGCGCGTGGACAAGCCTTCATGTCTCAATTTGTGAGAGCTGCATATCTGTGAGCTGATGGAGCATGACCGTGAGGAAGGAGAAGATGTGTGTGTGTCAAAAGTCTCTCTTTCCTTCTCCCTCTGTTCTAATGAAACACAGCTCTTTCAGGAGACAAGCCCGTACTGCAGGGAAAAATCTGTAGCAGGCTTGTGAATTCATTTCTCCAATACATTCAGAAGCTAGAATGTGAATCTATCTACTCTTCTTGGCTGTCATTATTCATACAACATTTTGGCACGACATTTCAGTGTTTAATTATCTTGTAGACTACATGTCTGTGTCCTGAAATGTTTATTCTCTAGATTAAGACCCACTATTAAAAAATGTTTAAATGTCTTGAATGAGTCGAATCAAAGCTTTAATGGCCTCATTAATCAAGACACAAAAATGTGTGGTACAATGGTGACTAATGAACACCGCAATTAAAATGTTAGTATTGTGGTCAGTGGTAACCTCATTTCAACATTCTCTCTCGCTCTCTCTGTCTTTCTCTCTCTCTCCTTCCCCACATTGTTACCCCCACCCCCTCTCTCTCTCAGTTATTTGCATCCAGGCTGCAACCATCCAGTTCACCAAGGAGCCCAAATCCCAGGATGCATTACACGGCCGCAGCGCCATGCTCCGCTGTGAGGTCAGCGACCCGGCAGATATCCAGTATGGTTGGCTACACAACGGTCAGCCCCTGGACGACACTGAGAGGCGCTTCCGCGAGGGCAGCAACCTCAAGTTCACGACCGTGGACCGGAGACTGGATGCCGGCAACTTTGAGTGCGTGGCCGCCAACACAGTCACAGGAGAGGAGGTCCACTCTACTAACGCCTCCTTCAACATCAAGTGTGAGTGTTAGCACACGTCCCCTACACTTGGTGTTGTGTTCCGTGAGGTGCAACGTTCACAATAGATGTGAAACGCTGCAGATAGAAATGTAATGATTAGAGCTTGCAATTCATCATGACAGAAAATCATATCTGTTCCATAAAAGGCATTTCTATCTAACCGTTTTGTAATGTTTGCACCCTTCTGAACAGACCCTTAACCATGTGCTGAACATGTGCAAGATTTTCCTCATGGATGTTAATACAACACACAAGTTTCAGACATGCAACACTGGTGGATTGTAAAATCTCAGAGCAGATACCCAAATTAAAAAGCCACATAAAAGCCTCAGTATATAATGTCAGGTAAGGTTGTACGAGATGAGAAAATGTTTCTAGTACCTTGTAGGTACCTTGTTTTTTGTTGCTTCCTCTCCATTCACGGGGAAACTTGATATGTGTGCCACCAAGCATGTGTTTCTTGTTTCTTTTCTCAGTTGTGTAACACTCACTTTTCCCACATCCCCTCAAAAGGCTTTTGTGTCGAAATTACTAAGTCGTTAAATTCACCTTCCAGCCATATAATTATTTACGTTCTACATTAACAGTGTCCTGCTTCGACGTCTTATTCATTCATAATGTTTTTCTCAACCACTCCCCAAAACCCAAACCCTTTGTCCTTTAAGGCCTCCTAGTACTCAGAGATCTCTTACTATGGTGTTCTTGTCACATAACCAAACCACAGAAAGTGTTTCAGTAGGAAAGCAGGGGAACTCTGTCTGTCTGTCCAGCATCACTTCTGATACAAACACCCTTGTTTAGTGTGGAGCTGCCCTCCAGGTAGGGACACGTGAAAAGTCTTCACAGGAACGCAGTAGATATATCGGATATATATTTGCTATGCCTGGAAACCACTGATGGCCTATTAAAACAACTGATGGCCTTTTAGAAAGCAGCTGGATAAGGCAATGCTCAGATGAATCTCCTGTTTCCATTCAACATGTTATGAGTCTTCGCAAGGCCAGGCGGTTTTGATTGTGTGGTGAGGGCTAGGTCTGCTCTATATATCCTGAGCACAGGAGCAGATGAACATTAGAGTACTGGAGCAACACACACACACACACACACACACACACACACACACAAGTACACAGCTGCCCCCCTCGCACACACAGAGTTGAGGTTAAAACCTCCCTGTGATCTCACTCCACCAGTTAGGCTGTGACATCTGCTGCTATGCCTCAGCTCCTACTAATGAAGGACAGCCTGTTATCCCAAAGAAACATATTATTTTTTGAGGCCCTCGTCTGACCTGGAGGAAAATACTTTTATGTGCTGTAATTCAACATTATTTATCACTGCAATAAAAGTGTAGACTGACTCACTGACATAGATAAAAACAAGTTAAACAGTAACCACCGGTTTTTATAAGAGTTGTCACGACCGAGAATGAACTAGATGATCTTCCAGGTCACGATCGTGAATTAAAAGAATTCAAGAATGCTTTTATAGGAGAAGTTTCCTGTGTTAATCATTATGAAATATAGTTAAGTTTTTCTATTAATAAAAAATGGTCTTCCAAATGTACCTGCCTATAAGTTCTGTGCTGGTGTATTTGCAACTAAAATAAATACAGCACAGTTCAGGAGTGAGAGAGACAGGAGAGTATAGAGTGTACATGAAGTGTACTGTATTTACAAACTTTTCTAAGAGCTCATGCATGTACAGTATGTGCATATGTTCTATGAGTGTTAGTACATGTCTGTGAGTGTTTGTGCCTGTTCATACCCCTTGACTTATTCCAAATGTTGTTGTATTACAGCCTGAATTCAAAATTGATTAAATATTAGTTTTTTCTCACCCATCTACACACAATACCCCATAATGACAAAGTGAAAACATGTTTTGAGAAATCTTAGCAATGAAATACTGAAATAAAAATAAATAATCTAATTTACATAAGTATTCACACCCCTGAGTCAATACATGTTAGAATCACCTTTGGCAGCAATTACAGCTGTGAGTCTTTCTGGGTAAGTCTCTAACAGCTTTGCACACCTGGATTGTACAATATTTGCCCATTTATTCTTTTCAAAATTCTTTAAGCTCTGTCAAATTGGTTGTTGATCATTGCTAGACAACCATTTTCAATTCTTGCCATAGATTTTCAAAACTGTAACTCGGCCACTCAGGAACATTAACTGTCTTCTTTGTAAGCAAGTCTAGTGTAGATTTTGCCTTGTGTTTTAGGTTATTGTCCTGCTGAAAGGTGAATTAATCTCAAAGTGTCTGGTGGAAAGCAGACTGAACCAGGTTTTCCTGTGCTTAGCTCCATTCCCTTTCATTTTAATCCTGACAAACTTAACAATTACAAGAATACCCATAACATGATGCAGCCACCACTATGCTTGAAAATATGGAGCGTGGTACTCAGTAATAATGTGTTGTATTGGATTTGCCCCAAACATAACACTTTGTATTCAGGACAAAATGTTAATTGCTTTGCCACATTTCTTACAGTATTACCTTGTAATACTTGCCTTGTGGCAAACAGGATGCATGTTTTGGAATAATTTGTATTCTGTACAGGCTTCCTTCTTTTCACTCTGCCAATTAGGTTAGTATTGTGGAGTAACTACAATGTTGTTGATCCATCCTCAGTTTTCTCCTATCACAGCCATTAAACTCTAACTGTTTTAAAGTCACCATTGGCCTCATGTTGAAATCCCTGAGCGGTTTCCTTCCTCTCCGGCAACTGAGTTAGGAAGGACGCCTGTATGTTTGTAGTGGCTGGGTGTATTGATACACCATCCAAAGTATAATTAATAACTTCACCATGCTCAAAAGGATATTCAATGTCTGTTTTTTTTACCCATCTACCAATAAGTGCCCTTCTTTGCGAGGCATTGGAAAACCTCCCTGGTCTTTGTGGTTGAACTTATGTGACTTTCTAAGAACATTTTTACTCCTGAACTTATTTAGGCTTGTCATAACAAAGGGGTGGAATACTTATTGACTCAAGACATTTCAGCTTTTCATGTTTTATTAATTGGTAAAAATGTCTAAACACATAATTCCACTTTTACATTATGGGGTATTGTGTGTAGGCCAGTGACAAAAAAATCAAAATGTAATCCATTTTAAATTCAGGCTGTAACACAGCAAAATGTGGAAAAAGTCAAGGGGTTGTGAATACTTTCTGAAGGCACTGTATCTACCATCCATATGTGCATTGTATGTGAGTATATTAAGACCTAGAAACCCACTCCCGCCATTTGTCAAGCGATACAGTTGATTGCAGCTGGGGTCTGGGAGAGTAGTGTTGTGTCCCAAATGGCAACCAATTCCCTATATAGTGCGCTACTTTTGACTAGGACCCTGGGTGCCATTTCAGGACGAAGCCTAACACTAATCTATTTCAGACTCAATGGAAGCTCCTCTAATCCCTTCAGTTCAGAGCAGTCATTTAGAGTAATTATGCCCTGTGTTTTCTAATGGAGGCTTAGCCTCCTCTGCTAGCTCTTTGTGTCCTAACGTTGGGTCTCACTGGTAAAGAGTGGAGGCGACAGGAAGCCTATTGTCAGCTTGTTTGTTGGTCTTACAGGCTGTGGGCTTCACGTTGCGTGATTACAGTAACGAGATGTGGAATGACAATGGGATGTGGAACGTTAGTGGGAAAGATGGGTAATCTGCAGATGTACAGTGCCTTGCAAAAGTATTCATACCCCTTGGTGTTTTTCCTATTTTGTTGCAATTACAACCTGTAATTTTAATTGATTTTAATTTGGATTTCATGTAATGGACATACACAAAATAGTCAAAATTGGTGAAGTGAAATAAAAAATTACTTGTTTCAAAAAATTATACAAAATTAATAACGGAAAAGTAGTGCGTGCATATGTATTCACCCCCTTTGCTATGAAGCCTCTAAATAAGATCTGGTGCAACCAACTACCTTCAGAAGTCACATAATTAGTTAAATAAAGTCCACCTGTGTGCAATCTAAGTGTCACATGATCTCAATATATATACACCTGTTCTAAAAGGCCCCAGGGTCTGCAACACCACTAAGCAAGGGGCACCACCAAGCAAGCGGCGCAGTGGTCTAAGGCATTGCATCGCAGTACTAACTGTGCCACTAGAGATCCTGGTTCGAATCCAGGCTCTGTCGTAGCCGGCCGTGACCGGGAGACCCATGGGGTGGTGCACAATTGGCCAAGTGTCGTCCAGGGTAAGGGAGGGAATGGCCGGCAGGGATGTAGAGCATGGTGTTTGCAACACCAGGGTTGTGGGTTTGATTCCCACGGAGGGCCAGTATTAAATAATATATATATGTATGCACTCACTAACTGTAAGTCGCTCTGGATAAGAGCGTCTGCTAAATGACTAAAAATGTTTTAAAAAAAGACCAAGGAGCTCTCCAAACAGGTCAGGGACAAAGTTGTGGAGAAGTACAGATCAGGGTTGGGTTATAAAAAAATATCAGAAACTGTGAACATCCCACGGAGCACCATTACATTTACATTATATTACATTTAGGTCATTTAGCAGACACTCTTATCCAGAGCGACGTACAAATTGGTGCATTCACCTTATGATAGTCAGTGGGACAACCACTTTACAATTTATTTTTTTATATTTGACTAATTTTTTAATTCTTAATGTTTAGAGTATATTTATTTATTTGTTTTTATATATATAATTTTTGTATATAAAAAAAAGATCATTAAAGTTTTTATTTCTTTAACCTTTTCTATCTTTTATTATACATTTTTTATTTTTCTCTCTTTTTTATCCCTTTTTATTTTGTTTTATTTTTATTTGTTATTGTATTTTATTTAATTTTTTATTTTTGTGTGGGGGTAGAAGGATTACTTTTATACTATCCCAGGTATTACTTAAAGAGGTAGGGTTTCAAGTGTCTCCGGAAGGTGGTCAGTGACTCCGCTGTCCTGGCGTCGTGAGGGAGCTTGTTCCACCATTGGGGTGCCAGAGCAGAGAACAGTTTTGACTTGGCTGAGCGGGAACTGTGCTTCCGCAGAGGTAGGGGGATCAGCAGGCCAGAGGTGGAAGAACGCAATGCCCTCGTTTGGGTAAAAGGACTGATCAGAGCCTGAAGGTAAGGAGGTGCCGTTCCCCTAACAACTCCGTAGGCAAGCATCATGGTCTTGTAGCAGATGCGAGCTTCAACTCGAAGCCAGTGGAGTGTGCGGAGGAGCGGGGTGACGTGAGAGAACTTGGGAAGGTTGAACACAAGACGGGCTGCAGCGTTCTGGATGAGTTGTAGGGGTTTAATGGCACAGGCAGGGAGCCCAGCCAACAGCGAGTTGCAGTAATCGAGACGGGAGATGACAAGTGCCTGGATTAGGACCTGTGCCGCTTCCTGTGTAAGGTTAAAAAAATGGAAAGAATATGGCACCACAACAAACCTGCCAAGATAGGGCTGCCTACCAAAGGCACCAGGCAAGGACAGCATTAATCAGAGAGGCAACAAAGAGACCAAAGATAACCCTGAAGTAGCTGCAATGCTCCACAGCGGAGATTGGAGTATCTGTCCATAGGACCACTTTAAGCCGTACACTCCACAGAGCTGGGCTTTACGGAAGACTGGCCAGAAAAAAAGCCATTGCTTAAAGATATATGCAAACATGTTTGGTGTTCGCCAAACGTCATGTGGGAGACTCCCCAAACATATGGAAGAAGGTACTCTGGTCAAATGAGACTAAAATTGAGCTTTTTGCCATCAATGAAAACGCTATGTCTGGCGCAAACCCAACATCTCTCATCACCCCGAGAACACCATCCCCACAGTGAGGCAGCATCATGCTGTGGGGAAGTTTTTCATCGGCAAAAGGTGGCTCTACAAAGTTTTCAGTTTTTTTGTCTTATTTCTTGTTTGTTTCACAAGAAAATATATTTTGCTTCTTCAAGGTGGTAGGCATGTTGTGTAAATCAAATGATACAAACCCCCAAAAATCCATTTTAATATCAGGTTTTAAGGCAAAAAAATAGGAAAAATGGGGGGTGAATACTTTCACAAGACACTGTAGATCAAGTTATTATTTCTTATTTTTTTTAAACACACATTCCACACCACACCTTCAGTGTGTTGTATGTGCATGCATCCCCACACACACCAAAATGCGCGCATGCACACACACACACACACACACACACACACACACACACACACACACACACACACACACACACACACACACACACTCCTCACCATCACGTTCTGACTCTCTCCCTAATAGGACTCCATGTTTTCTCTTCTCCACAATGCACCTCAACATCTCAGAGCTACCTTGGAGAGCAGCATCTGTGGTGTTTGATAGAATAATCACAATGTCTCCCAGAACCCCCTACAACTCAAACTTTTTCCATTTCCTGTGGAGGGCTGTCAAAATAAGTCCGCCCATGTGTATAGGTGTAATTAACCAGCCAGTGCCTGCCTCTATGAGCGACAGACATCACCTCTTGTTGTTTTTGACTGGCCACCAATTCTCCTGTCTGCCTCCTGTCACTCACACCATATGAGTATGGACACCAAACAGAGAGCACTGGTGTGTTTGGCAACAATAGAAGATTAGAGTTGGCTAAAGCACATATAGGATGAATACATAAGCCTACACTACATTTTAAGGTTTAGTGTAATTTTACGTTTCATGTTTAGAAAGCTGTATGTTCATCTCTCTTCTTCAACCCTTATTTTACCAGGTAAGTTGACTTAGAGGAACATATATTTTGCAGCAACAACCTGAGGTGTAGTTGCAACAGAGAATGTTATATTCATCATGTCCATACCCATTCGAAAACTTGTTCATTCTACCATAATACAGTAGCCACACGTCTTTCTTTCTCCTGGGTGACCAAATCCTCCCTGGTAACTCTGGTTACTGTGGTTTGACTGCATCATGGAAACCATTCACCATGACAACAAATCAGCTCGTTGAGTCTAACGTACATACACACACAAATTGGTCCCTTGGTGCGCCGAAGCGTGAATAGCCCTAAGCCGCTGTCCTAACATTGTCCTAGCATTTATCACTGTTATTAACACTGAAGCAATGCAGACCTGGCGCTCTGCCTGCCTCCTAACTTTAATAAAGCCTTGTTGCTCCTAAATATCAGGTTGTGGTTGGCCAGTGTTACAGCAAATTGGCCAGTGTTACCTAGTGTTGATTTTTCAGGGTAGCATTTCTAGTTCAGGTGTTAAATTCACACGGTAAGTGTTACATTTACACTAATTGGTTCAAAAGAACCCCAGTGTTGGCGTTAATAACCAGTGTTAACCCAAAACCATGCCCATCATTATCATATTTCCCAGCATGCTCTATTGCAGATGGATTTTTACAACACATTTTTTTTTTCAATATATGTTTTTGCAAATATAAATACCATACATTTTTCTAAACTAATCCAATCTTTTACTTGGACTTTTGCACCCGTTACTGAAATGGTTGTTCCAGTTTAGATGGTTTAGGTAGTCTCATAACTTAGTCTTCCCAACCCTGCAGTTGTCCTGAATGCAGGTTGCAGGTGAATAAACATTCCAAATGTTGGATATACCCACTCTGGCTGGATTCCAATAGGAATTAAATATCACTTTGCAAGCAAGCATAATGTGACTTGCAGGCCTGATGTGGCCTGTAAACCATGCGTTTCAGGCCACTGTATTCGGGTAAAACTAGGCCCTCAAAATAATGCCTTATGAAATACGAGTTGTATTTTTTTAAATAATTGTATGGTATTGTGTGTAGATTGATGAGGACATTTTTTTATTAAATCAATTTTAGAAAAAGGCTGTAACGTAACAAAATGTGGATTAAGTCAAGGGGTCTGAATACTTTCCGAATGCACTGTACGCTAAACATGGTGGGATCTTTTTGTGTCTGTAAAATTAATTCAGCTAGAAATGGCAATGGAAACGCTTTTATGTGCAAAAATTGATATAATTACCATCACATCGAAGTCACGCGATGACATGTGTGATCCTCCCACTACAACTCGGGAAAGCATGCAGTTTATGAGGCTACAGATTAAATAAATTATGATGAACTTCACGGGGTGGTGAAAGTGCAAGGTGATGAGCCTGATGCACCTTTCCAATAAACTGTAAAGCAGGGGTGTCAAACGTCCGGCCCGCGGGCCGGATCAGGCCCGCAAACGGGTTTAATCCGGCCCGCGAGATGATTTTGTAAAGTATAAAAATGAGCTGCAATTTTTCAATAAAATAAACTGCTGTTCCAATTGTGTCCACTGGATGGCGCAATAGCAATTGTGTTAAGCAAGCAAACTGTTTATACCGGGGCAGAGCAAATAGGTCAAGCAAGTACAGCCAGTCCGGATGAGCTACTTTTGTTTTGCCCGCGATATTTATTACGGCTTCTACTTTTAACATTATGTGCTTTGGCACCCTCATTGCCCCAATATGTCTCTGTCAAAAAAGAGAAAAGTGGACGCAGAGTGCAGAGTGTTCCAAGAAAAATTGTCATCCTTCTATTTATTCACGGAATTGAATGGGAAAGCTGTATGTTTGGTGTGTTCACAGCATGTTGCAGTGCTGAAAGAATATAACCTTCGTCGCCACTATGTGAGTCTTCATGCCGACAAATATGACAACTTTCAAGGACAGCGGAGAAGAGAGAAGGTGAATGAACTGTTGGTGGGTCTGAAGAAACAGCAGTCTGTGTTTACTCACAGCCGAGACATCAGTGACGCTGCAGTGAAAGCTAGCTACCTCATTGCTAATGAAATCGCAGTGGCTTCAAAACCATTTAGTGAGGGTGAATTTGTAAAAACATGCATGATGAAGGCAGCAGAGATTGTGTGCCCTGAAAAGCACCAGGCTTTTGCAAATATCAGCCTGACAAGAAACACAGTTGCAGACAGGATTTCCGATCTTTCAGTGGATTTGGACAGCCAGTTGAAGCAAAAAGTAAAGTCATTTATTGCGTTTTCAGTTGCAATTGATGAAAGCACGGACATTACAGATGTTGCACAACTGGCCATTTTAATCCGCGGAGTTGATAACACATTGACCGTCACCGAGGAGTTCGTGGAGTTGGTGCCGATGACAGATACAACGACAGCAGCTGATATTTTCACTGCACTCGTCGGCGCGCTGGACAGGGTCGGAGTGGACTGGTCCCGCGCTGTCAGCCTGGCTACAGATGGTGCGCCCTCAATTATCGGGAGAAAAGCAGGCATTGTGACAAAGTTCAGAGAGAAAGTGCAATCTGCAAATGGAGGACGTGATTTTTGGACTTTTCACTGTATTTTGCACCAGGAGGCTTTGTGTTGCAAGTCATTAAAGATGGATAACGTCATGAAGGTGGTCATCCAAACTGTTAATTTCATCCGATCCAGAAGCCTGAATCACCGTCAGTTTGACAGCCTTCTCAGAGAGAAAGACCACATCTATGGCCTGCCATACCACACTGAGGTAAGATGGTTAAGCCAAGGTGCTGTGCTGAGGCGTTTCTTTGATTTACGAGAAGAAATTGAACAGTTCATGGAAGAAAAGGGCAAACCAGTGTTAGAATTTCATTCCGCAGAATGGATGCAGGACCTTGCATTTATGGTGGATGTTACAGAGCACCTGAATAACTTGAACAAACAGCTGCAAGGGCGCAACAAAGTTGCCACGCAGTATTATGACAGCATACGTTCTTTCAAGTTGAAGCTGTCATTGTGGGAGACGCAACTCGCCGGTGGTGATGCAGCTCACTTCCCCTGTCTGAAAAATGTGTGCGCGACCCAACATGTGGCAGACATGAAGCTGTTCAAAGATAAAATAACGGGACTGTTAAGGGAGTTTGAGCAACGCTTTCAGATTTTTGGTGAACTGGAGAAAGACTTCAAAGTTTTTTGTTCGCCATTCACCGTGAATCCCTCGGATTTGAAGGGCAAATTTGCCGCAGCTGGCTTGGACACATTTTATCAGAATCTCTTGCCAGGTTACCCCAACTTGACAGCCCTCGCTGCAAAACTGTTGTGCATGTTTGGAACCACATATCTTTGTGAGCAAGTTCTCTGTAATGAGCATAAATAAAACAAAGCTGCGCTCAAGGCTCACGCACAAGCACTTGAATCACATCCTGAAGTTGGCTGCCACTCAGGATGTGATGCCTGATATTGATGCGCTGGTGAAAGCTAAAAGTTGCCAGGTATCAGGAGTCAAATAAATTATGCAACCCCACTTAAAGTGCTGCATGAGACACCCTGATATAGTTCTGTGATCTGTGATATACTTCTGTGAATCACTGAGGCATTGTGTGTTTGTGTGTTGTTTGTCCTCAGAATTTCAAATAACTTGAGGTGTTTTATGATTAATAGTGATGTTGTGCTTTTGGACACACTGTCCTCAGGCTCCAGCTTTATGTTTATATGTTTTTATGTTGATGTGCTATTGTTTTTAATTGATTTTATTTTATTTGTATATTTAACCTATTCTTGACTCTGTGGTTCTTGCACTTGTTTGGGGAACAGGATTTCATTATTTTTATCTACATTTCTGCCTGAGAAATGACACCCTGATATAGTTCTGTGATCTGTGAAACAGTTCTGTGAATCACTGAGGCATTGTATGTTTGTGTGTTCTTTTTCTTTAGAATTTTCAAATAAACTTGAGGTGTTTTATGATTAATAGTGATGTTGTGCTTGTACTATTTTGGACACACTGTCCTCAGGCTCCAGCTTTATGTTTTATGTTGATAGTATTAAAACAAAGAAAACAATCTGAAGTTGTTGTTTTTAAGTTATATATACCATGATTTTACCGGTCCGGCCCACTTGGGAATAGATTTTCCTCCATGTGGCCCCTGAGCTAAAATGAGTTTGACACCCCTGCTGTAAAGGGTCTTATTCTGGTGACATGATGATCGATGCTTGGCTGTCGTTTAACAAATACAAATAATCTTGCTCTTTTGTCCATGATAATGTCATCATGTAGGTTATAGGCCTGCCCGTACTGTAGGCTATCTACTGCGAGCTGGGGCTAGAGCGGATGTGCCAATACCAGAGTGGGCACATTCGCTATATAATGCAACATCTTTTGTGACAACCATCGGTAGAGTTGACAATGTGATGGCAACCCATTTATCTAGTATATTTTATTCGAAACATGGGAATTGAACCACAGCACCACTAATGGCAGGTCTGTCTGTCTGGTCCCAGGTCATAGTTTGAGAGCCCCGTCCTCACCCACTCAACAGTAGAGGACTTGACTGACAGCCGTAGCCAATCGGCATCCCCAACTCCACTATCAGACGTACTGCAAACACAAAGACACACACAGGCACACACACACACACACACACACACACAGTGGGGCATGCTCTGTCAGGGTTGCCTAATGAGCACTGCCTTGCCTGCTTGGCTCATCTGTGGAGGAGTGAGGGGGACAGAGGCCTGCCTTGCTTCCGCAGAGACAGTTTCCCATGATTCCTCAGGGTGCTGGGGGTTGCTATCAGCGACTGTAATGCGTTGTGACAGGCTTTTCTATAGCGCCCTCTCTGACCTTACAGTAGCGCTCCATCCCCACCTTCCCCATCCTGTCTCATTCCATGCATATTTGAAAGACGACAAAAACATCAGCAGAGACACAGATGTACTATTCAGACACAGGCCATATGAGTGGATCCCCTTATGTAAGAATCACTGGCACACACACACACTCTCACATACAGACACACTCGAGTAGAAACCCACAGAGCCCCAACAAACCATAGACTGGATAGAAACAAACAGGCACTCTTGCTGAATGGATGTGCCCAGTGATAATAATAATAATAATAATATAATATACCATTTAGCAGATGCTTTTATCCAAAGCGACTTACAGTCATGTGTGCATAAATTTTTATCTCATCCTTATTACATCAAATGCATACATTCAAGCATGACAAATATACAGGCACATATTACTGTATATGCCATTATATGATTAACGATTAGCCTACATGCTCACTAAGTGCAAATACAGAGGTTGCATCATAAATGGCACCCTATTCCCTATATAGTGCACTACTTTTGACCAGACCAGACCTGGTCCAAAGTAGTCCACTAAATAGGGAGTAGGGTGCCAGTTGGGAAGCAGACTCAGTCACACAACACAGCAGGGGAGAATCAAAGACTAATAAGCTCTATCATTATTAAAATCAATTGGTTACACTTCAGTGGGAATGGATCCGTGAGGCAGTTTCTCACTGCTTCATGTTGTCAATCTGATATTTGTGTGGGTTTATTAGGGGAACACTAGGAGAAATAAGAATGTGTTCTTTACTGATGTCACGTTCGTTCATCGATGAGACGGACCAAGGCGCAGCGTGATATGCGTACATGTTTATTTTTCAGAATAAACACAATGACAAAACAACAAACGAAACGTGAAGTCCAAGGTACACAAAACAAACATACCTAACACGGAACAAGATCCCACAACCCACTAGTGTCAATAGGCTACCTAAGTATGGTCCCCAATCAGAGACAACGAGCTACAGCTGCCTCTGATTGGGAACCACACCGGCCAACATAGATCTACACAATCTAGATCTAAACATAGAAAATGTAACATAGAACATACCACACAGAAAATACACACCCTGACTCAACAAATATAAGTCCCCAGAGTCAGGGAATGACAGTACCCCCCCCCCCCCCCCCCCCCCCCCCCCCCCAAAGATGCGGACTCCGACCGCACAATATAAACATAACAGGGTAGGGGCCGGGTGGGCATTCCGCCTCGGAGGCGGATCCGGCTCAGGGCGTGACGACCACTTACTCTCCACCTCCCTGTTGCGCCCCTGGTCTGGTCTGGACCTCGGCACGCTGCTTCCCCTCTCCTTCCTCCCACGAAGTACCAAGCCCTGTCTGGACCCTGGTATGGGAGACCCCGAACCTGGAGAGGGGCTGACGTCTGGGTCTGGACTGGAGCCGCTGACCGGAGCTGGACCGGGCACTGGTGGAGCGGACTGCACAGGCTCCGGACTGGAGCCGCTGACCGGAGCTGGACTAGGCACTGGTGGAGCGGACTGCTCTGGCTCCGGAGTGGAGCCGCTGACCGGAGCTGGACTGGACCCCGGTGAAGCGGATTGCTCTGGCTCCGGAGTGGAGCAGCTGACCGGAGCTGGATCAGGCACCAGTGGAGCGTACTGCTCTGGCTCTGGAGTGGAGCTGCTGACCGGAGCTGGACTGGACCCCGGTGAAGCGGATTGCTCTGGCTCCGGAGTAGAGCAGCTGACCGGAGCTGAACTGGGCACCGGTGGAGCGGACTGCTCTGGATCCGGAGTGGAGCAGCTGACCGGTGCCGGACCAGGCACCGGTGGAACAGGCACGGGCCGTGCCGGACTGGACACACGCACCACTGGCTTAGTGCGGGAAGCAGGAACAGGACGGGCCGGACTGGCGACGCGCACCACTGGCTTGGTGCGAGGGGCAGGAACGGGTCGGGCCGTACTGGGAACACGCACCACTGGCTTAGTGCGGGAAGCAGGAACGGGCCGGACCGGACTGGCGACACGCACCACTTGCTTGGTGCGAGGAGCGGGACTGGGTTCCTTTATTAACCCTCGCTCCTTCTGCTGCCTAACCAGCTCCTCTCGCCGTGCCTCTACACTTTCCTTCTCCCTTATAGCCTCCTGTAGCGCCTCCCTCTGACCGAATAACTCCTGCTCCCTCTGAACCAATAGCCCCCGTAACATGGTGGCCTCCTCTCCTAACCTGCAGATCCGCCCTTTAACGGCCTCCTGCTGCCTCATCGTCCACACCGTGTGCCCCCCCCCCCAAAAAAAAAAAATATTGGGGTTGCCTCTCGGGTCTCCGTCGTCGGCACTGTTGGTGCCGTTTTTCCTTTCCTACCTGGGCATCCTCCTTCATCGCCTTCTGGTAACGGACGGCCTCCTCCTCCGTAATTCTCCCCCAACCGAGGAGGACATCTACTAATGTAACCTCCTGTTGAATTCCCGGCGTTTGCTACTGAACACGCTGCTTGGTCCTCGTTTGGTGGGATCTTCTGTCACGTTCGTTCATCGACGAGACGGACCAAGGCGCAGCGTGATATGCATACATGTTTATTTTTCAGAATAAACACAATGACAAAACAACAAACGAAACGTGAAGTCCAAGGTACACAAACCAAACATACCTAACACGGAACAAGATCCCACAACCCACTAGTGCCAATAGGCTACCTAAGTATGGTCCCCAATCAGAGACAACGAGCTACAGCTGCCTCTGATTGGGAACCACACCGGCCAACATAGATCTACACGATCTAGATCTAAACATAGAAAATACAACATAGAACATACCACACAGAAAATACACACCCTGACTCAACAAATACGAGTCCCCAGAGTCAGGGCGTGACAACTGACTCCCATGGTTAGATTAAGATTAAATAAAAAAGAGCTGCGAGGGAAGTTTAGCCATGCTTCATTGGAATCTGCCGGTCTCATTTCATTACGTCATCAATACATGCCAGTATGCCGGATTAATCTGATATAACGACAATTATGTGCTATTTTTGTCAAATCTTCCGAATAGATAACTGGTGGGTCAAAACTGCATAGGAATTTTGCTCTGTGTCGTTACCATTGCAGTTCTTTTCAGGGCAGTTTCTCTTCTGGACATTAAATTCCCCTGACACACAGAGCAACAAATGGAGAGTCCAGATAGCCCTTGAATTCCTCTTTATGGGCTCCTCTGACAGCCTGAGTGACCCTTTTAACTGGGAAAGTCAATATAGTCTGTCTCCACACGCGCATATACACACACACACACACACACACACACACACACAATGAATAAATGGCTGTATAATGCTGATGTAGGCAGGTCCCTAGCCCAGATAAATGTTGATGTGGTTGATCTTTGGGTCTCCCTCTGCCCATGTCTCTGTGTTGTCAAAGTGACTTTGTCTGATGCTTGCTAGATCCATTAACATCACAGTTAGCCTGGATACTTTGTCTGATGCTTGCTAGATCCATTAACATCAGAGTTAGCCTGGATACAGTAATACCACAACTCAATGTTCCTTCTGTCCCTCTCTTCCTCTCTTCCTCTCTTCTCTCTCTCTCTCTCTCTCTCTCTCTCTCTCTCTCTCTCTCTCTCTCTCTCTCTCTCTCTCTCTCTCTCTCTCTCTCCCTCTCCCCCCCCCCCCCTTCTTCTCCATTAACAGGGTTGGAAAGTGGGGGTGTGACCCTGAAGGAGCCAGCCACGGAGATCGAGAGCTCTGCACCAGTGATGTTGCGATGCCACATTGACGGACACCCGCGGTGAGCCCCTCCCCCCCTCCTCTCTTCCTTCACCTTGAGTTCAGAGTTCAAGGGGTGCCTGTGCCTCATTTACATACAACAACTGTACTGAAAAACTGCTCTGGCCTCCATACTGAAAAGACAAAAGGTCAAAGGTCTCCCTCCTGACCTTTCTCATGGCCTCCTCACCCCTCTTTACGTTAAGTAAAGGGTTAACACACACACATTTCTCGCTTTTGATGCATGGAATTACAGCCCCGAAACTGACATTCTATAAAACAAATAGCTTGTACACACACAATTTTACCTCTGTACTTTTACTGTCAACATTTCAGTCAGAGACCTTTCTCATGCCCTCCTCACTCTCTCTCTCTCTCCCCTCCTCCCCTCTCCTCCCCCCTCAGGCCCACTTGCCAGTGGTTCCGAGATGGGGTGAGGCTGACAGAAAAGACCCATCAGATCAACAACAAGGAGCACACCGTCACCTTCAAGAGCGCCAGCCCCGACGACAACGGCCTGTACTACTGCTGTGCCAAGAGTGCAGCCGGCCATGTGTGCAGCAACACCAACTTCACCCTCAACATTATAGGTGTTTTTGCCCGTTCAGTTTTATCATGGATGTGTGTGTGTCTTTGCTGTCTGTACGCGTTTGTCTTGTGTGTATGTGTTTAGTCTATGTGTGTGGGCTCCGCTTCTCTGTAAATGCTGCTTCACTCATAATCCTGTTATCTTTGTTGACATCTCACACACTGTGGGCCCCCTGGCAATTTGGCCACATTACTACCAAGTTGCCTTTTCTCATTCTTTCCTTTGCATCATGGTCTTCAAAAGAATCACAGTCAATGGGATTAGACACACACACACACACACACACTTCTGAGCCAGGCTGCTCTATTGAGCCAGGCAACAGTGTGACATTAATAAATCACAAAAGAAAGGTTATCGCGTGTTAGCAGGAGAGCTTTACCCATATTTTCTACTTTTCATAAATATTTCCACACCTGTCATGGTGTGTTTAGTTACCTGATTGGCCTGTTAGAGGCTAAGCCAGGCTGCACTATGAGATTTGTTCTGCAGTGAGTGTGTAGCTGTGGACCATTACTGTGGAGAGAGAGAGAGAGCCTACACTCTTGGAAAAAAAGGTGCTATCTAGAACCTAATAGGGTTGTTCGGCTGTCCCCATACAGTGAGGGAAAAAAGTATTTGATCCCCTGCTGATTTTGTACGTTTGCCCACTGACAAAGAAATGATCCATCTATAATTTTAATGGTAGGTTTATTTGAACAGTGAGAGACAGAATAACAACAACAAAATCCAGAAAAACGCATGTCAAAAATGTTATAAATTGATTTGCATTTTAATGAGGGAAATAAGTATTTGACCCCCTCTCAATCAGAAAGATTTCTGGCTCCCAGGTGTCTTTTATACAGGTAACGAGCTGAGATTAGGAGCACACTCTTAAAGGGAGTGCTCCTAATCTCAGTTTGTTACCTGTATAAAAGACACCTGTCCACAGAAGCAATCAATCAATCAGATTCCAAACTCTCCACCATGGCCAAGACCAAAGAGCTCTCCAAGGATGTCAGGGACAAGATTGTAGACCTACACAAGGCTGGAATGGGCTACAAGACCATCGCCAAGCAGCTTGGTGAGAAGGTGACAACAGTTGGTGCGATTATTCACAAATGGAAGAAACACAAAATAACTGTCACCTCGTGGAGTTGCAATGATCATGAGAACGGTGAGGAATCAGCCCATAACTACACGGGAGGATCTTGTCAATGATCTCAAGGCAGCTGGGACCATAGTCACCAAGAAAACAATTGGTAACACACTACGCCGTGAAGGACTGAAATCCTGCAGTGCCCGCAAGGTCCCCCTGCTCAAGAAAGCACATATACAGGCCCGTCTGAAGTTTGCCAATGAACATCTGAATGATTCAGAGGAGAACTGGGTGAAAGTGTTGTGGTCAGTTGAGACCAAAATCGAGCTCTTTGGCATCAACTCAACTCGCCGTGTTTGGAGGAGGAGGAATGCTGCCTATGACCCCAAGAACACCATCCCCACCGTCAAACATGGAGGTGGAAACATTATCCTTTGGGGGTGTTTTTCTGCTAAGGGGACAGGACAACTTCACCGCATCAAAGGGACGATGGACGGGGCCATGTACCGTCAAATCTTGGGTGAGAACCTCCTTCCCTCAGCCAGGGCATTGTAAATGGGTCGTGGATGGGTATTCCAGCATGACAATGGCCCAAAACACACGGCCAAGGCAACAAAGGAGTGGCTCAAGAAGAAGCACATTAAGGTCCTGGAGTAGCCAGTCTCCAGACCTTAATCCCATAGAACATTTGTGGAGGGAGCTGAAGGTTCGAGTTGCCAAACGTCAGCCTCAAAACCTTAATGACTTGGAGAAGATCTGCAAAGAGGAGTGGGACAAAATCCCTCCTGAGATGTGTGCAAACCTGGTGGCCAACTACAAGAAACGTCTGACCTCTGTGATTGCCAACAAGGGTTTTGCCACCAAGTACTAAGTCATGTTTTGCAGAGGGGTCAAATACTTATTTTCCTCATTAAAATACAAATACATTTATAACATTTTTGACATGCGTTTTTCTGGATTTTGTTGTTGTTATTCTGTCTCTCACTGTTCAAATAAACCTACCATTACAATTATAGACTGATCATGTCTTTGTCAGTGGGCCAACGTACAAAATCAGCAGGGGATCAAATACTTGTTTCCCTCACTGTAGGAGAACCCTTTGAAGAACCCGTTTTGGTTCCAGGTAGAACCCTTTTGGATTCCATGTAGGACCCTTTCCACAGAGAGTTCAACATGGAACCCGAAAAGGTTCTCCTATGGGGACAGCTGAAGAACCCTTTTGGAACCCTTTTTTCTAAGAGTGTATAATGTGATTACCGCAGGCCCTACCGGTGTGTAAGGATCCACCTCCACAGCCAACCACTCACACACTCTAAATCACACCAATCCACTTATTGTACATGTACTGTAAATATAAACATAAGCTCCCTCAGTTTATTCCCCGAAATTCTGTTGAATTGTAATGAGTCCACGTATTTTTGTCCTGGTTTCTGTATACATCTTTCCTTATTACATAGAATGTGTATCTCGTGTGTGTGTGTGGAAATGTGCCCCTGTGTGCCCCTGAGCGCACCACCACACAGAATAGAGTACCCAGTCAGGAGCACATATGTGGGAGAAACCTGATCTCCACTCCAATTAGCCACCTGCGCTGCTTACACACACCCGCACACACGCCCGCACGCACGCACCACACCCCCCACACACACACACACACGCACACCGGATTAGCACCTGGATAGAAAGAAAGAAAGAAAGAAAGAAAGAAAGAAAGAAAGAAAGAAAGAAAGAAAGAAAGAAAGAAAGAAAGAAAGAAAGAAAGAAAGAAAGAAAGAGTTGAGTTGTTGAGTTTTAACCCACTGCACTCCCATAGTCCTTCAATGTTGAGTTTTAACCCACTGCACTCCCATAGTCCTTCAATGTGAGCGAATAGTTGACAGACAGCTTTGGACAGGTTTAGATTAGAATACCTTCTCACAGGTACCTAAGTACAGTATGGTCTTCTCACAGTGTGGGTGGCCCAGGTGCAAACCTGGGTTCAAATACTGTTTGAAATCATTTGAAATAATGTGTATATGCTTGATTGAGCTTGCCTGTTGCAATGTAACCAATAGAAAAGTCCCAAAAGTGCAAACCCCATCCACCTGGCACTCTAGGCAGAATAAAGCAAATGCTCAAAGTATTTGTAAGATTTCAAAAAGTATTTGAATCCAGTTCTGCCTAGGTGTGTGCTGCTCTTGTATTTTTAAATTTTTTAATTTAGTTCTCATTTACAACTGCGACTTGGCCAAGATAAAGCAAAGCAGTGCGATAAAAACAACAACAACACAGAGTTACATATGGAATAAACAAAAACGTACAGTCAATAACACAATAGAAAATAGAAAATCTATATACAGTGTGTGCAAATGTAGTAAGTTATAGAGGTAAGGCAATAAATAGGCCATAGTGCAAAATAATTACAATTTAGTATTAACACTGGAGTGATATATGTGCAGAAGATGATGTGCAAATAGAGATACTGGGGTGCAAATGAGCAAAATAAATAACAATGTAAATAACAATATTGGGATGAGGTAGTTGGGTGGGCTAATTACAGATGGGCTGTGTACAGGTACAGTGATCAGTAAGCTGCTCTGACAACTGATGCTTAAAGTTAATGAGGGAGATAAGTGTCTCCAACTTCAGAGATTTTTGTAGTTCGTTCCAGTCATTTGCAGCAGAGAACTGGAAGGAATGGCGGCCAAAGGAGGTGTTGGCTTTGGGGATGACCAGTGAGATATACCTGCTGGAGCGCATACTACGGGTGGGTGTTGCTATGGTGACCAATGAGCTAAGATAAGGCAGGGATTTGCTTAGAAGTGATTTATAGATGACCTGGAGCCAGTGGGTTTGTCAACGAATATGTAGTGAGGGCCAGCCAACGAGAGCGTACAGGTCACAATGGTGGGTAGTATATGGGGCTTTGGTGACAAAACGGATGGCACTGTGATAGACTACATCCAATTTGCTGAGTAGAGTGTTGGAGGCTATTTTGTAAATGACATTGCCGAAGTCAAGGATCGGTAGGATAGTCAGTTTTACAAGGGCATGTTTAGCAGCATGGGTGAAGGAGGCTTTGTTGTGAAACAGGAAGCCGATTCTAGATTTAACTTTGGATTGGAGATGCTTAATGTGAGTCTGGAAGGAGAGTTTACAGTCTAACCAGACACCTAGGTATTTGTAGTTGTCCACATATTCTAAGTCAGACCCGCCGAGAGTAGTGATTCTAGTCGGGCAGGCGAGTGCAAGCAGCGTTTCGATTGAAGAGCATGCATTTAGTTTTACTAGCTTTTAAGAGCAGTTGGAGGCCACGGAAGGAGTGTTGTATGGCATTGAAGCTTGTTTGGAGGTTTGTTAACGCAGTGTCCAATGAAGGGCCAGATGTATACAAAATGGTGTTGTCTGCGTAGAGGTGGATCTGAGAGTCACCAGCAGCAAGAGCGACATCATTGATATACACAGAGAATAGAGTCGGCCCAATAATTGAACCCTGTGGCACCCCCATAGAGACTGTCAGAGGTCCAGACAACAGGCCCTCCGATTTGACACATTGAACTCTATCTGAGAAGTAGTTGGTGAACCAGGCGAGGCAGTCAGTTGAGAAACCAAGGCTATTTAGTCTGCCAATAAGAATGCGGTGATTGACAGAGTCAAAAGCCTTGGCCAGGTCGATGAAGACGGCTGCACAGTACTGTCTTTTATCAATCGCGGTTATTATATCGTTTAGGACTTTGAGCGTGGCTGAGGTGCACCCATAACCAGCTCGGAAACCAGATTGCATAGCGGAGAAGGTACGGTGGGATTCGAAGTGGTCGGTGATCTGTTTATTAACTTGGCTTTCAAATACTTTCGAAAGGCAGGGTTTGATGGATATAGGTCTGTAACAGTTTGGATCTAGAGTGTCACCCCCTTTGAAGAAGGGGATGACCGCGGCAGGTTTCCAATCTCTGGGGATCTCAGACGATACGAAAGAGAGGTTGAACAGGCTAGTAATAGGGGTTGCGACAATTTCGGCGGCTAATTTTAGAAGGAATTTTAGAAGGGGGGGGGGGGGGGCATGGGCAAGTTGCAGCGGAGGGTGCAGAGCTGGTGGCCGGGGTAGCCAGGTGGAAAGCATGGCCGGCCGTAGCAAAATGCTTATTGAAATTCTCGATTATCGTAGATTTATCGGTGGTGACAGTGTTTCCTAGCCTCAGTGCAGTGGGTAGCTGGGAGGGGGTGCTTTTATTCTCCATGGACTTTACAGTGTCCCAAAACTTTTTGGAGTTAGTGCTACAGGATGCAAATTTCTGTTTGAAAAAGCTAGCCTTTGCTTTCCTAACTGCCTAGTTAGCGTTCAGCTGTGCTCTGTTTAGAACATCCTAATGGTATTTCTAGCACCCACATCTGAAGAGCCTTATCCATAGACCATAGTCTCGAAAACCCAACCCTAGGCAACACAGTGACTAGGGTCTGGTTTAAACACTACAGCGAATACTATAGTATGTATACCATAGTATACTATAGTGTTTCTTCATGTGGGATGCTTAATCTCGAAAATTGATCCTAGGCAACACAGTGACTAGGGTCTGGTTTCAATTATGGACTCTTTCGGCATAGAGGAACTATGATATTGCCACTCCTATTTGCCATATTTTCAATTTAAGCCTACTAGAATGTGTGTGCCCCCAGGCTTGGAGGGAAGCGAAAGTCATTCCACTACCTAAGAATAGTAAAGCCCCCTTTACTGGCTCAAATAGCCAACCAATTAGCCTGTTACCAACCCATAGTAAACTATTGGAAAAAATTGTGTTTGACCAGATACAATGCTATTTTACAGTAAACAAATTGACAACAAACTTTCAGCATGCTTATAGAGAAGGACATTCAACAAGCACAGCGCTTACACAAATGACTGATGATTGGCTGAGAGAAATTGATGATAAAAAGATTGTGGGTGCTGTTTTGTTAGACTTCAGTGCGGCTTTTGACATTATCGATCATAGTCTGCTGCTGGAAAAACGTATGTGTTATGGCTTTACACCTTATGCTATATTGTGGATACATCACCTTTTTCAATCTTTAGTAATGACATGCCACTGGCTTTGAGGAAAGCCAGAGTGTCTATGTATGTGGATGACTCAACATTATACATGTCAGCTACTACAGCGACTGAAATGACTGCAACACTTAACAAAGAGTTGCAGTTAGTGTCAGAGTGGGTGGCAAGGAATAAGTTAGTCCAAAATATTTCTAAAACTAAAAGCATTGTATTTGGAACAAATCATTCACTAAACTCCAAACCTCAATTAAATCTTGTAATAAATAATGTGGAGCTTGAGCAAATTGAGGTGACTAAACTGCTTGAAGTAACCCTGGATTGTAAACTGTCATGGTCAAAACATATTGATAAAACAGTAGCTAAGATCGGGAAAAGTCTGTCCATAATAAAGCGCTGTTCTACCTTCTTAACAGCACTATCAACAAGGCAGGTTCTACTGGCTCTAGTTTTATCGCACTGTTCAGTCGTGTGGTCAGGTGCCACAAAGAGGGACTTAGGAAAATTGCAATTGGCTCAAAACAGGGCAGCACGGCTGGCCCTTGGATGTACACAGAGAGCAAACATTAATAATATGCATGTCAATCTCTCCTGGTTCAAAGTGGAGGAGAGATTGACTTCATCACTGCTTGTGTTTGTGAGAGGTGTTGACATGTTGAAAGCACCGAGCTGTCTGTTTGAACGACTGGCACACAGCTCAGACACCCATACATACCCCACAAGCCATGCCACCAGAGGTCTCTTCACAGTCCCCAAGTCCAGAACAGACTATGGGAGGCGCACAGTACGACATAGAGCCATGACTACATGGAACTCTATTCCACATCAGGTAACTGATGCAAACAGTAGAATCAGATTTAAAAAACAGATACAAATACACCTTATGGAACAGCGGGGACTGTGAAGCAACACAAACATAGGCACAGACACATGCATACATACACATGATAACATATGCTCCATACACACACGTACACGTACACAATTTTGTCTTGTAGATATGTGGTAGTGGAGTAGGGGCCTGAGGGCACACACTTAGTGTGCTGTGAAATCTGTTATGAATGTATTGTAATGTTTTTTTAAATATGTAACTGCCTTAATTTTGCTGGACCACAGGAAGAGTAGCTGCTGCCTTGGCAGCAGCTAATGGGGATCCATAATAAATACAAATACAAATACCTCATCTATGTACCCACACATACAATTATCTGTAAGGTCACTCAGTCGAGCAGTAAATTTCAATCACAGATTCAACCACAAAGACCAGGGAGGTTTTTCAATGCATCGCAAAGAAGGGCACCTATTGGTAGTTGGGTAAAAATACAAAAACCAGACATTGAATATCCCTTTGAGCATGGTGAAGTTATTAATTACACTTTGGATGGTGTATCAAAACACTCAGTCACTGCAAAGATACAGGCGTCCTTCCTAACTCAGTTGTTTGTTTTTCATGGCACATGTCTTGATTGACACCTGTCTCAGTGGACTAATCCATTGCGGAGGCCGCAGGGATGGTACACCAGTATCACCAGTAGTACATTTACCGTAAATTCCCATAATTTCTAATCTACAATGTTTGTTTGGTTACTGTAATTTCTGTTAATACATTCAATATATTATTATTACAGTCTTTTACAGTTCTCATGGTCGGAGTGGACACGTTGTTTGCAGAGCGCACAACCTAGGCTACACTTCTGAGAAACAAGTTAAGGTTTATTTCATTCTATTTAAGAGTTGTCAATGTATTAATTGTATTTTGTTTGGAGCGCTCCTGTCAATGTTGAGCTCCTGCGAATATTGAGTAAGGACACGCACCTGATTACGCATAGAAGTAGGCCTAGGCTACCTGGCCTGTGCACAAATGTAGGCTTATAAATGTGCCCATTTGGGGATCTGATAGTATCACCACCACTAATGAGCTGTGGAGCTTCTCAAAGTATTTTGTTTTTCACCTCAAACAGCAAGTAAACGAAGTCCGTTTTTTACATCCATTGAGAATGACAATAGTTCCTCAATGTAGCCTATTTGAAAAGTCTTTCCAGCTCTCTCCCTTTCGATAACCACTTGGCTTGAAAGGGAAAAAAAATGTAATGCTTAGATCCAGTGGAAACGTCATAAAATAGGCCTACCTGATTACTTCTTATCCCTTGTTCAAATAGCCTATGACACAGCTGGTACAGAATATTTGATACAATGTTGCAAGTTTGTTAGCACCAGCTTCTGGCTGGACCAAGTTGATAGTTAATACAATGTATTTTTACAAAGTTGGCATTGGCAATATAAGTTACTTTTAGATTTGTATAATTTTCATTTAGATTTAGATATAATTTTTATTAATCACATGACAATGATTTTGAAATACGAAGACTTTATTATAAAAAAATGAAACTGTTCCATGAAAATGTGCATATGAAAATCATAACTGGCACGCAGATCAGTAGAAATGGTAAGATAAATTGACACTCCAAATGGAAAAGGTTGCCGACCCCTGGTGTAGCCTATTACCGGCAACTTCGGGGGTGTAATGGCAGAATCTGCGAAGGCCAGCAGCAGTGGAAGGAGGAGGTTCGGGAACAGGTTTTTTTCTTCTGGTTAGGCTATCTTGATCTCCCTCTTGAGTAATTTGTGTGTCTTAATTATTTAATCACTGTGTGCTTAAAGCATAAGACAAGTTCAGTAGCCTACATATAGTTTATTTTATTAAAACACATCGGGTTTTAAAACTCTTGGTTGACAAATATTATTTGGGGTCGAGGACAGCCCTATACTACTTTAATACACATACAAGTGAATTTGTCCCAATACTTTGCATCCCTAAAATAGGGGGACTATGTACAATAAGTGCTGTAATTTCTCAACGTTTCACCCGATATGGATGAAAATACCCTCAAATTAAAGCTGACAGTCTGCACTTTAACTTCATAGTCACTGTTTAATTTCAAATCCAAACCTTTGGAGTATAGAGCCAAAAGAAGACAAAATGCTTCACTGTCCCAATAATTACAGAGGGCACTGTAATTAATATCATAGGCCTAATATCATAGCTCTTTTGACTTGCACACAATATAGCTGGATCGCCCCATCCTGCCCCTAGGGGTCCACCGCAATGCAGCGCCCCAACCCAACACACCCCACTCAGCATTAGGATCTTAGTGAAACATTCATTATTGGTTTCAGGTGTGTTAGGCCAAGGCCAAAGTGACAACCAACAGTACGGCAGACCCCCAGGGCCAGGACTGAGCAGCCCAGCAGCTAGGGATTGCCTAAATGGGTATCTTCCCTGACATGGGCATGTTTTCAATACAGACTCCTTTTGTCATACTCTATTCCATATAAGGCATCCAGACCTTATGAAACATGCACAGTATACCTTTAATCTTGTAATACATCAAATCTAGTGATACATAGCTTGACATTTCTGCCATCCATTGTGACATTGTGGGAGGATAACCAACCTTCCAATTAATGGCAATGCATTTCTTAGCCGCTCTAAATGCAAGGTTACACAGTTTCTTCTGATAACAGTCTCCAGTATCAAGATTTCCAAGCAAACAAAAACAGGGAGAAAGGAGAATCTGTAGACATGCTGAGGTAAAAGAAGATACTCTTTGCCAGAATTCAGCCAGCCTTCACAAGAGCATAACATATGCAAATATGTCCCTTTTTGTGTTTTACACCTCCAGCAGAGGAATTACATTTCTGAGTGCGTGATATTCAGTTTCACTGGCATATAGTACATTCTATGGATGGTCTTAAACTGCAGTAATTTATGTCTGAGATTATATTAACATGACTGGGCATTCAAACACATTTGTATCCATTCATCATCATCAGTAGTCTCCCAGGTCTTCCTCACATTTTAGTTTTACATGTTTTGTGTCATCGGGAAAAGCCTCTATCAACCCTTGACACAGTTTGGAAATCAGCTTTAGGGTTTGTCAGACTGCCTTAAAATAATTTCAATCTTTGAAGCTTCTGGCTTGTCCAGTGTGTGCTGCACAGAGTGAATAAAGTGTTGCATCTGCAAAAGTTCACCTTAGTGCCGTCATAGACTGGTCTTCACTGGTTGCCTGATCCTGCTGAAACCCCTGTCACCATCTGATCCTGCTCAGATGAGGTATGACAAATAATTACCTTGTGTACATTATATTATCCAAGAATAGAATCAATGGTTCAATAATTGAAATGACATTTTCCCCAGAATGTAGCCTACCCATCAACTCAAGATGGAACTGTGTATCCATTCACTGGTTGTTATAATACAGTGCATTCGGAAAGTATTCAGACCCCTTGACTTTTTCCAAATGTTGTTACGTTACAGCCTTATTCTAAAATGGATTAAATTAAAACACACAATACCCCATAATGACAAAGCAAAACAGGTTTCTATAAATTTTTGCAAATGTATAAAAAAATAAAATAAAATACCTTATTAACATACGTATTCAGACCATTTGCTATGAGACTCGAAATTGAGCTCAGGTGCATCCTGTTTCCCGTGATCATCCATGAGATGTTTCTACAACTTGACTGGAGTCCACCTGTGGTACATTCAATTGATAGGACATGATTTGGAAAGGCACACACCTGTCTATGTAAGGTCCCACAGTTGACAGTGCATGTCAGAGCAAAAACCAAGCCATGAGGTCGAAGGAATTGTCTGTAGAGCTCCGAGACAGGATTGTGTCGAGGCACAGATCTGGGGAAGGGTACCAAAAAATGTCTGCAGCATTGAAGGTCCCCAAGAACACAGTGGCCTCCATCATTCTTAAATGGAAGAAGTTTGGAACCACCAAGACTCTTCCTAGAGCTGGCCGCCCGGCCAAACTGAGCAATAGGGGGAGAAAGGCCTTGGTCCAGGAAGTGACCAAGAACCGATGGTCACTTTGACAGAGCTCCAGAGTTCCTCTGTGGAGATGGGAAAGCCTTCCAGAAGGACAACCATCTCTGCAGCACTCCACCAATCAGGCCTTTATGGTAGAGTGGCCAGACGGAAGCCACTCCTCAGTAAAAGGCACATGACATCCCGCTTGGAGTTTGCCAAAAGGCACCTAAATACTCCCAGACCATGAGAAACAAGATTCTCTGGTCTGATAAAACCAAGATTGAACTCTTTGGCCTGAATGCCAAGCGTCATGTCTGGAGGAAACCTGGCACCTTCCTTACAGTGAAGCATGGTGGTGGCAGCATCATGCTGTGGGGATATTTTTCAGCGGCAGGGACTGGGAGACTAGTCAGGATCGAGGGAAAGATGAACGGAGCAAAGTACAGAGAGATCCTTGATGAAAACTGCTCCAGAGCACTCAGGGTGAAGGTTCACCTTCCAACAGGACAACGACCCTAAGCACACGGCCAAGACAACGCAGGAGTGGCTTCGTGACAAGTCTCTGAATGTCCTTGAGTGGCCCAGCCAGAGCCCGGACTTGAACCCGATCGAACATCTCTGGAGAGACCTGAAAATTGCTGTATAGCAACGCTCCCCATCCAACCTGACAGAGCTTGAGAGGATCTGCAGAGAAAAATGGGAGAAACTCCCCAAATACAGGTGTGCCAAGCTTGAAGCGTCATACCCAAGAAGACTTGAGGCTGTAATTGCTGCCAAAGATGCTTCAACAAAGTACTGAGTCTGAAGACAGCGCTACAGGTATGCCATCTTGGATTGTTTAACAACAACCACCTGGTTGCCATCTTAGGATACACAACAAACAATGGCGTATTGAATACACAGCTGTACAGATCACCTCAAGATAAAAACATAATATTCAATATCAGTAAGTTAGACTAAATATTAGCACTTCATATATTCGAGGGTAATAACATTAAATCTGGATAATAACACAAAACAAATTATAAGGCTAGAGAAATGTATCAACAAATATTACAACAACAGGCAACATCCAAACATGACAGAAGATAAACGAGGAGAATCAATCTCCAAGAGAAAACGCGAGTCCTCGACTGATACAGATGATTTATGCTTTTCACCACTGGGACTGGTAACTGTGGAAAGCGACCTGTTGAAGTCGATAAATGACAAACTGGGCATACTAGAGTTGGTCAGTAATGATGTAAAAGAGTTGAAGGCAAATCTTGAAATGAGTGACGGAAAAGCTGCGATAATGGAGAGCGATACAAAAAAACTAAAAGGGACAGTCACTAGGATGGAAACTGACATTAAGGAACTTAAAAAGGAGAACAACTTTCTGAGAGAAACCTTACTAGACATACAAACTAGATCGATGAGAGAAAATCTAGTACTCACGGGTATCCAGGAAAAAGAAGAAGATGTTACAGAAAGAATTGTGAAGGACTTCTTTCTTACAGCGCTTCAAATACCACTTGAGGCTGTCGACAAAATCCAACTCGAACATGTACACCGTTTCGGACAAAGAGGACAGAGATATGAGCGTCCAATCGTTGCCAAATATGCTTTTTTAAGGATAAAGTCATGGTTAAAAGCCTTGGTGAAAGACTTGCTGGCTCGAAAATAGGCATGAAGGATCAGTTCCCGAGGGAGATTGCAGAACGGCGCAAAGTTCTGTACCCAATCTTCAAGGAAAATAGATTAAAAGGGAAGTGTGTTGCTCTTGTTGTCGAGAAACTGTATATTGACAACCAAATGTTCCGCGACACAAAGACTACTCCATGGCTATTCTGAAAGTTCTAATAGAGGAGTCGAATAATGGAACACCCAATACTAGCCATTAGCACATTTATAGTATGTATAGTATTTTATAAAGGGATAAGACGGTATTACAAGAAAAGATAACAAGCAAAATAATACATCTTCAAATACAACTAAATTAGAACACAAGTACTCAATCAACATAGTAGAGATAAAAACATAGCAAACAGAAGACATAGAAGGCACAGTATGTGGGTATGTGTGGATGAATTGTGATGGAAGGTGTGGTGTGCGTTTTTGTGTTTGAATAAGTGTGGTGTTAAGTGAGTGAGAAAGGAAATGGTTGCATATCCCAGAACCAACATGTGTCTGTGAGCAGGGGTGGTGAGAGAGATCTTTCAATTTAGTGCAGATGAGGGACATACATTTTAAAATATAGTATACATCTAATCTATTTTTTATTGTCCTATCATGACGGAACAATCCACAACCCTATATCCTAACTGAATGATAAGGAGGGTGAAGAGGTTGATTTAATTTAGAAAGACAATAGTGTAATGATGAGTTTGTGTTATGCCTATTTATCAGCAGCAAATAATTTGACTGTGTGCCTTGCGGGTTGATACCATTCTCTTTTACATTTTACTTTGTGTAAGCTGTTGTGGGACTGTTTTATTTACTATAACTCTAATACTAATTGAATTTATTGTAAGGGAAACGAAAAACATGCTACATGTTGTAGTAGGCCTTTAAAATAATGCAAAACATATCCATGACACTATCCAAGTTGATGAGCGGAAAACAAACGATGCCAGTCAGTCTGTACAGCAGGTCCATCAAAACTATACCGAAACAAAGTAATTTTAGCCTATAGACAAGATTAATTGACAATAATCTGATGAGTGACAATATTAGGCCTATCACTTGTCAAATTGTACATGAAGAGATGGACGCATCTTGTAATCGACAGATGCAGGGAAAGGAGCATCACTTCATCAAATCCTCCTTCAGAGTCACATGCAGGTAAACCATTTTGTTTTCTATATAGTATCAGAAAGAGCATATTCTGCAGTTTCTTTGACACTTACCTTTGTCAAATTACTCTCAAAATTCAAGAGGTGCAGCTATATTTCCAAATTTCACTTTTTTCTAGAATATCTATTCTGTCCATGCTTTCGCACATCAGCATTGCTCTGGCTACTAAGCAAAAACTAGTAACATAATGTATTTAAAATTAAAATAGGCTATTCTGTCATCAATGGATGAATGGGCAATAGAAACCAGATAGAAACTGATAATGGTGCATAGAGGATGATTGAATTTAGAACAATAGTGTAGTGATGATGACGAATTGTGGGCGTTGTGGGTGGTCTAATTACTTTATTATGAAAGGCTGGAAATTATATAATTTCCCCACAGAGTGTCAAATTAGACACTGGGTACAATATATAATGTGTGTAGTTCACAATGGCAAGCCGAACCAAACAAATGGATGCATTGACAGCATTGCAAATGCTGCAGAATTTAGATGAGTTGGAGTCGGATGGAGAATTGGATATTGAGCTTGAAATCAACGTTGCTGATTAAGAGTCTTCATCTGATTCTGATGTTGACTTCGAACCTCCGCCTCGATGCCTGAGCCTCGCCGCAGAAAAAACAGAACAGAGCCAACTGAGATGGTGATCCCAACTGCTATGGAGAGACAGTCTCTCCGTGACTGTGGACCCGAAGCATAAAGAGAAGACAATATTGATTCATGCGTAAATGCATGCGTATAAGGGCACAATACAGTGTCAGATACAATCAACAAATGACTGTTTTTATATATTGAGTGCCTTCAGAAAGTATTCATACCCGTCGAGTTAGACCACATTTTGTTGTGTTACAGCCTGAATTCAAAATTTGTTAAATTTCATGTTTTTCCTAACTCATCTACACACGATACCCCATAATGACAAAATGAAATCATGTTTTTAGAAATGTTTGAAAATGTATTGAAAATGAAATACTGAAATATCTCATTTACATAAGTATTCACACCTCTGAGTCAATACTTTGTAGAAACACCTTTGGCAGTGATTACAGCTGTGAGTCTTTCTGGGTAAGTCTCTTTGAGCTTTCCACACCTGAATTGTGCAACATTTGCCCATTATTCTTTTCAAAATTCTTCAAGCTCTGTCAAATTGGTTGTTTATCATTACTAGACAACACTTTTCAGGTCTTGTCATAGATTTTCAAGTAGATTAAAGTCAAAACTGTAACTCGTCCACTCAGGAACATTCACTGTCTTCTTGGTAAGTAACTCCAGTGTAGATTTGGCCTTGTGTTTTAGGTTATTGTCCTGCTGAAAGGTGAATTAATCTCCCAGTGTCTGGTGGAAAGCAGACCAAACCAGGTTTTCCTCTAGGATTTTGCCTGTGCTTAGCTACATACTGTTTATTTTTCATCCTGAAAATATCCCCAGTCCTTAACTTTTACAATCATACCCATAACATGATGCAGCCACCACTATGCTTGAAAATATGGAGAGTGGTACTCAGTAATGTGTTGTATTGGATTTGCCCCAAACATAACACTTTTTATTGAGGACAAAAAGTTAATTGCATTGCTAAATTTTTTGCAGTATTACTTTAGTGCCTTGTTGCAAACAGGATGCATGTTTTGGAATATTTGTATTCTGTACAGGCTTCCTTCTTTTCACTCTGTCAGTTAGGTAAGTATTGTGGAGTAACTATAATGTTGTTAATCCATCCTCAGTTTTCCCCTATCACAGCCATTAAACTCTGTTACTGTTTTAAAGTCACCATTGGCCTCATGGTGAAATCCCAGAGCAGTTTCCTTCCTCTCTGGCAACTGAGTTAGGAAGGACGCCTGTATCTTTGTAGTGACTGGGTGTATTGATACACCATCCAAAGTGTAATTAATAACTTCACCATGCTCAAAGGGATATTCAATGTCATATTTCTTTTTTTTTACCCATCCACCAATAGGTGCCCTTCTTTGCGAGGTATTGGAAAACCTCACAGGTCTTTGTGGTTGAATCTGTGTTTGAAATTCACTGCTCGACTGAGGAACCTTACAGATAATTGTATGTGTGGGGAACAGAGATGAGGTAGTCATTCAAAAACCATGTTAAACCCTATTATTGCACACAGAGTGAGTCCATGCAACTTATTATGTGACTTATTAAGCACATTTTTACTCCTGAACTTGAGGTATTGTGTATAGGCCAGTGACAAAAAAATCACAATTTGGAAAAAGTATGAATACTTTCTGAAGGCACTCTATTTCCACTAATATGTATTTATGCATTTCATCCTTTACAATTGTTCATGCACTGGTGCTTTTATTTTCACCTGTGCGGTTATATTATTATTATCTTTTTCGTTTCTACTTTGTCAAAATAATCTGTAACTGGACTTTATGAATTACTATAACTCTATTACTAATCAAATCTACAAATAAAGTTGATCAAATGGATTACACAAATGTTTTTAGTGTAAGGGAAACAAAAATAGGCTATAGGCCTATGTTTTTTCTTGGACTTTGTAGAATTATACAAAACATAATCTTGACTCTATCTAAACAAATAACTTTTGTTATTTATTTTTTTATGTATATATTTCCACAAATATTTCTTCATGCAATTAATCCTTTACAATAGTTTATGCACTATTTATCAAACGTTGGTGCTTACAGTGAGGGAAAAAGTATTTGATCCCCTGCTGATTTTGTACGTTTGCCCACTGACAAAGACATGATCAGTCTATAATTTTAATGGTAGGTTTATTTGAACAGTGAGAGACAGAATAACAACAACAAAATCCAGAAAAACGCATGTCAAAAATGTTATAAATGTATTTGCATTTTAATGAGGGAAATAAGTATTTGACCCCTCTGCAAAACATGACTTAGTACTTGGTGGCAAAACCCTTGTTGGCAATCACAGAGGTCAGACATTTCTTGTAGTTGGCCACCAGGTTTGCACACATCTCAGGAGGGATTTTGTCCCACTCCTCTTTGCAGATCTTCTCCAAGTCATTAAGGTTTCGAGCATGACGTTTGGCAACTCGAACCTTCAGCTCCCTCCACAGATTTTCTATGGGATTAAGGTCTGGAGACTGGCTAGGCCACTCCAGGACCTTAATGTGCTTCTTCTTGAGCCACTCCTTTGTTGCCTTGGCCGTGTGTTTTCGGTCATTGTCATGCTGGAATACCCATCCACGACCCATTTTCAATGCCCTGGCTGAGGGAAGGAGGTTCTCACCCGAGATTTGATGGTACATGGCGCCGTCCATCGTCCCTTTGATGCGGTGAAGTTGTCCTGTCCCCTTAGCAGAAAAACACCCCCAAAGCATAATGTTTCCACCTCCATGTTTGACGGTGGGGATGGTGTTCTTGGGGTCATAGGCAGCATTCCTCCTCCTCCAAACACGGCGAGTTGAGTTGATGCCAAAGAGCTCCATTTTGGTCTCATCTGACCACAACACTTTCACCCAGTTCTCCTCTGAATCATTCAGATGTTCATTGGCAAACTTCAGACGGGCATGGATATGTGCTTTCTTGAGCAGGGGGACCTTGCGGGCGCTGCAGGATTTCAGTCCTTCACGGCGGAGTGTGTTACCAATTGTTTTCTTGGTGACTATGGTCCCAGCTGCCTTGAGATCATTGACAAGATCCTCCCGTGTAGTTATGGGCTGATTCCTCACCGTTCTCATGATCATTGCAACTCCACGAGGTGAGATCTTGCATGGAGCCCTAGGCCGAGGGAGATTGACAGTTCTTTTGTGTTTCTTCCATTTGTGAATAATCGCACCAACTGTTGTCACCTTCTCACCAAGCTGCTTGGCGATGGTCTTGTAGCCCATTCCAGCCTTGTGTAGGTCTACAATCTTGTCGCTGACATCCTTGGAGAGCTCTTTGGTCTTGGCCATGGTGGAGAGTTTGGATCTGATTGATTGATTTCTTCTGTGGACAGATGTCTTTTATACAGGTAAATATATATATATATAAAAATATGCCATTTAGCAGACACTTTTATCCAAAGCGACTTACAGTCGTGCGTGCATACATTTTTGTGTATGGGTGGTCCCGGGGATTGAACCCACTACCTTGGCGTTACAAGCGCCGTGCTCTACCAGCTGAGCTACAGAGGACCACTCCCTTTAAGAGTGTGCTCCTAATCTCAGCTTGTTACCTGTATAAAAGACACCTGGGAGCCAGAAATCTTTCTGATTGAGAGGGGGTCAAATACTTATTTCCCTCATTAAAATGCAAATCAATTTATAAAAATTTTGACGCGTATTTCTTGATTTTTTTGTTGTTATTCTGTCTCTCACTGTTCAAATAAACCTACCATTAAAATTATAGACTGATCATTTCTTTGTCAGTGGGCAAACGTACAAAATCAGCAGGGGATCAAATACTTTTTTCCCTCACTGTATGTTTGCACACCTTGCTGGTTGATATGCATCTGATGCATATGCTAAACGGACGCCCGGCAATGTTCTCTAGCGGGTACTTATATGCTGAAAGGCCAGATGGTTTTAGTGTTAAAGCTTGGTAGTCTGCACTTTCTGACCTCCGCTGTAGCTAGGTATTAAGGAGTATTTAGTGGTGTAAAAATGTCCTAAATCTCTGTGTTAAACCCTGTGGTGATTAATCCTCTCCCCTGATCCCTGTGATTCTGCCACCTCTCTGGGCACGCCAAGCCAGCTGCAGCCCAAAACTGTTCAGGTGGTGGAGGTCGGGAGAGAGGGGAGAGAGTATGTTCTTTTAGGGCCCATTGTCTTCTCATAGTTGGCATCATTCCTACACGGTGCACAGTCACTCAACGAATGTTGTGCTACAGTATCTGATATAAGACTATTAGGGCCTGGTGGTAGATGCAGGGTTTAGAATCTGGGCCCGCCTGAATTTACAATCCATCAACTAATCAAAGAAGACCATCTGGAATCTTTCGAACATTTACAAGATGAATTTCATTCATCAAAGGGCCTAGTGGTGTAGGGGAGAAAAGATAGGGGAGAATGGCCTGTTTGGTTTTGGTGATGGAGGGAGAGGGGAAGGAGGATGCCCTATGAGGGGCTGGCTGCTGGTCTGATGAATTGTGATGGTCTGTAATAAGCCGTGGGCCTCGTGGAGGAATGTGTTCAATGACCTCATTACGTCTCCCTGGGGCCGAGAGGTGTTGACATCCTGAACCACCTAAAGGCCACCTGCCTGCCTCACACTGCTGTTAGCAACCTTTAATAAAGGCTGTGTGTGTGTGTGTGTGTGTGTGTGTGTGTATTTGCTTCACTTTTGCGCTTGTGCACTTGTGTGCGTGCATGTGTGTATGTGTGTTTATGTCCTGATGCCTGCAGATGTAGTGATGCTGATATGTATGATGATATGTGTGTGTTTCCCCCCCTCTTCTCTTTCTGTGCTGGCAGATAAGAGTTTCCCTCAGCCAGTAGTGACCCCAGAGGACCAGGTGGTCCTGAAGAATGAGGAAGCTGTCTTCCACTGTCAGTTCACTGCTGTCCCAGAGCCCACTGTGGAGTGGTACCACGACACTGAACTCCTCACCAACAAGTCCCGGTAAGCCCCAGGTCTGGGTGGTTCTCAATCTATCTATTTTTAATTTTTTTCTCGCTACATTTCTACTTTTCTTCTCTATTCCTCCTCCACCCCCTCTTTCTCCTTATCCTCCATCTTCTGTCTCACACTCCCTCCCCTTACAGAAAAACTACGATTTCACATGTGTTTTTGAAACACTTACATTTACATTTACATTTACGTCATTTAGCAGACGCTCTTATCCAGAGCAACTTACAAATTGGTGCATTCACCTTATAGCCAGTGGGATAACCACTTTACAATATTTTTATTTTATTTGGGGTGGGGTAAGTGGGGGTAGAAGGATTACTTTATCCTATCCCAGGTATTCCTTAAAGACGTGGGGTTTCAAGTGTCTCCGGAAGGTGGTGAGTGACTCCGCTGTCCTGGCGTCGTGAGGGAGCTTGTTCCACCATTGGGGTGCCAGAGCAGCGAACAGTTTTGACTGGGCTGAGCGGGAACTGTGCTTCCGCAGAGGTAGGGAGGCCAGCAGGCCAGAGGTGGATGAACGCAATGCCCTCGTTTGGGTGTAGGGTCTGATCAGAGCCTGAAGGTACGGAGGTGCCGTTCCCCTCACAGCTCCGTAGGCAAGCACCATGGTCTTGTAGCAGATGCAAGCTTCAACTGGAAGCCAGTGGAGTGTGCGGAGGAGCGGAGTGACGTGAGAGAACTTGGGAAGGTTGAACACCAGACGGGCTGCGGCATTCTGGATGAGTTGTAGGGGTTTAATGGCACAGGCAGGGAGCCCAGCCAACAGCGAGTTGCAGTAATCCAGACGGGAGATGACAAGTGCCTGGATTAGGACCTGTGCCACTTCCTGTGTAAGGCAGGGTCATACTCTCCGAATGTTGTAGAGCATGAACCTACAGGATCGGGTCACCGTCTTGTTGTTAGCGGAGAACGACGGTGCTGTCCAGGGTCACGCCAACACTTCACATGTGATCACGTTTCAACGTGTGTAGTTTCATGTTATCACATGTAGCTTTAGATGTTGTCATGTTATCACATTAACTTCACATGTGATCACATGAAAACGTGTTCACAAACGAAATTCATGTGGTTTTTCCATAAGGGTCCTCCTCCTCTTCCCCCTCCTCTTCTTCCTCCCCTCCTCCTCCTCTTCCTCCTCCTGCACCTCCACCTCCTCCTCCTTCTCTTCATCCACCTCATTCTCATCTTCCACACCTCTTCCTCTTCCTCCTCTTCAAATAGCCCATTGTCTAAGGTTGTCTGTCCTCCTCTGTCAGTCTGTGTGATGTATGCCTAATTGGAGTTCTTTGAGGCCCAGTGAGGTGGAACCCCTGTGTTTGCGTCTCGACTCTTCATTTGTTATAACATCTCAATGATGAATTGGAAGGTTAATGTTGCGTGTTAAGCAATGTTATTTCTGGAGCAGTATGGTGTAATGCAGTTTCAGAGTGTCTGCGTCTCAAATGCCACCCTATTCTCACTACTTTTGACCAGAGCCCTATGGGGCACCCAATGGGCCCTGGTCAAAAGTAGTGCACTAAATAGGGAATAGGGTGCCATTTGGGAGTGTAACATACTTAAAGGCTTGCAGGTGGCCCCCACACAAGGATTTTAAGGAGCTTTCAAAGGTTCCTCATCACTGGTGGCAAACCTGAGGCCCTGGGGCTACAATCAGCCTGCCAGAAGGTTTTGTGAACCCGTTCATTTTACATCTACCATCCACCTCTGGGTAAGGCTGATTCCCAAATGGCACCTTATTTCCTATATAGAGTACTACTTAGTACTTACTACTTAGTATGGAGTAGTGCACTAAATAGGGAATATGGTGCCTTTTGGGACTCAGCCTGAGTATACCTTCAGGGAGTGTAGCCTAGCATGCATGAAGGGCATAGCACTGAGATCATCCCATTAAGTCCTTGGTTCTTTCAATAGTAAACTGATTGAAGGAATAGATTCTGTGCGACGGAGGAGACGGAGTAGAACATCAACAGGCATTTATTTGTATAATGAGCTTGTTAGAATGGGGCTAGGCGACCTCAGCGGATGCCGACTCAGCAGTGAGACTGTGAAGTGGGGAATAAGCACACACATGCACGTATGGAGCTTTTCACACACGCGCGGCTTTCATGTTCAGCTGTGTTTGTACTGTACAGCCCTCTCTTGCTGTCTCTTATGAACTGGACATGGAGACAGTGTTGAAATCTCAGGCTGAGGTGTCTTAGAGCAGACTAAGGGGGTTGAGTGTGTGTGCGTTTGTGTGCGTATCTGGGTTTATTGTTCTCTTCTGGTGTAATATCTGGGAATCCCTTCTTTCTTGCAGGGGTTTTGACTGCTGGCCTTGTACCTGGATGGTAGACACAGCTGAAAGGGATATATATGAATATTATTTTATGTTAATTTGATTCAGACGCTTGAAACCTGGATCACCTGGAATCTCACTGGATTTTCAAGGTTGTTTAGGGATTGGAAGAAGAAAAAAGATTGTAGCCTCATGGGCGAAACTAAGTGTATCTTACAGACAAATGTGACCGTCCGCCTCGATTCGGTCTTATGTAGCAAAATTTGAAATTGTGTTTTTTACATTGGATAAAAGTAGAGACTTAGAGCTAGAAAATTGTATATCATACATTGCAGTTGAGGAACAATGGGAAAGTAATTCTGCTTTGAAAGTTGATAAACTTGTAACCCCACTTTTGAGAAAAGGAACCTTGAATGTTTTGGTACACCTACTGGAGAGCTCTTCTTTGTCTACACCTATTCAGCATCGTTCACACCCTCTTAAGCCCCACCCTTCTCTTTAAGGATTCACATGTGAGGCCATGTGGTAAAAACACGCTATATCAAATAGAATCTCAGTTTATTTGTCACATGCACATAATACAGAATGTGTAAACGGTACAGTGATCCTCTGTAGCTCAGCTGGTAGAGCACGGCGCTTGTAACGCCAAGGTAGTGGGTTCGATCCCCGGGACCACCCATACACAAAAATGTATGCACGCATGACTGTAAGTCGCTTTGGATAAAAGCGTCTGCTAAATGGCATATTATTATTATATTATTATAGTACTTGCATACTTGCATAGTAGCAATATAAAAATAAAAAAAATGTCCAATTAAAAATATGTTATAAATAATATCGTTATTAGATGACGCTTACCCAACACACTTGTCTAAATTGATGGTTCATGTGAAGGAAATGCTATAACCACCCCTCGCCCAGCTGTAGCTAAGTGGATGGCTCACTATTGTCTAGACATGTACACATGTTCATCAAATACAATTGATGGCCGTAATCACCCCCAGACACACCTGCTAATTTGATCATGTAATAATCAGGCCGAAATTGAGTCTTTTGTTTAGACATGTAACTAGCGAGGTAGCTAGCTAGATAAACAATGAACATGGAACAAAGGAGGCAGTAAGCCCAGAGACGACAAAGTACAATGGCCGCCAGTTCAAATCCCTCTCAGGGCAAGGTTTTTATTTGAGAAAAAAAAAGCTCCATTGTTGGTCCTCTAGTCAAATAATGCATATGTGACAAAGTAGATGATTATGAAAATGAATATAAAATGTTGTACATGTTGTACATGTAGCAAGTAAGTTATGTAGCAGTGCCAGTAGCATGTGTCGGTCTGCAAGAGTGAATCTAACAAGAAGAGCTTCATAAAATGTATTTGTAATGTTAATTTACAAGATTTTACGTACCAAAATTAGTGTAGGCCTAATATGTAGGCCTACATTTGAAGGGTAGCCTAAGCCTACAGTGTGTCACCTCGTCAAGCCTTGTGAAGTGAGTGATTTAGGTTGTTTTGCATAGGCTATTCCTCTTCTCCTGAAATTGCAGGTAAAGCTATAGGCTACAAAAGCTATAGGACATTTAATTTATTTTTATTTTTTTTAAAATATACTAGGCCTAATAGCCTATTTGAGGAAAGAAGGAGGCTTGTTCTTACTAATTGCTGTATGTGAAACTGGACTACAGCATAAGCCAAATTAGGCAGGTAGCTTAGTGGTTAAGAGCGTTGTGCCAGTAACCGAAAGGTCGCTGGTTCTAATCCCCGAGCCCACTAGGTGAAAAATCTGTCGATGTGCCCTTGAGCAAGGCACTTAACCCTAATTGCTCCTGTAAGTCGCTCTGGATAAGAGCGTCTGCTAAATGACCAAAAAAAAAAAAAAAAAATACTATTGGGGAAAGTTGAGGAGAGAAAGTGCATTGGTGTGATCACTTTGGCCGGTTATGACATTGTTGCATCTGACGCATTGCAAATAGTTGCACATGACAGACAGAGAGATGAGCACAGTGAAAAAGATGATCCAAAGGACAAACAAACTGTTACAAGCTAAAGCTAAAAGGAAAGTAGAGTCTATCGTGTCAGGTATGCATATACAGGGCGGGCGAGTGGATCAACAACAGGACAACAAAATGGGCCTTCTCGAAACAAAGGTGCAAACTTTAGAAGATTAACTGGACCAGCAAGAAAACAGAATGAGACAAAACAATATGAAAATATTGTCCCTACCGGGAGACGAGGAAATGGAGACCTTTCCAGCTACGTGATCAAGCTGATACCGGAGGAGCTTGGCGTGGATGTATCACCGGAGCATCTGGAGCGATGCCATCGGCTCGGCGTGAAACAGAAGAACGCTAAATACCCTTGCATGGTAATCTTTAAGCTGTGGAACTATCAGACCAAAGTCAATATTGTGAAGGCACAGGGGGGAAAGGAGATAAAAATCCATGGCCAGTCCATTCCAATGAGATAAATGGACACTGAAAATACAATATAAAAGAGGAAATATAGCATGTATGCCAATAATTGTCAATAATTGTTCTAAGGACGTATGTGTGTTTGGGCGAGAGGGTGTGAGTAGGTGTATGTGTATGTGTCTGTGCATATGAATGGGAGAGTGAAGGAGGATGAATATTAATATGTGTAGGAGGGCGGAAGAGAATCGCTGTGCGGATGCATAGGGTATACGTTGTGTGTGAATGAAGGAAAATGGATGAGTAAGTAGATGTATAGAGGGGTGTAAATATGTCTGAGAAGGAAGGGGGGAAAAGACGGGATGTTGGGATAAACTTGGCCTGGGTGGGTAAGAGAGGGCAAGGATGGGAGGTGGTGATAAGCTTGGCTTGGGAGGGCAAGGGTGGGTAAGGATGGGAGGGTGGGACAAGCTTGGCTTGTGTGGGCAAGGGTGAGTAAAGATGGGAGGTTGGAATAAGCTTGGTTTGGGTGGGGTAAAGGGGGGAGAACTGGGAGTGGGAGGTGGAGGGGGATGGATTTAGTTTGAGAGAGAGAGAGAGCGAGAGAGAGAGAGAGTAATGTTTACTGTTAATTTTTTTATTGTTTAATTCACTTTTGTTTATCATCTATTTCACTTGCTTTGGCATTGTAAACATATGTTTCCCATGGAAATTAAGCCCCTTAAATTGAAATTGAAGAGAGAGAGAGAGAGAGAGAGAGAGAGAGAGAGAGAGAGAGAGAGAGAGAGAGAGAGAGAGAGAGAGAGAGAGAGAGAGAGAGAGAGAGAAAGGACATAATTATACTACAATGTAATTTCTTAATAATTTTTTTTGTGACTTGCAAACCCGTTGTAAAATGAATAAGAGCTCTGGACAGATTAGGGAAGGATGTCGAATCATTATTATTGCTTATTTGTCATAATAATTAAGATTCAATGGTGGTTATTGGTGAGAATGGAGAGGGGCTTTAGCCGGGAGATTGGGATGGGGTGACTGGGAGGGCATCAGACACTTCTCAGGTGTGTGTGGGGCCTCCACTCATCTCACTTCAGTCTCTCGGTGGACCCACTCTCCCCAAGTAGACCCTCACCAGCCACTATACTTTAATTTAATTTAAAAGGTAATACAAACCTTCCACAGTATGCAAGTGCCCGTTTTTCTCCAATGTATGTATAATGACATAATCCACATTTTTGGGGGGTACATTAGGAGAGCAGTTGGAGCGTAAAAGCCCTAAAAAGGCGTAGTGCCTCAAGTACAAAGACATACAGTATTTAGCTTTTGCTAAACGTCTGCTCAGTCCACATGCCCACACACTACAGTGCATTCAGAAAGAATTCAGACCCCTTGACTTTTTCCACATTTAGTTACGTTACAGCCTTATTCTAAAATTGATTAAATACCCCATATTGACAAAGCAAAAAATGGTTTTTGGAAAATGTTGCAAAAAAAATATCACATTTACATAAGTATTCAGAACCTTTACTCAGTACTTTGTTGAAGCACCTTTGGCAGCGATTACAGCCTCGAGTCTTCTTGGGATAACGCTACAAGCTTGGCACACATGTATTTGGGGAGTTTCTCCCATTCTTCTCTGCAGATCCTCTCAAGCTCTGTCAGGTTGGATGGGGAGCGTCGCTGTACAGCTATTTTCAGGTCTCTCCAGAGATGTTCGATCAGGTTCAAGTCCGGGCTCTTGTTGGGCCACTCAAGTACATTCAGACACTTGTCCCGAAGCCACTCCTGCGTTGTCTTGGCTGTGTGCTTAGGGTCGTTGTCCTGTTGGAAGGTGAACCTTCGCCCCAGTCTGAAGTCCTGAGCGCTGTGGAGCAGGTTTTCATCAAGGATCTCTCTGTACATTGCTCCGTTCATCTTTCCCTCGATCCTGACTAGTCTCCCAGTCCCTGCTGCTGAAAAACATCCCCTCAGCATGATGCTGCAACCACCATGCTTCACCGTAGGGATGGTGCCAGGTTTCTTCCAGATGTGACGCTTGGCATTCAGACCAGAGAATCTTGTTTCTCATGGTCTGATAGTCCTTTAGTTGCCTGACGACAGTGCAAATAGTCCGGGTAGCAATTTGATTAGCTGTTCAGGAGTCTTATAGCTTGGGGGTAGAAGCTGTTAAGAATCCTTTTGGACCTAGACTTGGCGCTCCGGTACCGCTTGCCGTGCGGTAGCAGAAAGAACAGTCTATGACTATGGTGGCTGGAGTCTTTGACAATTTTTAGGGCCTTAATCTGACACCGCCTGGTATAGAGGTCCTGGATGGCAGGAAGCTTGGCCCCAGTGATGTACTCTGTAGTGCCTTGCGGTCGGAGGCCGAACAGTTGCCATACCAGGCAGTGATGCAACCAGTCAGGATGCTCTCGATGGTGCAGCTGTAAAACCTTTTGAGGATCTGAGGACCCATGCCAAATCTTTTCAGTCTCCTGAGGGGGAATAGGCTTTGTCTAGCCCTCTTCACAACAGTCTTGGTGTGTTTGGACCATGATAGTTTGTTGGTAATGTGGACACCAAGGAACTTGAAGCTCTCAACCTGCTCCACTACAGCCCCGTTGATGAGAATGGGGACGTGCTCGGTCCACTTTTTCCTGAAGTCCACAATCATCTCCTTTGTGTTGAAATCTTTTGGACATCAGAGCAACCTTGAGGGAATCTTATTTGAGTCAGAAAAGGATGATCGTATGACAGGTAAGATATACAAAACCTTGCAGAGAGCCTATCCAACTGACAATCTCTTAGAAGAAAAGGTCCTGCTTTAAATTACGTTCAGCTTATAATGGCTTCATAAAGCCTTCATAATGCCTTCATAAGCACAACATAAATGTGTTACAAACCATCTGTAACCGTATGTCATGCTTTATAATGGGTACATAAATGTGGAATAACTGTGTGACATAACCCACTATGTCGAATATGATACAAACATGTGCTTTATAAAGGGTGACATGTATTGCTGAAGGATGGCATACGCTCTAAAGTGAAGTCAAGTTAGTCACATTACACCTAATCTCATTCCCAGACACAACGCATCAAACTTGGCCTTCTAGGTTAGGGTTAGGTTTAAAATCACATTTTAAGAAGAGAAATTGTGGAAATGGGCAGGGTTTATCTATAATTATGACTTTGTGGCTGTGTTAACGAGTGACGACCAGGGGAAATATTTTGCTAGCAAAGGACATAGCCTGATGACAAATACTTTACTCAGTATGGTCACTCCCATAGGATTATATGGTCACTTCCACTAAGGCCAACTTTGAATGGTTGATATCCCAGGCTTAAATGTGCTGTGTGTGCAATAGCCTGGAGACAACGTTACACCAAGAAACACTTACCTTGATTGAAGCCCCCAACATAATGAAATTGAAAGTGGCTTTCTTCTGGAACCAAATTACATGTTCCTCATCTTGGCTCTGACACACACACACACACACAAACACAAGGTTTGCAGGTCCATCAACCCATTTAAATACCTCTCACACTCTACAGTCACCTGTGGATCATGAGAGAACCTTCATAAATCAGCAGAACGTTAATAACCTATTTATTGACACTTTATGTAGTGTCCTGTAATACTTTGTTTGAAGTGAGACACCTTCAGTCATAACACATCCATAAAGACTCTATATCGCATGACGCTGTACTTACTTTAAAGTCAGACCCCTTTGGTCATGTATAACACATACATAAAAGCCTTGTATCATGACGCTGTACTTACTATAAAGTCAGACATCTTTGGTCATTCATAACACATATATAAAGGCTTAATGATTATAAACACACATATAATAACACTTAGGGAATTATCACTAACAGCTAAAACAAATAAACATTATACATGTTTAAACCATACATTTCCTTTTATTTTTACATTTTTAAAACAATACAAAAACATTACGTTTAAAAAAGTCCAGCAATACAATTACATTGAACATTACACAGAGCTGTGAATAGTGTAGCTTGTCCCTGAGCTGGCAGACTAATGGTTCTTGCCTCTCTGCCTGCTGGAGGTTACTGCATGTTGGTTTCAACCTTAAAAGTAACAACAAAGAAAGTTGTTAGGAAATGCCTTTGTCACACCATCTGGATAAGGGTATTTCTTTGCTGCACCAGAAATACTCTAAATGGGGAGATGGGAAATTCCATTAGATTCGTATTATTATATTCCTCTTTCATTTACAAATCTCATGACATGACTATGAGACGTGACTGCATCTATGAGGATTTTTATTTAGCTGAGCCTGCTAGCTAGCTAAACTTGCTAGCAATTGCTGTGTATTCATCGAAAGTATTTGAAATAATGATTGAGGTAGCTATGTAATCTAACTCAACACTTTACTACAAATTAATTTTAATTACAATAAATAAAGGTTAACATACTAGTTTTTTGCTGTCCAGTGGCACTACAAGTGGGCATTTGATTTGCAAACTCATCACGTGCGCTTACTGTGTTACAGAAACACTGTTAACCAAACAACAGTGCAGGGCATGTGCACTGAATTAAAGGGCAACTACACAAAAAAAATCAAAGTCTCTTAGATTTTTCCCAGAACTCAGAAGTCGTCCCCTGATGTGGTTTAAGCATTGTTGTGTACACAGACAATCCAATTTTGTTGTTTTTCTATTAAGAAAGTGTGAAAAAAATGAAACAGAAAGAAATTTAGGAAATCCGAAACCTGTAAAAACAAAACCAAGGAAACGGAAATGAGGAAAAAACTAACATTATATATACATGCATATAAAATATTGTTGAAACAATTGATTTTCAGGACAAACTCTTGAAATGAATGATCAAGGAAAACCAAACCTGTATGCGTTTTGGTCCTGTGTGGCTCAGGTGGTAGAGCATGGTGCTTGCAACACTAGGGTTTTGGGTTCGATTCCCACCGGGGACCAGAATGAAAATGTATGCACACACTACTGTAAATTGCGCTGGATAAGTGCGTCTGCTAAATTACCAAAATGTAAATAAAAAAATGTATGCAAATATTCTAAGTTATTATATTTAATTAATCACTTAAATTGTGTTAAATATGGGGAAAATACTTGATTTCCCAGAATGCATTAGTTTAACCCTCAAGTTGATCCTGTCACAAGTGTAGTGAGGAGGAGGCAGTCGCAGGTTTAGAACTGCTGAATTTATTAAAGAACCATAGCTTAAAGCGGGACAAAACCCACAGTGCAAAATATAAAGTACTCAGGAAATAGTAGTCGAGAGTCCTCTCAGGAAAACAAGCAACATATACAATGACCGAGAGAGACAAATGACAGAGGGAGTATATATACAGTGATAGAGTGGGGATTGGAACCAGGTGTGTGTAATGATGATGAGACAAGTCCGGGGTTGATGAGTGAAGGGCGTTTGCTATTTTAAGCACTAAGAGTATATGAACATTGTTTCCAGAGAAAAGTGATATATTCTTTGGTATCTGGAAGTGTGACTTGCCTTTCTGGGGAGTTTTTCCTAGCCACTGTGCTTCTACATCTGCATTGCTTGCTGTTTGGGGTTTTAGGCTGGGTTTCTGTATAGCACTTTGTGACATCTGCTGATGTAAAAAGGGCTTCATAAATACATTTGATTGATTGATTGATTGACCTGTCAGATTCAATGAAACTCTCATGTTCTATGACTGAGTGGAATTTCTTTGAATTGCACTGAATTAAAATCTACTTTCTGTCATTCAAATTCTACATCCTTTGGGGTGTGGCCAATTCTAATTTCAACTCATGAATTGAATGCAGGGATTTTGAGACTAAGGAATATCCCATGTCAGTGTCGTTTCATTCCTTTCTTGGAATCTGTGTGTGTAGGAGGACAGGTAGGATGTCTGACAATAGTGAAGGTAACTGAGGTCACGGGTCAGGTGACTGAGAGGAATGGAGGAGATTGAGGCAGGAATTCCTTTAACCACAAGGTGGTATATTTACCTGATAGTTTGTTGTGTGCTGCATAACAAAGGAAACAGAATAACATGTATAAAATCCAATTCATAATCACAAAAGTCAAATCATAACAACAATCATTCTCATTATTAATATAATGAAGTCATTCAGCAATTCATTTCAATATGAATTCAATATGAAGCATGATTGAGTCATTTAGGATCATAACCGTCTATCATAATCATGATAATGATCATGCAAATACATCGATCAGGTATCAATTATTAAATCTATAATCACAATCAGTTTTGATCTCAGGATTGATCAATTTAGCAAATAATTAAGTTTCATATTTCATACTTTCAGGTTTGTCTTCATATGTACATGTAATTTCGATACATTTTAACCATATATCAATGGCATTATTTTCCAGAGATGATTTGTACGTCCGTGATCATTCTCCATTGATATAACACAATAGGTTTGAAGCGTGCGCTCCAAGCCGCGCTCCGTGTTAATACCTATAAACAATAACTGATGGCCTGCTCTCCCAAGCGCAACAGATAGTTCAGATGAAAGAAAACAGATTCGGTGAATTTACGTTGATTTGTGGACGCACACAATGTCTGCATTAGACGAAGTTGAGGGAGAGAATGCATCGAGGTCAGGCGTTGGCGATTTCCTCCTTTGAATGAGTTGAGAAATGTCTGACATTTCCAACCTACCAAATTAAAGCGCAAGCGGCCATGAATTAAAGGGAGATTCCACCAACTCCATGGGCCTTTTCAACACCATTCCACCAAACCATCTAACCGTGGTTCACCAAGTCCTCCTCCTGGCCTAACCAGTCACCCAAGTGCCCACACTCATTTTCAATGCTCCAAAAAGACAGATATAAGTTTACAAACAAACATGAGTGAATTCAAATAAAATGTTATTGGTGGAATGCAGGTTCCCTTTATCTAATATTAGGTTTTGGTTGAAGATCTGATAACATTCAGTATTAAAAATATGCAAAAATAGAGACAATCATAAAGGTGGTAAATACTTTTTCACGGCACTGTATTTAGCAGATTATTGCAGGTGTAGCGAAATACTTGTGTTCCTAGCTCCAACAGTGAAGTACTATCTAACAATACACAACAATACACACAATTCTAAAAATTAAAATAATGAAATTAAGACATATAGAAATATTAGGACGAGCAATGTCGGAGTCCGGAGTGTATATATATATATATATATACACACACTGCTCAAAAAAATTAAGGGAACACTTAAACAACACAATGTAACTCCAAGTCAATCACACTTCTGTGAAATCAAACAGTCCACTTAGGAAGCAACACTGATTGACAATAAATTCCACATGCTGTTTTGCAAATGGAATAGACAACAGGTGGAAATTATAGGCAATTATCAAGACACCCCCAATAAAGGACTGGTTTTGCAGGTGGTGACCACAGACCACTTCTCAATTCCTATGCTTCCTGGCTGATGTTTTGGTCACTTTTGAATGCTGGCGGTGCTTTCACTCTAGTGGTAGCATGAGACGGAGTCTACAACCCACACAAGTGGCTCAGGTAGTGCAGCTCATCCAGGATGGCACATCAATGCGAGCTGTGGCAAGAAGGTTTGCTGTGTCTGTCAGCGTAGTGTCCAGAGCATGGAGACGCTACCAGGAGACAGGCCAGTACATCAGGAGATGTGGAGGAGGCCGTAGGAGGCAACAACCCAGCAGCAGGACTGCTACCTCCGCCTTTGTGCAAGGAGGAGCAGGAGGAGCACTGCCAGAGCCCTGCAAAATTACCTCCAGCAGGCCACAAATGTGCATGTGTCTGCTCAAATGGTCAGAAACAGACTCCATGAGGGTGGTATGAGGGCCCGACGTCCATAGGTGGGGGTTGTGCTTACAGCCCAACACCATGCAGGACGTTTGGCATTTGCCAGAGAACACCAAGATTGGCAAATTCGCCACTGGCGCCCTGTGCTCTTCACAGATGAAAGCAGGTTCACACTGAGCACATGTGACAGACGTGACAGAGTCTGGAGACGCCGTGGAGAACGTTCTGCTGCCTGCAACATCCTCCAGCATGACCGGTTTGGCGGTGGGTCAGTCATGGTGTGGGGTGGCATTTCTTTGGGGGGCCGCACAGCCCTCCATGTGCTCGCCAGAGGTAGCCTGACTGCCATTAGGTACCGAGATGAGATCCTCAGACCCCTTGTGAGACCATATGCTGGTGCGGTTGGCCCTGGGTTCCTCCTAATGCAAGACAATGCTAGACCTCATGTGGCTGGAGTGTGTCAGCAGTTCCTGCAAGAGGAAGGCATTGATGCTATGGACTGGCCCGCCCGTTCCCCAGACCTGAATCCAATTGAGCACATCTGGGACATCATGTCTCGCTCCATCCACCAACGCCATGTTGCACCACAGACTGTCCAGGAGTTGGCGGATGCTTTAGTCCAGGTCTGGGAGGAGATCCCTCAGGAGACCATCCGCCACCTCATCAGGAGCATGCCCAGGCGTTGTAGGGAGGTCATACAGGCACGTGGAGGCCACACACACTACTGAGCCTCATTTTGACTTGTTTTAAGGACATTACATCAAAGTTGGATCAGCCTGTAGTGTGGTTTTCCACTTAAATTTTGAGGGTGACTTCAAATCCAGACCTCCATGGGTTGAACATTTTGATTTCCATTGATAATTTTTGTGTGATTTTGTTGTCAGCACATTCAACTATGTAAAGAAAAAAGTATTTAATAAGATTATTTCATTCATTCAGATCTAGGATATGTTATTTTAGTGGTCCCTTTATTTTTTTGAGCAGTGTATATACAGTACCTGTCAAAAGTTCGGACATCAAAACTATGAAATAACACATATGGAATCATGTAGTAACCAAAAAAGTGTTAAACAAATCAGAATATATTTCATATTTGAGATTCTTAAAATAGCCACCCTTTGCCTTGATGACAGCTTTGCACACTCTTGGCATTCTCTCAACCAGCTTCATGAGGTAGTCACCTGGAATGCATTTCAATAAACAGGTGTGCCTTCTTAAAAGTTAATTTGTGGAATTCCTTTCCTTAATGCGTTTGAGCCAATCAGTTGTGTTGTGACAAGGTAGGGGTGGTATACAGAGGATAGCCCTATTTGGTAAAATACCAAGTCCATATTATCTCAAGAACAACTCAAATAAGCAAAGAGAAACGACGGTCCATCATTACTTTAAGACATGAAGGTCAGTTAATCCAGAACATTTCAAGAACTTTGAAAGTTTCTTCAAGTGCAGTCGAAAAAACCATCAAGCGCAATGACGAAACTGGCTCTCATGAGGATCAGGAATGGAAGACCCAGAGTTAACTCTGCTGCAGAGGATAAGTTCATTAGAGTTACCAGCCTCAGAAATTGCAGCCCAAATAAATGCATCACAGAGTTCAAGTAACAGACACATCTCAACATCAACTGTTCAGAGGGGACTGTGTGAATCAGGCCTTCATGGTCGAATTGTTGCAAAGAAATCACTACTAAAGGACACCAATAAGAAGAAGAGACCTGCTTGGGCCAAGAAACATGTGCAATGGACATTAGAACGGTAGAAATGTGTCCTTTGGTCTGGAGTCCAAATTTGAGATTTTTGGTTCCAACCGCTGTGTCTTTGTGAGACGCGGTGTGGGTGAACGGATGATCTCTGCATGTGTATTTCCCACCGTAAAGCATGGTGGAGGAGGTGTTATGATGTGGGGGTGCTTTGCTGGTGACACTGTCTGTGATTTATTTCGAATTCAAGGCACATTATACCAGCCTGGCTACATCAGCATTCTACAGCGATACACCATCCCATCTGGTTTGGGTTTAGTGGGACTATCATTTGTTTTTCAACAGGACAATGACCCAACACACCTCCAGGCTGTGTAAGGGCTATTTTAACAAGAAGGAGAGTGATGGAGTGCTGCATCAGATGACCTGACCTGCACAATCCCCCGACCTCAACCCAATTGAGATGGTTTGGGATGAGTCGAACCACAGAGTAAAGGAAAAGTAGCCAACAAGTGCAAGCATTGTTGGAACTCCTTCAAGACTGTTGGAAAAGCATTCCAGGTGAAGCTGGTTGAGAGAATGCCAAGAGTGTGCAAAGCTGTCATTTACATTTGAGTCATTCAGCAGACGCTCTTATCCAGAGCGACTTACAGTTAGTGAGTGCATACATTCTCATACTGGCCCCCCGTGGGAATCGAACCCACAACCCTGGCATTGCAAGTGTCATGCTCTACCAACTGAGCTACATGGGGCCGTCATCAAGGCAAAGGGTTGCTATTTGAACATTCTCAAATATAAAAATATACTTCGATTTGTTTAAAACTTTTTTGTTTACTACATGATTCCATATGTGTTATTTCATAGTTTTGATATTTTCACTATTATTCTCCAATGTAAAAAATTTTACAAATAAAGAAAAACCATTGAATGAGTAGGTGTTTCCAAATTTTTGACTGGTAGTATATATATATATATATATATATATAAATAAATAAATAATGTGTATACTACCATTAAAAAGTTTGGGGTCACTTACAAATTTCCTTGTTTTTCCATGAAAACAAAAATGAAATAATAATAAGTCCTTTAGCAGACAATTTTATCCAAAGCGACTTACAGTCATGTGTGCATACATTTTTACGTATGGGTGGTCCTGGGGATCGAACCCACGACCCTGGCGTTACAAGCGCCATGCTCTACCAATTGAGCTACAGAGGACCACATGAGTTGAGTTTGAATAGCAAATATAGCAAAATGAATAGGAAATGTAGTCATTGACAAGTTTATTTAGTCATTGACAAAATTATTTTGTCCTTCAATCTTTGCTTTCGTCAAATAATCCTTTATTTGCAGCAATTACAGCCTTGCAGACTTTTGGCATTCTAGTTGTCAATTTGTTGAGGTAATCTGAAGAGATTTCACCCAATGCTTCCTGAAGCACATCCCACAAGTTGGATTGGCTTGATGGGCACTTCTTACGTACCATACGGTCAAGCTGCTCCCACAACAGCTCAATAGGGTTGAGATCCGGTGACTGTGCTGGCCACTCCATTATAGACAGAATACCAGCTGACTGCTTCTTCCCTAAATAGTTATTGCATAGTTTGGAGCTTTCCCTCCTACATCATTGTCCTGTTGTAGGAGGAAATTGGCTCCAATCAAGCGCCGTCCACAGGAAATGGCATGGCGTTGCAAAATGGAGTGATAGCCTTCCTTCTTCAAGATCCCTTTTACACTGTACAAATCTCCCACTTTACCACCTCCAAAGTACCCCCAGACCATCACATTGCCTACAACATGCTTGACAGATGGCATCAAGCACTCCTCCAGCATATTTTCATGTGGTGTGCATCTCACAAATGTTCTTCTTTGTGATTAGAACACCTCAAACTTGGATTCGTCTGTCCATAACACTTTTTTCCAATCTTCCTCTGTCCAGTGTCTGTGTTCTTTTGTCCATCTTAATCTTTGCATTTTACTGGCCATTCTGAGATATGGCTTTTTCTTTGCAACTCTGCCTAGAAGGTCAGCATCCCGGAGTCGCCTCTTCACTGTTGACGTTGAGACTGGTGTTTTGTGGGTACTATTTAATGAAGCTGCCAGTTGAGGACCTGTAAGGCATCTGTTTCTCAAACTAGACACTCTAATGTATTTGTCCTCTTGCTCAGTTGTGCACCGGGGCCTCCCACTCCTCTTTCTATTCTGGTTAGAGCCAGTTTGCGCTGTTCTGTGACGGGAGTAGTACACAGCGTTGTACGAGATCTTCAGTTTCTTGGCAATTTCTCGCATGGAATAGCCTTCATTTCTCAGAACAAGAATAGACTGACGAGTTTCAGAAGAAAGTTATTTGTTTCTGGCCATTTTGAGCCTGTAATCGAACCCACAATTGCTGATGCTCCAGATACTCAACTAGTCTCAAGAAGGCCAGTTTTATTGCTTTTTTAATCAGCACAACAGTCTTCAGCTGTGCTAACATAATTGCAAAAGGGTTTTCTAATGATCAATTAGCCTTTTAAAATGATAAACTTGGATTAGCAAACACAACGTGCCATTGGAACACAGGACTGATGGTTGCTGATAATGGGCCTCTGTACGCCTATGTAGATATTCCGTTAAAAAAATCAGCCGTTTCCAGCTACAATAGACATTTACAACATTAATAATGTCTACACTGTATTTCTGATCAATTTGATGTTATTTTAATGGTTATTTTAAATCAAAACATTGATTTTCTTTAGAAAACAAGGACATTTCTAAGTGACCCCAAACCTTTGAACAGTAGTGTGTATATATTAGCTCAGTTGGTAGAGCATGGCGCTTGCAACGCCAGGGTTGTGGGTTCGTTTCCCACGGGGGGGCAGTATGGAAATGTATGCACTCACTAAGTGTAAGTCGCTCTGGATAAGAGCGTCGGCTAAATTACTAAAATGTAAATATAATAATAATATATATATATATATACGGTGCCTTCGGAAAGTATTCAGACCCCTTTTCCACATTCTGTTACGTTACAGCCTTATTCTAAAATGCTTTTTTTTTTTTTTTTTATCCTCAGCAATCTACACACAATACCCCATAATGTCAAAGCGAAAACATGTTTTTAGAAATGTTGCACATTTATTACAAATATAAAACAGATATCTTATTTACATAAGAATTCAGACCCTTTGCTTTGAGACTTGAAATTAAGCTCAGGTGCATCCTGTTTCCATTTCTCATCCTTGAGATGTTTCTACAACTTGATTGGAGTCCACCTGTGGTAAATTCAATTGATTGGACATGATTTGGAAAGGCACACACCTGTCTATATAAGGTCCCACAGTTGACAGTGCATGTCAGAGCAAAAACCAAGCCATGAGGGTCGAAGGAATTGTCCATAGAGCTCGGAGACAGGATTGTGTCCGGGCACAGATCTGGGTAAGGGTACCAAACAATTTCTGCAGCATTGAAGGTTCCCAAGAACACAGTGACCTTGATCATTCGTAAATGGAAGAAGTTTGGAACCACCAGGACTCTTCCTAGAGCTGGCCACCCAGCCAAACTAACAAAATGTGGAAAAAGTCAAGGGGTCTGAATACTTTCCGAATACACTGTAGATGTCCTGGAGGGCAAGCAATGTGCCCCCCGTGATGTGTTGAGCAGAACGCCCCACCCTATGGAGAACCAGGCGGTGATACAGCCCGACAGGATGCACTCAATGATGCATCTGTAAATGTATGTGAGCTTCTTAGGGGCCAAGACACATTTCTTCAGCCTCCTGAGGTTGAAGAGGCGCTGTTGCGCCTTCTTCACCACACTGTCTGTGTGAGTGGACCATTTCAGATTGTCAGTGATGTGTACGTCGAGGAACTTGAAGCTTTTCACCTTCTCCACTGTGGCCCCGTCAATGCGGGTGGGGGCGTGTTCTCTCTGCTGTATCCAGAAGTCCACGATCAGCTCCTTTGTTTTGTTGACATTGAGGGAGAGGTTATTTTCCTGGCCCTCACCTCCTCCCTTTAGGCTGTCTCGTCATTGTTGGTAATCAGTCCTACCACTGTTGTGTCGTCTGCAAACTTGATGATTGAGTTGGAGACGTGCGTGGCCACGCAGTCATGGGTGAACAGAGAGTACAGGAGGCGGTTGAGCACACACCCTTGTGGGCCCCCTGTGTTGAGGATCAGCGTAGTGGAGGTGTTGTTTCCTACCTTCAGCACCTGGGGGTGACCAATCAGGAAGTCCAGGACCCAGGGGTTCAGACCCAGGGCCCCAAGATTAATGATGAGCTTGGAGGGTGCTATGGTGTCGAAGGCTGAGCTCTAGTCAATGAACAGCATTCTTACATAGGTATTCCTCTTGTCCAGATGGGATAGGGCAGTGCAATGGCGATTGCGTCATCCGTGGATCTATTGGGGCGGTACGCAAATGCAGTGGGTCTAGGATGTCGGGTAAGTTGGAGGTGATATGATTCTTAACTAGCCTCTCAAAGAACTTAATGATGACAGAAGTGAGTGCTACGGGGCGAGTTACCTTCAGTTACCTTCACTTTCTTGGGTACAGGAACAATGGTGGACATCTTGAGGCAAGTGGATATGTCCATAAACATTCCAGCCAGCTGGTCTGCGCATGCTCTGAGGAAACTGCTTGGGATGCCGTCTGGGCCAGCAACCTTGGAATGGTTAACACGCTTAAATGTCTTACTCACGTTGGCCATGGAGAACGAGAGCTCACAGTCCACGGGAGCGATGGGGGCCTTTGTCGGCGGCACTGTGTTTTCCTCGAAGTGGGCAAAGAAGGTGTTTAGCTTGTCCGGGAGCAAGACGTCAGTGTCCGCAACGTGGCTGGTTTTCCCTTTAGAATTCAAACCAATTGCCTGCATCAGGTAAAACAGTCAAACAAAAGTTCATATTTCTTTACTCACGTTATGTATTGGACACACGCAGAGGAAACAAAAGGATTGTGTTACTGGAGAAGCTGGCAGAGATCCAACAGGTGAAGGTTGAGTATAATGCCAGCCTTTCCCGACAGACATTTTAACTACCAGAGGCACAAGCAGTTCTTAAAGGGCCAGTACACCATTTTGGCCTTTAAAGCACAGGATCTGCTAAGTGTTTTGTACAAATGTATAGACGGGTTGGTTGTTTAACAACAAAAGCGATGCCTGCTCAACAATGGGGCACAACAGACGGGGTTTACTTAGACTGTTGACAACAAATCAACTATATTTAGTCTACAAATGTTTATTGAAAACATAAATAGATTTGCACAATGAGCACTTGTTGTCTCGCAAATACATTGTTACAGTTGTTGGTTAGCTAGCGAATATGACATCAGTCAAAACACCTCAAAACAAGACATGCTGTCAATAACAAGATACAACGAACTGAAACGAGCCACCTAAGATTCCCCACATGGCAGCTTCTTGTCATTGTTGCTAGCTATCTGACCGTTCAGAATCATAACAACGCACGCCTTCCGGCCACATCGATGAGCGAACATCATTTTTGTGACATTGGCAGCCAACCCATCTATATACTGTATACACTAGATGACTGACGGGGCGCTGTTTTGACGCCACCGTGCCTCCATTTTACTACTCCCCCACCATTGTAAAAAACGATTTTGGAAGCTATAGAACTGCATTTATACATTTATTTTTGCCACGTTTATTATATGACAGGGACCTTAATGCATACTTTAAAATTATATTATGTGAGCTAAATTTACGAATAGAAAATGTAAAAAATAAGAAAGACTGACTGTCTGTACTTTGCAGAACAAATGTACACCAATTGATTTTGTTGATAAAACACCTGGTTCTCCAAGGACGGATGGTACAGCATTCCATGTTTTTTCTTTGGACAAAGCGTTCTTGTATTGGGGGCGTCCTTGTAAGTGTGCTTCTTAGCTTCGATGATCAAACAGGTGTCATCCATTTTGACAACTTTGTCCTGTCCTGTCAAATCGGAATATCTTCCAAGGAGGGTCAGGGGAGGGGTTTACTTAACAGACCATCAGCTCTGCAATAGCTGGTTTGAATATTTCAAAGTTTCTAAAAAGCATTGAAACTATAAATATAACAACCTACCTCCAATTATGAACTAGGAAGACTACAGTTCTGTTGATTTTCATACAGGTACTACTATTGTATGGATGTACCCTACTACTATTATTAATGTTTCTATTACATTTCATACTATGAAGCTGAGTTAATATGTTTTTAAGTGTCAAAAAAGGATTCATACCAATTATTTCAGGTACTTTGTATGGTGTTTATGCGAGTGGATCTGAGAGAAATAGACTCCAAACCTAACTTTACGTTGCCACGCAACATCTACGCTTTACGCACACACCGATGTAGCAGGTAACGTTGACTAATGTAAGACTATATCAACTCTGTATCACGCAAATCTCACGGACATGGATTTCACATGCGTGGGGTAGCTGGTCCGTTAGCTGTCAGGCTCTGAGCTGACTAAGGTCAGACGGTAATGAGACTTCATCCTCTCTATCACACACACTGATACTCCTCTTTCCCTGTCAGGGGCCAGAGAAGGGCCATGGTGTACACTGGGCCAGATAGAATGGACACATACCCTTTTCACACTGAGCCGAGCCAAGCTGTTCAGAGCTGGCCTGGTTACGAATCCAGCACAGTTGCTGGAATGGACCATTTGAAAATAAAAGATCAGAGCCAGCAGGACCAGCACAGTACGGTTCAGGACGGCACGATAATGTGAAAAGGATATTACCCTGAGTGCATACTGTAAATTCACCAATTAAAATGTCTTTGCATAGTTAAAACTCCTCTGTTAATGTAAGTGCCTTTTTCAGTTTCTGCATTCATACTCTGGTTTGGTTGAGAGTATCAGCGAGTGAATGGCATTATTAATGTTCATCTGAGTACTGGTGTTTACCTGTGCATCCCCTCTCCTCTCTCCATAGAATGATCCTGTACACCAACGGCACCCTGCTCATCACCCAGGTGAAGCCCAGAAACACTGGCCCCTACAGGTGTGTGGGCAGAGGGCCCCGGGGCCCCGACGTCACGCTGGAGGCCTCCCTCCTCATAGCAGGTGCTACACTAACAAACACACACGCATACACACACGCATACACACACACATGCAGATGCACACACGCGCGCACACACGAGTGTAGGATGTATGACAGTGTCAGCCCCATCTCTCTATTTTCTTTTTTCTCTCTCTCTCTCTCTCTCTCTCCCTCTCTCTACCCCTGTCTCTCACTCCTTCACTCATTAACTTAGGGGCAGATATCTCCCTAGAGATAATTGAATTCCCTTATTGACATCCGCCCCAGCTGTATCTTCCACAGAGACCAAGTGGTGTGCTTCTTCATGCTCTCCCGCTCTCCTCTTGTCCTCTCCTCCTTCAGAAGCTGTTTCCTCCCCTGCTCCCTCCCTCCCTCCGTCCAGCTGTTAAGACAAGCTGTTTGCTTAAACAGGCTCATTGTAGCGACCCCACACATACACTTGCGTGTGCACAGTCGCACACACACGCACTGACACTGTCATGTATGGCTTTGTTAGAAAAGAGAATGTGGGCTGATTTGAATAGAGTAGTTAGTGCGAGACACAGGGTGGCTTGTGGCAAGTCGACAGCAGTTGAGGAATGATCTAAATCGCCTCAATGAATATCAAATAGATTTTAGTAATTGTGTGTAAAAATACGGTACGTCACTGGAGATGCATCTATTAAGCAGGTAACCTGGGTCGTGTTCATTAGGGCACACAATGGAAAAAGTTTTAAAACGCAACGGAAAACTAAAATGAATGTTTCTGATTGGACAAGTCCAGGTAGAGCCTCCCTGTTTCACTCTGCTTTCTTCCGTTTTGTGCCTAATGAAAATGACCCAGGTAATGGTTGTTTTCTGATGATGGATCAAGTGTCACACCCCTCCCAGTCCCTAGTGTACCTCTGTTACTGTAGCCCCCAGGACTTGGACCGGGCCCTAACTGGGCCCCATACAGCGGCCTCTGCAGTCTTAACCCAGTGAACCACAGCCCATTTAAATACCTTAATTCACCTAATCTGTTGCTAATTCCTCAGGCATTAAACTGGAATTGTGTCACACAGACCCAGGTTCAGCGTTTTTGGGACAAGTTTAAGCAGTACCTCTGTGCCAGCCCCACCATGCACACACACACACACACACACACACACACACACACACAGCACTACTTTTGACCAGGGCTCATAGGATTCTGTTTATGTTAATCTGGTAAGGATCAGGATTGAACCATTGACCTGCTCTGAGAGGCATGTTGGGCAATACACGCTAAGACTTCCAGTTAGGAGCTGCATGTACTGTAGCAGCTCACAGCTGTATACAGAGCTGCCTGCCAGCTTTAATATAACTCACCCACCCCACAGAAGCCTGGGCTAAGGGCCCATTGTCATGGCCTTAAAGTAAAAGAGCAACAGTCAGACGTACAGACCTGGGTTCAAATACCATTTGAAAGCATTTCAAATCCTTCAGCTGGGCTTGATTGAGCTTGCCTGGCGCAATGGAACCAATCAGAAAGTTGCAAAAATGCAAACCCCACCCATCTGGCACTTCAGGCAGGCTAAAGCTCAAAGTATTGTTGTATTTGAACAGGTCTGATACAGTCAGATATACAATTCAGGAATTGTCCTCTAATTACTGTTCCCTTGCTATACATCAGTAGTTATTTCTTAACAAGAAAGGAATTACTTTACAGTGTCTTTGAATAGCATTTCAGACTAAAGCCAAGTATGCTGATGGTGCCTCTGAAATTCAAATTTGAAAAAAGTATTGATTATTATCGCCTGAGACTAGTTTACATGGAAATCAATTTGAGCACTAAAATAATACCTCACATTTTCTCTCAATGTATCTTTATCTTCCACTCTCACTCTCCCATGCCCGCACTCTCCTACTCTCTCCCTCACCCTCTCTCTCTCCCTCTCTCTTCCTCCCTCTCTCTCCCTTCCACTCTCCCTATTACAGAGATCGAGGACATGTCCCCCAGACAGTCCCGGGTCTTCACAGCAGACACAATGCAGCGTGTGTCCTGTCGGGCCCCGCATGGAAAGCCCCAGCCCGAGGTGTGGTGGGAGCGGGAAGGGGTGCGCGTCCCCACGGAGGGCCGGGTGTACCAGGAGGGGAGTGAGCTGGTCTTCAGCCCCACCGAGCAGGGCGACTCGGGCTCCTACACCTGCGTGGCCCAGAACAAGGCGGGCCGCAAGACCCAGGACCTGACCTTCACAGTGGCCAGTGAGTCAGACCAATATCTCCTGACCTATTACATCATGGCTAGGGCCAGGAGGTGTCCTGATCATGGAAAACTCTGGTCCCTATTATAGGGTTGTCCTTTAGTCATGATTGGTCCATTATTTTTCTTCCCACGGGGGGCCAGTATGAAAAATAAAAAAATAATGTATGCACTAACTAACTGTAAGTCGCTCTGGATAAGAGCGTCTGCTAAATGACTAAAATGTAAAATGTAAAATGTAAGCAAGGGGTACATTTGGGATTCAGCATGATTGACACTGGCTTCTACTAGACTAATAATAATTCATTTGTGTGTGTGATTCAGCTGCCCCAGTGTGGGTAACCAAGCCCCAGGACAGCTACCTGGAGGAGGGAAGACCAGGCTACCTCCACTGCCACGCCCAGGCTACCCCTGAGCCTGAGGTCACCTGGCTCCGAAACAACATTATAGTCATGCCTGAGGTCAGTAGCTCTTTCTCTTTCTCTCTCTCATTATCTCTCTCACACACACACACCACTTATTTTGACCAGGGCCCATAGGACTCTGTTTATGTTAGTATGGTAAGGATCAGGATTGAACTGTTGACCTTACACGCTAATGACTTCCAGTTAGGAGCTGCACGTACTGTATCTAGGCTATTCCTCTCCATCCTCTACCCTTCTCCCTCTCTTCTCCATCAGGACTCACGCTTTACAGTGTTCCCCAATGGTACCCTGCGCATCAACAATGTGGAGGTGTATGATGGTCAGATGTATGGCTGTGAGAGCAAGACAGAGGGAGGCAGGCTGTCTGGACACGCCAGAGTCTATGTACTGGGTGAGCTGGAATTACCTGGTGTGTGTGTGTGTGTGTGTGTGTGTGTGTGCATGTGCGCGGGTGTGTGTGTGTGATCAGTCAGTTTAACCTTAGATCCTGATACCCTTGTCTTCCTTCATTCAGCCATGTGAATGTATGTGCTTGCATCTGCATCTTTTTAAATGTGTCTGAACATGCTGTGAATAGCTTTGAATAGTGTACCATGGCACTGAGGCACTCTCTCTTTAGCCTGGTCCCAGATCTGTTTGTACTGTCTTGCCAACTCCTATGGATGGTCACTGTTATACAGCACAAACAGATCTGGGACCAGGCTAATCTCTCTTAGCTGTGTGTTTAATATGGTGTTTTACCTTTGACCTGTGGGTTCCAGAGAAGCTGAAGTTCACCCCTACGCCCCAACCGTCCCAGTGCCTGGAGCTGGACAAGGAGGTCAACATCCAGTGTTCTGCTACAGGCAGAGAGACCCCCATCATCAAATGGACCAAAGCAGGTGAGTGCAGGGTGGTCCTACTCAGTGCTAGAGCACAATATCCTAGATGCCATCTGCTGTCGTTGTGCCTTTGAGCAAGGCACTTAACCCTTAAACTGCTCTAGGGGTGCAGCAATGTGACTGACCCGGTGTTCCAACCTCTCCGTGGGTGTTTGTGTATGTTTCAGAGGGTTGAGATGAAGCCATTGTCACAGGTCACAGAGATGAAAAAAGACAAATATCTGTGTCCTTTGACAATATACAATAAAGTAATCAATCTATCTTCTTATAATATCAGATTATGGATAATTTAGAATACAGAATCATTAGAGAAGGAAATGAATTGTAGATTGAATCTGATGAATTACATTTGATAATTTCCCTTCATTTGTATTGCCTATGTTAGATAAGATCACTTCATCCATTACACTTATAGCTGATTCACACTATTGAGCCGAGCACAGTATGGTTCTGGACAGCACGAAAGTGGGGAAAGAATATCACAGTACTGTAGGTTCTCAGCCCTCGTTGATCTCCTCTCTGACCCTCTGTCACCCACTACAGACAGTGGAGAGCTGCCTCCTCATGTAGAGATGAGGAACGGCCAGCTCCACTTCCCCAAAGTGACGCGCAGCGACGCAGGAAATTACACCTGTATCGCCTCCAACAACCTACAGGGGGAGATCAGGGCCGTGGTCAGCCTCACTGTGGCAGGTAGGTTCCTGTGTGTGTGTGTGTGTGTGTGACAGGTGTGGCATATCAAGAAGCTGATTAAACAGCATGATCATTACACAGGTGCACCTTGTGCTTGGGACAATAAAAGGCCACTCTAAAATGTGCAGTTTTGTCACACAACACAATGCCACAGCTGTCTCAAGTTTTTAGGGAGCATGCAATTTGCATGCTGACTGCAGGAATCCAGAGAACTGAATATTAATTTCTCTACCATAAGCCGCCTCCAACATCGTTTTAGAGAATTTGGCAGTACGTCCAACCGGCATCACAACCGCAGACCACGTGTAACCACGCCAGCCCAGGACCACCACATCTGGCTTCTTCACCTGCAGGATCGTCTTGAGACCAGCCACCCGGAAAGCTGATGAAACTGTGGGTTTGCACAACCGAATAATTTCTGCACAAACTGTCCGAAACCGTCTCAGGGAAGCTCATCTGCATGCTCGTCGTCCTCACCAAGGTCTTGACGTGACTGCAGTTCGGTGTCGTAACCGACTTCAGTGGGCAAATGCTCACCTTCGATGGCCACTGACATGCTGGAGAAGTGTGCTCTTCACGTTGAATCCCGATTTCAACTGTACCTAGCAGATGGCAGACAGCGTGTATGGCGTCGTGTGGGCAAGCGGTTTGCTGATGTCAACGTTGCGAACAGAGCGCCCCATGGTGGCGGTGGGGTTATGGTATGGGCAGGCATAAGCTACGGACAACAAACACAATTTTATTGATGGGAAGTTCAATGCACAGAGATACTGTGACGAGATCCTGAGGCCCCTTGTCGTGCCATTCATCCGCCGCCATCCCCTCATGTTTCAGCATGATAATGCACGGCCCCTTTCTTCCATGGCCTGCATACTCACCAGACATGTTACCAATTGAGCACGTTTGGGATGCTCTGGATCGACGTGTACGACAGCGTGTTCCAGTTTCTGCCAGTATCTAGCAACTTCACACAGCCATTGAAGAGGAATTGGACAACATTCCACAGACCACAAACAACAGCCTGATCAACTCTATACGAAGGAGATGTGTCACGCTGCATGAGGCAAATGGTGGTCACACCAGATACTCACTGGTTTTCTGATCCTAGCCCCTACCTTTTTTTGGGGGTACTGTATCTTTGACCATCAGATGCATATCTGCATTCCCAGTCATGTGAAATCCATAGATTAGGGCATAATGAATTTCTTTCAATTGACTGATTTCCTTATATGAACTGTAATTCAGTAAAATCTTTGAAATTGTTGCATGTTGCGTTTATATTTTTGTTCAATGTGTATATATATATATTTTTTTTCATTTCCCATGCACCTTGCAATGAAAAATAGATTGAAGTCAAGGACGTTTGTCTATTAGTGTGCGATTTTTTTTGACTTGTTTTAGGTTCCCTTTCAGTCGGTCAACTTTGGTACAACATACTATGGGGAGTCGCACTCTCGCGACTTTGGTTGAAGGATATACAGTCACGCCTGACAAGGCCAATGAAATCGCTGGAAGTCCCATCTTCCACAGGTGATAAGTGTGAGGCTCGGATTCATTCCTTAAATTATTCCGCTCTTCACCTCGGTGCTACTAAAACTAACTATTTGCAAACGAGACTGTCTTACGTTGCGCCAACTAAACTGTCCCATAGTGGTAGAGCGTGCTCACCCCCTGGATGTTGTGTGCTGAAGTTTGTACTTGTTCTCATACGTTTCTAATCACAAACAATTAGTTATTCTTCAATTTGCTGGTGCAATGAGTAAGATGGCTAAGAAAACGACAGAGACAAAGATGGCTAAGCCGGGTTCGGGGTCGAGATCATGCCCGCAGTCATGCGGTTATAGCATTTTTCGGAAAGATATTCACAATCAATGTGTAGTTTGTCTTGGGTTACAGCACGAGTGCGCATTGCCACGTACTGCGTACAAACTCCCTGGAAAGACATAGCATTCTTGAGGAAAATTGCAATTACCGATGGCGACTTTCCTTTCCCGGATACGGTACCTCGGCTGGGCCGAGGTGCAGGAAGCGGTGGTCGGAGCAAATGTCTTGTCTGCCTGGGCAAAGGGTATGTGGTGTCTTGTCTGCCTGTGCTCTCTGTCGCCGGTTACGGAAGGCTACTCAAAGAGAGAAGGCGGCCAGGTTCGGTGGTTAGCCCCACCGCCTGTGTCTGCCTCGGTCAAGCACCGCTTGCCTCACTTCCCAGACTTGTTGATGAAGGGTCCGGTCCCAACTCAGTGATCCAGTCCTACGTGGACTTTTGAGACCATAGCATGCTATTACGAGCTATTCCTCCCTCCCCACGGTGGAGTTTCTGGGGTAGCTCTCTTGTTCAGTATACGTAACAATAAGTCACTTGGTTATTCTAAACGGACCATCCTGCAGTCAAAGAAGCTAGCTAGCCTAGCTTAGACCAAAAAGCCTCCTGGCTAAAGTTGGCTAGCATGCTTAACTTCCGGCGGGTGAAACTTACTAGCTTTCCCTGGCAACCCCATTCCTATTTTTCAATTCCTGGAGTTGGAGGCAGTGGAGGAAGCGGGGTTTGCGGGCACCTCCGATGAGGAAGCAGCCCTCGAGCGCCTTGGCACGGGTCTGAGTGACTAGTGTTCAAAAACATTACAGTGACAACAGTGCCCCCACGTTTGGTTACGTCCAAACAGGGTACAACGTCAGCCATTGCCAGAGCCCCCTGTGCTTCATGCAGGCTATACAGTCTCACGGAAGCACAACGTATGTTGGAAGCTTGTCCATGTTTAATGCTGCCCCCTCTGTTACCCCGCGTTCCACAGTGTTCACAGGGTTCAAGGGGTATATCAATCTCCCCAGGGTGAGAGTAATAAGTAGGGTGTCTGTCCAGAAGGGGGCGCCCCTCTCCATAGGTGGCTCATTACTGGGATTCATTGCTGATTCCTGCCTGTAGCTCACTAGTCCCTATGAGGTGTCTAGTGATACAGGTTATGGGCTTTTTAGGTGATTAGTTGTTGGTAGCGGAGTCGAGGGAACGAGCAGGTTGGATACGACCACACTATTATCCCACACACTCTCTGTGGTTCATATGAGCCCCGAAATGAGCTGTCTGTCTCCATCTCAACGCTTTTTATTCTGGGAATTAGATTAAATTACAAATCGCCCCTGTCTGGGGTCTGTTTTTCAGAGCTGCCTTTCCCATTCCCAGCTAGGTTACAAGGTGCTTTGTCGCCAGTACCTACGACTGGTCGGTAGGGTAACCTCCATGATAACGTTTTTTCCCCCCCCGGGTCTATTTTTAATGCGTGCGGTCCAGTGCTGGGTGCCAGCCAGTTACCGGAACGCATCTTATCGCCTAAACCAAGTGAGGCTCGTTGTAACAACAGTACCCCCAAATAGCACAGCCAATCGGGGTACGTCACTGATCACCGGAGCCCGTGTACCCAGAGTGGGCTTTAGGCAAACCTTGGCACATAAACACAGTTCCACAGTGTTCACGGGTGTCAAAAGTGTTGTCTTCCACATGTGAGTTTGATAAAAAGTGTCCCTTCTCCACATTCAGACACACAATTGTCAAGAGTGGTGGAAATGGAAGAAGAATCTCTCCCAGTCCACAAGGTGTGGTCCCGCCCCTTCAGACACTTCACAGGAGTCTCACTGTCTGCTCTGACCAATGGCACGCATGCGCAGTGTCGCCGTGGATCATTCGAACAGTGACCTCAGGGTACAGGCTACAATTTGTTGTGCGTCCCCCGCGCTTCTGAAGCGTCATCACGTCAACTGTTCTTGAGGCCTCAGTGCCTGTTTTGAGGGAGGAAATAACCTCCCGTCTCCAGAAGCAGGCAATCCGAATGGATTGTATGTCGAAGATCCGGAACGGCTGGTACATACAGTATTTCCTGGTTATGGAAAGGGACGAGACTTTGCATCCCATTCTAAACCTACGTACCCTCAGCAAGCACCTCAGTCTACAAACTCAATCTACAAACGAGCAGCCGGCTATTACAACCTATTGGCTGGTGGTGGCGGAGTCGAGGGGGAAAGCAGTGTTGCACACATCCATGCTACTGTCCTGTATTCAGTCCCTAGGCTTCATAAGAAACCAGAAAAGAGCTGTCTGACTCCATCTCAGCGCATTCCATTTCTGGGTCTCGAGTTAGACTCACTCGCATATCACGCTTTTCTATCCCCATGCTCCAGCTCTGCTTAGCCAAATTTCGGCAGGATCACACGTCCATTGGGGATGATGGCTTCAGTGATGGATGTCGTTCCCGTGGGGCTATTGTTGATGTGACCCTTCCAGCACTGAGTGCTATCTACTCTCCTGGATGCATCTCTCAGCCTAAGCCAGTCGCTTCGGGTGTCCCTGTCAGGTCTATAGGCCATGGCCCATTGATAGGACCCTCTGCTATTGTCAGGAGGCTCTCATGGGCTGAGTTGTATCCTGCAAGGGTGGGGTGCGCTGTATGAAGGCAACTCAATTGGGGGGTATGGACACTGGTGCGGAGCGCACTGCATATCAATTACCCGGAGCTCCTAGCGGTGTATCTAGCGCTCAGGCGCTTCCCCCTGCTTTTGTCAGGCCGGTTTGTGCTGGTCAGAACCAACAATATGTCAATGGTGGCAAGCATCAACATATGGGGAGAGACTGTCTCTCCCTCCTAACCTTGGCTCGCTCCCTATTGCTGGGGAGCAGTGAGCACATGCTCTCGCTTCGGGCGACGCATGCCTCCAGTTGCCTCAACTCGGGTGCAGATCTTTTACCCAGGTGGGGCCCTTTCTCTCAGGCTACACCCCTGGGTGGTCTCCCTGATATAGGAAATGTTCGGCAGGGCCGACGTAGATCTTTATGCATTGTGAAAAAACGTGCAGTGTCATCTATTTATCTCGATGAGGGACCAGAGTGCCCTGTTGGGAATGGGCATTCTTGCGCACCAGTGGCCTCGGACCCTCCTTTGCGCATTTCCGCCAGTGGTTCTGATTCAGACCACGTTGGAGAGGGTGCACCGGGAGGGTTTATCATTGATTCTTGTGGCTCTCCATTTCCCAGGCAGCCTTGGTTCGCGAAGATCGTTTGTCTTTTAGGCGGGGACCCATGGAAACTCCCATTGCACAGGGACCTGGTGTCCCAGATGCACAGGCAGGTTTGGCACGCGAGGCCGGAGATTTGCTTCCAATGGGCCTGGCCCCTGAGAGGGCCAATCTGATGGCTAGAGGTTTACCTCCGAATGTTAATGCACCATTCAGTCCGCAAGGGAACCCTCCATGAGAGGGCTGTATGTGTATAAGTGGCAAGTGTTTGAGCTTTGGTGCCAAGATAAAGGGCTGGTTCCTTTTCAGTGCTCTGTGAGGGACATCCTTATGTTCCTACAGGAGCTTTTCAAGCATTCTCCTCTTTAAAAGTGTACATGGCTGCTATCTCAGCGTGTAATGTGGGAATTGACGGAGCCTCACCGGGGGCTCACCCTCTGGTGGTGCGGTTCCTGAATGGTGTACGGCATCTCCGATTGGTCTCTCAACCTATTGCGCACGCATGGGAGTTGACGCTGGTTTTGGAGGAACTGTGTGCTTCCCCCTTTGAGCCTCTGGAGTTGGTGGATCTGAAGACCCTCTCCTACAAAACCTCCCTGCTCATGGCTTTGGCCTTGGCTAAATGTGCTGGGGACCTCTAAGGTGACATTGCGTCCAAATGCGGCCTTCGCCCCGAAAGTCATGGCTATGTCCTACAGGTCCTTAGTTTTTGAGCTATTTCCCTTTTTGTCTCCTCCGTTTGCTTCTGAAGAGCAATAGATGTTACATGCCCTGTGTCCGGTGCAAGCTTTACGCACAAACATTGAACGGACCCAGGATATCTTGTTATGTGACCAGTTTTTTTTGTCTGTTTTGCTAATCCAGCTCGTGGCAGGGTGCTCTCTAAACAGTGCCTCTCCCACTGGATTGTGGAGGCCATCTCCCTTCCATATAACAGCAAGGGACAAAGGTTACCTAGCAGTGTATGCGCCCACTCCACCAGGGGTCTGGCAGCACCTTGAGCATTGTTTAAAGCAGTGGTGCGAGGGTCGGCAAGGGGGGCAAACCCTGCCCCCCCCCAAAAAAAGATACAAAGTTTAAAAAAAAAAATAATCTAGGAACTCAGTCCAGCTTTAAACTTACTCTTGAAAGTTGTAATAGTAAAATGCACAATGTGGAATTTCGAAATTGGGTAGTGCATCATCAGTTCCTCTTGTCATGTTAGTCATTGCATACCTTAAAGAGCTATTTCTAATTTGTCAGAAATGTCCAGATCAACTAGGCCATGTCAACTAACGTTTTCTTATTTAGGGTTATTAGCCCATAGATATTGTTGTAATTTTTTTGTCACTCAAATATCACATGAATACACAATAGACATGGCAAAATGTATAGAATTGCAAGAAAACTAGCCTTGAAACTGCAACAATTTCTTTGCACCCCATGACAAAATCTGTAGAATAGCTGGAAATAAGCTTTAAACCTGCAAAAGTCTCTCCACCAACGAGGGGTGTGAATAGTTTGTGTCATGAACAGTGCTTGTGCCCATAGAAATAGACGTGGCGCTTTTGGGGGGCGGGGGCGGGATGTTCCCCAATGCTGGAAGGGGGGCCCCTGAGTAAAAAAGTTTGGGAACCACTGTTTTAAAGGGTTGACTATAGGAGTGCTGCAGCGAGACTTCTGTGAGGTTTTATCGCTTGGATGTCACTGCTCTCAGTGTAGCCCACAGCGTGCTTATGGCTGGGACAGGGGAAAGTCACTAGGCAGCGCGCAGTGTGTGCAATATCCAGACTGCCGCATCTGGCGTGATCAGGTCTGGGTGGTCTGCCATGGGCCGTTTAATTTAGTATCCGTTGGTGTCGGCTTGGTGCATGATTATATTTCTCAATAGTATGTTGTAGGGAACATAATGTTATTACTATAACTACTGTTCCCTAAAGGAGGGAAACCCCACAGGTTGGCACAGTCCGTCACTCTAAGACAGGCATCGGCAACATAAGGCACGCAAGGGCATTTGCCTTTTTTGATAAAATTTTGAAAATAAGTGAAATTGCATTTGTTTAGAAATTGCATTAGTTTTTTCCATAAATGGCTACTGCTTTGGACCTGAAACCTTTTGTGAGAGTATTCCTTAGGCCTACAGTATGTGTGAAGATAATGTGTCTTGGGTATAATTTAAAATGTTGAGTCAAGAAAAAGGGGAGTGTGCCTAAAGCGTAAATCATAGTCCACAGACGCTAAGACGTGATAGTCCGGCGTCCCATTGTGACATAGCTACATGGCTCTGAGACCATAATCCGCGGGAAACGCACAGCCCGAATGCGCACCTCCCCACAATTCCCAACCAACGTGAATGTGATGACGGTTGGAAAAATGGTTTGAGCTGCACTGAGCCCACATGGAAAATACTACAGTTTACTATAGAATAGTCTAGTACTTACTATAGGATTCTGTAGTAAACTGTAGTATACTGTAGAATACTGTACTCCACAATGCAGCTACTTTGCTGTTATGCTGGCTGCAGAGGTCGTGACTAGGGTTAGCCGTAGCTTGTTGGCTAGCTAGCAAGCAAGAGATAAGAATGTTGCCAGCAACCATGGCAACGGAACATGTAGAACAAACAACTGGGTCGCGTCTATAAATATAGAACTAATCGAACGAACGACTGGGTCGAGTCTCTAGCAACCAAACAATGAGAGTATTAATTTGCTTATAAAAATGAAAATATCAACGATGTTTTTGTATTTCTACTAATATATTTGTGGTTTAGTATTGTTTTATTTGGCAAATGTGGTATAAATGGGATAAATGCCTCCGTTCTGTACATTACCTTGGAAAAATGGACTCCACAAAGGGACTCGCACCCGCTGCGTCGTCCATTATTTCCAAGGTACAGAACGTCGTCATACTACATACTGTTATATCACTCGATCGTGTAGCGCTTACTATAGAATGTTGTAGTATATTGTAGAATACTACACTACGCACTGTAGTATCCCTCAATCATGTAGTGCTTACTTTAGAGTTTTGTAGTATGCTGGAGAATACTATACTACACACTGTAGTATCGCTCGATCATGCAGTGCTTACTTTAGCATTTTATTGAAGGGCCACATACTATGTGCGTGACAAAACGTGAAGCCTTTATTCATTTTCACATTGACACGGAACTACTAGTGTACTGTAGGTGTACATATGCTTGCAGAACAATTCTACCCTTGTACCATCTTTACCCTTGTTTTTTGTGAACACATTTTTCACAAAATCTTCACAAAATGTATAGAATTTATAACATCACAGACACAGTCAAACACACACAGATCCTGCATCTCTACCCTTGTAAAGTACAATCAAACTTACAGTTACATATGCAAACTTAAAAATATATATATATTATATGACTGGAGACGTGCAAAATGTAACAGCAACTATTCTAAAATTTCAGTGAAACATATGGTAAGAGCATCCGTTTAATTTTGAATGGTCTGTTTTTGAAAGCATATTAAGGAACAATTCTCATCTCCATTGTGAGCCATATTTACAGTTATTACCTGTATCCAAGTGCATTGCTGGATAATTCTCACTGCATAACCATCGCCATGAAAAAGCATAATCCTTGCCTACCCCAGTCACGGTTATTCAAGTCTTAATGTGAACAATGGGTCTGTTCACCTCTCTTGGCAAGGGCATCAAAGTCTGCTGTCATCTTTGATGTAGAGATTCTCAGAACAGCTGACAAGTGGACATTTGTTAAATTTGACCTGTGACGAGATTTGTTGTAATTCATGACTGAGAATGTTTGTTCACACACATATGTGGACCCAAATAAAACAAGCATACTTTGGGCGTGCTTTTTAATGTTTGGAAACTTTGTTTCATTCAGTGAGCCATAGAACTGGTCTATTGTTTCTGTTTTGTACTTCTCCTTCAAAGTACTGTCACATTGGATGTCGATGAGCTCCAATTGTGTGTCTGGTGGTGCTTTCTCACTGTCAAAAGACAGGGGGCATGATACAAACTCCAGCTCAGTCTCAATCTTGGTGAAGTCTGAGAAGCAGCGGGAAAACTCAGCATGCTGGTCGATCAAAGTGCTACTGTATGTCTCAGTGTGGCACAGCGATGTGGGCGTGTTCAGTGTGGCCAGTGTCGGAAAATGAGCGAGAGACCAGCTGCTCATTTGTCTGGAGAACAACATAAGTTTGGCCTTGAATGCTTTCATGTTGGAATATAGTTCATACACAAAAACACAATTTCCCTGCAGTTTCACATTTAGATCGTTCAGATGCCCCATTATGTCCACACCGAAAGCAAAGTCGCCCAGCCAGTCTGTGTCCTTCAACTCAGAGAAGTCATCAGCTTTACCAACCGTTTCAAGGAACATACCTATCTCCCCTCTCAGTTCCCACACACAGCAAAATAATTTTCCCAGGCTTAGCCAGCGCACATTTGAATGGTACAACAAGTCCTGGTGCTCTGCCTCTGTGTCATTGAGCAGCTGAATGAACTGACGATGGTTAAGCCCCCTTGCCCGTATAAAGTTGACAAGTTTTACAACCACTTTGACAACATTTTCCAGCTATAACACACTTTTACACAGGGCTTCCTGATGAATAATACAGTGAAGAAATATCAATTCCTCCAAGTTAGGGCTTTCTTCTTTTACTTTGTCTTGTAATCTTTTTAGTAGGCCAATGTTTTTACTGGTTAGATTTGGTGATCCATCTGTTGTGACGTTTGTCAGTTTGCTCCACGATATATTAATTTTTTCCAAGCAGGCAGACACCCTGTCATATAAGTCAGAGCCCCTGGTTGTTCCCATCATTGAGTCCATTGGAAGAAGTTCCTCTTTTATTTCAAAGTTCTCATTTATTCCTCTGACAAAAGTTAAAAGTTGAGCGGTGTCTCTGATGTCAGTACTCTCATCCTGTGCTATAGAAAAAAGATTGAAGCCATCTGCTTTTTTCTTCAACTCAGAGATTAGCTCCTCAACTATCACTTCCATGCGCCTGGTGATGGTTCTGTGTGATAAGCTAATTTTCTCGATTTGGCTTTTACTCTCAGGACAAAGTATACCAGCAGTCTCCACCATACACTCTTTCACAAACTCCTCTTCAGCAAAAGGCTTGCTATGCTTTGTGATTTTATGTGCCACTACGTAGCTTGCCTTAGTTACGGAGTAGAGCACCGTTTAGTAAACTTATTTTGTTGGGCTTTTAAGTCTGTGGTAAGTTTTGAGGCCTTCCTTGCCTTTTCCTGAGAGGACAGATTGCTAGCGTAGTTGGCATGCTTGCTTGAAAAATTACGATTGAGATTATATTCCTTAAAAACGGCATATCAGACCACCTTATGTCCAATATTAGTAAAAAAAGTATTTTGCTGGCCATTCTTCTTTAAACACACGACATTCAGAGTCCACTTTTCTCATTTTCGCAGCACTCATTTTTCACGTCAAAAGTCGTCAAGCAATGAAGTGGCTATGATGACTGAGCGCATTCTGAATCTGACTGTAGGCCCAAATACAGAGCGCGCTGCCAGGCTACAGCGCCATCTATCGGAGGTTGTTTGTATATCATGGAATGAGTAATTTTAGGGCAAAAATTGTAACTGAAATATAATCATATTTAATACATTTAAAAAAAAATATTGCGGGCCGGATTGAAGTGCCTTATTGCAAACAGGATGCATGTTTTGGAATATTTGTATTCCTTCTTTTCACTCTGTCATTTATGTTAGAATTGTGGAGTAACTACAATGTTGTTGATCCATCCTCAGTTATTTCCTATCACAGCCATTAAACACTTGGTTTTAAAATTACCATTGGCCTCATGGTGAAATCCCAGAGTGGTTTCCTTGCTCTCCAGCAACTGAGTTAGGAAGGGCGCCTGTATCTTTTTAGTGACTGGGTGTATTGATACACCATCCAATGTGTAATTACTAACTGCACCATGCTCAAAGGGATATTCAATGTCTGTTTTTTGTTTTACCCATCTACCAATAGGTGCCCTTCTTTGCGAACCATTGGTCTTTGTGGTTGAATCTGTGTTTGAAATTCACTGCTCGACTGAGGGACCTTACAGATCATTGTATGTGTGAGGTACAGAGATGGGGTAGTCATTTAAAAATCATGTTAAACACTATTATTGCACACAGAGTGAATCCATGCAACTTATTATGTGACTTGTTAAGCACATCTTTACTCCTGAACGTATTTAGGCTTGCCATAGCAAAAGGGTTGAATACATATTGACTCAAGACATTTCAGCTTTTCAGTTTTAATTAATTTGTAAACATTTCTAAAAACAGAATTCCACTTTGACATAATGGGGTATTGTGTAGATTTTAAATTCAGGCTGTAACACAACAAAATGTGGAAAAAGTCAGGGTGTGAATATTTTCTGAAGCAATTTTGTAGTATACTGTACAATACTATACTACACACTGTAGTATCCCTCGATTGTGTAGTGCTTAATACAGAATGTTGTAGTATCAGTGTTTCCCACCGCTGCTAAATTGTTGCCACCACTCCAAAATGAATTTAAAAATGCCCCTGTGCAATGCCCCCATGCACAAAACGAGGTCCATACAGAAAAGGTTTGTTGAGATCGGTGTGTAAGAACTTGACTGGCCTGCACAGAGCCCTGACCTCAACACCATTGAACACCTTTGGGATGAATTGGAACGCCGACTGCGAGCCAGCCCTAATCACCCAACATCAGTGCCCTACCTCACTAATGCTCTTGTGGCTGAATGGAAGCAAGTCCCTGCAGCAATGTTCCAACATCTAGTGGAAAGCCTTCCCAGAAGAGTGGAGGCTGTTATAGCAGCAAAGGGGGAACCAACACCATATTAATGCCCATGATTTTGGAACGAGATGTTCGACGAGCAGTATTCAGACCCTTTGACCTTTTCCACATTTTGTTACGTTACAACCTTATTCTAAAATGGATTAAATTGTTTTTTTCCCTCATCAATCTACACATAATACCCCATCATGAGAAAGCAAAAATAGGTTTTTAGAAATGTTTGCTAATTTATTTATTTTTAAACACAGAAATATATACATTTACATAAGTATTCAGACCCTTTACTCAGTACTTTGTTGAAGCACCTTTGGCAGTGATTACAGCCTCGAGTCTTCTTGGGTAGGACGCTACAAGCTTGGCACACCTGTATTTGGGGAGTTTCTCCCATTCTTCTCTGCAGATCGTCTCAAGCTCTGTCAGGTTGGACGGGGAGTGTCGCTGCAAAGCTATTTTCAGGTCTCTCCAGAGATGTACGATCGGGTTCAAGTCCAGGCTCTGGCTGGGCCACTCAAGGACATTCAGAGACTTGTCCCGAAGCCACTCCTGCGTTGTCTTGGCTGTGTGCTTAGGGTCGTTGTCCTGTTGGAAGGTGAACCTTCGCCTCAGTCTGAGGTCCTGAGCACTCTGGAGCAGATTTTCATCAAGGATCGCTCTGTACTTTGCTCCGTTCATCTTTCCCTCGATCCTGACTAGTCTCCCAGTCAAGGGGAAAAAGTCAAGGGGTCTGAATACTTTCTGAATGCACTGTATACACTGAGTGTTCAAAACGTTATGAACACCTGCTCGTTCCATGACAGACTGACCAGGTGAATCCTGGTGAAAGCTATGATATCTTATTGATGTCACTTAAATCCACTTCAATCAGTGTAGATGAAGCGGAGGAGACGGGTTAAAGAAGGATTTTTAAGCCTTGAGACTATTGAGACGTGTGTATGTGTGCAATTCAGTAAGTGAATGGGCAAGACAAAATATTTAAGTGCCTTTGAACGGGGTATGGTAGTAGGTGCCAGGCGCACCAGTTTATGTCAAGAACTGCAATGTTGCTGGGTTTTTCATGCTCAACAGTTTCCCGTGTGTATCAAGAATGGTGCACCACCCAAAGCAAATCCAGCCAACTTGACACAACTGTGGGAAGCATTGTTGTCAACATGGGGCAGCATACCTGTGGAACGCTTTCGACACCTTGCCCCAACCAATTGAGTCTGTTATGAAGGCAAAAGGGGGTGTTCCTAATGTTTTGTACACTCAGGGAATAATTTTCTGGATGATAAAATATTTTCAGTGTAAATTTAAATGACTAAAACCAGATATACAGTGGCTTGCGAAAGTATTCACCCCCCTTGGCATGTTTCCTATTTTATTGCCTTACAACCTGGAATTAAAATGGATTTTGGGGGGGGGTTGTATCATTTGATTTACACAACATGCCTACCACTTTTTGAAGATACAAAATATTTTTTCTTGTGAGAAAAACAAATAAAACTTGAGCGTGCATAACTATTCACCCCCCAAAAGACAATACTTTGTAGAGCCACCTTTTGCAGCAATTACAGCTGTAAGTCGCTCTGGATAAGAGCGTCAGCTAAATGACTAAAATGTCAATGTAAATGTATGTCTCTATAAGCTTGGCACATCTAGCCACTGGGATTTTTGCCCATTCTTCAAGGCAAAACTGCTCCAGCTCCTTCAAGTTGGATGGGTTCCGCTGGTGTACAGCAATCTTTAAGTCATACCACAGATTCTCAATTGGATTGAGGTCTGGGCTTTGACTAGGCCATTCCAAGACATTTAAATGTTTCCCCTTAAACCACTCGAGTGTTGCTTTAGCAGTATGCTTAGGGTCATTGTCCTGCTGGAAGGTGAACCTCCGTCCCAGTATCCAATCTCTGGAAGACTGAAACAGGTTTCCCTCAAGGATTTCCCTGTATTTAGCACCATCTGTCATTCCTTCAATTCTGACAAGTTTCCCAGTGAAAGGTGATGAGAGGTGTTGGGTTTGCGCCAGACATAGTGTTTTCCTTGATGGCCAAAAAGCTCAATTTTAGTGTTCATCTGACCAGAGTACATTTACATTTACATGTTTAGTCATTTAGCAGACGCTCTTATCCAGAGCGACTTACAGTTAGTGAATAATTTTTTTTATTTTTATACTGGCCCCCCGTGGGAATCGAACCCACAACCCTTCTTCCATATGTTTGGGGAGTCTCCCACATGCCTTTTGGTGAACACCAAACGTGTTTGCTTATTTCTTTCTTTAAGCAATGGCTTTTTTTCTGGCCACTCTTCCGTAAAGCCCAGCTCTGTGGAGTGTATGGCTTAAAGTGGTCATATGGACAGATACTCCAATCTCCGCTGTGGAGCTTTGCAGCTCCTTCAGGGTTATCTTTGGTCTCTTTGATTAATGCCTTCCTTGCCTGGTCCGTGAGTTTTGGTGGGCGGCCGTCTCTTGGCAGGTTTGTTGTGGTGCCATATTCTTTCCATTTCTTTTATAATGGATTTAATGGTGCTCCGTGGGATGTTAAAAGTTTCTGATATTTTTTTATTACCCAACCCTGATATGTACTTCTCCACAACTTTGTCCCTGACCTGTTTGGAGAGCTCCTTGGTCTTCATGGTGCCGCTTGCTTAGTGGTGCCCTTTGCTTAGTGGTGTTGCAGACTCTGGGGCATTTCAGAACAGGTTTATATATACTGAGATCAAGTGACAGATCATTTGACACTTAGATTGCACACAGGTGGACTTTATTTAACTAATTATGTGACTTCTGAAGGTAATTGATTGCACCAGATCTTATTTAGGGGCTTCATAGCAAAGGGGGTGAATACATATGCACACACCACTTTTCTGTTTTTTTTTGTTTTTTTGAATTTCTTTAAACAAGTTATTTTTTTCATTTCACTTCACCAATTTGGACTATTTTGTGTATGTCCATTACATGAAATCCAAATAAAAATCCATTTAAATTACAGGTTGTAATGGAACAAAATAGGAAAAACGCCAAGTGGGATGAATACTTTTGCAGGGCACTGTAAAGTATGTAGAAAATATAATGGAGCTATATACAGTATATTTTTTTATAAGATCATCTTTGAGGACTAACAATCACCAAAATAGAAACTAGACAGTCAGGGAGAATCTTAAATTCCAAAAATGTCATGTCAAAAATGATTTTGTTATGTTTGAGTCCCTCAGATAACATAAGAACACGGCATAAGCCATGTCAAAATGTGTAGAATTGCAGGAAATTAGCTTTAAAACAGCTTTCTCTACGGCCAAGTGAAGGGTCTTTTTGGTCAGAGGCCGCACCATTGGCCACGCCTGCTAACCACCCCCCCCATATCCCTCGATCATGTGTAGTACTTACTAAAGAATGTTGTAGGATACTGTTAGAATGCTATATTAAATACTACAGTATTATCTGCAAAAAACACTGTAGTAAATACTACAATCATGTCCGCAAAAGCACTACAGTAAATACTACAGCATCTACAGTAATGTCCGCACAAACACTACAGTAAATACTACAGTATTCACTGTAGTGTTTTTGCGGACTAAAGTATTGAATCTATGAATACTTTCTGAAGGCAATGTATATGGAAAAATATACATTTAAAAATGTCTACCAATCGATTGGTTGAAAGAACAGCCAAGTCTCGGTCAAGCAAGATTTGTTTTAGTTGGGACAGCCCTAGTTTGTATTCTCCTTAGCATCCTCATCATAATGGCAATCCATTGGGAGTACTGTATGCACTGTTTTATAATCAGCTTTCCAATGACCACTGGTCTATGTGGTTGTGTAGTCTATTTCATTAATTCATGAATTAGAAGAAAATTTCGCTGCAGTGTAATAAACTCCTGTCACGATCGTCGTAGGGAGTAGACCAATGCGCAGCGTGATATGCGAACATACTTTATTATATTTACCACACGAAACAAAAACAACAAAACGAAACGAGAAGTCCTCGGTTACAGACACAAACCATACACGGAACAAGATCCCACAATACACTGTGGAAAACAGGCTGCCTAAGTATGGTTCCCAATCAGAGACAACAAGCAACAGCAGATACTCGTTGCCTCTGATTGAGAACCATCCCGGCCAACACAGAAACACATGAGCTAGATAATTAACATAGAACACAAACACATAGAACTACACACCCTGGCTCAACATATAAGAGTCCCAGAGCCAGGGCGTGAGAGTACCCCCCCCCCCCCAAACAAACACCGAACAGGGGAGGGCCGGGTGGGCATTCCTCCTCGGAGGCGGTTCCGGCTCTGGGCTTGACCACCACCCTCCAACAATCCCCCCGTAGCGCCCCTGGTCCGGTCTGGCCCCGCTGGCTGGAGCTGGACTGGACATCGGTGGAGCGGATTGCTTAGGCTCCGATGTGGAGCAGCTGACCGGTACCTGACCAGGCACCGGTGACCCAGGCACGGACTGTGCCGGGCTGACGAAGCGCACCACAGGCTTGGTGCGGGGAGCAGGAACGGGCCGGACCAGGCTGACGACGCGCACCCCTGGCTTGGTGCGGGGAGCAGAAACGGGTTCCGGACCGGGCTGACGATGCGCACCACAGGCTTGGTGCGGGGAGCAGGAACGGGCCGGACCAGGCTGACGACGCGCACCCCTGGCTTGGTGCGGGGAGCAGGAACGGGCCGGACCGGGCTGACGATGCGCACCACAGGCTTGGTGCGGGGAGCAGGAATGGGCCGGGCCGGGCTGGCGACGCGCACCATTGGCTTGGTGCGGGGAGCAGGAACAGGCCGGGCCGGGCTGGCGACGCGCACCATTGGCTTGGTGCGGGGAGCAGGAACAGGCCGGGCCGGGCTGGCGACGCGCACCGTAGGCTTGGTGCGAGGGGCAGGAACAGGCCGGGCCGGGCTGGCGACTCGCACCGTAGGCTTGGTGCGAGGGGCAGGAACAGGCCGGACCAGGCTGGCGACGCGCACCGTAGGCTTGGTGCGAGGGACAGGAACAGGCCAGACCGCACTGGGAACACACACCACTGGCCTTACACGGGGATCAGGAACGGGCCGGACCAGACTGGCAACACACCTCAGTACCTCTCGCCGTGCCTCTACATTTTCCTTCCCTCTACTCGCCAATGGCTCCCGTAACCCGGTGGCCTTCTCTCCTCGTCCACTAACTCGCCCCTTATCTGCCTCCAGCAGCCCCGTCGTCCAGGCCATGTGCGCCCCCCTAAACATTTCTTGGGGGTGCCTCTCGCCTGTCCGACGACGACCCGGTTGGCGCCGCTGCTCCTCTCTCCGGCGCGCCTCCACCGTCTCCTCCCACGGACGGCGATCCATCCCGGCCTGGATTTCCTCCAAAGTCCAGGACCCCTGCCCGTCCAATATCTGCTCCCACGTCCAGGCTGTCTGCTCCTGGGCACGCTGCTTGGTCCTGTGTTGGTGGGATCTTCTGTCACGATCGTCGTAGGGAGTAGACCAATGCGCAGCGTGATATGCGAACACACTTTATTATATTTACCACACGAAACAAAAACAACAAAACGAAACGAGAAGTCCTCGGTTACAGACACAAACCATACACGGAACAAGATCCCACAATACACTGTGGAAAACAGGCTGCCTAAGTATGGTACCCAATCAGAGACAACAAGCAACAGCTGATACTCGTTGCCTCTGATTGAGAACCACCCCAGCCAACACAGAAACACATGAGCTAGATAATTAACATAGAACACAAACACATAGAACTACACACCCTGGCTCAACATATAAGAGTCCCAGAGCCAGGGCGTGAGAACTCCATTAGGTGTTGTAGACACTTGTGGTTGACACACAGAAAAGCCAACCACAATGTCACCACAGTAAGTCTGTAGAATAAGTCAGTTTCCTGAACTGTGTTTGGAGATGTATGGTATACTGTATTAACGGTGGTGTGTGTGTGTGTGTGTGTGTGTGTAGTGTATATCACCTTCAAGCTGGAGCCAGAGTACACCACAGTCTACCAGGGCCACACAGCCATCCTACACTGCCAGGCCACAGCAGACCCTGAGCCCCACATCCAGTGGATGGTTAAGGACAAGGTGCTGGACACCAGCAGGAGAAGGTAAGGCTTTACACACAGTCTTAGAGAGACAATAATAACACACACAACAACATTTTCTCCCTTTGTGGTGCTGGGAATAAAAAGGACTGGATTGCATTGCACCATAAAGTGTATTTGTGTATGTTTTGGAAAATCTATGAAAGGTGTAATCACAAAAACAAGATAGTCTTTAACTTGTTGACTGAAACATCAACAAATAAAGATGCAGAGCTGAAAAGTATATTGCACAACGTGAAAGGACAGACACTGCACACTGAGGCGACTAAGAGTGTCTGCTAAATTACTAGAATGTAATTTACTCTTGGATACTATTTGCGATACAGGTACTGCAGTGAACCGGAGAATAATGTTCCATGATAGCTTTCAGGAATCAATCACTACCGAACAGTGAAGTAGTGACTTGATGTGGAGCATGTGAATAAGTCCAAGCCAATTACCCCAGATATATTTTTTGTATCGGAAGGAGGCAATCAAGGGAACAAGGGATAAAGCCTCCATACTGTGTAACTTTATTTCACGCTCTTTCTTTCTCTCTCCCTCTCTATCACAATTTTTTTCTCTCTCTTTCTATCCCCCCACTCCTTTCTTTCTTTCTTTCTTTCTTTCTTTCTTTCTTTCTTTCTTTCTTTCTTTCTTTCTTTCTTTCTTTCTTTCTTTCTTTCTTTCTTTCTTTCTTTCTTTCTTTCTTTCTTTCTTTCTTTCTCAGGTTCCAGATAATGCCCAATGACTCTCTGGTGATAACTGATGTCACCACGGACGACACAGGCAAGTACACCTGCATTGCCGGAAACAGCTGCAGCATCAGTGACTGCGTGGCACAGCTCTATGTAGTGGGTGAGTCTATCTCTCACGCACACAAACACACACACACACACACACAGTCTTGTACAACTAACCTTGTGGGGACACACAATTCAGTCCCATTCAAAATCCTATTTTCCCTAATCCCTAACCCTAACCCGTCCTCTTACCCTAACCCTAACCTTAACCCTAACCTTAACCTTAACCCGAAAACCTAACCTTAACCCCAACCTTAAACCTAACCCTAGCTCCTAACCCTAAAACTAACCCTAGCTCCTAAACCTAACCCTAAACCTAATTCTAACCCTAACACTAATGCTAACCCTAAACCCCCTAGAAATAGCATTTGACCTTGTGGGGACCAACAAAATGTCCCCAGTTGGTCAAATTGTTGTTCATTTACTATTCTTGTGGGGACTTCTGGTCTCCACAAGTATAGTTAAACACGTCCACACACACACACACACACACATAGACACACACGGCTGAAACGGGATGCCACCAACACCATGTTACTGTGTGTGTGTGTGTGTGTGTGTGTGTGTGTGTGTGTGTGTGTGTGTGTGTGTGTGTGTGTATGTGCGAGCAGTAATCACGAAGACTGGATGAGGACTGTAATTAACCACTCAGCCATCTGAGCATTCTAATAACCTGTGACGCCAGGGGCGTCAGTGTCACGCCCTGACTCTGAGGACTTGTATTTGTTGAGTCAGGGTGTGTATTTTCTGTGTTGGGTTTGCTATGTGGTTTTCTATGTGTTAGATCTAGAATGTGTAGATCTATGTTGGCCGGGGTGGTTCCCAATCAGAGGCAGCTGTAGATCGTTGTCTCTGATTGGGGACCATACTTAGGCAGCCTTTTGGCATTAGTTAGTTGTGGGATCTTGTTCCGTGTAAGGTATGTTGTGTGTATGCTACCTTGGACTTCACGTTTCGTTTGTTGTTTTGTCGTGGTGTTTATTCGTTAAATAAACATGTATGCTTATCATGCTGCGCCTTGGTCCTTCTCGTTCGTCAACGATTGTGACAGTCAGTGAGGTGACATGGACTGGACAGACCCTAGATTTAATCAACCCTCTCTCACACACTGTGACTCCTTCTTGTGCTTGGCTTGTAGCTTAAAATAGGTTGATAAGGGTCTCTTCTTATCCAAATAGGTTGATAAGGGTCTCTTCTTATCCAAATAGGTTGATAAGGGTCTCTTCTTAAGGAGACAATTTAGTTTGCAGAAGTAGTTCATTGTAGGAGACAATTCATTTTCTTCCAGTTTTTAAGGCTCTGGTTATGAATGGATGATGTGTGTGAAATCTTTGGATCTTTTTTTTCTGGGCCAGTTTGCTGAACAGACATTAAAGAAAAGAAACAGTTCTGAACTTTAATAAACAATATGCTGTCTATTCAATATTACTTGGATGGACACAAAACACTATTTTCTCAAGCAGTCGGTACCTGATTAAAACACATTCCAAGCTGAGATCTGTCCAACCATGTCCCATGCCATCTGTTGTGTATACGACGTCTCAATCCTAAATGACTGGAAAAGAGCACTATTTAAAATGATAATGAAGAAATCAGACGTTGCCTATCTTTGTAATTCATTTGGGATTAAGGCATATAGTTGGATCTACTCAACAGATGGCATAAATCATGGACTCATCTTGCCATATGACCAATTTTGAGATTCTGAAAAATCTGACAAACTTAACGAACAAACTGCTCTGTTACAGTAAACCAGGCCGTTATTGTTAAAGGGAATGTATTCTCAATAAACCTACATGTAACATCTGATGAACTATCACTTCAACTTTAACACGTCACTATGTTTAACAAAGAGAATTGCTCTCATCAACCTACCTGAATAAATAACCATATGTCCTCTTTCCTCTGTCTTTTGCAGAGAAACCGGTGCAGACATTGGTGGATCATGAGGAGAAGGCACCCTATAAAATGATCCAGACTATAGGTCTGTCTGTGGGGGCAGCCGTGGCCTACATCATAGTGGTGCTGGGCCTCATGTTCTACTGCAAGAAGAGACGTAACGCCAAGAGACTGCAGAAGGGCCAGCAGGGAGAGGAGCCTGAGATGGAGTGTCTTAACGGTGAGTTGGGGGGATGGGTGTGTGTGTGTGGGGCAGTGGAGGTTGCTGAGGGGAGGACGGCTCATAATAATGTCTGGAACGGAGCAAATAGTATGGCACCAAACACATGGAAACCATATGTTTGATGTATTTGATACCATTCCACCAATTCTGCTCCAGCCATTACCATGAGCCACTCCTCCCCAATTAAGGTGCCAATTAAGTGAGGGGGTTGACGGGGTGGGTGGGTGGGTGTGGGATCGGTGTAGGCGGGTGGGCGTGTATGTGTGCGTGCATTCAAGTTTAATAGTATGGATAGGGAGAGTCAATTGGCAGAGGGTTTCTGAGTAAATGCAATGTTTGCTATCATCTTGTGTAGGCTACGTGTCTGGCAAGTAGTTGTGTCCGTGTAAGTCATAGAATAAACATGTATTTATTAGTCTGAATGCTCATACCTACATCATACTCTGCCCCTATGTTGAACATTTTGTACTCACTCATATCCAGTTGACATGCCACCACCATGTGGCTGCCAAGAGCATTGCAAGGAATGTGCAATAGTCACCATAGTCACATACCTGGGTTTTGAGTGTTACGTGGTCTTATGTAATTTGGTGAGAGTCTTTAAGATTAAATAAGATTAACTGGGGTGCTCTCTTTACAAATTTAAATAATTTGTTTGTGAAGTTAATCCACATATAATGGCTCCACTTGTTCCCTCTCATCTGTACAACCCAACACTAATCTCAGTTTTGGCATTAAAGTGCTCAGCGCTTAAAGTAGGTGTTGTACACTCAAGGAACTTTTCTCTGATTTCAAAATATTATCATTATCATATTTCCAATCATAAAGGCTTGAGTATGTTTAATTTGTATTGGGAAATATCTGCCCACATTACTGTCTGTACTTTTTACTATGCTAAGTTCTTGTGGATTTCAAATTTACATTTACATTTTAGTCATTTAGCAGACGCTCTTATCCAGAGCGACTTACAGTTAGTGAATACATATTTTTTTATACTGGCCCCCCGTGGGAATCGAACCCACAACCCTGGCATTGCAAACGCCATGCTCTATCAACGCTACATCCCTGCCGCCATTCCCTCCCCTACCCTGGACGACGCTGGGCCAATTGTGCGCCGCCCATGAGTCTCCCGGTCGCGGCCGGCTGCGACAGAGCCTGGATTCGAACCAGGATCTCTAGTGGCACAGTTAGCACTGCGATGCAGTGCCTTAGACCACTGCGCCACTCAGGAGTTTACCAGTTTAAAATAAAATAAAAATCAGAAAATGAGAGATGGACAGCACAATCAGAGAATTGGATAACTCAGTAGAAGTAAACAAGGAATGATTTGGTCTTAAAGCTCAGTATGAAGAACTTCCCACCTCAAAGGCTGCAAACAGCTTAACTAGGCTGAAACAGTCCTATGATCAAGGTGAAAAACCTGGTAAATTGCTGGCCTGGCACAGTAAGAAGTAAAATTCAGCCTTTAATGCAATTCATAATTTACAAGGACAATTATCAATGGATCCTGTAGAAATAAACCAAACATTTGCTTCCTACTACAACACACTTTACAACTCTGAATCTCCTGAGAACTGAACTAGTCAGGTCTTGATTTTCCCTCTACTTCAGAAGACACTAAATTGGATCTGGAAAAGGAATTGGATGGTGTTGAAAAATCTGATGCTATTTTCGATATGAAGGGAGGTTAAGCGGAAGGTCCAGATGGGCTCCCAATAGATATTTAAGGACAAACTTCTAGGTCCACTTTTGGATATGTACAGTGCATTATGAAAGTACTCAGACCCCTTGATCCTTTACACAATTTGTTACGTTACAGCCCTCTTCCGAAATGAATTAAATAAAACAATTCCTCATCAATCTACACACAATACCCCATAATGAAAAAGTGAAAAGAAGTTCTTAGACATTTTTGCAAATGTATTAAAAACTACAAAAATATATTGTTTACATAAGTATTATAATAAACACCCTTTGCAATGAGACTGAGATGAATGAAATCAAGGTGATCATGGTTTAGACCAGGGTTCTTCAATTCCGGTCCTGGAGGGTCGAAACACCTCTGTTCTTTATTTCTACTTGGTAGTTAATTGCACTCACCTGGTGTCCAAGGTCTGAATTAGCCCCTGATTAGAAGGAGAGGATGAAAAACAGAGGTGTTTCGTCCCTCCAGGACCGGAATTGAAGAACCCTGGTCCAGACACTCGCAGAGTAGAAAGACATTTTGTAAATGTGATCGTTCAGATGTTGTTTCTGCAACAATTGAACAAAAATCAGTTTTGGCTTTATCATTATGGGGTATTGTGAGTAGATTGATGAGGGAAAAAAACAATTTAATCTATTTTACAATAAGGCTGTAACGTAACAAAATCTAAAAAAAGTCAAGGGGTCTGAATACTCTCCGAATGCACTGTACATAGACAGGTGTGTGCCTTTCCAAATCATGTCCAACAAACTTAATTGGATAGAATCTGCTCTTACCCTGAGAAACAGATTTCCCAATCTTCTCCTCCTTTTCTTCATCTTTAATGTTGACATTACATGACACAGTGTTTCAGGGGATCAGTTTGACCAAGGCGAGGTGCAGAATCGCTTATCTTGATCACATAATGAGTAGTTATTTGGGATGCAAGGTGATTTGTAGATCAGTGATTTTGTGCAGTTTGACAGCAATGTAGTCAATCTCAAACATACAAATTGTGTAATGTGGTTGCTGTCCACCAGGAGGAGCTGTGCAGCAGAACGGCCACACCACAGCTGAGATCCAGGAAGAGGTGGCTCTGACCAGCGTGGGCACCACGGCAGCAGCAGAGAAACGCCATAGCAGTGCCAATGATAAGCTTCACTTCCCCAGGGCAGACCTACACACCATCACTACACTGGGTAAGGTGGTTACACCTGTATGAGGAGTAAGTCGTAATTAAGAGCGTGAAGTACAGCCATACACTGTACAGCAATAGCTGGAGTAAACACTTGGACACATTTTCATTCACTTACTTAATTTCACCTCTATTTACCAAGTTTTTCTTTAGTTTTAAATAGTAGTAGTGTCAGCAGTTAACCCTAACCCTGGAAGAGAATGTTGGCCTATAAGAGTGACCCTCTAATCTCTGACCTTTGACCCTGTGTGTGTTTGTATGTGGGTGCGCGCGCGTGCGTGCCTACCTACCTGTCTTGTGTGTGTGTGTGTGTGTGTGTGTGTGTGTGTGTGTGTGTGTGTGTGTGTGTGTGTGTGTGTGTGTGTGTGTGTGTAGGGAAGGGGGAGTTTGGCGAGGTGCTGCTGGCCAAGGCGAAGGCCATCGAGGAGGGCGAGGAGGAGACGGTGGTGCTGGTGAAGAGCCTGCAGAGCAGAGACGAGAAGCTGCAGTTAGACTTCCGCCGCGAGGCCGACATGTTCTCCAAGCTGAGCCACGACAACGTGGTGCGACTGCTGGGACTGTGTAGGGAGGCTGAGCCCTACTATATGATCCTGGAGTACTATGACCTGGTAAACACACACACACACACGTGCACACAAAGACACACACACACACAGATACACACATGAGTGAGCACACACACGTACACACGAGAATGAGCACACACACACACAGATATTATTTGTTAGATATTACTGCACTGTCGGAGCTAGAAGCACAAGCATTTCACTACACCCGCAATAACATCTGCTAAACACGTGTATGTGACAAATAACATTTGATTTGATTTGATTTGACACAGGGTTGGGGAGTAACGGATTACATGTAATCAGTTAGATGTAATCGATAACACAAAAACTTTAACTGTAAACCGTTATATTACCAGCAAAAATATTGTATTCAGATTACCGATACTTTTGAAAAAGTAGATAATTACTTCTAGGATTACTTTCAAATTTAGAAGGGATGTTTGCAGAAAAAAAAAATGTCCATGAAACAATTGCCTGTTTTCTTAATTACATACACGGTCACAAAAGAAAAGGGTATGGCGCGCCAACGCAGTGCATGTTTTGGATGGCGTTTCAAATAACAATTTGTGTTCAAAGAAGAAGAAAAGGGCAGGAATGTAACAGTTCAATGCAAACTATGTTTACCCACGGTAAAGCAGCTGTCGACATCCAGAGACTCAACTTCGAACCTAAAGAAACACTTAGACCTGGTAAACACACACGGATGACGATTGGCAGGTGTGGTGCGTTAGCTTGCTAAGCTAGCTAGTCTCTAGAGACAGACAGGTTGTCTTCACAATGTTACCAATGTTCCAGCATAGGTCGGAGATTTCAGAGAGTACTAGTAGCTAGTTAGTCAGATTTCTAGGTAGCTAGCCTGTTTAGTTTGCTAATTTGCTTGCCAACTCTCCTACACTATGTGGTATGCTGCTCACTTAAGGTTGTTCTGTCTGTTGCTAGCTACTGTAGTTAGCAAGATATCATAGCAAGTATGCTATTGTGCTAATTTGTTAACAATTTCGCTAATTAAATCTATTTTAGCTCAGATAAATCAGTTGTAGATAGTTGGGTGAGGTTCACTGGGCTACATAGCCTAGCTAGCTAGCTAAATCAAAAGTTTCGAAAAAAACATTTTTGAAAGCTAGTTGCACTCCGTAACCCAACATAAGATGCTCACTGTCAGGGTTGTTGCTAACTTAGTTAGCTAGCTAGCTAGCTAGCTAGCTATAGTTTCAGAGTAACATGCTACCCAAATCAATAAGGCCACACTGCAGTTTTCCTGCTGTTCAATTGTTTTTTCAACCCAAATAAATGCCTGTATTATTCAATCATAACTCAAAGTATAATACTGTATTAGTCCATTGTTGTTGTTTTTTATATTTGAGTATTTCTAGACAAACAATATAAACCACCATAGACTTCCTTGCATCCACAGCTTTGTCCATGTGTGAGTGGTTGTTCCAACCCCAGCCCTGTGTTTATCAGACAGGGGCAGGCTATAGAAAGTGAAACATATGTTTCAAAAGGGTGGCCAAAAGTTGGGTAAAGCTACAATCCTTAATTGAAACAATAACAAGGTGCTCACTCCACTGTTATTTTACTTATAGTATACTGTAGTGTCATAGTTAAGTAATTACATTTAGTTTTTTCAGAGGATGCATAACAATCAATGGAAGACCCTGAGCAGGAAAAGGCAGCCAGATGACATGGAAGAGTGCAGAGATGCACAGTCATCTACAGATGGCCAAAAAGGGACATCTTGTACACCACTGAAACAAGCAAAACAACAACCAGGAGGACCACACACCTCACAAAGCCGGGTTAATCATCTGGTATTTGACCTCATCATAGAGGATGTGCAACCCTTTTCACTAGTAGAAGTGCCTTCATTCTGCAAGCTAGTAGAAGGAATCAGTGGTGGGAGAAAGGTCATGTGTAGAAAGACTTTGATGCAACGAATTGAAAGGGAATTTGATTCCATGAAAGAAGCTCGCTCCACCAAACTCCAGAGCGTAAAATCAGTCTGCACCACATCAGACATCTGGTCTGCTCATAACAGAAGCTTCTTCGGCATGACATGCCACTGGATCGAGGAGGACACATTGGAGAAGAAGTCAGCTGCTTTGGCTTGTGCGAGACTGAGAGGACGTCATACCTACGATGTGATTGCTGCCAAGTTAAGTGAAATACATGCAGACTTTAAAATTCAGCACAAAGTGAGGGCCACCATGACAGACAATGGAAGCAACTTTGTAAAGGCATTCCGGGAGTTCAGTGGAAATGAAGAGGAGCAAGATGAGACGGATAATGGAGTGAGGTTTGATGATGTGGGTGCAATTTATTGAGGAGGTTGAGCAAGAACTGAACTTTTTTCTCCCTCCACATCAACGTTGTGTGGCACACACCCTCAACCTCATCGCCACCAATGAGGTGGACAAAGCTGCATCCCAAGGTCCATCACGAAAATTGTACAGAAGTGCAATGTCAAAATGTTCCAGCATTTGGAACAAAGCACACAGGTCCACATTCGCTTCAGAGGCAATAGAGGACATTGCAAGCATGAAAGTAACTGTGCCATGTGTGACAAGATGGAGCCATCTCCAAACTCATGATGACCAGCTGGGGCAAATCTGTGAAGACCTGGGTGTGAGCAGCAAACTACATCCTTGTGAGATTGCTTTTCTCAAGGAGTACAGTACAGTCCTACAGCCACAAGCATTCTCTATTGATCTTCTTCAGGGAGAGAAGAAGTGTTTTCTTGGCTTTCTTATCCCAACAATCCCAAGCTTGAAGTCTAAGCTCTCAGAGAAAAGACCTCTTGTGACATTCTCTGCACACATCATCACTGCGGTAATTTTCAATTTATTTTATTTCACCTTTATTTAACCAGGTAAGCCAGTTGAGAACAAGTTCTCATTTACAACTGCGACCTGGCCAAGATAAAGCAAAGCAGTGCGATAAAAACAACAACACAGAGTTACATATGGGGTAAACAAAACATAAAGTCAAAAATACAACAGAAAATATATATACAATGTGTGCGAATGTAGTAAGTTATGGAGGTAAGGCAATAAATAGGCCATAGTGCAAAATAGTTACAATTTCGTATAATACTGGAATGATAGATGTGCAAAAGATGATGTGCAAATAGAGATACTGGGGTGCAAATTAGCAAAATAAATAGCAATATGGGGATGAGGTAGTTGGGTGGGCTAATTTCAGAAAGGCTGTGTACAGGTGCAGTGATCGGTAAGCTGCTCTGACAACTGACGCTTAAAGTTAGTGAGGGAGATAAGAGTCTCCAGCTTCAGAGATTTTTGCAGTTCGTTCCAGTCATTGGCAGCAGAGAACTGGAAGGAATGGCGGCCAAAGGAGGTGTTGGCTTTGGGGATGACCAGTGAGATATACCTGCTGGAGCGCAGACTACGGGTGGGTGTTGCTATGGTGACCAGTGAGCTAAGATAAGACAGGGATTTGCCTAGCAGTGATTTATAGATGACCTGGAGCCAGTGGGTTTGGCGACGAATATGTAGTGAGGGCCAGCCAACAAGAGCGTACAGGTCACAATGGTGGGTAGTAAATGGGGCTTTGGTGACAAAACGGATGGCACTGTGATAGACTACATCCAATTTGCTGAGTAGGGTGTTGGAGGCTATTTTGTAAATGACATCGCCGAAGTCAAGGATCGGTAGGATAGTCAGTTTTACGAGGGCATGTTTGGCAGCATGAGTGAAGGAGGCTTTGTTGCGAAATAGGAAGCAGATTCTAGATCTAACTTTTGATTGGAGATGCTTAATGTGAGTCTGGAAGGAGAGTTTACAGTCTAACCAGACACCTAGGTATTTGTAGTTGTCCACATACTCTAGGTCAGACCCGCCGAGAGTAGTGATTCTAGTCGGGTGGGCGGGTGCAAGCAGCGTTCGGTTGAAGAGCATGCATTTAGTTTTACTAGTGTTTAAGAGCAGTTCGAGGCTACGGAAGGAGTGTTGTATGGCATTGAAGCTCGTTTGGAGGTTTGTTAACACAGTGTCCAATGAAGGGCCAGATGTATACAAAATGGTGTCGTCCGCATAGAGGTGGATCCGAGCGTCACCAGCAGCAAGAGTGACATCATTGATATACACAGAGAATAGAGTCGGCCCGAGAATTGAACCATGTGGCACGCCCATCGAGACGGCCAGAGGTCCAGACAACAGGCCATAGACTGCCGGTTTGGACCTATGCTAAGCACCCATGAAGCAAAAATTGCAACTGCTACCGTGCCAAAGTTTTGACTATGTTGGCTCAACCCTGGAAAGAGAGAGGAGATGCGGAGCACATTAGTTCAAGAAGCAGCTTCTATGGAGAACAAACACTCCGAAGAGGTTGATGAGGGAGCACAGAACGAGTCTGATGAGTCAGAACACCATTTTTTGGGGTTCAGAGGTGCAACAACAAGGGCCAGTGGCACTGCAGAGGATGAGGTGAGGAAGTACCTCGAAGACAAAGACAAGTCTTTGGACTCCTTAAAATCGTTCCCCATAGTCCGGAACTTGTTTCTGAAGTACGACTACTCTGCCCTCCAGTGCCCTAGTTGAGCGCCTTTTCAGCTATGGTGGAAACCTGTTTACCCCTCAGTGAAACAAGATGTCTGATGCTCATCTAGAGCATGTCCTCTTGCTGCGATACAACAGCAATTTCTGCCTTCAATCATCTGAGTAGGCTAGCTTCAGAATAGGCCTACTGCAATGCCATGTCTGATATGTGGGTTTATTTTTCTGCTTAAACTTAAAAAACTACTTGGTGGACTAAATGTGTGATTACACTGTGCATGTTGTAAAATAAAATGTTTTCTTCGTATTTCTATTTCTCATTTGTCATTTAGCAGACGCTCTTATCCAGACTTACAGTAGTGAGTGCATACATTTTCATACTGTTTTGTACTGATGTCCCGTTGGATAAGTGTTTAGCACCATCCATGTTGCTGTGTTACTTAAGCCCTTACTTATACCTGGTTTTAACATGTATCCTTTGTCCTGCACATTGTGTTTGTGCCCACATTTTTAGACAGGTGTACATGATTAAAAGTCGCATTGTGGTCTGACTGTTATCAGATCTTATAGGTGTAAATGGACAAGATCAGGATGAAGGACGCATGTTAGAGGCAGGTATACAGGGCTTAAATACATTTTTGTCACAACGTTTTGTGACACGTTCTAATGTGACTCTGCTTAGTGGCTCAAACATCCTGCAATAAATGTTGTTAAATTGGTAATAATCTTCTTATGTGAAGTAATCCAAAAGTAACTGAAAGTAATCAGATTACATTACTGAGTTTAGGTAATTCAAATGTTACGTTACTGATTACAATTTTAGACATGTAACTAGTAACTGTAATGGATTACATTAAAAAAGTAACCTACCCAACCCTGCACAACACACACATACTACATGATAGATCCTGAACAATTACAGTGGGGAAAAAAAGTATTTAGTCAGCCACCAATTGTGCAAGTTCTCCCACTTAAAAAGATGAGAGAGGCCTGTAATTTTCATCATAGGTACACGTCAACTATGACAGACAAATTGAGGAAAAAAAGTCCAGAAAATCACATTGTAGGATTTTTAATGAATTTATTTGCAAATTATGGTGGAAAATAAGTATTTGGTCACCTACAAACAAGCAAGATTTCTGGCTCTCACAGACCTGTAACTTCTTCTTTAAGAGGCTCCTCTGTCCTCCACTCGTTACCTGTATTAATGGCACCTGTTTGAACTTGTTATCAGTATAAAAGACACCTGTCCACAACCTCAAGCAGTCACACTCCAAACTCCACTATGGCCAAGACCAAAGAGCTGTCAAAGGACACCAGAAACAAAATTGTAGAACTGCACCAGGCTGGGAAGACTGAATCTGCAATAGGTAAGCAGCTTGGTTTGAAGAAATCAACTGTGGGAGCAATTATTAGGAAATGGAAGACATACAAGACCACTGATAATCTCCCTCGATCTGGGGCTCCACGCAAGATCTCACCCCGTGGGGTCAAAATGATCACAAGAACGGTGAGCAAAAATCCCAGAACCACACGGGGGGACCTAGTGAAGCCAGGGACTCAAATCCTGCAGTGCCAGACGTGTCCCCCTGCTTAAGCCAGTACATGTCCAGGCCCGTCTGAAGTTTTTTAGAGTGCATTTGGATGATCCAGAAGAGGATTGGGAGAATGTCATATGGTCAGATGAAACCAAAATAGAACTTTTTGGTAAAAACTCAACTTGTCGTGTTTGGAGGACAAAGAATGCTGAGTTGCATCCAAAGAACACCATACCTACTGTGAAGCATGGGGGTGGAAACATCATGCTTTGGGGCTGTTTTTCTGCAAAGGGACCAGGACGACTGATCCGTGTAAAGGAAAGAATGAATGGGGCCATGTATCGTGAGATTTTGAGTGAAAACCTCCTTCCATCAGCAAGGGCATTGAAGATGAAACGTGGCTGGGTCTTTCAGCATGACAATGATCCCAAACACACCGCCCGGGCAACGAAGGAGTGGCTTCGTAAGAAGCATTTCAAGGTCCTGGAGTGGCCTAGCCAGTCTCCAGATCTCAACCCCATAGAACATCTTTGGAGGGAGTTGAAAGTCCGTGTTGCCCAGCGACAGCCCCAAAACATCACTGCTCTAGAGGAGATCTGCATGGAGGAATGGGCCAAAATACCAGCAACAGTGTGTGAAAACCTTGTGAAGACTTACAGAAAACGTTTGACCTGTGTCATTGCCAACAAAGGGTATATAAAAAAGTATTGAGAAACTTTTGTTATTGACCAAATACTTATTTTCCACCATAATTTGCTAATAAATTCATTAAAAATCCTACAATGTGATTTTCTGTTGACGTGTACCTATGATGAAAATTACAGGCCTCTCTCATCTTTTTAAGTGGGAGAACTTGCACAATTGGTGGCTGACTAAATACTTTTTTTTCCCCACTGTACTTTATAATGACTAAAACCAAATCGGCACTATGAAGAAATGATAATGGACCTACATTCATACAGTTTCTTGACTGTGTCCAGCTCACTAATAATCACCGAAATGAAAGCTAGACAGTAAGGGAGCATCCAAAAATCTTAAAACGATGGATAGAGGACAGTTTTTTGCTAATTTTGATGGGGAGGAAATATAATAAATTTTGTGTGCGGGCCTCCGGACCTCGTTGAAGACCGAATGCGGCCCCTGGGGAAAAATGAGTTTGATACCACTGATATAGACTATAGCAATTATCTATGCAATGTTTATTAAGTTATGCATTTTAAATTTGAGTACTCTAATAGATTACGTAACTAACCTTGAGACATGCCTCCAAGTGTGTTATTTTTATTGTTATGCTGCTGTTTTCTACATTTACAAAGTTAACATGTTTTTGATTTTTGATTCTCTATTTTTCTCTTTTTTTTATATTTCGGTTTCCTTGGAAATAGGGAGATCTGAAACAGTTCTTGAGAATCTACAAAAGCAAAGATGAGAAAATCAAGTCTCAACCTATCAGCACCAAGACCAAAGTAAGTAGCGTTCACTACATGTTGGATGCAATTTGCTCATTTCATTTGAAAAACAAGCACACAACACAATCATTATGCTCTGTTGGAAACATTATGTACCAGCTGGAGGGCACACAGGTGTCCGCATTTTGATGCAAATTAGTCATTTTTTCTCTTTAGAGGAAATCAGTAATTGGATTGCTTTGTCTAATGGGGCTTTAGACAGCTTTTAAAAACCCTACTATGTAAAACCTGCCTGATTCATACCATCCTGGATCTGAGTTGAGCAGCTTTGTATTATATGCCAATGCCCTTTCTCTCTCTCTGTCTCTCTTTCTCTGTCTACCCAGGTATCCATCTGTGTCCAGGTGGCTTATGGGATGGAGCATATGTCCAATCACCGCTTTGTCCATAAGGACCTGGCTGCCCGTAACTGCCTGATCAGCGGCCAACGCAGCGTCAAAATCTCAGCTCTCAGCCTCAGCAAGGACGTTTACAACAAGTAAGAGATGGGGCCTGCCACGTGTAGTTACGGTCCATCATGTGAATAGAAAGTATAGCACATTTGTACTAGGATAATGTATGCAGCCATGGTTAAGCATAAAGTCAAGACAAAATAGTAACATCATGCACATAAGTAAACTCTCTTGACATTAGTCTGTATCTGTCTGTCTGACCCTCTGTACATTTGTCTGTCTGTGTCCTTCCATCCGACTGTCTGTCTGCAGTGAGTACTACCACTACCAGCAGGTGTGGATCCCCCTGCGCTGGCTCCCGGCCGAGTCTGTGTTTGAGGATGACTTCTCCACCAAGTCAGACATCTGGGCCTTCGGGGTGCTCATGTGGGAGGTGTTCAGCCACGGGAAACTGCCATACACCAAACTCAGTGATGACGAGGTGCTGGAAGGTTAGTATAAATCAATAGAAATGTAGAAATGAAGTACTTTGACTAGTGCAATTTACCAGACTACTTAGTGCCCACCAATCTTTGTGCTCCAATGGCTGAGCAATCACTTTTGAGATATCAGTCCTGCAAAGAGTACTGGGCCTGTCTGAATACCCGTACTTACGTTCTAAATAGTAGGCTGATTGGGTATGACAAAATAATACGTCTTATCTGCTCTGTGTACGTACCCCCTAGTGCCAAGGCTGCGAGGGCTGCTGCCCAAGTGGCTGACTGTGTCCACCAACATACTGTATACAACGCACCCCAAAAGCCCCTATTCTTATTTTGGGGGACTTCAATCATTGCAAACTGGAAATGTCACTACCTGGATATGAACAATATATTACATCTGACAATAGAAATAACAGAATCCTTGACAAATGTTATGGAAATGTTAAAAATGCATATACAGTAGAGCCAAACCACACCTGTCTAACTCTGATCACAACACTGTCCAGCTCATTCCCACCTACCGTACAGATCTCAAGCAGTAAACCCCTTGTGAAATCTGTGAATGTGTTGACTGAGGACAGCATAGAATCACTTAAGGGATGTTTTTTGTGTACAGCTTTTGTGTACAGGACATTTTTCATGAGTTAGACGTGCACAAGTCAACACAGATTGTCACAGACTACATACATTTCTTTGTTGACTCTGTGATACCCAAAAAGACAACAAAGGCATACCCAAACATCAAACCGTACATCATTTACATTTTTTTTACATTTTAGTCATTTAGCAGACGCTCTTATCCAGAGCGACTTACAGTTAGTGAGTGCATACATTTTCATACTGGCCCCCCGTGGGAAATGAATCCACAACCCTGGCGTTGCAAGTGACATGCTCTACCAACTGAGCTACAGGGGACTACACAAAGGAGGTAAAGGACTGTATCAACCGCAAGAGGCAAGCATTCAAAAACAAGGACCAACAACAACTGAAATGTGTGCAAAAGGAGCTCAACCAAAAGCTCAGGGAGACAAGGAAATATAGTAGCCATATCTCGGAAAACCAAAGTTCCAAAGGCTGGGCCTAATATAGTGTATAAGAGGTCATAAAATAAGTTGTGTAGTGATTCCTATGTTGTTGATGTAAATAATATTTGTTGGTCTGTGGTGTGTAATTAGGAGCAAACAGAACAAACTTGACACATTTATGAAATTGCTTATCCCAGTTACTAATAAGCATGCACCCATTAAGAAAATGACTTTAAAAACTGTTATATCCCCGTGGATTGATGAGGAATTTAAAAATAGTATGGTTGAGAGGGATGAGGAAAAAATAATGGCAAATAAGTCTGGCTGCACAACTGATTGGCAAACGTACTGCAAATTGAGAAATCATGTGACTAAAAAGAAGAAGAAACTACACTATGAAACAAAGATAAATGACATAAAGAATAATAGTAAAAAGCTTTGGAACACCTTCAATGACATTTTGGGAAAAAAGGCAAACTCAGCTCTATCGTTCATTGAATCAGATGGCTCATTCATCACAAAACTGACTGATATTGCCAACTGTCACGACTTCCTCCGAAGCTGCCTCCTCTCCTTGTTCGGGCAGGCTTTGGCATTCGTCGTCACCGGCCTTCTACCCACTGCCGCTCCTCATCTCATCATTCCATTTGTTTTGTCTTGTTTATTACACACACCTGGTTCATATCCCCTCATCAGTACCTGTATAAATGTTCCCTCTGCCCCCTTGTCTTTGTGTGTGATTGTTTATTGTGGAGGTTAGTTTAGCTCGGTGGAGCTCTTGTATTTTGTATCGCCGGGAAATTTCACCCGTGTGCCTTGTTGTATCCAGTGCGCCGTATATTTTCCACACTGGAGTTTTTGACGCATTGCTGCGTACCGCTGTGTCAACAGAATAAACCTGTTATTCTGTGATTTACCCTCCTGCGCCTGACTCCTTCAAATCACATCACCACACCAACTACTTTAATGATTTTTTTCATTGCCAAGATTAGCAAATTTAGGCATGACATGCCAGCAACAAACGCTGACACTACACATCCAAGTATATCTGACCAAATTATGAAAGACAAAAATTGTAATTTCGAATTCCGTAAAGTGAGTGTGGAAGAGGTGAACAAATTATTTTTCTCTATCAACAATGACAAGATACCAGGATCTGACAATTTAAGCCTACTAGAAAGTGTGTGCCCTCAGGCCTGGAGGGAAGCAAAAGTCATTATGCTACCTAAGAATAGTAAAGCCCCCTTTACTGGCTCAAATAGCCGACCAATCAGCCTGTTACCAACCCTTAGGAAAGGTTTGGGAAAAAATGGTGTTTGACCAGATACAATGCTATTTTACAGTAAGAAATTGACAACAGACTTTCAGCACGCTTATAGGGAAGGACATTCAACAAGCACAGTACTTACACAAGTGACTGATTGGCTGAGAGAAATTGATGATTAAAAGATCGTGGGGGCTGTTTTGCTAGACTTCAATGCAGCTTTTGACATTATCGATCATAGTCTGCTGCTGGAAAAACGTATGTGTTATGGCTTTACACCCCCTGCTATATTGTGTCTAACAGAACACAGAGGGTGTTCTTTAATGGAAGACTCTCCAACAAAATCCAGGTAGAATCAGGAATTCCCCAGGGCAGCTGTCTAGGCCCCTTACTTTTTTCAATCTTTACTAACGACATGCTACTGGCTTTGAGTAAAGCCAGTGTGTCTATGTATGCGGATGACTCAACACTATACACGTCAGCTACTACAGCGACTGAAATGACTGCAACACTTAACAAAGAGCTGCAGTTAGTTTCAGAATGGGTGGCAAGGAATAAGTTAGTCCTACATTTTTCTAAAACTAAAAGCATTGTATATGGGACAAATCATTCACTAAACCCTAAACCTCAACTAAATCTTGTAATAAATAATGTGGAAATTGAGCAAGTTGAGGTGACTAAACTGCTTGGAGTAACCCTGGATTGTAAACTGTCATGGTCAAAACATATTGATACTGTCCATAATAAAGCGTTGCTCTACCTTCTTAACAGCACTATCAACAAGGCAGGTCCTACAGGCTCTAGTTTTGTCGCACCTGGCTTACTGTTCAGTCGTGTGGTCAGGTGCCACAAAGATGGACTCAGGAAAATTGCAATTGGCTCAGAACAGGGCAGCACGGCTGGCCCTTGGATGTACACAGAGAGCAAACATTAATAATATGCATGTCAATCTCTCCTGGCTCAAAGTGGAGGAGAGATTGACTTCATCACTACTTGTATTTGTGAGAGGTATTGACATGTTGAAAGCACCGAACTGTCTGTTTAAACGACTAGCACAGCTCAGACACCCATGCATACCCCACAAGACATGCCAGCAGAGGTCTCTTCACAGTCCCCAAGTCCAGAACAGACTATGGGAGGTGCATAGTACTACATAGAGCCATGACTACATGGAACTCTACTCCACATCAGGTAACTGATGTAAGCAGTAGAATCAGATTTTAAAAAACAGATAGAACAGCAGGGACTGTGAAGCAACACAAACATAGGCGCAGACACATGCATACACACACATGATAACATACGCGCTATACACACACGTACAGTGCCTTGCAAAAGTATTCATCCCCCTTGCCGTTTTTCCTATTTTGTTGCATTACAACCTGTAATTTAAATGGATTTTTATTTGGATTTCATGTAATGGACATACACAAAATAGTCCAAATTGGTGAAGTGAAATGAAAACAATAACTTGTTTCAAAAAATTCTACAAAATAAATAACGGAAAAGTGGTGCGTGCATATGTATTCACCCCCTTTGCTATGAAGCCCCTAAATAAGGTCTGGTGCAACCAATTACCTTCAGAAGTCACATAATTAGTTAAATAAAGTCCACCTGTGTGCAATCTAAGTGTCACATGACATGTCACATGATTTCAGTATAAATACACCTGTTCTGAATGGCCCCAGAGTCTGCAACACCACTAAACAAGGGGCACCACCAAGCAAGTGGCACCATGAAGACGAAGGAGCTCTCCAAACAGGTCAGGGACAAAGTTGTGGAGAAGTTGAGTTGAGTTGAGTTTGAGTTTATTTTTACAGGGACAGTGCACATTAATCAACGTTTCAGTAAAAGTGCCGGTTTTAGCCAGCCGGCTAATTTTCAACTGCAGTCCCTGGGCAGGTTATTAAAAACAATTACAATATAGACAATAACAACATAGAACAAGACATAGCATACAGACATAGCAACATAGGACAAACAAGACGTAGCATACAGACCGAGCAACATAGAACAAAAAGCAGCAAGACAAAATTCATAAAAGCAACAAAGTGTTTCCACACCTCACAAGTTACAGACAACAGACATGGAAAGCGGCAACACACAGCTAGGGACCATGTTCACAAATCTGATTGACCTTTAGCCATGTCTTCAAGCATTTTGTGAAAGTGTGATATGTGGTGCAGTTATGTGTGTCTGATGGCAGTGTATTCCAGACATGGGAAGCTCTCACAGAAAAAGCGGATTTACTAAAGGTGCTTTTCCTTAGGGGAACTACACAGTCACCTCTCATGGCAGACCTTGTGGATCTGCTGCCATATGTTTGGGTTTTCTGTTTAACAAAAATACTGAGTGGAGGGGGAGCCAAGCCATTTAGGATCTTGAATACAAGACATGCATCGGTGTATTGCACAAGATTTTCCCAACTCAGGAGCTCATGCTTTCTAAGGATGTGACAGTGATGATGGCTATTGGGCTTCCTATCAAGCACTTTGAGAGCCTGTTTGTAGACAGACTGAATAGGTCTTACTGTTGTACAGCAAGCTTGGGCCCAACTAGTCAAGCAGTATGTTAAGTGGGGGAGTATCATAGATTTGAAGTACAGTTTTGCTACCTCTGTAGTCAAACAATTTCGTATAAATCGGAAATTAGCTAGGTTGAATTTGGTTATTTGAATTACCTTTTTCACATGCTTTTTAAAAGAGAGGTTGGAATCAAGTATGATGCCAAGGTACTTAAAATCAGATACCCCCTGGAGCTTCTCCCCTGACACATAGACTTCTGGCTCAGTAGCATCTGTTGCCCCCTTTGTGAAGAACATGCAAACAGTTTTTTTCACATTGAGATGCAAACACGAGTCACTGAGCCACTTTGTAACCTGGACCATTACAGTAGTGAGTTCTTGTGCAGCTTGTTGTTTGTTCTTTGCATGCACATATATCACTGTATCATCTGCATACATTTGAACTTCAGACCCAGTACAGACAGAAGGCAGATCATTAATGTACAGGCTGAACAGGAGGGGCCCCAGTATTGACCCTTGGGGCACACCCACATCATAGCTAAGAGTGGGCGACAGCTCATTGCTCACTCTGACACACTGAGTTCTGCCTTCAAGGTATGATTTCATCCATCTCAAGGCATCGGGGGAAAAGTTGAACTTGGACAATTTTGTGATGAGAATCTCATGGTTAACAGTATCAAAAGCCTTCCTTAGGTCCAGAAACACAGCCCCAACAACGCCCCCTTTGTCCATCTTGGACTTCACATTTTCCAGAAAAAAGCAGTTGGCCATTTCTGTGGAGTGTTTCGCTCTGAAGCCAAACTGCATGGAATGTAATGTGAAGGGGCTGTTGTTGAGGTGGACAATCAGTTGTTCTGCTACACACTTTTCAACAATCTTTGACACCACAGGTAGTATACTAATGGGCCTGTAGTTACTCACATCAGCAGGGTCGCCTGATTTAAAGATGGCCGTTATTATGGCCGACTTCCATACCCTTGGAAACACCCCGAGACCAATAGATGTGTTGGTGACCTTAGTAATGGGGCCAATGAGTGACTCTTTGTAGTTTTTAAGAAAGGTAGAGTCCATCCCAAACACATCTTTGGCTTTAGAGTTCTTTAGTGAGCTAATCACCTTGTCTACCTTTGACTCAGAAACCTCCCTTATGATGAAGACAGGTTGAGCATCATTTACTAGCACTGAGCCCAAGAAACCAGTGGAGGGGTTCTGTGTCAGTACCCTGACAGAGTCAATAAAGTAGGAATTGAAGGCTATTGCTATTTCGACTGCATCCTGTGTTAGATTGTTATTCACCATGATTTCTAGTCTTTTTGCAGTGTTACTATGGTCTTTCCCTGTTAACTTTTTTAGATTCTCCCAGATCAGTTTAGAATTTCCCTTTGCTTCACCAATTATGTTAATAAAAAAGTTTGCCTTGGCCTGTCTGATTTCTTTCATCACCTTATTTCTCAACATGGTAAACCTACGTCTGTCATGCTCTAATTTGGATCTTAGGGCTATTTTTAGATAATAATCTCGTTCTTTCATCAATTTCCAGATTTCTCCATTTAGCCAAGGAAGAGTGCTCTTTTGGCCAGGTTTGGATTTGATTTTCTTTAGGAAACCATTTAATGTAGTCTGGATTGTGGATAGAAAACTTGACTATCAGCTTCCACGTCTGCATAGGACAAGAGATCATTCCAGTTAATTCCCTTAATTGCATTTTCAAAATAGCTTAATTCACTCTTAGGTATTCTTAGTTGATCAGGCTTTCTAACAGTAGAGAGGTTAAACCTGCTCTTAGACAGCTTTCTGGCTATAAGTGTCAGATTATGATCAGATAGCCCAGTAACCATATTGAATGATTTAGTCACTCTCTCTGGTTTATTACTGAACACCAAATCAATCTGTGTTTTAGAGCAACAAGTCACCCTGGTTGGCCCTTTAACTAGCTGTGTAAGGTCAAAGGTATTAGTGATCCGTTTGAGGGTTTTCCTACAACACTTGTCTTCATAATTAATGTTAAAATCTCCCATTAAGATGACCTCTTTCCCAAAATCACATTCCCTAAGCATGTTATTAAACTGATCAAAAAACACACTTTTGGTGGAAGGTGGCCTATACATTCCAATGAGGGTAAAAGACATTTGGGGAGACAGTGTAATGTTCAGGCCAATACATTCTAGTTCATTATCACATGACCACTCAATTTGTTTACATCGGATATGTTCTTTAATATAAATCATCACACCCCCTCCTCTTCCTTCAGTCCTGTCTCTCCTGAAAACATTGTAGCCAGGCACAATCAAAGCAGCAGATGGAGAGTTTCTATGGAGCCATGTCTCTGAAAGGCAGAGAAAGTCAAGGTTGGAGTCTGTGAGTAGATGTTGAATTTGATCACTTTTTGGAATGACACTACGAATGTTCAAGTGCCCCCCTAGTAGTCCCTTGGGCTTAGCTCGTGGGTCCCAGATGACTCGAGAGTGATTGACACATTGAAAAAAAAAAACATTTATGTGTTTTCTGACGGCTGGGTTTAGGCCGTTTTGTTTCGTTTTGATTAGGGGCAGTTCGGTAGCGCAATTAACAATCCCTCCCGCCTGCACTGGATGCGGGAAACTAATTAAAACAGCTTGCATACCAGAAGCAGAGTCAGGGATCGCATATAGCGACTTTGGTATGTTTGAAGAGTCAAAATCCATCCTGGAGCCGGGTGAGTCGAGAGAAACCACAGGACCATAGCACTCACCCACCTCCACAGCGGCGACGATCAGTGGACGAGGCCATCCACCGCCCTCCACTCCGGTGCGTATCGCTGGCTCGGTGATGTTAGGCCCAGGATTGAGTTGCACATCCCCGGAGAGCAGGAGGGTAGTGAACAGGTAGTTTAACAGTTTCCGATAAATGTTGGACTTGTGTTTGTTGCGCCTAAGCGGTTCAGTAGAATAAGGAGCGAGGTAGACTTGGCCATTATTCAGAACATTATGGTATGCTGTGTACTGTCCGCTCCCGTGGAACGGTGAACCAATGTGTTTGTGTTTGGTGTTAATATTCTCCGGTAGTAGACTGATTGTGTCATCCCAGCAAGGACGCACTGAGATTATCAGTAGAGCAGCTACATAACTGACAATCATGGCAGAGTACTGGAGATAAAACACATAATTGCGCTTTAACTCTTTGCATGAGTTACTTAGCTGGGGTCGGCGTACACCTGATGGTTTAGATAAAATTACAGCATTCGAATGAGAAGCGGCACCTGCCACACCACCCTGTCTTCCGTCCGCCATTCTTCACTCAGGTTGGAGTCATTACAGATCAGGGTTGGGTTCTAAAAAATATCAGAAACTTAGAACATCCCACGGAGCACCATTAAATCCATTATAAAAAATTGAAAGAATATGGCACCACAACAAACCTGCCAAGAGAGGACCGCCCACCAAAACTCACGGACCAGTTAAGGAGGGCATTAATCAGAGAGGCAACAAAGAGACCAAAGATAATCCTGAAGGAGCTGCAAAGCTCCACAGCGGAGATTGGAGTATCTGTCAATAGGACCACTTTAAGACGTGCACTCCACAGAGCTGGGCTTTACGGAACAGTGGCCAGAAAAAAGCCATTGCTTAAAGAAATAAATAAGCAAACACATTTGGTGTTCGCCAAAAGGCATGTGGGAGACTCCCCAAACATATGGAAGAAGGTACTCTGGTCAAATGAGACTAAAATGGAGCTTTTTGCCATCAAGGAAAACGCTATGTCTGGCGCAAACCCAACACCTCTCATCACCCCAAGAACACCATCCCCACCCTGAAGCATGTTGGTGGCAGCATCATGCTGTGGGGATGTTTTTCATCGGCAGGGACTGGGAAACTGGTCAGAATGATGGATGGCGCTAAATACAGGGAAATTCTTGAGGGAAACCTGTTTCAGTCTTCCAGAGATTTGAGACTGGGACGAACGTTCACCTTCCAGCAGGACAATGACCCTAAGCATACTGCTAAAGCAATACTCGAGTGGTTTAATGGGAAACATTTAAATGTCTTGGAATGGCCTAGTCAAAGCCCAGACCTCAATCCAATTGAGAATCTGTGGTATGACTTAAAGATTGCTGTACACCAGCGGAACCCATCCAACTTGAAGGAGCTGGAGTAGTTTTGCCTTGAAGAATGGGCAATAATCCCAGTGGCTAGATGTGCCAAGCTTATAGAGACATACCCCAAGAGTTGTGCAGCTGTAATTGCTGTAAAATGTGGCTCTACAAAGTATTGACTTTGGGGGGTGAATAGTTATGCACGCTCAAGTTCTGTTTTTTGTCTTATTTCTTGTTTGTTTCACAAGAAAAAAAATATTTTGCATCTTCAAAGTGGTAGGTATGTTGTGTAAATCAAATGATACAAATCCCCCCAAAATCAATTTAAAATCCAGGTTGTAAGGCAAAAAAATAGGAAAAATGCCAAGGGGGGTGAATACTTTCACAGGTCACTGTATGGGTTTGAGGCAACATCCCTCCCTGCAGTCTATTTTTGAACAGACCGTTATCAGACAAGCGCAGAAAATTATTTCAGATCAGATCAGACCAGATCCCTCCCATGTCCTTTACTCTGAGTATCACCTCAGACGCTATAGGGTCCCTCCTGCCCTCAGGCAGATGCTATAGGGTCCCTCCTCCCCTCAGACGCTATAGGGTCCCTCCTCCCCTCAGGCAGACGCTATAGGGTCCCTCCTCCCCTCAGACGGTATAGGGTCCCTCCTCCCCTCAGGCAGACGCTATAGGGTCCCTCCTCCCCTCAGGCAGACGCTATAGGGTCCCTCCTCCCCTCAGGCAGACGCTATAGGGTCCCTCCTCCCCTCAGACGGTATAGGGTCCCTCCTCCCCTCAGGCAGACGCTATAGGGTCCCTCCTCCCCTCAGGCAGACGCTATAGGGTCCCTCCTCCCCTCAGGCAGACGCTATAGGGTCCCTCCTCCCCACAGGCAGACGCTATAGGGTCCCTCCTCCCCTCAGACGGTATAGGGTCCCTCCTCCCCTCAGGCAGACGCTATAGGGTCCCTCCTCCCCACAGGCAGACGCTATAGGGTCCCTCCTCCCCACAGGCAGATGCTATAGGGTCCTTCCTCCTCTCTAAGTTGAACAGGTGTAAGCACTCCTTCATTCCCATGTCCATCAAATACCTAAACGGCAATAAGTAAAGCTGAGCTGTATTAGTATGCCACTGACAGAATAAGGGAATAAGCACAGTATTATTTATGTGGCTATATGAGAAGTGTATGATGATAAGGGTAACGTGCAATGTATGTGTTATGTTGACTGTGTAATGTAGTGTCTATGTTGTATACAGTAGTACTGTGTGTCTAAGACAATTTTCCCCTTGGGACATTAAAGTTAATCCTATCCTATCCTATTATGGTATGTGAAATTTCAAGAATGTTGTATGTTTTAAAAGCCAGGATGTCATACTAATTTGGCCTTTTCATCTAGTATGAATTCGCTCCACACTATTGAGTAAGAGAATCGTCTTTCCAGACCGACGTGCGTTTAACAACAGCCTATAATCAGATAAGGTGATGAGCTGTACCAAAATGAACGAATGGCGGGAAACAACGCAATTGTGCATTAGATTACGCATTCTCAGTATGGATGAGCCTAGTATGTTGATATTTTACATATGTAAAATATCAATATACTGTAGTGTACTTATGTTTTTACTAAACAGTACATTCTAAATAGTATGTAGTACAATTAGTGCACAGTATACAGTTTTAGTAAGTAGTAGGCAAGACAGATTTCGGACACGGCCACTCTCCTATTCTTGGGGTAACTTCAAGCTATTCTCGAGTGACAATCGCAGAACTGTGATGAATAATTTTTATGGTTCTGTTAAGAGAACAACTTGTATTTGCTTGACATTGTATTGAGATACACTGTACTGTAGGTCACCTTGACAAAGTGTCTGCTAAGTGGCACATACAGTATCATCATGTTATTATCAAGCTGAGGGCAGGCTGTCTGCCCAATCATTCTTATGAAATCCCTACCAGAACCAGCTTTACTCCATTCTTTTGATGATTTGACTCATTGCTCTATAAGAATGGAGTGAATGAGTCAAATCACATTGACCTGTACATTCTGTCTCCCAAGTCTAACCTCCCCTGTCTCTCTGCTCCACTCTTCTCTCCTCAGGTCTTCAGGCAGGCAATATTAAGCTGCCCATGCCCTACGGCTGCCCCTCCAAAGTCTACAAGCTCATGTGCCGCTGCTTGGCCCCCAGTCTCAAAGAGCGCCCCTCCTTCAGCGAGGTCGTCAACGCCCTGGAGGAGCTGCCCTCAGACAGCAAAGTCTGAGAGGAGGAAAACTGACCCCACCCCACCTCCAGGGGTGACATCTGCCCCCCACCCCCTCCCAAATGAACACAGAAATGCTGGATTCTGAGTCACACACATTTCAGGGACGAGGGGGGTGGCGAGGAGTTATTATTTCTAAGGACGTGTGGATAAGAAGAAGAAGATAATACTTTTTTATACCCTTGCATGTGTGTAGATGGTTTCATGTGAGGAGGAGTGCCAGGAGTTTACATTTGCCTTAATTGCAGCATGGAAGGCATGCCCACTGACACTGTCCCTCTTGGCTCATGTGGTTTTACTGTACCCATGCCTGGCATGGGTCTCTCAGGGGGTGTCCCAGATATGCTCTCCCTCTCCTCTATGACCCTGCAGCACAGGAACAATAAGTACTACAGTGCCTCTACTTGCCTACCTGGACCTCAATCTACCAACCCTTAAATCCCCACAACTAATCCAGGAGGAGAATTTAAGATACTTTTGTCCAGCAGGGGGCACTTTGTGTATGTGTTGCACTGGACTCACCACCTGAATGCTGTATGTACAGTACCATGAAAACGTATTTGCCCCCTTTATAATTTTCTCTACTTTTACATATATATATATATATATATATATATATATATATATATTTATTTATTATATATTTTTTTGGGGGGGGGTGTACTTTTACCCCTTTTCCTCCCCAATTGGTAGTTACAGTCTTCTCACATCGCTGCAACTCCCGTACGGACTCAGGAGAGGCGAAGGTCGAGAGCCATGCGTCCTCCGAAACACGACCCTGCCAAGCCGCACTGCTTCTTGACACACTGCTCGCTTAACCCGGCCGGCCAAACCCTCCCCTAACCCGGACAACGCTGGGCCAATTGTGCTCCGCCTCATGGGTCTCCCGGTCACGGCCGGCTGTGACACAGCCTGGGATCGAACCCGGGTCTGTAGTGATGCCTCAAGCACTGCGATGCACTGCGCCACTCGGGAGGCCCTACTTTTGCATATTTTTGATACTGAACATTATCAGATCTTCAACCAAAACCTAATATTAGAGAAAGGGAACCTGACTGAACAAATAACACAACAATGACATACTTATTTCATTTATTTCATAAACAAAGTTATGCAACACCCAGTGCCACTGTGTGAAAAAGTAATTTCCCCATTACACTCAATAACTGGTTGTGCCACCTTTAGCTGCAATGACTCCAACCAAACGCTTCATGTAGTTGTTGATCTGTCTGTCAAGTCACTGTGGAGGAATTCCACGCAGAACTGCTGTAACTCAGCGACATTTGTGGGTTTTCAAGCATGAACTGTATATATATTTGTTTGTACATTCAGGTTCCCTTTATCTAATATTTAGTTTTGGTTGAAGATCTGATAACATTCAGTATCAAAAATATACAAAAATAGAGAAAATCAGAAAGGGGGCAAATGCTTTTTCACGGCACTGTAGTTTGTTTCGGACTTGGAATGTGCAGCGTCTAATGTGTGCCACTGATGCTGTTGTCTGAACTGTTGTTCTGATATATGTTGAAGAGGCAAAGATCAGGGTAGAAGCACAAATGGACAAGGTTTCGCATGAAGGTTTATACAGTTGAAGTCGGAAGTTTACATACACTTAGTCATTAAAACTCATCTTTCAACCACTCCACAAATTTCTTGTTAACAAACTATAGTTTATTTTCAAGTCAGTTAGGACATCTACTTTGTGCATGACACAAGTAATTTTTCCAACAATTGTTTACAGACAGATTATTTCACTTATAATTCACTGTATCACAATTCCAGTGGGTCAGAAGTTTACATACACTAAGTTGACTGTGCCTTTAAACAGCTTGGAAAATTCCAGAAAATTAAGTCATGGCTTTAGAAGCTTCTGATAGGCTAATTGACATAATTTGAGTCAATTGGAGGTGTACCTGTGGATGTATGTCAAGGCCTACCTTCAAACTCAGTGCCTCTTTGCTTGACATCATGGGAAAACTTGTAAGTCGCTCTGGATAAGAGTGTCTGCTAAATGACGAAAATCTAAATGTAAAATCAAAATCAAAAGAAATCAGCCAAGACCTCAGAAAAAAATGGTATACCTCCACAAGTCTGGATCATCCTTGGGAGCAATTTCCAAACGCCTGAAGGTAACACGTTCATCTGTACAAACAATAGTACGCAAGTATAAACACCATGGGACCACGCAGCCATCATACCGCTCAGGAAGGAGACGCGTTCTGTCTCCTACAGATGAACGTACTTTGGTGCGAAAAGTGCAAATCAATCCCAGAACAACAGCAAAGGACCTTGTGAAGATGCTGGAGGAAACAGGTACAAAAGTATCTACAGTAAAACGAGTCCTATATTTACACTATATCGACATAACCTGAAAGGCCGCTCAGCAAGGAAGAAGCCACCGCTCCAAAACCGCCATAAAAAAGCCACACTACGGTTTGCAACTGCACATGGGGACAAAGATCGTACTTTTTGGAGAAATGTCCTCTGGTCTGATGAAACAAAAATAGAACTGTTTGGCCATAATGACCATCGTTATGTTTGGAGGAAAAAGGGGGTGCTTGCAAGCCAAAGAACACCATCCCAACCGTGACGCACAGGGGTGGCAGCATCATGCTGTAGGGGTGCTTTGCTGCAGGAGGGACTGGTGCACTTCACAAAATAGATGGCATCATGAGGTAGGAAAATTATGTGAATATATTGAAGCAACATCTCAAGACATCAGTCAGGAAGTTAAAGCTTGGTCGCAAATGGGTCTTCCAAATGGACAATGACCCCAAGCATACGTCCAAAGTTGTGGCAAAATGGCTTAAGGACAACAAAGTCAATGGTATTGGAGTGGCCATCACAAAGCCCTGACCTCAATCCTATAGAAAATGTGTGGGCAGAACTGAAAAACTGTGTGTGAGCAAAGAGGCCTACAAACCTGACTCAGTTACACCAGCTCTGTCAGGAGGAATGGGCCAAAATTCACCAAACGTATTGTGGAAAGCTTGTGGAAGGCTACCCGAAACGTTTGACCCAAGTTAAACAATTTAAAGGCAATGCTACCAAATACTAATTGAGTGTATGTAAACTTCTGACCCACTGGGAATGTGATGAAAGAAATAAAAGCTGAAATAAATAATTATCTCTACAATTATTCGGACAGTTCACATTCTTAAAATAAAGTGGTGATCCTAACTGACCTAAGACAGGGAATTTTTACTAGGGTTAAATGTCAGGAATTGTGAAAAACTGAGTTTAAATGTATTTGGCTAAGGTGGATGTAAACTTCTGACTTCAACTGTAATATTAAAGTTTTAACTTTATTTTATAGTCAGTTACATATTGTGTCTGGGGAACTCAGTGGATTAACTTGTCTGTGTGAAATATGAACTTCACATGAACAAAAGTACTATCAAATTTATAGCCAAGGAATATTTAGAGTGAGTGAGAGTTTTGTTTGTGTGCACTTTTTAATCTCTTCTGAGCATGCCATTTGAACTCTGAGGTGCTCAATGGTGACCATCATTGATGGAATTTACCATATAATAGACCACATATTACATGTATTACCATGCTATCTTCAGAGGTCCAATCACAATTCCCCTTCCTTTCTATCTGGTCCAATGATTTTGTGCAATGTTGCGACGTGGACCATTCCACCAGGCGATGTGTACATAATGTAGAATCCATGCACTAACTTCACTTAAAAATATCCCTTTTTATTACTATCATATTGTGAAGGATGTACTTACGGGAACCTGTTTATTTATTATGAAGGTCCTGTCTTTTTTAACAGTCTTTTTTCATAAAAAGGTACTTTGATCACTTAATGCAGTTGCATATGTATTCAGTATCTTATGATTCATCTCAGTAATGCAGTCAGTATGGTAATACATGTGTTGTTACAAAGAAGAAAGATGGATGAGAGAGTCTGACTACAAGTCACCAATGCTCTTCAAGGGACTCTTAAGTGCCTGGTAAATGAAGAATTATTAGCTGTTTTCGCTCCTTCCCTTTTCACAATGTCTAATCAAAATGCAATGGCCTATTTTGTTTATAAAGACCTTGCTTTTTTATATGGTTTTTAGTGCAAAGTTGTTTTTAGTTTTTTATGAACGCTAGATGCTCACACTTAGGCTGTTTTTGAATCCGCTTCAGCTAATGGCCACAGTAACCACAATGTATACAAGCTGCTATCAATAAAGTTTCACGTGTTTTTAAACAAGGTGTCTCGTCTTTCTAATTGCTGTGTTACATAGAACTCACTCTGATTGGCCCCATACACACTCAAGTTGTAAAACTGATGTACAACACATTTTGCATGTACCCTCTTAGAATAAAAGGTGCAATCTAGAACTTAAAAGGGTTATTTGGTTGTACCCATAGGAGAACCCTTTGAAGAACCCTTTTTTGTTCCAGGTAGAACCCTTTTGGGTTTAATGTAGAACCCTTTCCACACAGGGTTCTACATGGAACCCAAAAGGGTTATTCTACCTGGAACCAAAAAGGGTTATCCTATGGGGACAGCCAAATAACTCTTTTGGAACCCTTTTCTCTAATAGTGGATGGTTGTGATAAATTGGAGCGTTTTTCTGTACAAAAATAATTACACTAGTGTTGTGGAGACGCCACACAATGGTTGTGTACACATTTTGTGCAGACTAACTCTCCACTGTATCACAAAAATATCAGTTGTGCCACAGCCATTGTGTCAAATGGGTTGTACATCAGTTGACCAACCTGAATTTATGTGTACAGGGCCATGTAGACTGGAGAGATTGGAGACACTGAAGAGCCAGCCGTGTAAGGAACTTTGTAGAAGTTAAAGAAAGATTGTTTGACAAATTCCCCTCTGAGGCTTTAGGGAGGTGGCATTGTAGGTCTGTACTTTGTGGGTCTATAAGAGCTGTGTTGTCTCTGATGTGTGTTTACATGAATGGAAGGTCACACAGGATCGAGGCTGGAGGCAACAGGATCTTGGGATGACACAGAACTTGACACAGAACTTCACATCCCAATTTTGTTGCTACCCCTTCCTAGAAGGACAGAGCTTTAAAAAACATGTAATGAGAGCCTAAGCAGTGTATGGTTCAGGCTGTAAATGTGCATCCTCCTCAACAACCAAACATTTTTGGGGGGGGAACTGATATGGGGTGAGCTAGTTGGACTCATACTTACAAATACTTTCCCCATGGAGTATCTGCATAGGTATAGAGGATATTTAGGTGTAATACTGTGATCCTACTGTGCTCCCAATATTCTGTTGCCTGTGATAGGTAGGCCTACAGCTTATCATTAATGATGACATTGACCCTTGATTGGCCTGATTTTTTCTACAATGATCTACTGGGCTTGTTGTTCATGGCCCTTGATTGAAGGTGATTTATGTAAGGATGAGTGTTAATTCCCTCTAATATGTAAAGTTATAACCTTTTATTACTAAGCGTTTAACAACATCCAATATCACTCAGTCTAACAAGATTATACCAAAATGATTTAGGCTATTAACATCAGATAAAGTTTTTATCAACATTTTCAAATTCAATCTGCTTTTGAATTATTTTCTAAATGTGATATTTTAGATAGTACCACCATTTATTCAGCTAAGATAAATGTAGTAAATTCTAAGACCCACTATCCTGTTCTTATGTAGAACACGTTTATTATCGTCAATAACACGTTTATTATACTATTATTATACCCCTTAATTTACTGTCTTGATACAAATTAAATACTATGCTGCTTTGAGGGCATGCATGTTTTGTTATTTCAATATCTCATTGCCTGACGTCGTGTACAGCGCAACCATTTTGGTATTTATTCTAATAAACATGCTGTATTGACCAATGGTAGCTCTACTCAGATCCTCATCCGCCAATCCGTAGACGGCGCTGTGACTCGCCAAATAAGGAGAGACAACTCCATAAAAGGAAACATTGTATCTCTTTATAAGGAGGAAAGTAGTTCTTGGGTTGTAATATTAGTCCACTCTCTGATACGTTATTTCAAAAGGCATCATGTTTGTGTGCAAATGCACAGCTAAAAGACTGATATTCGATTAAATATTTGCAGCGTGTGTGCATTGAAGGCGGATACCGACGACATTTTAAGCGTTTACAGTGTGAACTACATGACATGGCGGAGTAATAACGAATGGGCTCTTCGCTTTTTCCTTTTTGAGAAATTGCTCTGAGTTTTGGAAATAGAGGAGGTTGAGCCAAACTGAACCGGGTTGAAGAGTTCTAGGGGCAGCATCACTTTTGAAAGTTTGCGTTGGTGGTTTCAAACAGACGCCAATTTTGCAGTATCCGCAGTTTCGCTGTTTGTTTACCTTTTTGGTGGTTGGGTTGCATGAGCTGTGTTGTAATTTTACTAACACGCGCTCCAGCAGTCGGCTGGCGATTTCAGAAACCGGGTCCTCTAAATAGAATGTTACCAAGCCAGGCTGGATCAGCACCATCTGGAAACGGGTCAGCGTCTGTCAGGGGTAACACAGGTCACGGTTCTGGGGTAATTGGGAGTGGGATTCGCCCAGTGTTGGTCAGAGCAGTGCAAACGACAACTGGGGTCAGAGACAGCACCGGTGCGGTTGGGATGTTGGGGGGCAATGGTCCAGAAGTGGGTCCAAGAGGTGGGGCAAGACCAGTGAGCGGGACGGGACTGACGACTCTACAGACCGCCGGCCAGGGAGGCATCGGAAGTCTGAACACGGGAGTTGGGGTTCACGGAGGCAGCCGGTACGACCCGGACAAAAAGTGTGCGCCGATGGGGTGCAGTGGGTCAGACGCTGATTCGGACTCGGGGGATGATGACGACACGATGGGTTCAATCAGGGACAACAGAAGAGGTGTAAAGCGGGAGAGACTGGAGATGGAGGCTGCGGTGACAGGGCAGGGGACCGGGGTACCACCGGGGGCTTACGGTGTAGTCCCTGGAGGTGTTGCTGGCGCAAAGCCAGGGAAGAAGACACGTGGACGCGTGAAGATAAAAATGGAATTTATCGACAACAAGTTGAGGCGATACACAACTTTTAGCAAGAGGAAGACTGGCATAATGAAGAAGGTGAGTAATCACAGTGAAGATTCCAGCTGTTGCATCTCTCATCACACGTGACACTCAGGTGTGATGGGACACAGTAGCCTAGTGTGTCCACTCCAAAGTGTCACTTGGTCATGCATGATGTTCCATAGTCTATATACAGCCTGAAACTAATGCCTGCAAAATCGTGTAAATAATCCTTACAAGCCAGAATGTTGAATACAATTACATTTGCACTTACTCTACCGGGTGTCTGTGTGGTTTGTCCTTCGGCTGCTCGAAATTTGACCAAAAATCCACAAGAAAGTAGGCTATTGTTTACCCGACTTTTTGGAAAGCCAAGGTAAAATGTGGTTTATATTGGATATTAGGTTCTCTCGAATAGCTTTTGAACCAAGCATTCCATGACAATGAATCAGGTTGGATGGAGAACAATTGATGTATTTTTTTAGTGTGACTTTTGTATTTATTTTGTATTAGGATTTCAATGTTAAAAAAATAAAAGTGTGGATTGTTCTTCATCCTCCCCTGATTCAGAATATAAAATGTTCATTGTCATGGCATGCTTGGTTCAAAGCTATTGATGAGAGAACCGATTTTATCCAATATAAAACTAATTTTATCTTGGTGCTGAACTGAACCATTTACCTACAGGCTCTCTAGAAAGTCTGGTAAACAATACTTTCCTGTGGATATTTTGTCTAAAATTTCGAGCAGCTGACGGACAAACCGCACAGTCAACCTGTAGAGTAAGTTTAAATGCAATTTTATGGCTGGAGCGGAATTGGTGGAATGGTATCAAATACATCAAACACATTGTTTCCATTTGTTTAATGCCATTCTATTCGCTCTTTTCCAGACATTATTATGAGCCGTCCTCCCCTCAGTAGCCTCTACTGATTTACACAATTTTGCAGGCATTGGTTTCAGGCTGTATATACTAGGCTTGGGCGGTATCCAGATTGTCATGCCAACCTTGTGCCATCCTGGGATATTCGGTAATACAGGCACTGAACACAAGGGACGCTATTTTCAATCCGAAGATTGGCAACGCTAACAAGTACATGTAAAATCCCCTGACATAAACTGTTTGCAGGACAGACATCCCAGCACATAAAGTTATACAAGCAACTCGAAAATGCTACTGACAGTTTTCTGCACACACAAAACAAATGTTAGACTGCAAGTCTCTTGATCCGGGGGAATTCTCTGCTGTACCAAGAAGAGCTTGATTGCAAGAAGCTAACCACTTAGCTAGCTAGATTACTAAATTAGCCAACCAAATGCACACCAAACTATAGAGCATTTAGCACATTTTAGACAGTTAACCTAATAGTTATAAGATTAGGGACGTCAAACGTTCAGCTTGATGCACAGACCCTATGGACGCTCTAGTCTAGAGTGACTGGTTAAATTGGGTTTAGGAGCATTTTTTAAAATCTCAGTGAGAGAAATGTGATTATTGAAACAATCAGCATTTGTTTCATTTACTATCCTAAATTAAGATATATATAGTTATTTTGCCATATATAATTAATGCCTTCAGAAAGTATTCATACCACTTGACTTATTCCACATTTTGTGGCGTTACAGCCTGAATTTAAAATTGAATAAATTGTGGAGTTTTCTCACCCATCTACACACAATACCCCATAGTGACAAAGTAAAAACATGTTTTTCTAAATGTTTGCACATTTATTGAGAATGAAATACAGAAATATCTAATTGACATAAGTATTCACACCCCTTTGCTATGACACTCCAAATTGAGCTCAGGCGCATCCAGAGTCCTTTGATCATCCTTGAGATGTCACTACAACTTGATTAGAGTCCACCTGTGGCCAATTCAATTGTTTGGACATGATTTAGAAAGAAACACTTGGCTATATAAGGTCTCACAGTTGGCAGTGCATGTCAGAGCAGAAACTATACCATGAAGTCCAAGGAACTGTCCGTAGATCTCTGAGATAGATAGAATTGTGATGAGGCATATAATAATAATAATAATAATAATAATAATAATAATAATAATAATAATAATAATAATATGCCATTTAGCAGACGCTTTTATCCAAAGCGACTTACAGTCGTGCGTGCATACATTTTTGTGAATGGGTGGTCCCGGGGATCGAACCCACTACCTTGGCGTTACAAGCGCCGTGCTCTACCAGCTGAGCTACATAGGACCACATATCTGGGGAAGGGTATAAAACAATTTCTGGAGTGTTGAAAGTTTCCAAGAGCACAGTGGTGGCCATAATTCGGAAATCGAAAAAAATATGGAACTACCCAGACTCTGCCTAGAGCTGGCCGTCCGACTAAACTGAGCAACCGGGCAAGAAGGACCTTGGTCAGGGAGGTGACCAATGACCACTCTGACAGAACTACAGAGTTCCTTGGCTGAGATGGGGAGAACCTGCCAGAAGGACAAGAGTCTCTACAGCACTTCACCAATCTGGGCTTTATAGGAGAATGGCCAGACGAAAGACACTCCTGAGAAAAAGGCACATGGCCGCCCGTCTGGAGTTTGCAAAAAGGCACGTGAAAGACTCAGATCATAAGGCAAAAGATTCTGTAGTATGATGAGAATTCGTCCAGGGTAGGGGAGGGAATGGCCGGCAGGGATGTAGCTCAGTTGGTAGAGCATGGCGTTTGCAACGCCAGGGTTATGGGTTCGATTCCCACGGGGGGCCAGTATAAAAAATTATGTATGCACTCACTAACTGTAAGTCGCTCTGGATAAGAGCGTCTGCTAAATGACTAAAATGTAAATGTAATGAGACAGATGTAACTCTTTGGCCTGAATGCAAAGCCAGGCACAGCTCCTCAACCTTCTAACACCATCCCTACCATGAAGCATGGTGGTGGCAGCATCATGCTATGGGGATGCTTTTCAGCGACAGGGACTGGGAGACTGGTAAGAATAGAGGGAACAATGAATGGAGCCAAATACAGGCAATTCCTTGATGAGAACCTGCTTCAGAGTGCAAACTACCTTTAGACTAGGGCGACGATTTACGTTCCAACAGGACAATGACCCCAAGCATACAGCCAAAGCAATGCTGGAATTGCTTCAGAACAAGAATGTGGAAGTCCTCAAGTGGCCTAGCCAAAGCCCAGACTTGAATTCCATTGAACATCTGTGGAAAGACTTGAAGATTGCTATTCATGCCGCTCTCCATCGAACTTAACAGAGCTTGAGAATCTGCAAGGAAGAATGTGAGAAAATCCCCAAATTCAAATGTGCAAAGCTGATACAGACATACCCAAAATTACTCAAAGCTTTAATCGCAGCCGAAGGTGCTTTTACAAAGTATTGACTCAGATGTGTGAATACTTATGTAAATGAGAGATTTCTGTATTTAAATTTCTAAATACATGTGTTCACCTTGTCATTATGGGATATTGTGTGTAGATGGGTGAGGGGGAAAACATATATTTAATCCATTTAGAATTCAGGCTGTAACACAACAATGTGGAATAAGTCAAGAGGTATGAATACTTTCTGAAGGCACTGTATATTACAATACTTTCCATGATGTGGACTGTATGTGTACACAAGCGGATGTTTTGACCACATCGAATTGGGGGGAGTTACATATCCTTTTTACCTCAGATTGGTGATGTTAGTATAAATGTTTATAGTCAACATAATGACACGATCAATTGCTTAAAATTGATCAATATCTTTGGTTTTGTACTGTTGATTTGATCATACGTGCTGGGGGTCGCAGGACTGGATAATTCAGGGCGGTCTCTCTATAAAAGTCACTGGCCACACACCAATACATAGTTGACAGTCAAACTATAACTGAAATAGCAGCCAACCATTGTCACTGTTAATATCCTATGGCGGGTCGTGATTCGTTCAAGTTGACTAACAGAACATATTTTTTGTTCCTTTTCCATGATGGCAGCCTCCCGAAATCAACATCCGCCATTCCAAAATATAGATGGAAGCCTTCTATACATTTTCAGCTAACCAACCATGGATAGGTTATTCCAAGTTCCGTGTGGTCTTTGAATAGTGTTCGTTTAAACAGCGCTACACCCCAAACGTTTGCCCCCCTGTACTATTGATTTCCACGTGATATCGATGGAAGTGATTCAACAAAAGTGTTGGGTTGCACTTACCGCATTGGCGACCCACTTGAATCAAAATGCAACACTTCAAAATGTAGCTTGCTGTCTTTTACAAATTGTCCACGAACCAGTGATGTACACATTATTCCTAGATTCCAGTGGTGTAAAGAACTTAAGTAAAAATACTTTAAAGTACTACTTAAGTAGTTTTTTTTAGGTATCTGTACTTTACTTGACTATTTATATTTTGGACTACTTTTACTTCACTACATTCCTAAAGAAAATAATGTACTTTTTACTACATACATTTTCCCAGACACCCAAAATTACTCGTTACATTTTCAATGCTTAGCAGGACAGGAAAATGGTCCAATTCACTCACTTATCAAGAGAACCTCCCTGGTCATCCCTACTGCCCCTGAACTGGAGGACTCACTAAACACAAATGCTTCGTTTGTAAATTATGTCTGCATGTTGTAGTGTGCCCCTGGCTATCCGTAAATTAAATAAAAAACAAGAAAATTGTGCTGTCCGATTTGCTTATTATAAGCAATTAGACATTATTTATACTTTGATACTTAAGTATATTTTTGAAATCACATTTACTTTTGATACTTAAGTATATTTAAAACCAAATACTTTTAGACTTTTACTCAAGTAGTATTTTTCTGGGTGACTTTCACTTTTACTTGAGTCATTTTCTATGAAGGTATCTTTACTCTTACTCAAGTATGACAATTGGGTACATTTTAAACCACTGCCAGATTCCATGTGGTTTTTGAGCTGTGTTAGTTTTAACAGGATATGCAGCCTCATCTCCCCCCTCTCGCACAATTGATTTCAACGTGATAATTGATAGGAGTGATTGACAAAAGTGTTGTGTTTCTCTTTCAGTTTTGGTGACCCCATATCAAAATGCAACATTCTAAAATATAGGTGACTGTTCTGCAGGTTGTCCTCTAACCATTGATGTAAAAATATATCCAGTTTCCATGTGTTTTTTGCCACTTTTGCAACAAAATAACAGGGTTTTTGGTGCGTTTGCAGTTTATAATGTGCTCGTTTAAACAAATACAAGCAATATGATTACTATTATTGCACATGTGTAGATAGTAAATGTTATGTTTAGGTTTCTAATATATCACAAACTGTTTCTGCATATTGGTTATTGATTTGGACACTTTAAAACGGGAATGTCAATAAACTGTCATTATCAATATGTCTTGTCAACAGGAAGCAGCGACTGCATCATTTTCAATTTATGTTTTAAGAATATAAATTGAACTTTCAACATTAATTTCCAATGGTATTGTACTTAATCAGGTAAAAACTGCTGAATGAGACCAAAAACGTGTTGTGATTTATTTATTTTGATGATCTACCAGAAATCACCAAAACTGGTTTGCCCTGCCTAATAAGATATCTAGCTGGCAAACATTTAGTTGTGAATTCCATACTCTAACTAGATCAGTGTGTGGTGCACAACAGTGAGTGAGTTACTCACAAGACTCCGGTCTCTCATCATTGTGTGCTTGTAAGGCTCTGTCGTAGCCGGTCGTGACCGGGAGACCCATGGGGTGGCGCACATTTGGCCCAGCGTCGTCCAGGATAGGGGAGAGAATGGCCGGCAGGGATGTAGCTCTGTTGGTAGAGCATGGCGTTTGCAACGCCAGGGTTGTGGGTTCGATTCCCACGGGGGGTATAAAAAAAATAATGTATGCACTCACTAACTGTAAGTCGCTCTGGATAAGAGCGTCTGCTAAATGACTAAAATGTAAATGTAAGCAAACAACATGTGACTAGGGACTATCACTAAGCCTCATAATGTGACAAGTGAAATAAAGAACGTGATCTGCTATATCTCCTAACAATACGTTAATTTCACAAGTTGACTGCAGTTATTTACTTAAAAGTAGCTACAGATATTCAAATGTATTTTAAAAAACTTGACGGTATTGAAAAACCATCCCGTGGCTATTTCCAAATACCCCGGTATACCGCCCAAGCCTAGTATATACCATTTAATTGTGTATTACAGCCTGATTAATCAGACTAGATGTTGCATTGCTTGACGTGTACAGGGCATCATCAAGTCCTGTGAGTCTGTAAAACCCCATAATTCTCCTATAGCAGGGATCATCAACTAGATTCAGCTGCGGGCAGTTTAAAAAATAATAAAATAACAAATTATTGAGCGGATGGTCAGGGTGCCGGAACATAATTACAAATAAATTGTAGACTGCAAATTGACCGCAAGAAGCCCAAACGGATATAATATTTGACTAAAACATAATCATTTCAAACCTTGCTTCCATTTGTGTATGATCACATCTCTCTATTATGCGTGGGAATACTTTGGAACAGATTTCCAAAATTATAATCACTTAGAGCTGATTTTGCTGGTGTTTTTAGTATTTTATGTCCAACCAGCAGAGCATATGAGCGGAGTGGAGCGGGAGCGAGCGTGGAGCGTGAGCGGACGGATTTTGAACAGAGCGCAGAGCGGCATTTTTAAAAGGACGGAGCGTCGCCCTATGTCCCGCTCCAATTTCGCTCGCTCACACCACGAGTCTGAAGCATGCTCAAGCCTGACCCAGAATCCATCTGTTTAATTTAATTTGTGTCGTCCATTAATTTGTATTTTATAGAGCGAGAGGAGCAGCAGCAGCAACAAGAGAAAAGGGTTGAGGAATTCAAAAGTTTATTCACTGCACGCAAAGGCCCAATCATAACAAGGGAGAGAAAAAGAGAGCTGGATGTAGCATTTTTTGAAATGATTTTCATGGACTATGAACCGCTGAGTAAAGGAGAACGCGAAGGGATGCAACACTTCGCCAGCGCAGCTCAACCGGGCTACACTCCCCCAAGAAACTATGATAAATCAGTACTTTACTTTGTCAAATTTACATCTGAGATGCCCCATTCACATGCTTCAGCTGGCGATCAAAAACGCCGTTAACAAGCACGACAACATTAATAGGCTGTTAGTGAAAGTCGGGCACCTGGTGAAAAGTGTACGCACGAGCACAGAGGAAACCGACCAATTAGGTGTCCGCCCCACAAATGCCTGCGCCATTCGATGGAGCAGCCAGCTGCGGATGATTCAGTCGTTCATCCGGTTGTTCCAAAAAGACCCGTTATGGTAAAACAAACTCAAGTCTAATGTTGCTAACATCACCCTGAATCAAGTACGGCAGCTGACGCACCTTGTCAGTGTGCTGACACCACTAGCAGACCTCACAGACAAAATGCAGAAGGAGCTGGGGAACCTGGGGATGATCCTCCCTGCTGTCACAGAAATCAAATCCCTGCTCACCGATTACACTCACGCTGCACTTCCAATGGGCATCGCTGCTTTTGCAGAAACATTGGCAAACAACGTGTCAATTCGCTATGGAATATACTATACTGATTAACATCTCATTTTAGCGTCAGTGTTAGATCCCCGTTTCAAGACAGAATGGATAATCCGAGATGAGTCTGTATGCAACAAATTCGGGGAGATAAAGTAAGGCTGTGGTTTAAGCTAAAAGTGAAATACATGCATATTTTGTTCCTTTTTTGGAGTGAGCGGGGGGCGATTTGAGTGGAGCGCGATGCAAACTGCGTTGAGCGCTGAGCGATAATGAGCGGACTGGCCTGATGTGGCTTTGAGCGGGGGGAGCGGAGGGGTGAACAGCTCCGTGAGCGAGGAGCTGAGATTCTCACCGCTCAACCAGTTGGGGAACCCTGACGTGTAGGCTACACCAACACTGACCAAGAATGTCATTATTAGATAGACTTCAACTTCCCTGTACAATAACCTTCCCTTGTGTCACTTTGACTTATATATTATTTAACCCGTGGAAGGCCCATTCAACCCAAAATCACACATAGAATTTGCCCTAATCTGATGTAATAAAACTCCCAGACATAATGTGTAAAGAACCAAGTGGGACATATCATCTCTGTCCTGGCACTGAGTGACTGGAAGTCACAACATTCATGACTGGCTCTGTGCTTTAAATAGACTAGAGCAACTGACATTCCTATTTCTAACCACGACCTCACCCCTGCTATACACACACACACACACCTCTGTGTCCGGTAGGCGTAGTTGCAGTAACATACTTTTAATCTAAATTTATATTAAACTATTTTCAATTGACATACATTTTTATCACATTTACAAAGAGCAGTTTGTGCTCCGTACATTTTAATGTTTCTCATTCAACCTTTAAAGTAACTATAGTACCAGATTGAGTAAGATAAGTTAATATAATGTGTTAGGTAGGAGTTCTGCAAACTTAAGGTTGGTAAATGACTGAACTCACACTCTATTATACATTCACTACTGCAGCCTCTGGTCAGCAGCAGTTCAGATCACAGCCCTCCTGTCCTGAAGTGTGTCAGGCAGAGCCAACAGCTGACTAAACCCCAGGGACAGAGATCAGAGGACAGTCAAAGGGCACTCAAGCAGACCAAACGGGCCACTGTGCACCACTGTAATGAACACATGATTCCTTCATCATGCTCTAGCTCTCTGTCATACAGCAAGTCATCCGAGGGCTCAGAGGAGGTCTGAAAGTGGAAACTCCATGGGTACACCTGAATCTGTATCTCGGGCCAGGGTTGGGTGACTGATTCAGTTCAGCATTTACTGCAACAACTCTCCCCTTTTCAGTGTTACACTTCTGACCATGCAAGCACATGGAACGTAGGCTACTCACTATACTCTGGCGAACAATGAACTGAAAACTCGTAAGAGTCATTATTCTACGAGCTTCTCATTCACATGTTGTTTACCATAAGGGGCTTATTGGAGCTTTCATTTGTGACTGAGCCTTGTAAAAGTGTGCTTTAAACAATGTGCATTTGTTGATTGCTAGGCATACTGGAAGGAGTGCACAAATTGTTGAGTGAATTGTTTGTTGCAGAAAGTTAAGTTTAACAGGCTAGAGTCTATTTGTTTCATTTAAACCCCCAAAAATTGGGTGTATATACCAACGGCCTGTATAGGTCCGGAAAAATACATCAGTTATTGTCTCTTCTTTTTTTACTCAACCTGTAAATCGTTATCTCTGCAACATGGATTCTGTTGCTATGTCTATTCTCATGGAGGCTTCCCCGTTCAGAGAAAAATTTTAGCATTTTGTGCGCTGCAGGAACTGTATTTACTATGCGCTCTTCCGGGACAATGTGGACCAACCGGAATTCCAATGCAACAATTGTTTATTCGCAGAGGACTATAGAGAAGAAGTGGCTACTATTAACAAATAGATTAAGAACTTGCACAATCTACTGGGGAAAGCACCCCCTGCCTACCTTCTCCTTCTCTACTCCACAGGCTGGATGCTGTTCCGATGTGCTGAGAGTATCACCGCCATGTCAACACTCATTGACTAAATGGCCAATGCCTTCCAGGGACTCCTCCCTGAAGAAGTCTCCCACTTCCCTGGAAAATGGAGCAGGACTGTCGCTTCTGATGGATTTAGTGGATGATACTGTCACCATTCCTGCTGCCCAGCCATGGAAGCACGTCACCCGCCGTAGGCCAATGGAGAGAAGCGGCCTGTGGCGAGTGGGGCTTCTTTGGCGTTGGGAAGCCCGACCCAATTCCAGTTGTCGAACAGCTTTGTCCTCTTGGCTTTGGAGGTTCCAGCACCATCGGCCCCTATCCTGACTCCTTCCCAGGGTGATTCTTCCCCGGATTCTGCCTTGGACTCAGATCACCGGACCTTGAGGGTGTCTGATGCACCGGCTCCTCCGTCAGCCACAATGGGTTCGGCGGCCGGCTCGAGGCGAAAAAACTGCAGGATCTCCTCTGCCATCTCACCAGCCATTATAATTGGCAGCTCTATGGTGAGAAACATCTCGGTTCCTGGGGGCAAAAACCTTGCGCTATCCTGGGGCTCAGGTACAGGACATTACTAGGCTGCTTCCTACTGTTTTACGCCAGAACATGGAGTCTGTCGCTGTCGTAATCCATGTGCGATCTAATGACATTAGGATGGCTAGCTTGGAACGTCTGAAACTGGATTTTATAGAACTGATTGGAACTCTGAAAGACTCCAATAAATGTCCAATTATTTCAGGCCCAGTGCCATCACTGAGTCGTGGCAGCAAAATATTTAGTAGGTTGCTGGCACTACACGACTGGCTACAAGTCTACTGTAGCTCTGTTGGAGTTACTTTTGTGGATAACTTTGACACCTTTTGGAAACAGAAGATCTTCTACAGAGGATGGGGTCCATCCAAATCATCTTGGTGCCTGGACCCTGTCCTCGCATTTCAAGGTTGCGCTGAGACATTGACTTATCAACACCCCAAGTCCCGCTTTGGTAATCCCAACCATACATGATCAGTATTATCATCGTACTGAAGGTCCGCAACAAGTAACCATCATTGACTCTTGTTTTAACCCACAACCTCGAGGCATCGGCCCAATGGTACAGTTCTAGACAATTTTGTATATACTGTATACCAATTCAAGCTATCCTTATGGTATTTTCAAATAAGGGGTTAACAACTGAGCATAGTTCGAGGCATAGGCCTCATGGTTCAATTCTAGGCAATCTTGTATCCAATTCAAGCAAACCACATGGTATTTTCTAGTAGGGAGTTATTTTATTTTTATTTAACTAGGCAAGTCAGTTAAGAACAAATTCTTATTTACACACAGCCTACATGGTCCTCTGTAGCTCAATTGGTAGAGCATGGCGCTTGTAACGCCAGGGTAGTGGGTTTGATCCCCGGGACCACCCATACGTAAAAATGTATGCACACATGACTAAGTCGCTTTGGATAAAAGCGTCTGCTAAATGGCATATTATATTATATTATATTATATTATATTATAAGCCACTGATGCAGACTTTTGGAACATCTACATTTAAAAAAGTATAATAAATCCATGTAATATAGCCTACACCTTCACAATAAACCATTATTTATTTTAGACTGGTCTAAAGAAACATGATATGAAGAAAATGTAGTCTATTTCAGAAGAACAGAATAGCATACTCTGAGTTGTCCTGATCTGGCTATGCCATATGGCTGTGGGCTACACTAGTACATTTAGCAGACAAGATTTGCTAAGAATTCCGTGGCATTATTTTATAGTATGAAGAAAACAATTGAACAAAGCTGAATAAAATAGAAAGGATATTTTCTCCAAAGGATTTGAGGGAGTGCTCACATGCGGCTATTCTGTGTTGAGCGGTTAACAAAGAAATAGGTACTCCTATATGCTGAATTTAGAGTTGTTAATGTAACTTTAGTTGTTCTACAAACGTTGGGCTATATGTTTTGATTTTGAATACATTGTAAGGCTGCATGATGCGACTCTAATGATGATTTGAAAAAAGTTGCTTGAAAGGCATGAGCTCTGCTTAGTTTTTTGTGCAGGCTGTACAGACTTGGTCAGTCTCTCATTGTGAGACAAAGATATCCCCTTTGTGTGGCCGTAATGCACCCTAAAAAAATCCATGCCTTTTGCAGCCCTTCTCGCTGAGTGCTGCCTGCTCCGAAGCACCTCTCATCTCACTCACAAGGCTCTCTATCACCTGATCGGGTCTTTCTCACAGGCTACAAGTGAAGACCAACACATCGGGGATGCAACTGCGTGCGTCCTTATCCAATTCCGAGATGCATATTGGAAGAACTGTCCAGATTTACTTTTTGTCAGCCAACAAGATGAGTAGGCCTAATGAACAGCAAAATCACTAGCCTATGTCAATCTACTATCCCCCATAATACAAACGTTGACCTATTCTGTGCGATAAATACATATTCCAAACATAGTCTGGAACAGATGTGGGATGCGATAGATCCCAAATTAATACAACCACTAATATTTTTACGCAATGAGGCTGACGCAACAGATCAGAATGTTGATAAACTATTAGGCTATTTATTCACATTATAAGCACAGCAATGCACACACGGCACAAATGTTCCATTAGTGGAAAACACCATTATCAAAAGTGGTCCCCTGTAGGTCAGTTGGTAGAGCATGGCACTTGCAACGCCAAGGTTGTGGGTTCGTTTCCCACGGGGGCCAGTATGAAAATGTATGCACTCGCTTAAAACTGTAAGTCGCTCTGGATAAATGTGATTATGCATGTAATGCTTATATTATAAAGGTGCATTTTAATGGCACAAATTATCTTCCCCAAACATGAAACTCTGCGCTTATAACATTTTTGACATAAGTTTTCCTGGATTTTTTTGTTGTTATTCTGTCTCTCACTGTTCACATAAACCTACCATTAAAATTATAGTCTGATCATTTCTTTGTCAGTGGGCAAATTTACAAAATCAGCAGGGGATCAAATACTTTTTTCCTCACTGTATGTGTGTACATATATATATATATATATATATATATATATATATATATACATACAGTGGGGAAAAAAAAGTATTTAGTCAGCCACCAATTGTGCAAGTTCTCCCACATAAAAAGATGAGAGAGGCCTGTAATTTTCATCAACTATGACAGACAAAATTAGAAAAAAAATCCAGAAAATCACATTGTAGGATTTTTAATGAATTTATTTGCAAATTATGGTGGAAAATAAGTATTTGGTCAATAACAAAAGTTTCTCAATACTTTTGTTATATAACCTTTGTTGGCAATGACACAGGTCAAACGTTTTCTGTAAGTCTTCACAAGGTTTTCACACACTGTTGCTGGTATTTTGGCCCATTCCTCCATGCAGATCTCCTCTAGAGCAGTGATGTTTTGGGGCTGTCGCTGGGCAACACGGACTTTCAACTCCCTCCAAAGATTTTCTATGGGGTTGAGATCTGGAGACTGGCTAGGCCACTCCAGGCCCTTGAAATGCTTCTTACGAAGCCACTCTTTCGTTGCCCGGGCGGTGTGTTTGGGATCATTGTCATGCTGAAAGACCCAGCCACGTTTCATCTTCAATGCCCTTGCTGATGGAAGGAGGTTTTCACTCCAAATCTCACGATACATGGCCCCATTCATTCTTTCCTTTACACGGATCAGTCGTCCTGGTCCCTTTGCAGAAAAACAGCCCCAAAGCATGATGTTTCCACCCCCATGCTTCACAGTAGGTATGGTGTTCTTTGGATGCAACTCAGCATTCTTTGTCCTCCAAACACGACGAGTTGAGTTTTTACCAAAAAGTTATATTTTGGTTTCATCTGACCATATGGCATTCTCCCAATCCTCTTCTGGATCATCCAAATGCACTCTAGCAAACTTCAGACGGGCCTGGACATGTACTGGCTTAAGCAGGGGGACACGTCTGGCACTGCAGGATTTGAGTCCCTGGCGGCGTAGTGTGTTACTGATGGTAGGCTTTGTTACTTTAGTCCCAGCTCTCTGCAGGTCATTCACTAGGTCCCCCCGTGTGGTTTTGGGATTTTTGCTCACCGTTCTTGTGATCATTTTGACCCCACGGGGTGAGATCTTGCGTGGAGCCCCAGATCGAGGGAGATTATCAGTGGTCTTGTATGTCTTCCATTTCCTAATAATTGCTCCCACAGTTGATTTCTTCAAACCAAGCTGCTTACCTATTGCAGATTCAGTCTTCCCAGCCTGGTGCAGGTCTACAATTTTGTTTCTGGTGTCCTTTGACATCTCTTTGGTCTTGGCCATAGTGGAGTTTGGAGTGTGACTGTTTGAGGTTGTGGACAGGTGTCTTTATACTGATAACAAGTTCAAACAGGTGCCATTAATACAGGTAACAAGTGGAGGACAGAGGAGCCTCTTAAAGAAGAAGTTACAGGTCTGTGAGAGCCAGAAATCTTGCTTGTTTGTAGGTGACCAAATACTTATTTTTCACCATAATTTGCAAATAAATTCATAAAAAATCCTACAATGTGATTTTCTGGATTTTTTTTCTCAATTTGTCTGTCATAGTTGATGTGTACCTATGATGAAAATTACAGGCCTCTCTCATTTTTTTAAGTGGGAGAACTTGCACAATTGGTGGCTGACTAAATACTTTTTTCCCCCACTGTATATATCTTTAATTGCAGCTCAAGTTTTTTAAATCAGCCTATCACTCGAATATCTTTGCTTTAAATTAGTGCACGTGCGATTACTCTCGCTGTCTTTCTTTCTCTCCATCAATTCCATTCAAATTGCATTTAAAATAGATAATCCTGTTCTAGATTGATATGTAGCCCTATATTTAGATGTCCTAGCCTACCTCTTTCAGGTAACACATTTTATGCAGTATTAGCCTTTATATTTAGCTAATTAATGATGGGTTATGCATAATATACTTTCAACTTACAGCTTCTGTCTCTTGCGCAATACGCAAGCACCTGTGCTTAGCTGGCCTCTTCTTAAAAAACGCTCCTTAGCTCTTGGAGTCCCATGCAGGAAAAGCTAGACTAGAATAGCTTGCTGGACATTATTTTTGTTTTAGCTTTTCTTATACCAATAGACTATTCGAAGAGGGACGCAAGTTATTTTTTGCTGAATGTTAAATACAGCAGCCAATAGAACTCACCGGTAGTTTGAAAGAAGAGTGAATGCGCGATGGCGGTAGGCTATAGCAGTTATTTATTCAGACCCATAACCATTCAATCTTCGTGAAGAGAAGTGAAAGCCTTCTGCATCTAATTCTAGTCTTATGTTCTTCAAGGATGTCATTAGAATGAATAAGATGAGGACAACAAAACGTATTTAATTTAACTGTTGAAAGGAATGAAGCAACAATCGAGAGAGGAAGGGGAGGTAGGTTAATAACATTAGGGGAAGTATTATGAAGGGTTTACAGTGGGGAGAACAAGTATTTGATACACTGCTGATTTTGCAGGTTTTCCTACTTACAAAGCATGTAGAGGTCTGTAATTTTTATTATAGGTACACTTCAACGGTGAGAGACGGAATCTAAAACAAAAATCCTGAAAATCACATTGTATGATTTTTAAGTAATTAATTTGCATTTTATTGCATGACATAAGTATTTGATCACCTACCAACCAGTAAGAATTCCGGCTCTCACAGACCTGTTAGTTTTTCTTTAAGAAGCCCTCCTGTTCTCCACTCATTACCTGTATTAACTGCACCTGTTTGAACTCGTTACCTGTATAAAAGACACCTGTCTACACACTCAAACAGACTCCATCCTCTCCACAATGGACAAGTCCAGAGAGCTCTGTAAGGACATCAGGGATACAATTGTAGACCTGCACAAGGCTGGGATGGGCTACAGGACAATAGGCAAGCAGCTTGGTGAGAAGGCAACAACTGTTGGCGCAATTATTAGAAAATGGAAGAAGTTCAAGATGACGGTCAATCAACCTCGGTCTGGGGCTCCATGCAAGATCTCACCTCGTGGGGCATCAATGATCATGAGGAAGGTGAGGGATCAGCCCAGAACTACACGGCAGGACCTGGTCAATGACCTGAAGAGAGCTGGGACCACAGTCTCAAAGAAAACCATTAGTAACACACTACGCCGTCATGGATTAAAATCCTGCAGCGCACGCAAGGTCCCCCTGCTCAAGCCAGCGCATGTCCAGGCCCGTCTGAAGTTTGCCAATGACCATCTGGATGATCCAGAGGAGGAATGGGAGTAGGTCATGTGGTCTGATGAGACAAAAATAGAGCTTTTTGGTCTAAACTCCATTCGCCGTGTTTGGAGGAAGAAGAAGGATGAGTACAACCCCAAGAACACCATCCCAACCGTGAAGCATGGAGGTGGAAACATCATTCTTTGGGGATGCTTTTCTGCAAAGGGGACAGGACGACTGCACCGTATTGAGGGGAGGATGGATGGGGCCATGTATCGCGAGATCTTAGCCAACAACCTCCTTCCCTCAGTAAGAGCATTGAAGATGGGTCGTGGCTGGGTCTTCCAGCATGACAACGACCCGAAACACACAGCCAGGGCAACTAAGGAGTGGCTCCGTAAGAAGCATCTCAAGGTCCTGGAGTGGCCTAGCCAGTCTCCAGACCTGAACCCAATAGAACATCTTTGGAGGGAGCTGAAAGTCCGTATTGCCCAGCGACAGCCCTGAAACCTGAAGGATCTGGAGAAGGTCTGTATGGAGGAGTGGGCCAAAATCCCTGCTGCAGTGTGTGCAAACCTGGTCAAGACCTACAGGAAACGTATGATCTCTGTAATTGCAAACAAAGGTTTCTGTACCAAATATTAAGTTCTGCTTTTCTGATGTATCAAATACTTATATCATGCAATAAAATGCAAATTAATTACTTAAAAATCATACAATGTGATTTTCTGGATTTTTGTTTTAGATTCCGTCTCTCACAGTTGAAGTGTACCTATGATAGAAATTACAGACCTCTACATGCTTTGTAAGTAGGAAAACCTGCAAAATCGGCAGTGTATCAAATACTTGTTCTCCCCACTGTACATACGTACATACATACATATCCTTTAAAAATATATATATTCCCCTTTATTACTTTCCAACCCCACCACCCTTTCCCTACTTGGAGTAAACTAGTGAACAGCAATGCTTAGGCCTCTACTTCCAGCTTATACCTACTATCTACATTTTATGGACACAGTCAATTTTACAATAATTATATTTTGTTTGTTTTTTCTCCTGATCTTCCTCTACTCTCAACCTCTCCGATCATTTTCATGATGTCCATCCGGATTGCTTCTATATGCCATATCTTTCTAACTGTGCTCTTTCACAAAAGCTCCCAACCTACAACCTATATACTTATTATGGACACAGTATGCTTACATTATTAGTTATCTTGTTATTATTTGTTGTTAGTTGTTATTAGTCCCATCCTTCAATTACATTCAACACCTCCCATCTATCTTTTAAGACCATCCATATAGGATTTCTATTTGCCATATATATTTCAACTGTACTGTGATGTCTTACAAAAGTTGTGAACCTTTCTATTCTCATTGTTTCTACAGATTGTGAATTGAAAATATATTTTTTTGCTAAAAGTATTATTATATTATTGATTGATTGACTATGACTTTTCAGATCACCCAGTAATGCTATCTGCAAAGTTGGCTCCAGGTAAATATTGCAATCCTCTAGCCATTCCTGGACCTGTGTCCAAAAATATGCTACAAATGGACAGTACCAAAACAAATGACCTAATGATTCTGTCTCTTCGCAGCATTATCTGGAGAGCTGGGAAGATTGTATCCCCTATATAAATAACATTATATTGGTAGCAAGAATTTTATATAATAATTTAAATTGAAAGATTCTTAATTTTTGAATCCGGTGTCATTTTGCGTATCAGTTCATAAACACTATGCCATTGCATCGGTACGTCAAAAATCTCTTCCCAACTATTTTGCAATCTATATGGGACGGCTGTCAATCCTTTGGTCCTTAAATGAAACTGTTATACTTTTTTATTGATCACATTTTTCCTTAACCAATTATGTTCTTTAATGCAAGGCCGACAGACAAGTTCCTTACTTTCTCCCCCTTCCACTTTCCTCTTCCATTTTTGCGGTAAGGCTGCAATTATTTGGTTGTAATTTTGGGTAGAGCAGACATTTCCATATGTTTTTGTTAGCTGCATGTGCGACACAACTCCACCAGTCCTACCGATGATATCATTTACGAAGATTATACCTTTTTTAAACATGTTGTAAAAAAACAGGGTTTTTGTCAATTAGTATATTTGAGTTTAACCACAATATTTGTTGCATGATTTGTTCTGTCGTTTCTGGAGGATTAAATTGAAATTGCAACCAACTTTCTATGGCTTGTTTTAGAAATAGTGATATTTGGGAGATGGTTTCCTTTTCAAATAACTGAAAGTGAGTGGTTGTAATCTGAATAAAGGGAAAAAGGCCATTCTTGAACATTGGGTGAGACAATCTTACTAATTTGCTAGAGAACCAGTTCGGATTTAAGTATACCTTTTGTATGACTGAAGCTTTTAGTGATAGGTCTAATGCTTTAATATTTAATAATTCCTGTCCTCCGAATTCATATTCATTATATAAATAGGCCCGTTTAATTTTGTCTGTCTTGCCGTTCCAAATAAAATTCAATATAAGACCATAAGCAAATAGGTAAACTGGGATAATACTAAAGAGTTAATCAGAGTGATTTTTCCACAAATTGACAGGTATTTACCTTTCCAATCTATTTTTGCTAACTTTCTATTAAAATGTATTGAAGTGAGAACATTTATTTCCTTTGGGATATGTATTCTGAGTATATTCACATCACCATCATACCATTTTATTGGTAAACTACATGGTAATGTAAAAATTGTATTTTTTAGTGATCCAATATGTAATATAGTACATTTGTCATAATTTGGTTGTAATCCAGAGAGGTTAGAAAATGTATCTAGATCCTCTATGAGGCTGTGGAGGGATTATATTTGTGGATTTAAAAGAAAACATGAATCATCAGCATACAATGACACCTTTGTTTTTAAGCCCTGGATTTCTAATCCCCTGATATTATTGTTGGATCTGATTTTAATAGCTAACATCTCGATGGCCATAATAAATAGATATGCCGATAGTGGACAACCTTGTTTCACTCCTCTTGACAGTTTAAAACTTTCTGAAAAATAGCCATTATTTACTATTTTACACCTAGGGTTACTATACATGATTTTGACCCATTTTATAAGAGATTCTCCAAAATTGAAATGCTCCAGGCATTTATATATAAACCCCAGTTGTACTTTATCAAATGCCTTTTCGAAGTCTGCTATGAATAGCTGGCCTGGTTTCCCAGATTTTCCATAGTGTTCTATTGTTTCCAGTACTTGCCTTATATTATTTTACATTTTAGTCATTTAGCAGAGGCTCTTTTTCCAGAGCGACTTACAGTTAGTGAGTGCATACATAATTTTTTTATTTTTCATACTGCCCCCCCCGTGGGAATTGAACCCACAACCCTGGCGTTGCAAACGCCATGCTCTACCAACTGAGCTACACCGGCCATTCCCTGGGCCAATTGTGCGCCGCCCCATGGGTCTCTCGGTCGCGGCCGGCTACAACAGAGCCTGGATTCAAACCAGGATCTCTAGTGGCACAGCTAGCACTGCGATGCAGTGCCTTAGACCACTGTGCCACTCGGGTGGTAAATGTATATATCTCCAATGTATCTTCCATGTAAAAAACCTGTCTGATTTAGAATGAATAATGTCCGACAATACCTTTTTAATTCAATGAGCTATACATTTTGCTAGAATTTTTGCATCACAACACTGAAGTGTAAGGGGCCTCCAATTTTTTAAATGGACTGGATCTTTATATTTTCCACTTGTATCCTGTTTCAGTAATAATGAGATCAGACCTTCTTCTTGAGTGTCAGATAATCTACCATTTACATAGGAGTGGTTAAAACATGCTAATAACGGTCCTCTTAGTATATCAAAAAGGTTTGGTATACCTCGACTGGTATGCCATCCAACCCTGGAGTTTTCCCGGACTTAAAGTCTTTAATTGCATCCAGAAGTTCCTCCTCTGTAATTTCACCTTCACATGAGTATTTCTGTATGGCTGTTAATTTTACATTATCAATAGAAAAACAATCGCTACAATTAGCTTCAGTTAGAGGAGATGGAGGCGACTGAAATGAAAACATATGCTTAAAGTACTTTGTTTCCTCCTTCAAAATATCATTTGGTGAATCATGGGTTACTCCGTCAATTGTAACCAGTTTCAGTAAATTATTTTTGGTAACATTCCTATGTTGAAGATTAAAAAATAATTTGGTGCATTTTTCCCCATATTCCATCCAGTTTGCTTTATTTTTATAATATATTACACTTGATCTTTCTTGAATAAGTTTCTCTTTCTTTTAGTTTTTCCTCTAATTTATTCTGAGCCTCTATGTTACAGTTTTTATTGCCATCTATCTGTTCTGTTAGACTTTCTATTTCCTTTGTTAGTATAAACTCTTTTGACCTAAATTGCTTTTGTTTTCGAGATGAGTACTGAATTGCATGGCCTCTAAAGGCACATTTAAAGGTGTCCCATACAATAAGGGGATTTGCTGTACCTATGTTATGTCGGAAAAAGTCAGTTATAAATTCCTTTGTCCTAGTTAAAAATAAATTATCATCCAATAGGCTTTGATTACATTTCCAATATCATCTCAACATACAACCCGGATTGCCATTGTATTACATTTTAATTTATTGACAAGCAATTATTATCCTAGCAAATAATTACCATGGTCCATCCCATACCCCCCCCCCCCCCCCCCAACATCCTCACCCCCCCCACAACAGATTCGGGACAAACACACACGCACATACTCACATACTCCAACACACTCAACCCCCTTCTTCCACAATCAACCATAAAATCAGATGCTCAACGGTTGTTACATCCCAGAGGCCAACTCGAGAAAGGACCTGATTTGCGAGTGCAAATACAGTTACAGCTGATTGAGAAAGCATGCAAGATTGAGCTGAAATTGACAACAATGTGAGATTTGATTAATCTAATTAATCTATGTCAAGTCCTAGGTGATGGAGATCAGATCCACCCTCTTCACCTGAGACACAGACTCTCTGGTCCCCCGTTGTAACCATTTTTCCCAAGCATCTCCGTGCAGTCAGACCTTTGATTATTTTGTGCCACCTGGGCCACAATAATAAACCCCCCTCTGATTGTCCGAGTGTGACCCCCTCCCCATGGGTTACTGCAGCCAGTGTTGCCAGCACTGCTACTACCTGGGTGGGGGTACCCCACCGGAATCCCCACCGGCTAGGTACAAGGTCGTCAAGGTTCTCATTAGCAGCTTTGAGAATTTCCTTGTATATAATGCTCTCCCATCAGGGGGCTCTGGCTTTGTATGACCAACCCTGCCAAGGGTGGCTACTTTGAAGAATCTAAAATTATAAGATATATTTGGATTTGTTTTACACTGTTTTGGTTACTACATGATTCCATATGTGTTATTTCATAGTTTTGATGTCTTCACTATTATTCTACAATGTAGAAAATAGTAAAAATAAAGAAAAACCCTTGAATGAGTGAGTGTGTCCAAACCTTTGACTGGTGCTGTATGTATTGGATAACGGCACAATTTTGGGGGTTTGGGCTCATTTAAATGTCGTTAATGTAGGGCTCATAAAATGTATTTAATATATGGCTCATCAGGCTCAGGTAGCATCAGGTTTGAATTCTCATGCTGAGCAAAGCTCTAATCAAATCCAGACAGTTATATGCTTTATAATGCTTTTGAATGACACTTCTGGTTTTGTCGGGAAATACCGGGTTAGCCAGGATAAAAGTGATTTATTGTCGGGATGGAACATTTGTAAAATACAGGGAAAATATTATTATATATATATATATATATATATATATATATATATATATATTTTAATAGACATCACTGCATCCTGTATTACAAGTTTGTTTTTGTCCTCATTAATGTCCCATAGGTTATTTCATTACTCTCTCTTTGTTTACAAAGCTCTACTGTACAAGTTTCCAACATACCTCACTTCTTCGTTGTTGAAGTATAAAGACATGAGTTACAAAACACATTCGCAGGGTTGGTTAACTCGTGAGGTTCTTTGGGTCTCCACCGAGTTGGGTAGATCCGCTTTTAGTTTTGATGTGCCCAACTGCTGGAACAATCTGCAGATCTCGTTGAAATTGGATGTTCTGGTGCCGCTCAGGCAGTTTAGGGTATTGATTGAAGACCTGGTAGCTGAGAGATGTAGATGTTATCCATGAGTTGTATTTTTGTGTATTTTAACTGTTGCTTGTGTTCTATAAAATTGTAAAATGCAGGGCTCCCTTGTAAAATAGACCTTTGTCTCAATGGGACTCCCATGACCTTTGTCTCAATGGGACTCCCTGTTGAAATAAAGGTGTACATTTTTAATGTATTTAATTTTTTAAAATCCATACGTCTGAAGCAGATCAGCATTTTGTTGAGACAGCAGTTCTCTCTCACAAAAGATAACAGTTGGAGAACTGCTGCAGTGCAGATAGTCTTTTTTAGATTGTTTCACCAAAATAATTGCAATGCCACTGCATTGTTTGATCTTTGTAAAAAGGTTGAGTTCTGACTGATGAGCAAGGCCCTGCCTTGCTTGTGCTTGTTTCCTTTTGGCATCCTCCACTGTTGTCATGGAAACGGAGGTTTCTGTATATTGTACAGTAGGCAGCAGCATGACTGATTGTTCTGTGCATTCTGGTTTTGACAAAGGATGACAGCATTCAGCAGTTGGGTTTCAGATCTCTGAGGGTGCAGGCCAGGGCAGTGTGATATGGTTGCAATTGATGGACTTCTAGATCAGAAATCTGCCTCTGGTTCGTAAAAGGATGTGCAGGCTCATTCAAAGGCAATGTCAAGCCTGCACACCCTCTAGCAAGTCTATTTCTCCAAGACCAGGATTTTACTACTGCTCAAAATTCTCATGCCCCTGAGATTTAATCTACAGATGCACACAGTTTACATAGATCTGTATGACTGTTCATCACAACAGTGCTAATTTGTGTGACACATGGGCTGCTTCAATGGAGCCACATGCCCCAAAGCTTTACATGTAAGGCCAGAAACAGAGCATATAGTGCCTTCAGAAAGCATTCAAACTCCTTGACTTTCTCCACATTTTGTTCAGTTACAGCCTGAATAAAAAAATTAATAAAATGTGCCACTGGCCTACACATAATACCCCATAATGTCAAAGAGGTATTATGTTTTTAGAAATGTCTACAAATTAATACAAAATGAAAACCTGAAATGTCTTGAGTCAATAATTATTCAACCCCTTTGTTATGGCAAGCCTAAATAAGTTCAGGAGTAAACATTTGCCAGTCAGCGGCAGTCCTGTGGGTAAAAACCGCTTGTTGATGAGAGAGGTCGAAGGAGAATGGCAAGCTAACGGGCGGGCCACAAACAGACAAATAATGGCACAGGACAACAGTGGTGTGCTGAATTCCATCTCGGAACACACAACTAGTCGATCCTTGTCACAGATGGGCTATTGCAGCAGACGACCACACCGGGTTCCACTCCTATCAGCACACTGGACAATTGAGGAGTGGAAAAAGATTGCCTGGTCCGACGAATCCCTGTTCCTGTTGCATCATGCTGAGTCAGGATATAACAATTGAGCAACGATTGAACACCATGGTGTATCTGAACATTGTTGCTGACCAAACTCAATAGAGCATCTTCGGAATAGGCTGTTCGCAGCATGAATGTACCACTGTCCACTCTGCTGCAACTGCGTGATGTCATCGCGTCAGCATGGAACAACATCCCAGTGGAACGTTTTTGACACCTTGTGGAATCTATGCCCCTAATAATTTAGTCTGTTCTGGATGCAAAGGGGGGTCCGACCCAGTACTAGATGGGTGTACCTAAATATATTGGCCAGTGAGTATGGACTGTATATGAATAGAAAAGGTGTGTGCAATAGTTATATAGGATGAGCCTTGACTAGAATACAGTATATACATATGAAGTGGGTAAAACGGTATGTAAACATTTATTAAAGTGACCAGTGACTATGTACATAGGGCAGCAGTCTCTAAGGTGCAGGGTAGAGGACCGGGTGGTAGCCGGCTAGTAACAGTGACTAAGGTTCAGGGCAGGGTACTAGACATCTTCATGGTCCGTGTGGAACGATATACCCGAGACTCAACCCGGGCTCGATTGGGTTTGGGTCTGAAATTCTAACTTTGGTCTCGGGTCTACAGTGGGGAAAAAAAGTATTTAGTCAGCCACCAATTGTGCAAGTTCTCCCACTTAAAAATATGAGAGAGGCCTGTAATTGTCATCATAGGTACACGTCAACTATGACAGACAAAATGAGAAGAAAAAAAATCCAGAAAATCACATTGTAGGATTTTTCATGAATTTATTTGCAAATTATGGTGGAAAATAAGTATTTGGTCAATAACAAAAGTTTCTCAATACTTTGTTATATACCCTTTGTTGGCAATGACACAGGTCAAACGTTTTCTGTAAGTCTTCACAAGGTTTTCACACACTGTTGCTGGTATTTTGGCCCATTCCTCCATGCAGATCTCCTCTAGAGCAGTGATGTTTTGGGGCTGTCGCTGGGCAACACAGACTTTCAACTCCCTCCAAAGATTTTCTATGGGGTTGAGATCTGGAGACTGGCTAGGCCACTCCAGGACCTTAATGCTTCTTACGAAGCCACTCCTTCGTTGCCCGGGCGGTGTGTTTGGGATCATTGTCATGCTGAAAGACCCAGCCACGTTTCATCTTCAATGCCCTTGCTGATGGAAGGAGGTTTTCACTCCAAATCTCACGATACATGGCCCCATTCATTCTTTCCTTTACACGGATCAGTCGTCCTGGTCCCTTTGCAGAAAAACAGCCCCAAAGCATGATGTTTCCACCCCCATGCTTCACAGTAGGTATGGTGTTCTTTGGATGCAACTCAGCATTCTTTGTCCTCCAAACACGACGAGTTGAGTTTTTACCAAAAAGTTCTATTTTGGTTTCATCTGACCATATGGCATTCTCCCAATCCTCTTCTGGATCATCCAAATGCACTCTAGCAAACTTCAGACGGGCCTGGACATGTACTGGCTTAAGCAGGGGGACACGTCTGGCACTGCAGGATTTGAGTCCCTGGCGGCGTAGTGTGTTACTGATGGTAGGCTTTGTTACTTTGGTCCCAGCTCTCTGCAGGTCATTCACTAGGTCCCCCCCGTGTGGTTCTGGGATTTTTGCTCACCGTTCTTGTGATCATTTTGACCCCACGGGGTGAGATCTTGCGTGGAGCCCCAGATCGAGGGAGATTATCAGTGGTCTTGTATGTCTTCCATTTCCTAATAATTGCTCCCACAGTTGATTTCTTCAAACCAAGCTGCTTACCTATTGCAGATTCAGTCTTCCCAGCCTGGTGCAGGTCTACAATTTTGTTTCTGGTGTCCTTTGACAGCTCTTTGGTCTTCGCCATAGTGGAGTTTGGAGTGTGACTGTTTGAGGTTGTGGACAGGTGTCTTTTATACTGATAACAAGTTCAAACAGGTGCCATTAATACAGGTTACGAGTGGAGGACAGAGGAGCCTCTTAAAGAAGAAGTTACAGGTCTGTGAGAGCCAGAAATCTTGCTTGTTTGTAGGTGACCTAATACTTATTTTCCACCATAATTTGCAAATAAATTCATTAAAAATCCTACAATGTGACTTTCTGGATTTTTTCTCTCTCGATTTGTCTGTCATAGTTGACGTGTACCTATGATGAAAATTACAGGCCTCTCTCATCTTTTTAAGTGGGAGAACTTGCACAATTGGTGGCTGACTAAATACTTTTTGTCCCCACTGTATGTAAATACAGCTGATAGACCCGAATGGACCCGACTACGACTCTGCATAGCCTAAAGCATATTTAATTTTTGCAAATAAGGTGAAGTTATTGACATATAGAAAGCCTAGCCAACATATAAAGACTAATTCATTAACCAGAAGAGCAACTTAGCTGATAAACAAAAAAAATGGACACCCGGGTCCAGTCTGGTCTAGACCCGGACCCGTTAGACCCGACCTGTACCCTATGTCGAGTTGTCCTCGGGTCCATTCAGGTTCGGGTCTGATTATTCTCTGGTCTGTCCGGGTCCCCATTTTTCTTATTTTATAAACGAAATTGGGGGGTTCATTCGGGTCAGGTCTGATTGTCCTCTGGTCTGTCCGTGAAGACCTCTACAGGTTACTGGGCGGAGGCCGGCTAGTGGTGACTATTTAACAGTCTTATGGCCTGGAGATGGAAGCTGTTTTTCAGTCTCTCGGTCCCAGCTTTGATGCACCTGTACTGTCTCCTCCTTCTAGATGGTAGCGGGGTGAACAGGCCGTTGCTCGGGTGGCTGAGGTCCTTGACGATTTTCTTGACCTTCCTGTGACACTAGGTGCTGTGGGTGGCCTGGAGGGTAGGCAGTGTGCCCCCGGAGATGTGTTGGGCTGACCGCACCACCCTCTGGAGAGCCTTGCGGTTCTGGATGGTGCAATTGCCGTACCAGGCGGTGATACAGCCCGACAGGATGCTCTCAATGGTGCATTTGTAGATGTCTGTGAGTGTCTTAGGGGCCAAGCAGAATTTTTTCAGCCTCCTGCCTCGTTCTTCAACGTACTATCTGTGTGAGTGGACCATTTCAGGTCCTCAGTGATGTGCACGCCAAGAAACTTGAAGCTTTTCACCCTCTCCACTGCGGCCCGTCGATGTGGATGGGGGAGTGCTCTCTCTGCTGTCTCCTGAAGTCCACGATCAGCTCCTTCATTTTATTGACGTTGAGGGAGAGGTTATTTTCCTGGCACCACTCCGCCAAGGCCCTCCCCTCCTCCCTGTAGGCTGTCTCGTCGTTGTTGGTAATCAGGCCTACCGCTGTTATGTTGTCAGCAAACTTGATGATTGAGTTCGAGAGGTGCGTGGCCACGCAGTCATGGGTATCAGAAGTAAAAATACAGCCAGACTGGCCTGCTACTGTGCCTTTCTAGACCTTAAACTGTTGAGTAGACCCACGACTGATCCAAATGGAATGAAACATTCAAATCACTGGGCTTTTGCGCCATTATTCAAATGAAATCTTCACTGCAACCTAGAGTAGAATTTTGTACTCACTTATAAACAATAATGCAATTATGCATTGCATTGTGGTGTTGTAGGCTAGTCTAGGTAGGATAATTGTATTGTCCCTCAACAAGATCAATAGGGGAGCTTTTTGTCTTCACTGTTCTTTCATGCAACAATGATGCACCTGGCCTCTGCGCTGCCTATCAGCTATATTTGTTCTTGTTCATTCATATTGAAAATGTATGCAGCTTTGAATGCTTTTATGTGTGGTATGATTGCTAGTTCAGCCTATTGCAAATCTGTAGCTCAGTTGGTAGAGCATGGTGCTTGCAACGCCAGGGTTGTGGGTTCGTTTCCCACGGGGGGCCAGTATGAAAATGTATGCACTCACTAACTGTGAGTCGCTCTGGATAAGAGTGTTTGCTAAATGACTAAAATGTAAATGTAAATCTGGACAAACAATCCACCTACCACTATTGTCACTATGAATGGTGGATAGAGGGCAGGATAGACAGACTGTTGATCTCTGATATAGTAAAAGGTACCGCATGGAAAAGTGTAGTGCATAATGCAAGTACCAAAACACCTTTTATATAGGGGAGGCGCATACAAGCAGGTGAGGAAATGTGCCTAGGATGGAAGACATTTTATATAGTAAACCCTGCAAAAGAACGAATGTAAAGCAGGGAAAAAACACACTACCCTCCCCTGTGCCTAAGAAAAAAAACACAGCCCTCCCCAAAGCAAAAATGTTGATACCTATTTTAGCTTAGTTCAACTGTCATACTCTATCAGAACCCAAAATATAAGCTTGTTTTACTCCAATGTTGGTATACAAAGTAAAAGTAAACGAACTCTATACAAAACACTGTTAAAACTATAATTTCGATATCCTGGATGGTCAGTCCGTGCATCCAAAGCTCTGTTTATGAATTTAATTGGTTACATTTCTCCAGCTCCATCCCACTTTTTACTGAAACAACAGGGGCGAGGAGGACGCTTTGTTATTGTTTCAACTGCTGATTGCCTCTTTAAGAATACATTTGATGTATTATCACTTAATTTCATGTTTGTCTTATGAAAATCTCACTTACGAAGCTATTTTAAACATGACTATGGAGTCATTACCATCTACATTGGTGGCCATTTTGAATTCCGCTTCCTGGTTAAGGTTTGCAATGAGCACCCCTTCTAGGATGTTTTCATATTGCAATCGCCATTGCACTACACACTGCCCTATCCCACCTGGACAAGTGTAATACCTATGTGAGAATGTTGTTAATCAACTACAGCTCAGCCTTCAACACCATAGTGCCCTCCAAGCTCATCACAAAGCTCAGGGCCCTGAGTCTGAACCCTGACGGACCGACCCCAGGTGGTGAAGGTAGGCAACAAAACCGCTCCACCACACTTATCCTCAACACGGGGCCCCTAAGGGGTGTGTGCTTAGTACCCTCCTGTACTCCCTGTTCACCCACGACTGCGTGGCCACGCAGGACTCCAACACCATCATTAAGTTTGCTGACAACACAACAGTGGTAGGCCAGATTACTAACAACGACGAGACAGCCTACAAGGAGGAGGTGTAACCTCAATGTCAGCAAAATGAAGGAACTGATCGTGGACTACAGGAGACTGCAGCGAGCATGCCCGACGGGGCCGCAGTGGAGAGAGTCAAAAGCTCCACGTTTTTCACTGAGTACCTGAAATGCTCCCTCCACACCGACACTGTGGTGAAGAAGGCGCAACAGCGCATCTTCAACCTCAGCAGGATGAAGAAATTCGGCTTGGCCCCTAGGACCCTCCAAAACTTCTACAGATGCATCATCGAGAGCATTCTGTTTGGCTGTATCACAGCCTGGTATGGAACTGCACCGCCCGCAACCGCAGGGCTCTCCAGAGGGTAGTTAGGTCAGCCCAACACATCACCAGGGGCACACTGCCTGTCCTACAGGACATCTATAGCACCCGGTGATACAGGAAGGCCAAAAAGATCATCAAGGACCTCAGCCACCCGAGCCACAGCTTGTCACACCCTGCTACCAGACGGAGACCGTACAGGTGCATCAAAGCTGGGACCAAGAGACTGAAAAACAGATTCTATCTCCAGCCCATCAGACTGTTGAACAGAACCTCCACCCGGTTCCCTGCCATGCACCTTAGACACTGTCACTAGCCGGCTACTGCACGGTACTCTACCATGGATTTTAGTCTACTGCCTATAGTCATTGAACACTGATCACTTATTAATTATTATTGTTCTGAAATCGTTTCTGTAGTTGGAAACAGATAAGAGTAGCATTCCTGCAATATTTTGTTAGCTTTATTTCTCAGAGAAAATACAATTAATTGATTACACAGTTTATAGGTACATACTGTATTCTCAACTAATCCTATAAACCACTACTGTAGATACCTTTTCCTACTTGTATATTGTCCATACTGTCTATACAGTGGGGGGAAAAAGTATTTAGTCAGCCACCAATTGTGCAAGTTCTCCCACTTAAAAAGATGAGAGAGGCCTGTAATTTTCATCATAGGTACACGTCAACTACGACAGACAAATTGAGAAAATCACATTGTAGGATTTTTAATGAATTTATTTGCAAATTATGGTGGAAAATAAGTATTTGGTCACCTACAAACTGCAAGATTTCTGGCTCTCACAGACCTGTAACTTATTCTTTAAGAGGCTCCTCTGTCCTCCACTCGTTACCTGTATTAATGGCACCTGTTTGAACTTGTTATCAGTATAAAAGACACCTGTCCACAACCTCAAACAGTCCCACTCCAAACTCCACTATGGCCAAGACCAAAGAGCTGTCAAAGGACACCAGAAACAAAATTGTAGACCTGCACCAGGCTGGGAAGACTGAATCTGCAATAGGTAAGCAGCTTGGTTTGAAGAAATCAACTGTGGGAGCAATTATTAGGAAATGGAAGACATACAAGACCACTGATAATCTCCCTCGATCTGGGGCTCCACGCAAGGTCTCACCCCGTGGGGTCAAAATGATCACAAGAACGGTGAGCAAAAATCCCAGAACCACACGGGGGGACCTAGTGAATGACCTGCAGAGAGCTGGGACCAAAGTAACAACGCCTACCATCATTAACACACTACGCCGCCAGGGACTCAAATCCTGCAGTGCCAGACGTGTCCCCCTGCTTAAGCCAGTACATGTCCAGGCCCGTCTGAAGTTTGCTAGAGTGCATTTGGATGATCCAGAAGAGGATTGGGAGAATGTCATATGGTCAGATGAAACCAAAATATAACTTTTTGGTAAAAACTCAACTCGTCGTGTTTGGAGGACAAAGAATGCTGAGTTGCATCCAAAGAACACCATACCTACTGTGAAGCATGGGGGTGGAAACATCATGCTTTGGGGCTGTTTTTCTGCAAAGGGACCAGGACGACTGATCCGTGTAAAGGAAAGAATGAATGGGGCCATGTATCGTGAGATTATGAGTGAAAACCTCCTTCCATCAGCAAGGGCATTGAAGATGAAACGTGGCTGGGTCTTTCAGCATGACAATGATCCCAAACACACCGCCCGGGCAACGAAGGAGTGGCTTCGTAAGAAACATTTCAAGGTCCTGGAGTGGCCTAGCCAGTCTCCAGATCTCAACCCCATAGAACATCTTTGGAGGGAGTTGAAAGTCCGTGTTGCCCAGCGACAGCCCCAAAACATCACTGCTCTAGAGGAGATCTGCATGGAGGAATGGGACAAAATACCAGCAACAGTGTGTGAAAACCTTGTGAAGACTTACAGAAAACATTTGACCTGTGTCATTGCCAACAAAGGGTATATAACAAAGTATTGAGAAACTTTTGTTATTGACCAAATACTTATTTTCCACCATAATTTGCGAATAAATTTTCAACACTACGTAGTTATCAAGCCGTGCACTTGGGTATTGACCAAGCCACCCTGACACACACACATATAGACCTGGGATGGCTGAGACAAGCTCGCCACACAGTTCTTGGTACAGCGAGACATCCTCTGTCATTGAATTATGGTGAAAATCCATTGGAAGTGCTACTGAGCGCTGCATGCTCTATGCGCTCCATTTCTAAGAATATTTCTGCAGAGCCCACTGAAGCTGAATAATAAAATGGTTGAGTGAGTCCAGCCAACCACAGGTCTCATCTTCGCTGGTTTTCAGAGCATGCATACATTTCCAGAGGCTGGCTGTCTTTGATTCGTTCGCTAGACACCTCCGCTCTAGAGGTGAAGCCTGCACTGGAAAGTGTTACGGACCCAGAGAAAGCGTGTTGGAAGTTGCTCATACCCTCCCTGCCCCTCTACCTTTATTTATTTTCCCCTTTTTCTCTCCAATTTCGGGAGGCGAAGGTCGAGTCTTGCGTCCTCCGAAACATGACCCGCCAAACCACACTTCTTAACACCCGCCCGCTTAACCCCGAAGCCAGCCGCACCAATGTGTTGGAGGAAACACTGTTCACCTAAAGATAATCAGATGAGTAGCTTCAGCATTGTCCAATTGCTACATTAAATGAATACAGTACATCATATATGAAAATGAGATGACCAGCCAATAATGAACAAAGTAACGCGTTACCACACTTCCAAACCTTGTGACGTTTGAAAGTTCCTTGAAAGCTGAAAAACGTGCCACCAAAACATAAGCATCCTACACTTTACCGATGACTGAAGTAAATCAAAAGGCTCTCTTGTGGAGTGCACAAGGTTCACTCCAAGTGCAACAATAAATCTGTGTGAGAATAGCACATGGTGTGGGTTGCATATCTGATGCAAGACCTTTGCTGTATTTGTGGGACACTACACGACTGGCCTCAGTGGCCTTGTGGTTAGTGTCCACCCTGAGTTTGGAGGGTTGGGAGTTTGATCCCTGACCGAGTCATACCAAAGACTGTAAAAATGGGACCTGATGCGTCCCTGATTGGCACTCATTATTAAGGAGATAGATTGGGGGTAAGGCCCTGTGATAGACTAGCATCCAGTCCAGGGGGTGTACTTGTACATCAAGCTGCCTCACGCTACAGAAACAGGAGATAGGCTCCTGCTCCTATGAGCTGTTCCGGCTCGCTCGTGCAAGGTTACTTACTTACACAACTGAAGGTGTGTGTGTGTGTGTGACGTCTGGTGTAATGAATGACAAGGCGGGTCAGCTCATGTTCTAATGTTTCACAGCTTGTGAGAGGAGTCATTGATCATGTGCTCCATTTAAGATCTACAGTGCCTTCGGAAAGTATTTAGAGCCCTTGACTTTTCCCACATTTTGTTACGTTACAGCCTTATTCTAAGATTGATTAAATTGTTTTTTCCACATCAATCTACACACAATACCCCATAATGACAAAGCAAAAACCGTTTTTTAGAATTTTTTGCTAATTTATTAAAAATAAAAAACTGAAATATTACATTTACATAAGTATTCAGACCCTTTACTCTGTACTTTGTTGAAGCACCTTTGGCAGCGATTACAGCATTGAGTCTTCTTGGGTGTGACGCTACAAGCTTGGCACACCTGTATTTGGGGAGTTTCTCCCATTATTCTCTGCAGATCCTGTCAGGTTGGAAGGGGAGCGTTGCCTCACAGCTATTTTCAGGTCTCCCAGAGATTGTTCGATCGGGTTAAAGTCTGGGCTCTGGCTGGGCCACTCAAGGACATTCAAAGACTTGTCCCGATGCCACTCTTGCGTTGTCTTGGCTGTGTGCTTAGGGTCATTGTCCTGTTGGAAGGTGAACCTTCGCCCCATTCTGAGGTCCTGAACGCTCTAGAGCAGGTTTTCGTCAAGGATCTCTCTGTACTTTGCTCCGTTCATCTTTTCCTTGATCCTGGCTAGTCTCCCAGTCCCTGCCGCTGAAAAACATCCCCACAGCATGATGCTGCCACCACCAGGCTTCACCGTAGGGATGGTGCCAGGCTTCCTCCAGACGTGAAGCTTGGCATTCAGGCTAAAGAGTTCAGAGAATCTTGTTTCTCATGGTCCTGAGAGTCTTTTGGTGCCTTTTGGCAAACTCCAAGTGGGCTGTCATGTGCCTTTTTTACTGAGGAGTGGCTTCCGTCTGGCCACTCTATCATAAAGGCTTGATTGGTAGAGTGCTGCAGAGATGGTTGCCCTTCTGGAAGGTTCTCCCATCTCCACAGAGGAACTCTAGAACTCTGTCAGAGTGACCATCGGGATCTTGGTCACCTCCCTGACCATGGCCCTTCAGCTCTAGGAAGAGTCTTGGTGGTTCCAGACTTCTTCCATTTAAGAATGATGGATGCCACTGTGTTCTTGTGGACTTTCAATGCTGCAGAAATGTTTGAGCCTCGACACAATCCTGTCTCTGAGCCTTACGGACAATTCCTTCGACCTCACGGCTTGGTTTTTGCTCTGACATGCACTATCAACTGTGGGAGCTTATATAGACAGGTGTGTGCCTTTCCAAATCATGTCCAATCAAATGAATTTACCACAGGTGGACTCCAATCAAGTGGTAGAAACATCTCAAGGATGATCAATGGAAACAGGATGTACCTGAGCTCAATTTCGAGTCTCATAGCAAAGGGTCTGAATACTTTTTTTTTGTTGTAATAAATGTACAAACATTTCTAAAAACCTTTTTTCGCTTTGTCATTATGGGGTATTGTGTGTAGATTGCTGATTTTATTTATTTATTTTTAATCAATTTTAGAATAAGGCTGTAACGTAACAATGTGGAAAAAGTCAAGGGGTCTGAATACTTTCTGAAGGCACTGTACATGGTTATTTCGACCCCTTTACTTTCTCTCCCTTACAACCAAGACACCCGTCGCAAGGAACTTATTCATTCTCACTATATCACAGTCTATTCTTGGACCCTTATCTCATGTTATTTTAGCTACATTGGTGCTATACGTTAGAGTTCACCAGGGAGGTATTTTTAGAGTTGCTGTGTGTTTCTTGGCTAGTTGGCTACAATTTTAACCTGTTATCTGTGGGTAACACCATCAAGAACTATGTTTTTTCCTATTCCCATTGAGTATTGTCTGTGTTGGTAAGGAAAGTTTAAAAACAGTTTATTTCAGTTATTAAGAACGTGGTTGGATGTCAGCTTACCCTGTTTATTTTGGCACATTGCTCCGAGACTGATGTTGATGCTCATGCTAAAACTGAAGCTAATATGAATGTTGATGTTGAAACTGATATTGGATGTTAATGCTGATTCTAAAGCTGTTTTGGATGTTGACATTGTCCTCTCCCTCCCCGCCATGACAGGCCTATGAGCTCTCCACGTTGACAGGAACCCAGGTCCTGCTACTGGTGGCCAGCGAGACAGGCCACGTCTACACGTTCGCCACGCGGAAGCTCCAGCCCATGATCACCAGCGAGACGGGCAAGGCCCTCATCCAGACATGCCTCAACTCTCCGGACTCCCCGCCCCGCAATGACCCCTCCACTGACCAGCGTATGAGCGCCACGGGCTTCGAGGAGACGGACCTCACCTACCAGGTGTCTGAGTCAGAGAGCCTTGGGGAGACCAAGGTGAGTTCTGCTGCTGCTCTTCACCATAAGGACCAGGGTCGTATTCATTAGGCAACAAACATTTAAAAAATGGACTGAAACAAGGAGGGAGTACATGAACTTGACCAATAAGAAATGCTCATTTTCATTTTCCGTTGCAAAACTTTTTGCTATAGAGTGCCCTAATGAAAATGACCCAGAACAAACTGGCTTTGGAACAGGAACAGAACACATCTGCATGTTCTGCTCATCAGTTTACCTGTACTGTACGTGCTGTCCGGTTCCCAAGTGTTTACAAAGAATGGCATTGCTACTTATTTGTTTAAATTTTTTTTGTGAACTGTTGACTGTGTTTCGATGCTAAAGGAATACAGTAATTGCAGTCAACATAGCCGCTTACTTAAAAAATATATAGCACCAGAGAGCTACTATAATAGATTCTCAGTCAAATCTCCCCAGAATATTACAGCCAAGCACAGCAGAGGAGTACTAGACTAGTTCATCAGATTCACATTCAGTTATGGAAACTCAGCTTACTGGTATGTATAGAATGAGCTGCGGTTTGTCACAGGTTTTAAACCTCTGTGTCAAACTCAAGGCAACCTCTTTTGGCTTGTTGCTCGCGGTTTTGTTTGATTGTCTACTAAATATTTTTTAATTGGCTCAAACAGCCTGGTTACGTCTCTTGTGGCAGGAAGCAGGGGTGTAAAGACAGACCAAAGTAGTGGAACACGAAATCACTCAACAGGATGGATTAGAAGTTATCTTCACTCTACCTCGCTGAACTTTGTCACAGAAAAGCCTCCAAACCCCTGTCTATAAACCTGTAGATCAAGGCAGGTCTGGGTTGTATTAAAAGGAGAAGGATACAGCCGGTTGTATATATGTGTGGTTGTTTTTTTTATACTAAGATTTATTCATGTCATGTCCCATAATGAAATACTATACATATTTTTTAATCTTTTGAACAAATGTTTTTTTTTCTTAATTTTGCATGCTGATCCAGCATGAGCACCTCACTCTAGTTCCTCACTGTATCAGTGGAAGAAGGGTTTTTCATGAGAAACTCAATATCGCTATTCTAACAGTGCAGTGATATACCTGATACTGTTCTAAAAAAGTAGTAGGCTTTGTGATGTGCAGTGGAAAGAGATTACAATGTTTTAAAGCCATTTGGACATTCTTTATAGTCAGATGTGCTTCATTACCCAATGGAACACTGTGCTGTTGTTGCTCACACAGTCATGTGCTAGCCACCAGGATTTCCTCCGCTGTTGACTTGATGCAAGTACACTCCTTTGAAGAGGACCTCCTTTGAAGAGGACCATACCCTATGTGCTCATTTAATGTTTTCACAAGCCAGTTACTTGCTGTCTACCTTGAGGATGGTGATCAACCTTTTGGGTTGTTAAGTCACTAATGCCCGCTTCACTCATTGGTAAAAAAAAAATGTATTCTGCCTCCATGGCCATATATGGTATGGTTTCCCTGCCTGTTCTCTTGGCTGAGGCTCCTCACATTCCTTATAAGCTGCAGCTGTCTTTGGAGTCCTGCAACAGTGATGTGGTGGTGGGTTGTATGTACATTTGAGTGGGGGGATGGGGGGGTGTAGATAGGGATGTATTAAAGAAGCCCAATGGAATGGAAACATTTGGCTGTTATCAGTGATATGTCCCCTTGGATGTCATTGAGACTTTGAGGTTGGTTGGTGATGTTTCCAGGAACTTGGGTCTTGTGCAGTTATTGTGTGTGTGTGTGTGTGATGAGTATGGTTTGTCATTGTAAAGGCCATCCAAGTTTAATACATGTGGGGATAAGCACTCATATTGTTAGACCCTGGCAGATGGTTACTGTAGCCATGATGAACTCTGGATCCTTTTGCTTTAGTTTTCAAGGCTGCTGCTTTATGCTTCCCTGAAGTATCTAGATACCACTGGTCTTGAGAACAGTGTGTCATATATACTGTAGAAACTACTCTAAACATTTCACCTTTTGGTCTGGTTGGTGGAGGGAGAGGGGGGAGATGAAGGGAGGGCCGGGTGCAAGGTGAAGCAGAAGAGTTAGGTCAGCAGCAGCCACGTGACAAGATGCAGTTGAGCCATGCTGCGAACATCATGTGACATTTGGAAACCTGTCGTAGCTTAAGATGTGTTTACTACTGTACATCATATGATTATTTCTGACCACTCACTTTCAATAGGTTTTCTCTGCATCTGTCACTTCTGGCTCCTTTAGCTTTTTGTGTATTTCTCTGTTCCGTCTGTTAGTGGGGTGAAGTAAGTTACTCAAGACACTGATCTAAGGCAAGTGTTTTTCTCCATAACAGTTATAGTTAGGATTTGGGGAGGGTAAACTGATCCTAGATCTGTGTGTAAGGGTAGCATCCTAGTGATGCCATGCTCCCTCTCTTGCTCTCGCTCCCTCTCTCTCTGCCTGGCTGCTAGTTCTGTCGTAGTTGTAATTGGGGTGGTTTTATTTGTTCCCAGCCGTCGTTAGTGCAGATTGTGTTTCCTCACCACCACTGTTATAACATTGTTGCATTCTTCTCACCAGAGCTCCCACACAAAGACACCACTAGGCAAGAGAATGCCAACTAAGATTTAAAATGTTTTTTTCTAGATATTGGTGATCAATTAGTTAAGTTGTAAATATTTCCCGAACTTCCCCAGAAATAATTGCCACTCAGGGATGAATAATATTGAATTATAATGTCGATAGAAAACTGCTGTAGGAGAATGTCGTTTTTCTACTTCTGCTCTCCCACCACTGTACCACTGTGTCTCTCTGGACAGAAGGTGAGCTTTGCCTTTGGAGGGCTGCAGCAGGGCAAGGGGCTAAAGCATCCTGTGACAATTGAGTGTCATTGAGATAATGGAAAATTAATTTGCTCAGATATGCAGCCTTATCACAAGGTTACTCCTAAACAGGGTGTCTGGTGAAAGGGAGAGGGGGAGATGGACACAGAGAGAGGGAGAGGGGGTCTGTGACACATTTAGTGGAGGTGGGTGGATGGGGGGGGAGGGTGAGAGCAATGTGTCGCTGTGCCAGAGAGGGAGGGCTGCGACGTTCTGTCACCCCCCTTATTTTACAGCGAGCAAGTGGACAGGTCAGCTGCCATTGGCTGCACCTCCTACACTTGGGCTGCCTTGCCTTTTTTAGAAATCCCAAAAGGAGCCGTGAATTCCATGTTGCTGGCAGGGTGCCAGTGCGCGAGTTTCGGAGCCAGCAAATGGGAGATTATTAGGGGGACAGACAGCCACCAGTGAAGTTGTAGCTAGCTACAATGGGCACTCAAAGCAGAAAAGGGGCTGAAGTAGTGGTGGGCTGCCAGTTGCCACCTTCATTTGGGATTTATTTAACCTCCCATGAATACTGAATCATCTCACAAGCCCCCATGGAGGGCTATGGAGTATGGACCCATTCTCCTTTCCCTTCACCTTATCCATGATCACAACATTACTTATAGTTTAATAGACAGGCCATCGTGTGTTTGTGTGTGTGTGTGTGTGTGCGCCGTGCATGCGTGCTGTGCATGCTTTAAGTGGAAATTTGACCATGTCTGTGTGTGTAACAATTATTGGTAATATCTCTCCTGGCTTAAGTAGTATAATAATGTTCCTCAGATGTAAGAGGGTATTTAAGTACATGCATTCTCACTGGAGGGGGCAGACTGATACGTTATCCCAGAGAGGACCCACCCATCCATCCATAACTCCTGTCCCAACTAGTACAGCCTGTTTTGTTTTTTTACCCCAAACAATAACTTTGGACGTAATTTGTTAAATCCTGTTGCTGCTCCATTATATTAAGTGGTGTGTTTCCCTGCGTTAGTCTTGGTTTCCTTAGAGATGGTTGCAGTGCTGGAGATGAAGTAAAGGAGTAGGGGGTGTGGGGCCTGAGGTTCCATTAGTGACTAAGCTTCTCTCACAGAGGTCCCATGGAGAAATGACAAAAGCATGTAGTGCATTTGTTGTACGCCCTTGATAAATAAATGCAGCTGTGTGACGTGAGTACTGTTTGATAGAATGACAGAAAGAGACAGGGTTCAGGTAGAGAATAAAGGGAACTGGAGGAGAGTTTCAAGAAAATGTAATGCTGCTCTTGTAGAGTTGGCTCCCGTAAGTGGAATCTTTATGTCAAGGACAGATGTTTTCTTCTGTACCACCAGACTGAAGGAGTAACGGAGTGAACTGGGGTAGGCTACATTTAATACACTGCTAGCCTGGCTTGCAGCCTCAGAGCACGTTGCTTTGGGGAGAGACTAATGCAAGGCTGCAGGTTCCCTGCTGGCAAAAACTTGACGTAATGTAAAATCAACGTCATATTTTGATTGATATTTAGTTGAGTTATCAACCAATGTTAATTCTACCTGAAATAAACCAACCCTTGAAATCCTGTCGTTGATTTGTAGTTGAAATATGGTTCAAATTAGTGTATTTCACCACTTTTAGTGTTTACAGCCAAAAATGTAACTGATGTTCAACATCAGTATGTTGAAAATAAACTTGGTTTAACATATTTTTTCAGGTTGGTCTGAACCAAAAGCCGATGCAGATATTATGGTTCAATCAACCTGTGGTGAGGAATTCAGAGCAGAAAGTAGAGTCAGAGGGAGATGGTCAAACAAACATGTTTGAGGAACAATGATAAGTGGGCCATAGAGATAGCGTGGCTGGACTGACAGAGTATTCGTGACTGATGGCAATATCTGACTGACTTCTATTCAGTCCAGTGCCCCATTTCTGTAGGAGTTTCCTGCTCAGACAAAGACCTGTGGAAAATGTGATTGCGTCATGTTGATAATGATGTGTCTTACATGACCTACCATGTCTTACAGCATGATGGGCTGCCCTATAGTAAATCGAGTATTTTCAAATAATGTGGCCGAATCAACTACTTCTATTTTAAGTATTTCAAAGTATTTTCAAATAGCCTACTTGTTTCAAATACCCCTAGGAACAAACAGCAGTGTTGTAGTACTCGAGTCCGGTCTTGAGACAACATTTTGAGTCGTGTCAGATACATTTGTACTCGCCTTGACTCGGTCTCGGACAGTGAGGACTCGTAATTTCTTCCCGAGACCAGCGGAGTAAAAAAACTCATAATTATCAGCTTCCATTCAGTAAGCACATACAACCGCTTCACCAGGCCAAATATATACACTCCTTTCTTGAAACATTAATACCTGCAGTCTTTATATCTATTATAGACATGTTTGCACAGTGGCAAACCTTTTGGACATTCAGTGTGTGACAGGCTTGTGTTGCTGAAAGGACAGCAACGGTAATACCAGCACACTCATGTAGGAGAGTGCACTTTTTGTAAAACACAAATGGCCAGTGGCGTAGTGGAGGCTATACGCAGGTATACGCCGTATACACACTTTTTTTTTATGGGCATTGCGTATACTCACTACTTAATCCCAACTGATGCGTATCAAAGTAGTGTAGTGGAGGGATACGACTTAGCAATTATGTAGTACAATAGGGAAATCATGCACAAAGTAGCCTACACAATCGCAAAGCACGCACACATAGCCTAGTTTCAGCTGAATATCATCTGCAGGCAGCAAGAGTGTACAGCTCAACTGGTTTTGGCATGGAACAGCTCACAGAATATATATATATTTTTTTAAACGGTCCCACCCATTACAAGTCAAAATGTCATTGGTTTAATCCACTGTCACTCCAAAATGTTGCCCTAATACAGTTGAATGGCAGATGCTTTCTATCTAGCTTCTGATGGCCTAGCCAATGGATGACTTAGCTAGCTAGATTTATCTCCCCAGAGACCACTAAAGAAAAATCCTGATTGGATCTTTTTTTCCTCTTCAATGTTAACCCTTTCCTTTCCAACAAAAACTGAAGAGATTAAATCAGAACATCATTGAAAAGAATAATGTAATTAGAATTATTATTATTTTATAAATCCTTAGGCCTTCTCTGAAGGCGTAGAAGGCCCTCATTGTTCCCCACTGTGTTTGGGGTAGTAATAATTTGTAATAATTTGTACTCCTGAGTGGCGCAGTGGTCTAAGGCACTGCATCGCAGTGCTAACTGTGCCACTAGAGATCCTGGTTCGAATCCAGGCTCTGTCGCAGCCGGCCGCGACCGGTAGACTCATGGGCGGCGCACAATTGGCCCAGCGTTGTCCAGGGTAGGGGAGGGAATGGCCGGCAGGGATGTAGCTCAGTTGATAGAGCATGGCGTTTGCAACGCCAGGATTGTGGGTTCGATTCCCACGGGGGGCCAGTATAAAAAAATATGTATTCACTAACTGTAAGTCGCTCTGGATAAGAGCGTCTGCTAAATGACTAAAATGTAAATGTAGAGTGGCTCTATTTTCCCTCAGCATGCATTTTTTCACCATTCTGAATGTCTAAAGAATCCATATGTTTTTCGGAAATATGAACACAGGACATTTTAAACTGTTATTATGGTGGCGATTTGACAGAATTACAATCATGGTGTTGAATTGGACTCTTTCATGGTCTCTGTCTTGACTCGGTCTCGGACCCCTTGTCCCCCTCTCGGTCTTGACTCTGTCTCACCCCCCCCTCCGGTCTTGGTCTTGACTCGGACTCGATTTGCTCTGGTTTGGTCTTGAATTGGTTTCGCTTTAGGTGGTCTTGAACAAAACATTGCCAAACAGACCTGGGTTCAAATGCATAGCGTTTTTAAACATTTGTATTTGAAAATACACTTATCTGTGTATTTCAGTATTTTCAAATACTTTCCAATATTTGTCTACTTGTACTTTCAAAGAAAAATGGTCAAAAATACTTACTACGAAATGTATGTGAAAGTAATTGAAATACTTAAAGTAGTATTTGAATCCCAGGCCTGTACTGAAGCAGTGTCCGCCCTGAGATTGTAAGGTTGGTGGACTTTAAAATTGGGACCCAATGTCTCTCTGTTTGGTATTGGGGGTAAGGCCCTGCGACAGACTAGCATCCTGTCCAGGGGATGTACTTCATCAAGCTACCTCACACTTCAGAAACAGGAGATGCACTCCTGCCCTAATGTTCAGACAAGGCTTACTTAATGCTACTACTGAAGCAGGATGCTTTCACAAGAATGCAGTCTTCTTCTCATACCGCTCCTGTCAGACCAAAGGGCTGCGACATGACATCTGTTCAGGCTGTGGCCTGTGGCTCCTCACGCCGGCCAGCCTCCTGTCCTGTCGTCCCAGCTGGTGTGGAAAGGGTTAACTCCCCTCCCGAGGTGCTCTGGTTACCCCCCCTCCCACCAGCTGTCTACTGCCCCCTCAGCTGTTCATGCACTCACCCTTGTCCTCTCCCTGTCCCAACCCCGGCCCGCATGGCCCTCCCTCCTGAATACCTTAGACACTCCTCACATTCACCCCCTGGTCTCGCCGGCTAACAACTGGTCATCAGTGCTCATGCTCATCACCCTGTCACTCTCTCCTTTTAGCCCCTGGCTAAAGCAGTATAGTAGTTATTCAGTGCTTTTTGGGCTATGCCTCTCGGGTCGATATATCTCTGTTGAATTGATGTGATTGAACCCAAACACTAGAGGCACAGTGTTCTCTCGTCTAGACCTACTGTTATCCTATCCCACACACACAGACACACATGCACTTAAATAATGGCCATATGATAGACACACAACTGTGATTACATGATATGATGGCACATATTGGCTAGCCTAAATTATGTATCAATCAATTTTTGCTCTCTAGTAACCTCGACCCCAGGCTCAATTGCTACCAAGCCGGGCTGCGGACGAGATTAGCTCTCTAGTAGAGAAGCAGCATGACACACCTCTCACGCCCCCTCCCCCTTTTCTGTTTAACTAGAGAGGGAAAGGACCTTGGCCTAGCAGAGCTCCCTCTCTCTGTGTGGATTAGACTTGTGGTTTGGAGAGGATGGACACTGCTCTGCTTTGCATTTGTATCAAGTTTATGCTGCTCCCTTCTGTCTGTTTGGCAGTCAGGAATACTCATTTGTCTAGTCTCTGATAAGGAGCATGTTTACAAATGATAAATGTCTGGTAGTGGTCACTACTCATATACTATGCGTTTTGGTATGTAGATTATATTCTCAATGGAAATATTTTAGAATAGATGTAATTTATTGAACCTCTGCAACTTGAGTTTGTGATAGTCCCAAAATACCCCCCTTATTTTCCTGTCTGCGACTTGGGACTGTGGGTTTATGTTAGTGTGTGTGTGGGTGGTTGCAAGCATGTGTGTCTCGCCCACGTGCAGATTGTGTGTGTGCGTGTGAGAGAGGGGAGGGCCTTATCAGTACAGCTTCTGTAGTCCATGGTGCATCCAGTACCTCTCACCCACTCAATCAGTCACATATAAAAACCAACAGGGGTGTTACTCAGGTTTGCTGCTGCTGCACTAGCCTGCACTGTTCACAAATCAAATTTTATATGCCTCCCGAGTGGTGCAGTGGTCTAAGGCTGTGCCACTAGAGATCCTGGTTCGAATCCAGGCTCTGTCGTAGCAGGCCGCGACCGGGAGACCCATGGGGCGCCGTGCAATTGGCCCAGCGTCGTCCAGGCTAGGGGAGGGAATGGCCGGCAGGGATGTAGTGTATGTATAATGTATGCACTAACTGTAAGTCGCTCTGGATAAGAGCGTCTGCTAAATGACTAAAATGTAAAATGTAAATGTCACATGCTTCGTAAACAACAGATGTGGACTAACTGTGAAATGCTTGCTTGCTTACTTACTTACTTATGGTCCCTTCCCAACAATGCAGAGAGAAAGAAAATAGAGAAATAATAGAAAAGTAAAACACTACTACTACGCTGTTCTGTGAAGGGAGTAGTACACAGCGTTGGACGAGATCTTCAGTTTCTTGGCAATTTCTCGCATGGAATAGCCTTCATTTCTCAGAACAAGAATAGACTGACAAGTTTCAGAAGAAAGTTATTTGTTTCTGGCCATTTTGAGCCTGTAATCGAACCCACAATTGCTGATGCTCCAGATACTCAACTAGTCTCATGAAGGCCAGTTTTATTGCTTCTTTAATTAGCACAACAGTTTTCAGCTGTGCTAACATAATTGCAAAAGGGTTTTCTAATGATCAATTAGCCTTTTAAAATGATAAACTTGGATTAGCAAAACACAACGTGCCATTGGAACACAGGACTGATGGTTGCTGATAATGGGCCTCTGTACGCCTATGTAGATATTCCATAAGAAATCAGCCGTTTCCAGCTACAATAGCCATTTACAACATTAACAATGTCTACACTGTATTTCTGATCAATTTGATGTTATTTTAATGGACAAAAAAATTGCTTTTCTTTTGAAAACGAGGACATTTCTAAGTGACCCCAAACTTTTGAACGGTAGTGTAGGTAGGGATGAAAGTGACTAGGCATTTAGGATAGATAATAAACAGAGTAGCAGCAGCGTATGTGAAGAGTGTGAAAGTGTGTCTGTGTGAGTGGCGTCAATATGCATGTGTGTTTTGAGTGAGTGTGTGTGTTGGAATGTCAGTGTAGTATGTATGAGTGTGTGGGTAGAGTCCAGTGAGTGTGCATAGAGCCAGTGCAAGAGTCAGTGCAAATTTTTTTACTGGGCCGTACGCACTACCCTCTATATCGCAACGTGGTCGGATGCCAAGCAGTTGCCATACCAAGCGGTGATGCAGCCAGTCAAGATGCTCTCAATGGCGCAGCTGTATAACTTTTTTGGGATCTGAGGGCCCATACCAAATCTTTTCAGCCTCCTGAGGGGGAAGAGGCATTGTCGAGTCCTCTTCACGACTGTGTTGGTGTGTTTGGCCCATGATAGGTCCATAGTTATGTGGACACCGAGGAACTTGACGCTGTCCACCTGTTCCACTACAGCCCCGTCGATGTGAATGGGGGCGTGTCCGGCTCTCCATTTCCTGTAGTCCTCCTTTGTCTTGCTAACGTTGAGGGAGAGGTTGTTTTCCTGGCACCACACTGCCAGGTGTCTGACGACCTCCCTGTAGGCTGTCTCGTCGTCGTCGGTGATCAGTCCTACCACCGTTGTGTCATCGGCAAACCTAATGATGGTGTTGGAGTCATGAGCGGCAACGCAGTCATGTGTGAACAGGAAGTACAGGAGGGGACTAAGCACGCACCCCTGAGGGGCACCGTGTTGAGGGTCAGCGTGGCGGATGTGTTGTTGCCTACCCTCAACATCTGGGGGCGGCCTGTCAGGAAGTCCAGGATCCAGTTGCAGAGGGAGGTGTTTAATCCCAGGGTCCTTAGCTTAGTGATGAACTTGGAGGGCACTATGGTGTTGAACGCTGAGCTGTAGTCAACGAACAGCATTCTCACGTAGGTGTTCATTTTGTCCAAGTGGGAAAGGGCAATGTGGAGTTCAATAGAGATTGCGTCATCACTAAAAATAATCACTAAAACAGAGCTCACCCGAAAATAAATATTAGACACTATTAAAACATTAGAGCAGAGAAAAGCACCAGGAATAGACTGCTTTCCCATAAAATTCTATTTAACATTTTGGCATAAAGTAGCGCCCCTATTTACACAAATGACAACACACGTCACTCAATTCAGTGCTTCCTAGTTCCATGTGTCAAACAGTTATTTCAGTTATATTAAAACCAGGAAAATCTGGAGAGTCCCCTGCTGATTACAGACCCGTAAGTTTAATAAATTGTGACAATAAAATAATAGCAAAGCTCATAAGCAATAGAATGGCAAAAGTCTTACCAGACTTGATACATATCAATCAAACTGGGTTTATTAAAAATAGACACAAACAAATAAAAGAACATGTTTCAGTTTAATGCAATACGCTAAAAAACAAGATATATAGATTTATCAATTGGCTTTCGACCGTCTTGAATGGCCTTTTCTGTTCAAAACTTTGGAATCCAGCTTTCCAGCTGAAATAATACATTTGATAAAAAATATTAATGACATTTCCTAAAGTAAAAATATACACAAATAATACATCTGATGAAATTGCTTTAGAAAGGGGCACAAGACAGGGATGTCGCCTCTCCCCCCTCCTGTTTGCACTGGCAATTGAACCGCTTGCAGAAAGAATTAGACAGGACCTAAACGTAACAAGTATTGGTAAACATGAATATAAACTAAACTTAATTGCAGATGATCTCCTGATATACGTGACCAATAGTGAAAACTCAATGCCCCCCTTGCTAAGCATATTTTCAGAATACTCTAAAATCTCAGGATATAAAATTAATGTGGAAAAAAACGGAAATAATGGCAATAGGAAAAATAATAACTAATGATCCTTTAAGTGGACCACAAAAAATATCAAATACTAAGGATTCTTAATAAGTCACAACAAACAACAAATATATAAAGATAACTTTATTCCATTACTTAACTATATGAAATGGAATAATCTTCCCATAAACCTCTTCAGAATGGCATGGCTCCCAAAGTTTTTATATTTATTCTCGGTAATATCAATTACCCCACTGAAGACATTATTTACAAAAGTATACTCTGTCATAACTGACTTTATATGGGCAAATAAAACTCATAGAATGAAAAGGAAAGTTTGACATCTTCCTGAGTCTGAGGGTTGTTTTAACCTTCCAGACTTAGAATTGTATCAACTCGCCACCCAGGGCTTTTATTTGCGACATATAGTTAAATGCACTAAAGAGGAACAATAGGTACATATTGAAGATGTGCATGCTCATCCCCAGAATATTTTCACATGTCTATTTTCAAAGGATAAAGCTAAGAACATTAACAACTTCATAGTTAAGAACACTATAACAATATGGAAGAAAATGAAACTTATTCTATAAGAACCAATATCACTCCCTAAAAACACAACCCTTTGGAACAATCCTTGGATAGCATTTCAGAATTCACAGATAAATTGGTCCACATGGGAAACTAAAGAAACTGTAAATGACTTGGTAATACATTTATTTCCATGATATAATTCTAAAAGCAATTTTGGACTGACCAATGTAGATATTTTCAAATACAGTACATGCAACTTAAGTTTCATATCATTTTTATTTGAAATATTTTGGACATCAGAGCAAACTTGAGGGAGTCCTATTTGAGTCAGTAAAGGATATTCATATGATAGGTAAGATATACAAAACCTTGTAGAGAGCCTATCCAACTGACAATCTTTTAGAACAAAAATATAAACTTATAAACTATTGGAACCAAGACTTTAAAATAACTGATGGAGGGAATGTTGGAACATAACCAACGAAATTACTGTTAACGAAAATGTGTGCTTAATCCAGTATAAATGAATGTATAGAATTTACTACACGAGACAAAATTCACAAATTCTACAGCACAACGGCAGAGTCATTTCTGAAGTGTAAACCTAATAATGATTCAATAATCCATGCCTTCTGGGAATGCTATGAAGTCCAAAAGTTATGGGTGGAGTTAGAAAGTTGGCAGTCAGAAGTATTACAATGTAAATTAACTTTTTATCCATCTGTCGGCATATTTTAAGACATGGTATATCAGGGTGCAGTGAGATACTGATGGGTTGGACGATACTTTTCTCGTCAATCATCTTGAAATAACGTATACAATTTTTAACACAATGGAATGGTCAAATGCTTTATTATCAAAATGTTGAAAGTGTGTGGGCGACGGAGAGAAACAAAATGGTGCAGTTTGATGCCATGTGGCGGAGAGTGACGCGGTCGCTGGAGATGGGGGTGTGAGCAGGTGGATCTTGGCAGGGGTGATGTTGTGGATGTTTGTGAGTGTCTATATGTTGTCATGTGTATGATTTTGTATTGTAAAATATATACAGTGAGGGAAAAAAGTATTTGATCCCCTGCTGATTTTGTACGTTTGCCCACTGACAAAGAAATTATCAGTCTATAATTTTAATGGTAGGTTTATTTGAACAGTGAGAGACAGAATAACAACAAAAAAATCCAGAAAAACGCATGTCAAAAATGTTATAAATTGATTTCATACATACATTATATTAAAGGGGGAAACTAGCTACCTGCTGAGAACATAGGGCTGAGAGTAAATCAATGGCAATTGCTTGGCTATCAACTTCCTCTCTACCCCACTAGCTCTAGTGAATGGTGCTGCCACGGGCTAAGGTTTGGAATTAAAAATGTCTGTTACTCACTCAACAATTTTCAGTTAGTGAGTTAGTAAGCCAAAAAAAAGAAAACATTTTTGCGCTTTCTGATGGAAGCATGAAACTTGCTATTTCGACAGCCCCACTCATAATTCATATTTTTCCTCCTTTCCCAGGACCAGCTAAAGCCTGCGTTCACGGTGGCCAGCCTCCCGGGCACCACCAGTACCCACGCGCCCACGGCCCCCACCACCTCCACCAGCATGCAGGTGAGCAGCGGGCCCTCCTTCCCCATCACCAACTACCTGGCGCCCGTCTCGGCCAGCAGCAACGTCAATGCCAACGGCACCATCCTCAAGACCACCGGTGCCTCCGGAGGGCAGGTCATGCAGCTGCCCAGCGGCTTCACCTTCATGTCAGGTAACTATAGCTATGGTATACTATAATAAAAAATACTATGCTATGCGGTACTATACTATACCAGTCAGCATCCAGGGTCATGTTTTGAAATATTTTGCAACAGAAAATGAAAATGGGCGTCTGTATTCTTCTGCCTAAAGGAGAAAACTCACCAGACCAATTCTCGGTCTGTACAGTAGGGGGCCATTCGCTTGCTGACTGGTGTGTTATAGGCGGTGGATGACTGACGGACGTCATTTTCGCCCACTTCTACATGTAGAATCGGTTGGCACTTGGTTTGCAAATTATGTCTGGCACTCTGTTCAGCGGTGCTAAGTACTCTTGGACAGTAGAAGCTCGACAATCCTACTGGTTGTCTGTGCCTTTATGAACACAACCCATCTCTAAGGAGAAACACATACCATTTACTGCAGTTTGTTTGTTTGTTTACTGGGATACATAGACATCATTCTCTACAATGGAGTTTGGGTTCACCGGGATCAACTCGACGTGACACTTGTGTACCATGCTTGTGTGTCGCTCAAGAGGGTTTGTCCTTCACAGACCTGGGTTCAAATACTTTTAAAAGTATCTCAATTACTTTCACATATATTTCAAAGTAAGTATTTGGATATTTGGAAATGTATTCGAAAAATACACTTGGTAAGTATTGGCATGTATTTGAAAATACTCAAATACACAGACTATTTGGAAACAAGTATTTATAGGAAATATTTCAAAATATTTCAAATAGAAGTAGGTAATTCTGCCAAATTATTTTAAAATACTCAAATATACAGAATATAAGTATTTCAAATACAAATACTTAAATAATAATAATATGCCATTTAGCAGACGCTTTTATCCAAAGTGACTTACAGTCATGTGTGCATACATTTTTATGTATGGGTGGTCCCGGGGATCGAACCCACTACCCTGGCGTTACAAGCGCCATGCTCTACCAATTGAGCTACAGAGGACCACAAATAAGCATGTATTTGAACCCAGGTCTGGTTGGTCAACATCATTTTAATTTTTTTGCTTTGTCATTATGGGTTATATTATGGGGTATTGTGTGTAGATTGATGAGGGGGAAAAAACAATTTAATCCATTTTAGAATAAGGCTGTAACGTAAAACAAAATGTGGAAAAAGTCAAGGGGCCTGAATACTTTCCGAATGCACTGTGTAGTAAATCCTGTTACAAGGGGCAACTTTATAGACCATCTCTCTAGAAAGATACTGTAACTTGTCTGACACGATGTGACTGTGAAGTCTCTGTAATGAGGGGCCACGCCTGGCTCCTCAACTCCGTCTGAGCCGGGGCTCCATGAAGTAGGACTAAATTATTATCTCAGCACTAGCTACCCAATCTTCATTGAATATTCATTTACTAATTATAGGCAGAGCTCGGCAGCCCTCTCCACAATGGCCATTGTGTTGGACCTTCTAATTATTCCTCTACTAAAATGGAAATCAAAGGCAGGAGCTGCTGAGCCCATAGATGTAGATGTTTCCTTCCTGGATACTGTGGTTTTGTAATACATGTAAAACATAGCCAAGCTGAGAGGACTTCCTGGAGATGTGAAATGCGCCATAAGGTAAACAGTTGTTGTGGAGACGGAAGTCACGCTACTGCAACAAACCACCTCGAGGTCATAATCGCTACCAAAGGTGCTTCAACAAAGTACTGAGTAAAGGGTCTGAATACTTATATCAATAAGCTATTTCAATAAAAAATAAAAAAATGTTGGTGTTTTCGCTTTGACATTATGGGGTATTGTGTGTAGATAGATGAGGAAAAATATTAATTTAATCAATTTTAGAATAAGGCTGTAACGTAACAAAATGTCTGAATACTTTCCGAATGCACTGTATATCTCAATCTGTTGTTAGCCCACCAACCCCAAGGAAGGCATTTGTACATATTCTGGTTTAGAGTTTTTGAAAACTTTTGTAATATAAGCTGGCTGTCACGATTCCTCTAGAATAATTTTTATAAAGTAGTCTTAGATTCTGTATATTTGCATTGCCATAAATTCATTGTATTACTCTCACTGGAATATTTATATTCAAATAGGTCAAATTAGTACAGGAGGTCCAGGTCTCTTACAACTATGCAATACTGGGCAATAACCACCTTAAAGCTTAGAAAGTATTTTGTCATGTAGTGGTGCAGTCACTGACAGTAAGGCATTACCCTTGTTGTTGCTGGGTGAGGTCTGTATGTAGTGACAGTGTGGCCGAAGCTGTAGCTAGTCTCTGGTGACAGACTGAGTAGCTCAGAGATTTTGTTCTGCGTGCCGAGGTAGCATATCTTTCTCTCCATCTCTATTTTCTCTCCCATTATGACCGCAGGCTGAAGGGCAGCTTGGGAGCCTCTCTCTCCCTTTCTCTATCCCTTTACCCCACTCTCTCTGTACCACCTGTCTGGTACATGACCGCAGTGCCAGGTGGAACAACACACTCTTTCAAAAAAAAAACAATGTCAATGGACCATATGACCAAGTGTGGCTATGCAACACCCTCCCCCTATTTAACTCTTCCTTTTCTCCTCTCCATCCTGCAGCAGGCACACCACTCCCCCCCGGCACCCCCACCATTCCGCTCAGCCAGCTGCACCAGCACTCCTTGGCCATCCAGGGGCAGACGCTCACCTCATCGCAACTGACACAGCAGGGCCAGCAGGCCGTCTTCCGCTTCCCCGCTGCAGTCTCCCTAGGTCAGTCAGTCTGTCGAGTGAAAGAAAGAGACTAGTCTGTGTCTGTCGATAGACTAGTCTGTGTCTGCCAAGAGACTAGTCTGTCTGTTGAGAGAAAAGTATTGCACACCGTTAGAGCCTGGCGCAGTCGTGTCAGTGTGGTGCTGGGTGTAAGATGTGTGCTACAGAAACACAGGGCCCTTTTCTTCCCCTTCCTATATCAATGGGTAAGCGGGCATTCCGTAGCTCTGTAAGAGAAGGCCCTGCCCCAGTTGTGTTTTTTGAGATTCGCAGGATAAGGCCGATGTCTTGTGGGCTTTATTAAAAACATTTGATTGTAAGAGGGAGGCATTAAGAATAGGCCTTACTACATATTTCCATAAAGGACTAGTATTCATGTTTCATTGGTGAGGATGTAGTTACTCATGTTCGGATTTGTGCTCCGGGAAAAAATAGGGAGACTAGTCTGTCTGTCTGTTTGTCTGTGGCTGCAGACGGGATGTAAAATGGATAACAGGCTTGAGGCAGGCATGAACTTCAGTTGATTATACGTAGGTGTATGAAATTGTAATATTCTTATCATTTATTAGAGTGTTTGACATTAAGATAGAATAGTGCACAGGTGAGTGAGCAGCTGTTTTGTGTTGCCTGTTCTCCTCCAGGGGGAGGGATGACCCAGCAGCTGCAGGCCATCCAGGTGCACCCCACCACACATGCTAATGACAGCAGCTCGGAGATCTCCCAGACCTCCTCTGTCTCCACTGGTAACTATCCTTTGACTAACACAGGGCTGTACAACCCTGTTTATGTGTGATAAGTTGTAGCCATAGTCTAACTTAACTCTAACGTATCTCTCTGAGTGAGCTGAGTGGGTGAAGGGTTGAAGTCTACAATACTGTTATGAGGGGTCAACTATAGTTGAAAAGAATGGACTTTATCCTCAGTGATACAGTGCCATCTGGTGGGCAATGTCTCTTATAAACTAATATTTATTTGTCTCACACACACTTTCTTTTCTACTCCCCCCAGCGACAATCGTCACATCGTCAGTGCCCACGTCTATGGCGGGTCACATGATGTACACCAGCCCCCATACAGTGATGTACGCGTCCACGCCCACGCTGGCCGATGGTGGCCTGGCTGTGCTCAACACCTTTTCCCAGGGCCCCTCGGCCATGCAGGTGTCCCATGGACAGTGCCAGGACACAGGTGAGACCACGCTAGACTACAGTAGGCTACGCTGGGACACAGGTGAGATTACATCAGTCGTGGGTTAATGGGGAAACCAGGGAGGGGGATGTTGATTGATGTATGAATTAGACCTGGGTTCAATTAGTATTCTTTTCTTGCCAATATTTTTAGCTGGGCGGATTGAGCTTGGAACCTACAAAATGTTCCCTAAAGTGCAAAGCCCTCCTAAGCTTGGAACCTTCAAAATGCTCCCAAAAGTGCAAAGCCCTCCTATATGGCATTCCAGGCAGGCTCAATCAAATGCTCAAAGGATGAAAACGCATACTATTTGAACCCAGGTCTGCTATGAATATAGCTACATAGTTAGGAGGTTGACTATGACAGGGTAGTGGGTTTGACCCTGACCCAAAGTGGGGTGGTATAGCTTACACACCATGCACATAGTGTCTGTACATATTCGGTGGTAAAATGTTAGTTTAGATGAGCGGGCTGTGTTCTTCATGTTTGTGTCCGTCTCTCTCTGGCTAGGTGCTGTCCCTCAGGTATTCCTTACGGCACCCTCAGGCACCATGCAGATCCCAGTCTCGGCAGTGCAGCTACACCCAGTACGGCAAGACCTACATTTTACAAGTGAAACTCTCATATTCTATCTGCAACCAGCATGCCACTGACCTGCACTAATGCATCCGGACAGAGCACGGTCTTATCACTGTGGAGGGATAGGGTTTGGCCTGCCCCCTGTACTGTTACTGTATGTGGATGATATAGTCCTATGACATTTGGACAACACGTGTGACACAAGCAAAGCAAACATCCGCCAACCCAAGTACTGCATGAAAATGATTGAAAACCATAAGTTATTTGGAAGACTTGTTTTGTTACTATAATTGAGAAAGTCATTTAATGTCATGCAAGATTGAGATTTCAACAGATTGTTTTTGTATAGAGGTTTTTGTTTGAGTGAATGACTAAAGTTTAGGAACAGAATATAAACCATTAGTTTATAGTTAGAGTACAATAGTTACACTGTAACAACATAAATGACCAAACTCGTGCAAAGTGATGCTTTTAGAAAAGGCTTTCTTATCTAAAAGAGATTATTTAAGTTAATACATTTCATGTAAATAATTTGGTGCTTAGGCAGCAGGGTTGGGGTCAATTCAATTTCAATTCCATCCATTCTGGATATTGTCTTAACAAATATCAATTAAGTCAATTAAGATCAAATTCCTATTTACGGGGACGGGGGCTGAAAGACAACAACAATGTAAGACAAAACGGACAACACAGACCGAAGACGCTGGCAACAGTACAAAGAGCAAAAAAAAACAGTGGATGTGTATATGCGTGCAGGAATGTGTGGGTGGTATCAATGCTTTTCAATAAGGAAAAATTATAATTGTAATTTGGTTAACTTTATGAATTTGGCATACTTCATGAATTTACTGGAATTGAAATGGAATTGACCCTAACCTTGTTAGGCAGTAGTATTGTCTAGCAGAAGGCTACTCAACAGCACAAATTAAGGCATGCAAAGTGGAACCGTGCTGAGCATAGTTATGTTCTCTTTGAATGCCACTTTCACTTTCTTTGACTGGTCTTCAGTGGCACATGCTGATGTTGATGTGTTGTGTTGCAGATGGTGATTAGTCAGCAGTCGAGCGGCAACAGCAGTAACCTGACAGAGCTGCAGGTGGTCAACCTGGACAACACACAGAGCGCTAAGAACGACTGACAGACAGACACACGAAAACCGGCCAAATAGACACAGACAGATCTCTATTTATTGATGCCTTCCCACAGCATTTCATTTTACACCTCTGTTGCTTTACAGTACAATACTGTAAGTAAACCGTGCATTCGGAAAGTATTCAGACCCCTTGAGTTGTTCCACATGTTACGTTACAGCTTTATTCTAAAATTGATTGAATCTTTTTTTTTTCTCATCAATCTACACACAATACCCCATAATGACAAAGGAAAAACAGGTTTTTACAAATGTATTACAAATTAAAAACTGAAATAGCACATTTTCATAAGTATTCAGACCCTTTACTCAGTACTTTGTTGAAGCACTTTTGGCAGCGACTACAGCCTCGACTCTTCTTGGGTATGACACTATAAGCTTGGAACACCTGTATTTGGAGAGTTTCTTCCATTCTTCTCTGAATATCCTCTCAAGCTCTGTCAATTTGGATGGGGAGCGTAGCTGCACAGTTATTTTCAGGTCTCTCCAGAGATGTTCGATCAGGTTCAAGTCCGGGTTCTAGCTGGGCCACTCAAGGACATTCAGAGACTTGTCCCGAAGCCACTCCTGCGTTGTCTTGGCTGTGTGCTTAGGGTCGTTGTCCTGTTGGAAGGTGAACTTTTGCCCCAGTCTGAGGTCCTGAACACTCTGGAGCAGGTTTTCATCAATGATCTCTCTGTACTTTGCTCCGTTCATCTTTCCCTCGATCCTGACTAGTCTCCCAGTCCCTGCCGCTGAAAAACATCCCCACAGCATGATGCTGCCACCACCATTCTTCACTGTAGGGATGGTGCCAGGTTTCCTCCAAACGTGACGCTTGGCATTCAGGCCAAAGAGTTCAATCTTGGTTTCATCAGACCAGAGAATCTTGTTTCTCATGGTCTGAGAGTCCTTTAGGTGCCTTTTGGCAAACTCCAAGGGGGCTGTCATGTGCCTTTTACTGAGGAGTGCCTTCCGTCTGGCTTGATTTGGTGGAGTCCTGTAGAGATGGTTGTCCTTCTGGAAGGTTGTCCCACCTCCACAGAGGAACTCTGGAGCTCTGTCAGAGTGACCATCGGGTTCTTGGTCATCTCCCTGACCAAGGCCCTTCTCCCCCGATTGCTCAGTTTGGCCGGGCGGCCAGCTCTAGGAAAAGTCTTGGTGGTTCCAAACTTTTTCAATTTAAGAATGATGGAGGCCACTATGTTCTTGGGTACCTTCAATGCTGCAGAAATGTTTTGGTACCCTTCCCCAGATCTGTGCCTCGACACAATCATGTCTCAGAGCTTTACAGACAATTCCTTCGACCTCATGGCTTGATTTTTGCTCTGATAATGCACTGTCAACTGTGGGACCCTATATAGACAGGTGTGTGCCTTTTCAGATCATGTCCAATCAATTGAATTTACCACAGGTGGACTCCAATCAAGTTGTAGAAACATCTCAAGGATGATCAATGGAAACAGGATGCACCTGAGTTCAATTTCGAGTCTCATAGCAAAGGGTCTGAATACTTATGTAAATAAGGTATTTCAGTGTTTTGTTTTTCATAAATTAGCAACAAATTCTAGAAACCTGATTTCGCTTTGTCATTATGGGGTATTGTGTGTAGATTTGATGAGGGAAAATGTTGATTTGATCCATTTTAGAATAAGGCTGTAACGTAAGAAATGGAGGACATTGAGGCTATAAAGACATTTGGAAATGTACATAGTTCTTTTTTAAATTGAATCAAATTGTATTTTTAGCCTGTTGTGCGATGGCATGTAGTTGTTTTCTATTTAGTTGTTTTGTGTATGTATATATATATATATATATATATGCAGCTAATTTGCATATAAAATAAATGAATTATTTACACACTATGTATGTAAGTTAATGTAATATTCGTGCATATTATGTTGATTTATATATGCGGATGGGAATTGACAATATATTCTTTACAAGTCAGTGTAAAGACGCTGGATATTTGTTGGTTTTCCATTTTGACATCTGAGGGGTATTTCTTAAAGCAGGATTAACGAGTTGGCCAACTAAACCTTACTAGATAATATAGTCTGAAACAGCCACTTACTGGACTTCCCGCTTGATCTGTAATGAGTAGTATTTTGATTTCAATAACTATTTTTACATTTTTACATCTTGAAAAATATGAATATTGAGTAAGATATGAGTTAGCTGGATAAGGTAATGATCCTGCATTGTGAAATACAAGCCAGCTTGTGCCAAACTGACAATGACAGTGGTGAAGAAATGCATTTTCCCTAGTGACGACCTCTTTTTAGAGTGAACCACAATGACCCCTTGCTTTGCTGAAGGACTGCGTCTACTGGTGCCTGTATGGCCATGTAGGCTACTGAAAGCTACTTTTATGTTCTCTAATCAGGGCAGATGTGAGCAGGGCACTGGCAAGCTCCTGTGTAGAGGTATTCACGGGTCCAAAAAGTTGGACCCGAACCCGAGGGCAATCAGACCCGACCCGAATGGACCCGAAGACAACATTAACCAGACCAGATTGGCAAATCAACTATTTTTATCAGCCAAGTTGCTCTTCTGGTTAATGAATAGGTTGGCTAGGCCTTCTATAAGTCAATAAATTCACCTTATTAGCGTAAAATAAATATGCGATAGGCCAGTGGTTCCCAACCTTTTTCGGTTACTGTACCACCAACTGAATTTTGCTTTGCCCGGAGTACCACTGAAGTACCCCATCATGTGCATTTTACCAGTAAGCCTATGGTCTCATGAGCCTTTTCAAGTACCCCCTGTGGCTAGGCCAAGTACCCCCAGGAGTCTTGGTACCCCTGGTTGGGAACCACTGCGTATAGGCTATGCAGAGCAGTGGTCGAGTCTCTCCCCGAGACCCGATGACAACTAAAAAGGACTACCTACCCGGATCCGTGAAGACCTCTACTCCTGTGTTGGTTAAGAGTTAGACATAATGCCAGGATAAAACACTGAACTTTTCAATGGTTTTCTACTATTCTCATAAGCTGAAATAAAAAGTGTATATCCACTTTCTATAGGTGTCACTACTGTATGAAGGGTTTGTTAGTGTCATAACCATACCTGGGTTCAGGTATATATATATATATATATATATATATATATATATATATTATATTTGAAATCTTGAAAATACTTTAAGCATTTGCATTAGCCTGTCTGGAGTGCTAGGTGGGTGTGGTTTGCACTTTTGGGACTTTTCTATTGGTTCCATCGCAACAGTCAAGCTCACTCAAGCACAGCTTAAGTATTTGAAATGACTTCAAATAGTGTTTGAACACAGGTCTGCTTATAACATGGTTAACTGTGTTGATGAAAAATAGTTATGTTTTAAAGAGTACTTCATAAAGTTATGTTTACTGTCAACCCCCAACAAGTATTAAAGAAAGCCCTTATATCCATGACTTCGTAGTATTTATTTGGAGAAATTATGGTAGTTAGCATCCACTTTACCAAGGGGGATTGGGTGTAGTGAAAGCACCATTTTCTTTCTTTCTATACCACAATGCCTCTTTCATAATTGTGCGTTTACGTTCACATGAAGGGAATTTAAACATCTTTATTCTGCATACCATCACAAGAGCCTTGGACCTTACCTTATACTGTACATTAAAACTGTCATGTATTTCTCCCATCCCAGGAATTTGTTTCACCAGTCAGTGGAATCTTGATAAAGTGTGTTTTTTGTTGTGTATGGACTGGGCTGACACAAGATGTGTTGAGCAGGGTCATGCAATGCTTTGATTTTATTTTCCTAAAGTTGCAAAGGCCGGGATTCAATCCGATCGCGTTTGTAGACAATGTGTATTTTAAAGGCACTTACTGCATTCGCAGAGATCGCCTTCAAGGTAAACGCTGCAGATGTCGGCTCAATTGGAGAAAACAATTTAATACCAAGCGTGGTTTTGGATTGAATCCCGTCCAAAGTCTCTTATGCATTAGAAGTTGACCCACAGATACTCAGATCCCTCCAATGGATCTTACAAACATAAGAATTGTACATTTTAAAGGTGATTATGAATAAATGGAACGTGCAGTCCACTCAGTCATGGCAAAATATAAATGGTTATTTTGTGCATTTGTTTTGTTTTAGTACTTTTGAATCAATGTAATAGTATATGTACAGAACTTTTGTAATAAAACCCGAATTAAACCTTTTGAATGTATTTTGTCCTTAATCCCACATGATAATTTGATTCAGCAATAACAACCAAACAACTTGATGAAAGTACTTTTTATTGGGAACGGAAAATGTTAAAACAAAGCCATAATGTCCTGTATAATTTCTAATACACACCGAAAAGAAGCAGGCATAAAGCAGAAATGGCAGATGCGAGTAAAGATGTGATACCCTGAGTGCATGAGAGAAACTGCAGAAAATAACCCACCCATCAGCGAGTCACCTTCGACACTGATTATAAGCATCGAGAGGAATGAGCATGCAATTTCTTACATTTAAATAGCATTGCACTAATCACTGAAGAAATCATACTGGTCATGAAACAAAGTTGAAAAACATCATACCCCATTTCACTCCGTGTTAAGCAGCAATGGAGGTTTTAACGATTAAATGCAACAAGGATTTTTGTTTACCAAAGATATACAGTGATTGGTCTAAGCTGATACATAACAGGAAAGGAAACAAAATAAGTTGGCATCAGATTTTGGGATAATAATAGTAGAATCTTGCCCAGACAAGGAAATACAAGTCAAACGTGTAACACAAAATATAGAGCATCCTGTGTAACAAACAAACAAGCAGTGAAACAATTGTCTATTTTTAAAAGTTGTCATTGAGAACTACAGTGTGAAGTAAGGCATTGTTGTATTCCCTGTCAGTGTCTTCAGAAGAGGAGCAGTGCTGACAGCTAAGAAAGCGTTATGGATGGAAAGAGATAGCCTGGTTCCAGATCTGTTTGTGCCGTCTTCCCAATTCCTATGGTCATTAGTGTGACAATGGCCGTAGGAGTTGGCCAGACCCCACAAACAGATCTGGGACTAGGCTAGGAAAGAGGCTGCTTTCCTCATTACTATAAATTATATGCATGCATTTACACCCAGCAACATTACTATTGTACACGTATATATACACACACAAATGTCCAGAAAAATGGGAAATGTTGATAAACAAATGTGCATGATTAACATAATTTTTTCTTCTATTAAAATAGACAAGTCACTGTTAAAAGGTACACTATATATACAAAAGTATGTGGACACTCCTTCAAATTAGTGGATTCGGCTATTTAAGCCACACCCGTTGCTGACAGGTGTAAAAAATCGAATGGCCTTACTGATGCCACCTTTCTAACAAGTCAGTTCGTCAAATTTCCGACATGCTAGAGCTGCCCAGGTCAACTGTAAGTGCTGTTATTGTGAAGTGGAAAGGTCTAGGAGCAACAAAGGCTCAGCCGCTAAGTGGTAGGCCACACAAGCTCAAAGAACGGGACCGTCGAGTGCTGAAGAGCGTAAAAATCGTTTGTCCTCAGTTGCAACACTCATTACTGAGTTCCAAACTGCCTATGGAAGCAACATCAGCACAATAACTGTTTGTCGGGAGCTTCATGAAATGAGTTTCCATGGCCGAGCAGCTGCACACAAGCCTTAGATCACCATGCGCAATGCCAAGCGTCGGCTGGAGTGGTGTAAAGCTCGCCGCCATTGAACTTTAGAGCAGTGGAAACGCGTTCTCTGGAGTGATGAATCATGCTTCACCATCTGGCAGTCCGACGGACAAATCTGGGTTTGGCGGATGCCAGGACAACGTTACCTGCCCGAATGCATAGTGCCAACTGAAGTTTGGTGGAGGAGGAATAATGGTCTGGGGCTGTTTTTCATGGTTCGGGCTAGACCCCTTAGTTCCAGTGAAGGGAAATCTTAACGCTACAGCATACAATTACATTCTAGACGATCGATTCTGTGCTTCCAACTTTGAGGCAACAGTTTGGGGTAGGCCCTTTTCTATTTCAGCATGACAATGCCCCCGTGCACAAAGCAAGGTTCATACAGAAATGGTTTGTAGAGATCGGTGTGGAAGAACTTGACTGGCCTGCCCAGAGCCCTGACCTCAACCCCATTGAACACCTTTGGGATTAATTGGAACGCCGACTGGGAGCCAGGCCTAATCACCCAACATCAGTGCCAGACCTCATTAATGCTCGAGGCTGAATGGAAGCAAGTCCCCGCAGCAATGGTCCAACATCTAGTAGAAAGCCTTCCCAGAAGAGTGGAGGCTGTTATAGTAGCAAATTCGGGACCAACTCCATATTAATGCCCATGATTTTGGAATGTTCGACGAGCAGGTGTCCACATACTTTTGGCCATGTAGTGTACAGCCTAATCCTTTTTTGGTTTATAAAAATATCATTACATTTATGTCATTTAGCAGACGCTCTTATCCAGAGTGACTTACAGTTAGTGAGTGCATACATTTTCATACTGGTCCCCCGTGGGAAACGAACCCACAACCCTGGCGTTGCAAGCGCCATGCTCTACCAACTGAGCTACAGGGGAAATATATATGTGTAGAGTATTGAGTGTACAAAACATTAGGAACAGCTGCTCTTTCCATGACATAGACTGTCCAGGTAAATCCAGGTGAAAGCTATGAGCCCTTATTGATGTCACTTGTTAAATCCACTTCAATCAGTGTAGATGAAGGGGAGAAGACAGGCCAAAGAAGGATCTTTAAGCATTGAGAAGTGGATTGTGTATGTATGTGTGCCATTCAGACGGTAAATTGCCAAGACAAAATATTTAAGTGCCTTTGGTAGTAGGTGCCAGGCGCACCGGTTTAAGTGTGTCAAGAACTGCAACGCTGCTGGGTTTTTCACACTCAACAGTTTCCTATGTGTATCATGAATGGTCCACCACCCAAAGGACATCCAGCCAACTTGACACAACTGTGGGAAGCATTGGAGTCAACATGGGCCAGCATCCCTGTGGAACGCTTTCGACACCTTGTTAGAGTCTATGCCCACAACAAATTGAGGCTGTTTGGAGGGCAAAAGGGGGGAGGGACTCAATATTAGGAAGGTGTTCCTAATGTTTTGTACAGTCAGTGTATGTACAACAAATGACCAAGAATGAAGACAATGTGCTAATCTGATTTCATGCAAACGTTTGCATAACCTTCAATATGGGTTGTTGTTTGAATCAATTAATGTCAATTTCAAGCATATCTTCCTAGAAAGTTATTCAAAACATTCAAGCAAGAACATTCAACTCGTTGACCCTGTTTTGTTACATAACCTCGAGGTGCTGTATAGGGTGGTCAACCAGAACATCCAGAAGCCATCTCAACTTAGCTGGAACACCAGCTTTAGCCACTATGTTCAGTGTCCCGGGTAGTCTGGAGTATTTCAACTCCTGACCTCATTGAAAGACTCCATCCATCTGCGTTATTACAGCAAGCATTCACGCAGACACACACCAACACACTCAGCCCCTATAACACAACGACACAATCTGCTCACCATCCATGTACAAACCCAAAGCATTCAGACAGGCAACACACATCCCCAGCCCCGGCATCAGTTGTCAAGTAGTTCCTTAATTTAGAACAATTAAAAAATTAAGTGTAAGTGCTCAAATTCCACAAAATGACTCCAACAGGTACTTGCAAGGAACCCTGGTTCCACTCTATCTTCTACACCACAACACACAGTAAACAATAGTCATCAATCCTTTAACATTAAGGGCACATCCTCAAAGACCATGCTGAAAAACAATACTGCTGGTAAATTCAATACCTCTGCGGAAAACACTTGCATTTATAAAATGGTAGCTTATGACGAAACTTATACTAAATGCATGTACTGTGTTTACATACATTTATAGTAGGCCTACATGCTACAATGTAAGCTAACCAAGAAATAACGAATTATGAAGACAGGACCTCTCAACCACTTTCACTGTTTATGAAATTAAGATTTCACCTTATAAACAAGTCATTAATAACAGGTAAAAAATGTGTTCAATGTAAGATTGCTGAAAGATGGCCATGCCAGAAGTACAGAAAAAGACAACATACAGTAAGTGTTACATTTAGCAGTGTACATTTTGTAACTGACATTATGGTAATCAAAATAAAACACTATCGCGGAGGCAAAATAAAAATAAATGCTTTCCTCAAACACTGACTTGTCTTGAAGATCCATAACAAAGCAAAGAATCGGATATGAAATGTAACGAGTGCAAATGTACATAGGTATACAGTCCCTTCGGAAAGTATTCAGACCCCTTGTCTTTTTCCAAATGTTGTTACGTTACAGCCTTATTCTAAAATGGATTAAATAAATACAAATCCTCAGCAATCTACACACAATACCCACAATGACAAAGCAAAAACAGGTTTTTAGAAAAAAAACAGAAATACCTTATTTACATAAGTATTCAGACCCTTTGCTATGAGACTCGAAATTGAGCTCAGGTGCATCCTGTTTCCATTAATCATCCTACAACTTGATTGGAGTCCACCTGTGGTAAATTCAATTGAAATGCATGTCACAGCAAAAACCAAGCCATGAGGTCAAAGAAATTGTCCGTAGAGCTCAGAGACAGGATTGTGTCGAGGCACAGATCTGGGGAAGGGTACCAAAAAATGTCTGCAGCATTGAAGGTCCCCAAGAACACAGTGCCCTCCATCATTCTTACATGGAAGAAGTTTGGAAACACCAAGACTCTTCCTAGAGCTGGCCGCCGGCCAAACTGAGCAATCAGGGGAGAACGGCCATGGTCAGGTAGGTGACCAAGAACCCGATGGTCACTCTGTCAGAGCTCTGGAGTTCCTCTGTGGAGATGGGAGAACCTTCCAGAAGGACAACCATCTCTGCAGCACTCCAACAATCAGGCCTTTTTGGTAGAGTGGCCAGACAGAAGCCTCTCCTCAGTAAAAGGCACATGACAGCCCGCTTGGAGTTTGCCAAAAGGCACCGTGAGAAACAAGATTCTCTGGTCTGATGAAACCAAGATTGAACTCTTTGGCGTGAATGCCAAGTGTCACGTCTGGAGGAAACCTGGCACCATCCCTACAGTGAAGCCAGGTGGTGGCAGCATCATGCTGTGGGGATGTTTAGTCAGGATCGAGGCAAAGATGAACGGAGCAAAGTACAGAGAGATCCTTGATGAAAACCTGCTCAAGAGCGCTCAGGACCTCAGACTGAGGCGAAGGTTCACCTTCCAACAGGACAACGACCCTAAGCACACAGCCAAGACAACGCAGGAGTGGCTTCGGGACAAGTCTCTGAATGTTCTTGAGTGGCCCAGTCAGAGCCCGGACTTGAACCCGATCAAACATCTCTGGAGACCTGAAAATAGCTGTGCAGCAACACTCCCCATCCAACCTGACAGCTTGAGAGGATCTGCAGAGAAGAATGGGAGAAACTCCCCAAATACAGGTGTGCCAAGCTTGTAGCGTCATACCCAAGAAGACGAGGCTGTAGTTGCTGCCAAAGGTGCTTCAACAAAGTACTGAGTAAAGGGTCTGAAGACTTATGTAAATGTCATATTTCTGTTTTTTTTACATTATAAATTAGCAAAAATGTCTAAAAACCTGTTTTTGCTTTGTCATTATGGGGTATTGTGTGTTGATTGATGAGGAGAAGAAAAAAAAACAATTTAATCAATTTTAGAATAAGGCTGTAACGTAAAAAAAATGTGGAAAAAGTAAAGGGGTCTGAATACTTTACTTTACTGTATTTAAGCAATAAGGTCCGAGGTGGTGTGGTATATTGGCCATATACCACAAACCCCAGAGGTGCCTTATTGCTATTATAAACTGGTCACTAACGTATCTTTTTTTGTCATACATGTGGTATATGGTCTGATATACCACGGCTGTCAGCCAATCAGCATTCAGGGCTCGAACCACCCAGTTTATTTATTTATATATAGGTCCATGTGCAAATCCACAGAATTTGTCATTTCAGGATCCACATTCTACAAAATGTGAAGCCACATTACTCTAACGTTACCCCATTGCTAGTGAGGTTGAAGGTGCAAGCAATAAGAAATACGCACAACAACTAACATGGATAGGTAGGTAGCCTAAGCAATGGTAACACTAACACATCTCCACAGTTAAGTTTACAAGTCATGGTAATTCAAAACTTTATGGATTTGTTGCAAACAAAGCATTATGAGCTCGTCTCTCCTGTTAGTCCACATAATGGGAATTATATTCACTTGGTTTAAAAACATTTTTTTTTCTCATTACAAATACGTATCAGTTAAAAAGGCAACCTGAAAGCAAAATGGTGAGAATAAATATGGGGGCCATTTCTGCCACAGCGACTCTAGTATCTCAGATACTACAGTTAAACTTCTCCATCACAAAATGAAGTTAAATAAATACAACTTTTTAATTGTATTGTATGTCTTGTTTTCAAACAAATCGAGCGAATTACCTGATTTTGGTAAACAATAGAAGGGCTAATTTGTCTATATTTTCCCCAGACTTTTTGAGACATTTATAATCTGACAGAAAATGAATATATTAGACATGATAAAATGTTTCAATAGGAAACAATCCCCTAAAAGTGTAACTGAAAAGGCGTAATAATCCAACACTAAGGCATTGCCACTTACAAACAGCAGTCTGAAATCCAGAAATAAATACACGCACAAATACGCAATAAACCTTTTCTCTCGCTCTATGACACACATAGTGAAGGGGCTACCATCTTGTTTTGGCTGGCAAGAAAGATAAAGACGGAGAGAGAGAAAGGAAGAGAGAGAGCATGAAGGGACTCCGCAGGCCCTGCCCAGCCCAGCTCAAACCGTCCAGAGAATGTCCCCTCTCTTCCGCATCCATCCACACATCCTCTTCCTCACCCTGAGAGGAAGACTCTAGTCCCTTCCCCGGTGGCCAGTCATACTGTTCTTTTCTGTACTGGGTAGGGCAGGGGCAAAATACTTTCTCTGTGGTGGAGCCCCGAGACATTTGATGAAACGTGTCCTGCTTACAGTATGTCCTTGGGGCAAAATCTATATAGGGATGACCAGTGGTAGGTAACCAGTGGTTTGTTGATCCTGTCCTTTGCCATCCAGTTCCCCTCCGAGAGTCCAGTCCTGGCCTGCCTGCCTGGCCTTGGCAGCTGGGTTAGGGTGAGCTGGAGACAGATGCGTGGAACTTGACAAAGGCAATGGCAGCCAGCTCCTTGCAGAACTCCTCCAGTACGATCACCCCCTCCAGCAGGGTCATGTGGTCGATGCTACATAGGAGAGACCAGAGAGACACTGTGTCAAACCTTAAAACATCCACTTCAAGTCAAATACATCTGGCTATCTGAACGAAATGTGTCTATGTGGTCAATGCTACACAGCAAAGGCCTGAGAGACATTGGCTCTATTTTTGGCTGGCGAAAAAGAGGCGCAAGTGTCAAATGCACATTCGTTTGCAATTTCGTAATGTAAAAACTGTCGCACTGGCATTTTTCAGCCCTAACACCAGGTTTGTACATTTACCTGTCTAACATCAGCTCGCTTGCGCTGAGGTGGGAGGGGTGGCAATATTTGAGGTGTGTCCTTAAAAACAAGCGCAAAACTTACAATTTCATGCAGTGCTAATGGGAAGTTTTAAGACCCACAAAAAGCAGTAAAGCAGTTGACAATGGCATGGATTTTGAGAGGAGAAGCGCAGCCTATCCAGCCATGATGCACAGTTCCCATGGAAGGACAGATGTGCCTTTTGTGCAGATGAATCTCGTATTTAGAAACATAGAACAAAAATTGGTTTCCCCTATTGATGGGGGGGACATACACTTACATATCATAATATTATTTATGGACGATATTATATCAATATTTGACTCCAAGTATCAATTTGAAATCTTTGCCAGTGGATATACTTGTGTGTGTAGGCTACTTACCCCTCCCCTCTGAAGCCTACTGACAACGTTAAAAGCGTGGTTCATAAATTAGGGAGAGATGTTTAATTAGAGAAGAATGGATTCACTTTTTCAATGCTAGTTAAGGATACTATAGTTATCACGTTTCACATTGGATTTATTAACTACAAAAAGGTAGGACGTATTTTTTTTTTCCTAGTGCTGCTCTGCACACACAAGCTTGTTCCAACGTTAAACCAACTCGGAAGTTCAGACATTCAAAGTTCCTGCATAGAAGCCGCTCCTCCGTAGGTACTGTATAATTCTGTGGGCCTATTTCAGAAAATGCATGTCATAAGATGCCCAGCGCTTCAAGGCAAGCTTCCTCCATCCTCTCTCGCTCTTTCCTCACCCGCAAAATGTCTGTTGCACCTCGCGCCATTCACTTTGACTGGCAGCACAGTGTGTGTCCGTGTGTGTTTGTCTTTTATTATGATTAAACCATGCTGTTAAGGCAAAATACAATTAGCTCTTAACGACTTTCCTATAAAGATGAAATCACTTACCTGCTCCATAGCAAGCTGCTCTATCCGCACTGATTGGTGAAGTAATTTAATGTCGAGCTAAATGTTTTTTTTTGTTGCTGATTTCAGAGGTTTAAAAAGGAACAGAAAGGAATGATATAAATCTGTACTTGTTTTTGGTTCGAACTGGTTCAGAACTTTATTTTGCTGATCGGAACAGTGGAACGTAACGAAACAAAATAATGTTTCTGTTCGGAACGAAACGATTGGAAAATAATTGTGGTTCCAACCCCTTGTATTTTTAATCCTATAGCTTGTTCTCCATCTTCTTTTTTGCAATGAGGTGGGAGGGGTGTCAATATTTGAGGTGTGTCCTTAAAGGGATACTTCGGGATTTTGGCAATGAGTCCTTTATATACAGTGCCTTCGGAAAGTATTCAGACCCCTTGACTTTTTCCACATTTTGTTACATTAGTCTTATTATAAAATGTATTAAATAAATAAAAATCCTCAGCAATCTACACACAATACCACATAGTGACAAAGCCAAAACAGTTTATTTTTTTGCAAATGTATTACAAATAAAAAAACAGAAACACCTTATTTACATAAAAGTATTCAGACCCTTCGCTATGAGATTCGAAATTGAGCTCAGGTGCATCCTGTTTCCAGTGATCATCCTTGAGATGCTTCTACAACTTGATTGGAGTCCACCGGTGGTAAATTCAATTGATTGGACATAATTTGGAAAGGCACACACCTGTCTATATAAGGTCCCACAGTTGTCACAGCAAAAACCAAGCAATGAGGTCGAAGGAATTGTCCGTAGAGCTCCGAGACAGGATTGTGTCGAGGCACAGATCTGGGGAAGGGTAACAAAACATTTCTGCAGCATTGAAGGTCCCCAAGAACACAGTGCACTCCATCATTCTTCAATGGAAGAAGTTTGGAACCACCAATACTCTTCCTAGAGCTGGCCGCCCGGTCAAACTGAGCAATCGGGGGAGAAGGGCCTTGGTCAGGGAGGTGACCAAGAACCCGATGGTCACTCTGACAGAGCTATAGAGTTCCTCTGTGGAGATGGGAGAACCTTCCAGAAGGACAACCATCTCTGCAGCACTCCACCAATCAGTAAAAGGCACATGACAGCCCGCTTGGAGTTTGCCAGAAGGCACCTAAAGACTCTCAGACCATGAGAAACAAGATTCTCTGGTCTGATGAAACCAAGATTGAACTCTTTGGCCTGAATGCCAAGTGTCACGTCTGGAGGGAACCTGGCACCATCCCTACAGTGAAGAATGGTGGTGGCAGCATCATGCTGTGGGGATGTTTTTCAGCGGCAGGGACTGGGAGACTAGTCAGGATCGAGGCAAAGATGAACGGAGCAAAGTACAGAGAGATCCTTGATGAAAACCTGCTACAGAGCGCTCAGGACCTTAGACTGGGGCGAAGGTTCACCTTCCAACAGGACAATGACCCTAAGCACACAGCCAAGACAACGCAGGAGTGGCTTCTGGACAAGTCTCTGAATGTCCTTGAGTGGCCCAGCCAGAGTCCGGACTTGAACCCAATCGAACATCTCTGGAAAGACCTGAAAATAGCTGTGCAGCAACACTCCCCATCCAAACTGACAGAGCTTGAGAGGATCTGCAGAGAAGAATGGGAGAAACTCCCCAATTACAGGTGTGCCAAGCTTGTAGCGTCATACCCAAGAAGTCTCGAGGCTGTAATCGCTGCCAAAGGTGCTTCAAAAAAGTACTGAGTAAACAGTCTGAATACTTATGTAAATTAAATTTTTCAGTTTTTTGTATTTTTAATAAATTAGCAAACATTTCTAAAAAACAGTTTTTGCCTTGTCATTATGGGGTATTGTGTGTAGATTGATGAGGGGAAAAAACGATGTAATCAATATTAGAATAAGGCTGTAAGTCTATGGGTATCTGCTATAGGTATCTGCTACCAGTGCCAAAATCCTGAAGTATCCCTTTAAAAACAAGCACAAAAGTGACAATTTCATGCAGCACTAATGGGAAGTTTTAAGACTCACAAAAAGCAGGTCTTAACACTAACGCAGTCGATAGTGCCCATGGAAGAGAGATGTGCCTTGAAAAGAGTGCTTTGAAATATTTTGGAGGTTTTTCCCCTCATGCTTTTTAATTATTCACAATTCACATACCTACATTATGCTTGTTCAAGAGGCTATCCATCATTATTTTCAAAGAGCGCCCCTCGTCCGATTACCAAAGACACGCTCCTCCAAATGTTTCAGTCCTCCTATAATGCCATATCAACGGCATATTTTTTTGTAAAATATTTTCTTGAGAATCTGCCTGGCATATAGGCAACGATCTTTAAAAAAAACATTTTTACTTTTTTCTTTATTTTACCTCTATTTAAGTAGGCAAGTCAGTTAAGAACAAATTCTTATTAACAATGACGGCCTACACCGGCCAAACCCGGACGACGCTCGGCCAATTGTGCGCCGCCCTATGGGACTCCCAATCACGGCCGGTTGTGATACAGCCTGGAATCGAACCAGGGGGTCTGTTGTGACGCCTCAAGCACTGAGATGCACAAAGATCCAATATAAAGAGAAAGGGGGAAAGTCCACTCACTGTTATACTGCTCGCAAATGTAATGTTTTATAAACATAATGTAACCATCTTACAGATCATATTTGCACTACTCCAGAAATAGCTGCTGAAATTGCATTCAAGCCATGTACGTTTTCCCCATAAACTGATGGACGGTAAATTTTTCTAACACATTTTTTATAGGATGGGGTCAGAAACATTATATTATAAATCGCTTCTCTCTTTCCATGGCACTGTGTGATATAATTGACAAGAGCCTAGTATTTTGTATAGACGTGTGATTGTTATGTGTAAAGACATTTAGGCCTAAGTATGCACACAGTGCCATGGAAAGAGAGAAGCGATTTATAATATAATGTTTCTGACCCCATCCTATAAAAAATGTGTTAGAAAAATTTACCGTCCATCAGTTTATGGGGAACACATACATGGCTTGAATGCAATTTCAGCAGCTATTTCTGGAGTAGTGCAAATATGATCTGTAAGATGGTTACATTATGTTTATAAAACATTACATTTGCGAGCAGTATAACAGTGAGTGGACTTTCCCCCTTTCTCTTTATATTGAATCTTTATCCAGCTCCTGTGAAAAGTTTGGATATGCGTGAAACCCTCAATAGTCTAAGTTGCCTTGTCTGTATTATACGCCCATTGGAAGCAATTATGGTGCTTGTAACTGTATTTATACATAGCCTGTTTAAAACAAGTTGTTTAGGTTTAATTATAATTGTATACTGGTCTTTTTAAGCCTCATCAATAGCCTAGTGAATTTAATCTTGCTTATTGACTATGCTTGGCATGTCCATGTCCAGACTGCAATTTACAGTAGGCCTACCTAGCACCTTAAGTGGGGAGAACAAGTATTTGATACACTGCCGATTTTGCAGGTTTTCCTACTTACAAAGCATGTAGAGGTCTGTAATTTTTATCATAGGTACACTTCAACTGTGAGAGACGGAATCTAAAACAAAAATCCAGAAAATCACATTGTATGATTTTTAAGTAATTAATTTGCATTTTATTGCATGACATAAGTATTTGATCACCTACCAACCATTAAGAATTCCGGCTCTCACAGACCCGTTAGTTTTTCTTTAAGAAGCCCTCCTGTTCTCCACTCGTTACCTGTATAAAAGACACCTGTCCACACACTCAATCAAACAGACTCCAACCTCTCCACAATGGCCAAGACCAGAGAGCTGTGTAAGGACATCAGGGATAAAATTGTAGACCTGCACAAGGCTGGGATGGGCTACAGGACAATAGGCAAGCAGCTTGGTGAGAAGTCAACAACTGTTGGCGCAATTATTAGAAAATGGAAGAAGTTCAAGATGACGGTCAATCACCGTCGGTCTGGGGCTCCATGCAAGATCTCACCTCGTGGGGCATCAATGATCATGAGGAAGGTGAGGGATCAGCCCAGAACTACACGGCAGGACCTGGTCAATGACCTGAAGAGAGCTGGGACCACAGTCTCAAAGAAAACCATTAGTAACACACTACGCCATCATGGATTAAAAATCCTGCAGCGCACGCAAGGTCCCCCTGCTCAAGCCAGCGCATGTCCAGGCCCGTCTGAAGTTTGCCAATGACCATCTGGATGATCCAGAGGAGGAATGGGAGAAGGTCATGTGGTCTGATGAGACAAAAATAGAGTTTTTTGGTCTAAACTCCACTCGCCGTGTTTGGAGGAAGAAGAAGGATGAGTACAACCCCAAGAACACCATCCCAACCGTGACGCATGGTGGTGGAAACATCATTCTTTGGGGATGCTTTTCTGCAAAGGGGACAGGACGACTGCACCGTATTGAGGGGAGGGTGGTTGGGGCCATGTATTGCAAGATCTTGGCCAACAACCTCCTTCCCTCAGTAAGAGCATTGAAGATGGGTCGTGGCTGGGTCTTCCAGCATGACAATGACCCGAAACACACAGCCAGGGCAGCTAAGGAGTTGCTCCGTAAGAAGCATCTCATGGTCCTGGAGTGGCCTAGCCAGTCTCCAGAACTGAACCCAATAGAAAATCTTTGGAGGGAGCTGAAAGTTCGTATTGCCCAGCGACAGCCCCGAAACCTGAAGGATCTGGAGAAGGTCTGTATGGAGGAGTGGGCCAAAATCCCTGCTGCAGTGTGTGCAAACCTGGTCAAGACCTACAGGAAACGTATGATCTCTGTAATTGCAAACAAAGGTTTCTGTACCAAATATTAAGTTCTGCTTTTCTGATGTATCAAATACTTATGTCATGCAATAAAATGCAAATGAATTACTTAAAAATCATACCATTTGATTTTCTGGATTTTTGTTTTAGATTCCGTCTCTCACAGTTGAAGTGTACCTATGATAAAAATTACAGACCTCTACATGCTTTGTAAGTAGGAAAACTTGCAAAATCGGCAGTGTATCAAATATTGGTCTCCCCACTGTATATCAGTGAGAATGATATAGCCTATGTTTAACAATGTATTTCCATTTTGATGCAATGCAATTAGAACAATGTGGACAGCAAACATGTTCAACATATTTAGCAAATATGGGGCAGGCTATTTAAAGAACTAGGCTATAACGGACTAACATTTGAATTGGAGTTGATGATACACAACTTGAAGCAACCACATATTTAGCCATGGAGTACGTTCTGATTGACCAGTGAGGGGCCAAGTCTCAACACACCCACAACTTATTTATTCATACAAACCTAGCCCTGTCGTGCCACTGCCAGCTACTCCGCCCGGTTGTGAAAATAGCAAAAATATTTCTGACACACCTCCGAACCTATAACGCTACCACAAGCGCTAAGATTTACCATTGCGTTAGGTTTGTTAAAATAGAGCCCACTGTGTCAAACCTCAACATATTCACTTCAAATACATCTGGCTAGTGGCTAGCTGAATGCTGCCTGAATTCAACACATCTTACTATCTTTTGTGAAGAACAGAAACCTTTCACAGAGTACTTACTTCAAGCCCTCTGGTTCCAAGCCAAGCAGTCTCTTTCTCACCAGCAGGAGTTTGGGTGTGAAGTCTGGGATGCGCTGAATCCTCAACATGAGGTCCCCAACCACCTGACAGAGTGAAATGTACAGGGACAAATCAGTATAAAGGCTCAGAGCAAGTTCAATACTGACAATGTGGAATTTTTTATGTTAACATAAACGTGACTATAACATAATTGCTATTACTAAATTGTTACTCAAAATGTACTCTATTTAACAAGAACATCAGACTTCCTCCATAGGCCCACAATCTTAAAGGGGCAATCTGAAGTTGAAACAAGATCAAAGCGTTCTCAGCGCCACTGTTTCAGTAATAAGCTGAGGGATGGGGATGGAAAACTGTAACCACTCTCAAATTTATAGACAAAGCTATGGATGCAAGGATTGATCGTCCATGATATCAAAATTATAGTTTTAACCATGTTTTAACCATGTTTACATTCACTTTGTTTACAATCATTCAAATAAACAAGCTTCTAATTTGGGTTCTAATGGGCTACAACAGTTGAACTCAGTTCATGAGGCATTTATATGTTATATTAGGGCTGGGTGATATGGCCTAAAAATCATATCTACATTTTTTCAAACTTATGGGTGATTCACGATATACAGTATCTCGATTTTTTTCTATTTTTCTAAATAAGCTTTGTTGCACAATTAAAGGTCAATAAACTGCATTTCAAACAGTCTGGAAAATCTAATGTAAAATTATACCTAGGCTAAATATAAGCTTTCAACCATAAGACCCACTCATACACTGAACAAAAATATAAACGCAAAATGCAACAATTTCTAAGATTTTACTGAGTTACAGTTTATATAAGGGAATCAGTCAATTTAAATAAATAAATTGGGCCCTAATCTATGGATTTCATACGACTGGGAATACAGATATGCATCTGTTGGTCACAGCTACAGTTGAAGTCGGAAGTTTACATACAGTCGTGGTCAAAAGCTTTGAGAATGACACAAGTATTGGTCTTCACAAAGTTTGCTGCTTCAGTGTTTTCAGATATTTTTCTCAGATGTTACTATGGTATACTGAAGTATAATTACAAGCATTCCATAAGTGTCAAAGGCTTTTATTGACAATTACATTTAGTTTATGCTAAGAGTCAATATTTGCAGTGTTGACCCTTCTTTTTCAAGACCTCTGCAATCCGCCCTGGCATGCTGTCAATTAACTTCTGGGCCACATCCTGACTGATGGCAGCCCATTCTTGCAAAATCAATGCTTGGAGTTTGCCAGAATTTGTGGGTTTTTGTTTGTCCACCCGCCTCTTGAGGATTGACCACAAGTTCTCAATGGGATTAAGGTCGGGGGAGTTTCCTGGCCATGGACCCAAAATGTCAATGTTTTGTTCCCTGAGCCACTTAGTTATCACTTTTGCCTTATGGCAAGGTGCTCCATCATGCTGGAAAAGGCATTGTTCGTCACCAAACTGTTCTTGGATGGTTGGGAGAAGTTGCTCTCTGAGGATGTGTTGGTACCATTCTTTATTCATGGCTGTCTTCTTAGGCAAAATTGTGAGTGAGCCCACTCCCTTGGCTGAGAAGCAACCCCACACATGAATGGTCTCAGGATGCTCTACTGTTGGCATGACACAGGACTGATGGTAGCGCTCACCTTGTCTTCTCCGGACAAGCTTTTTTCCGAATGCCCCAAACAATCGGAAAGGGGATTAATCAGAGAAAATGACTTTACCCCAGTCCTCAGCAGTCCAATCCCTGTACCTTTTGCAGAATATCAGTCTGTCCCTGATGTTTTTCCTATAGAGAAGAGGCTTCCTCGCTGCCCTTCTTGACACCAGGCCATCCTCCAAAAGTCTTCGCCTCACTGTGCGTGCAGATGCACTCACACCTGCCTGCTGCCATTCCTGAGCAAGCTCTGCACTGGTGGTGCCCCGATCCCACAGCTGAATCAACTTTAGGAGACGGTCCTGGCGCTTGCTGGACTTTCTTGGGCGCCCTGAAGCCTTCTTCACAACAATTGAACCTCGCTCCTTGAAGTTTTTGATGATTCGAAAAATGGTTGATTTAGGTGCAATCTTACTAGCAGCAATATCCTTGCCTGTGAAGCCCTTTTTGTGCAAAGCAATGATGACGGCACGTGTTTCCTTGCAGGTAACCATGGTTAACAGAGGAAGAACAATGATTTCAAGCACCACCCTCCTTTTAAAGCTTCCAGTCTGTTATTCTAACTCAATCAGCATGACAGAGTGATCTCCAGCCATGTCCTCGTCAAGACTCACCTGTGTTAACGAGAGAATCACTGACATGATGTCAGCTGGTCCTTTTGTGGCAGGGCTGAAATGCAGTGGAAATGTTTTTTGGGGATTAAGTTCATTTTCATGGCAAAGAGGGACTTGGCAATTAATTTAAATTAATCTGATCACTCTTCATAACATTCTGGAGTATATGCAAATCGCCATCATGTAAACTGAGGCAGCAGACTTTGTGAAAATTAATATTTGTGGCATTCTCAAAACTTTTGACCACCTTAGCCAAATACATTTAAACTCAGTTTTTCACAATTCCTGACATTTAATCCTAGTACAAATTCCCTGTCTTAGGTCAGTTAGGATCACCACTTTATTTTAAGAATGTGAAATGTCAGAATAATAGTAGAAAGAATGATTTATTTCAGCTTTTATTTCTTTCATCACATTCCCAGTGCGTCAGAAGTTTACATACACTCAATTAGTATTTGGTAGCATTGCCTTTAAATTGTTTAACTTGGGTCAAACGTTTCAGGTAGCCTTCCACAAGCTTCCCACAATAAGTTGGGTGAATTTTGGCCCATTCCTCCTGACAGAGCTGGTGTAACAGAGTCAGGTTTGTAGGCCTCCTTGCTCGCACACGCTTTTTCAGTTCTGCCCACACATTTTCTATAGGATTGAGGTCAGGCCTTTATGATGGCCACTCCAATTCCTTGACTTTGTTGTCCTTAAGCAATTTTGCCACAACTTTGGAAGTATGCTTGGGGTCATTGTCCATTTGGAAGACCCATTTGCGACCAAGCTTTAACTTCCTGACTGATGTCTTGAGATGTTGCTTCAATATATCCACATAATGCTATCTATTTTGTGAAGTGCACCAGTCCCTCCTGCAGCAAAGCACCCCCACAGCATGATGCTTCCACCCCCGTGCTTCACGGTTGGGCTGGTGTTCTTCGGCTTGCAAGCAACCCCCTTTTTCCTCCAAACAGTTCTATTTTTGTTTCATCAAACCAGAGGACATTTCTCCAAAAAGTAAAATTTTTGTCCCCATGTGCAGTTGCAAACCGTAGTGTGGCTTTTTTATGGCGTTTTTGGAGCAGTGGCTTCTTCCTTGCTGAGCGGCCTTTCAGGTTATGTCGATATAGGACTCGTTTTACTGTGGATATATATACTTTTGTACCTGTTTCCTCCAGTATCTTCACAAGGTCCTTTGCTGTTGTTCTGGGATTGATTTGCACCAAAGTACGTTCATCTCTAGGAGACAGAACGCGTTTCCTTCCTGAGCGGTATGATGGCTGCGTGGTCCCATGGGGTTTATACTTGCGTACTATTGTTTGTTTGGAAATAGCTCCCAAGGATGAACCAGACCTGTGGAGGTCTACATTTTTTTTCTGAGGTCTAGGCTGATTTATTTTGATTTTCCCATGATGTCAAGCAAAGAGGCACTGAGTTTGAAGGTAGGCCTTGAAATACATCCACGGGTACTCTCCAATTGACTCAAATGATATCAATTAGCTTATCAGAAGCTTCTAAAGCCATGACATCATTTTCTGGAATTTTCAAGCTGTTTAAAGGCACAGTCAACTTAGTGTATGTAAACTTCTAACCCACTGGAATTGTGATACAGTGAATTATAAGTGAAATCTGTCTGTAAACAATTGTTGGAAAAATTACTTGTGTCATGCACAAAGTAGATGTCCTAACCGACTTGCCAAAACTATAGTTTAACAAGACATTTGTGGAGTGGTTGAAAAACGAGTTTTAATGACTCCAACCTAAGTGTATGTAAACTTCCGACTTCAACTGTACCTTTAAAAAAAAAGTAGGGGCGTGGATCAGAAAACCAGTCAGTATCTGGTGTGACCACCATTTGCCTCATGCAGCTCGACACATCTCCTTCGCACAGAGTTGATCAGGCTATTGATTGTGAACTGTGGAATGTTGTCCCACTCCTCTTCAATGGCAGTGCGAAGTTGCTGGATGTTGACGGGAACTGGAACACGCTGTCGTACTCGTCAATCCAGAGCATCCCAAACATGCTCAATGGGTGACATATGTCTGGTGAGTATGCAGGCTATGGAAGAACTGGTACATTTTAAGCTTTCAGGAATTGTGTACAGATCCTTGTGCCATGGGGCTGTGCATTACCATGCTGAAACATGAGGGGATGGCGGCGGATGAATGGCACAACCATGGGCCTCAGGATCTCGTCATGGTATCTCTCTGCATTCAAATTGCCATCAATAAAATGCAATTCTGTTTGTTGTCCGTAGTTTATGCCTGCCCATACCATAACCTCACCGCCACCATTGGGCACTCTGTTCACAACGTCTCCATCAGCAAACCACTCGCCCACACGACACCATCTTTCCGGTACAGTTGAAACGGGATTATTCCGTGAAGAGCACACTTCTCCATCAAGCCAGTGGCCATCGAAGGTGAGCATTTACCCACTGAAGTTGGTTACGACGCCGAACTGCAGTCACGTAAAGACCCTGGTGAGGACAACGAGCATGGAAATGAGCTTCCCGGAGATGGTTTCTGACAGTTTGTGCAGAAATTCTTCGGTTGTGCAAACCCACAGCTTCATCAGCTGCTCGGGTGGCTGGTCTCAGAAGATCCCACAGGGGAAGAAGCCGGATGTGGAGGTCCTGGGCTGGCGTGGTTAGACGTGGGCTACGGTTGTGAGGCAGGTAGGACATATAGCATAATTCTCTAAAATGACGTTGAGGCAGCAGCTCTGGTGGACATGCCTGCAGTCAGCATGCCAATTGCATGCTCCCTCAAAACTTCGGACATCTGTGGCATTGTGTTGTGTGACAAAACTGCACATTTTAGAGTGGCCTTTTATTGTCCCCAGCACAAGGTGCACCTGTGGAATGATCATGCTGTTTAATCAGCTTCTTGATATGCCACACCTGTCAGGTGGATGGATTAGCTTGGCAAAGGAGAAATGCTCACTAACAGGGACGTAAACAAATTTGTGCACAAAATTTGAGAGAAATAAGCTTTTTGTGCATATGGGAACATTTCGGGGATCTTTTATTAAACATGGGACCAACACTTTACATGTTGCATTTATATTTTATTTCAGTATAATTTAATTATTTTATAAAAATAGTTTAACCTACTTTTTTTGCAATAATTACTGATCTGGCTTTCAAGTCTGTCTACGGAAATGTCCTTTTTGTTACAAATATAACCAGAACCATGCACATCCACTAATAATGACCAACTAGTGGTAGCAGGCATTATAGAAAATTAACACAGGTCTCATAAACAATCTCTCAAACACATGCTAGTGAGTAGCCAGCTAATCTTTATATTTAAAGTCTAGACAATTTGGATCTATTTGCTTGCTAACAAGCTAGAACAGTTGAAGTGTTATGAATACACCCTCCTATCCATCTCCAACTGTTTGAACAACATAGCCTGTTCACTTTGTTTAGATGTTGAAATCAAGTAGCCTACCTGGATAAAAATATGCTTATTTCTCAGAATGAGAACGAGTTGCCAATTCCTTACACAAATGCATCTTTTGATGCTCATTGCACATTTATAAAACAGAGACTAGACAGCTAGCACAGCCGTGTGCGAGTGGGAAGGTGCACAGTGCACACAGCAAAGGAGCAAAGGAGACGAGACCAAAAAGACAAACACTCATAAAAACTGGAAAATGCAATACAGGCATTTGAAAACATCGCCCTGCCCTAAGTTATATTCTTTAAGAATTAATAGGTACATATAATTAATTTATCAATCCAGAAATGGACGCGGCAACTACAGATTGTCCCTTTAACAACCTTCCTACAATCACTTCAATATCAATTCAAGATAGATCAATACTGGGTATCTGAGTATCTGCTCATGTTGATTCCTCAACATACCCTGACAATGACGGAGAAGAGGGACCTGCAGCCGGGGCCCAGGTTGATGTAGGGATCCAGCAGGGACTCATGCATGTGTGGGTGGGGTAACAGAGACAGCTTGGACAGCACTGACGTCACCTGCAGGTTCACATCATAAGGCTGGAGGACAGAGAAGGGACAGTCATTGAGCTCAGGTACACCAAGGTGAATGTAGATCTAGACACCACAATATCGCTAAACTAACAAAGCAGATTTAAGTGTTTAATCCAATTGATGCCCCGTCTGAACATTCTGAGCTGGTTTCCATGACACAAATTAAGCCTAGTCTTTGACTAAGAAGCACTTTCAATTGAGAATTTTCATTGAACAGGCTTTTTAGTCTAGGACTAGGCTACAACTGTGTTCGGGAAAATGTCCCTCTGAGATCTTTCCTTACTTCAAACTCACCTGATCCAAAATACGGCCCATCCTGTCGAAGAGGACTTTGAGGAAGTGGCCCTCGAAGAAGGGACTGTCCAGGTTACACTTATCTAGGGCCTTGGGTGTGCCGCGCCAGTCCCATCTCTGACAGACCCCACAGTAGTCCCTGAACTGAAAGAGATGAGGACAATGATAAAATGTTGAGTATAACATTGGGTAGACAAAAGGGCTTCAAACTAACATTTTCCCCTGGTGGCACTGGTGCCACTAAGTTTTTCAGTTGGCGGCACCAGCCCATGATTTGGTCGCACACATTTTTTCCAACGGCATCACGCAATATAAAAAATTTGTATCATCTTATAAAGTAATTCACAGTGCTTTATTAATAAGTGTAATAGACTACTGAGATGGTATTCAAGAAAAACGTTTTTTTCATCTTTTCATGTTGTAATTCAAAATATTTTAATGTGCAACCTAATACAGTGACTGTCATGCATTTTGGGTCAACAATTAGGCTATTGTTGTTATATTTTACTGTTAAAATAGGGCTCCAGTATTGAACGTTTTTTTTGGGGTTCAATAGAGATTAATTTGCCTGCATTTTTATGTGCACTAGGCAAATATTTATAGGCACATTTATTTGGGGCTAATTTAAATCAAATCAAACTTTATTTGTCACATGCGCCGAATACAACAGGTGTAGGTAGACCTTACCGTGAAATGCTTACTTACAAGCCCTTAACCAACAATGCAGTTCAAGAAAGAGTTAAGAAAATATTTACCAAATAAACTTGTTTTTCGCTCTTAAAAATCACACTTATTTTTACCCCTTGCACTCTTGGAAATTGGCCTATATGGATAGGGCCACATTTTTATGTTTCTAACAGAAGAACTATAAAAAGCATATGAATGACCATGGTAGCAATTGAAAGAGAACAATTTGGAGATTATGGGGAAATTATCATCCCAAAAGGTGAGCACACAACCATTCACCAGACACAAGACTGAATACAAACATTACACCTTTGATTTTACATGCATTTGACATTTATTGTACTTTTCACAGCATTTGTCAATAACCAAATCTGAAAATACTCTGGATACATTCAGTAACATAATAAGAATATTCATAGGCATTTTTGAGTACGTGCAAGATAAGAAAAAACGATTACACGGGTTTGAGTGAGATGTCTAACTGGTGTCTCCAAGTGGCCACACAACTCTCCAAACTGTGCACAGTTCCTAAGTAATTTCAATGCACTTTTATGACTCAAGGAAAGAGCCTTCAACTATAAGTTGCTTTTGATCTCTCCTAGTTTTGCCATTGAGGAACTGAAGCAAGCACACTTGTTTTTTATCAACACTGTTGTTGTTTTTACACAATCCAAAAACGTTCCATTATAAATCGCAATCTGGGTCAGGTTGGCATCATTTGAAAGCTTATTCTATTACGAACATGGCTAGCTAAGTTATAAAATACGATCTTACAGTATTAGGCTTTCAAAAGGCACTAAAGACAAACAGATTGTAATTTTGGTGCGCATAGAATGGAGTCATGAGTGCATTCAGGTGCGTGTTCCACGGCTAATTTTCTTCACAATACAACAAACACAGGCTCATTCTGTTCAGGACAATCCAGGGTATAACGCATGTCATCCTTGTAACTGTGGATCAAACATGGCGATCATAAAGGTTTATACTGTAAATGACATGAGTTTCCAAATATGGAAACGTGAAGTGCACATTTGGACTCATGGGTGTGTGGTTTGCTTGTATGACATCAAAGCGGTATTTATTATAATGCTCAATGTCTCATCTTTAAGAATACATCGACCCTATCGATTTACAGCATTTCCCTCACTCAGACAACAACAAATGTGCAAAAGTAGACCAATTAGCGGGAGGGATGGGGGAATCTTCTTGTCACATGTGGTACTCATGTTTATAACAGCTTTCAGTCCAAACCCATCCAGCGCTGTGAATCGGAGAACCTGAGCTCTGACGTCATGTATAGCATGTTACTGTACAGCCAATGCGTTTCAATTTAGGCACTTATCAATGAAAAAATCTGCCATTTTCAACCCGCATACGGGATGACAGGTTAATAAAAACAACAACATTGGATGTTCTAAGTCCACAACAATGCTTAAACCACATCAGGAGACCACTTTCGAGGTCTGGGAAAAATCTAAGAAATTTTACTTTTTGGGTGTAGTTACCCTTTAATGCAAGTGTGCACCAGCAAGAGATCTTGTTTGGTTAGTGATGTTTCTGTAGTGCTCATGTGATTGCAGAGTTTGCTAAACAAATGGCCCCTGGATTGATACAAATAATCATGATATCATTCTGCCAGGTAGGCATAGACAACTTTGCAGTTAACATTTAATTGAGAAGGTTTTTGGGAAAGCCTTTCCATCTCTACCAGAAGAAGGTTAACATTAGCATCATCGCTAACGGCTACACAAAGTGTAGACATACGCGTGTACCGCACACACACAGACAGGGCCATTCCTGAAGTTGCAGGAAAATACGAATCACTGATGCATTTTGTTCATATCTTATGATTAACTTGGGGAAATTAATGCATTTTCTAATAAGTTCAATACATTTAGTTGATTTCCTACTAAGTTCAATAAATTGTTGAATATTGTTGAATTCCGTTTTAATGTCTGGATCGGGGGGGGGGGCAGAGATTTGTTCCTCACCCAAGTCGTCAGATTGGCTCAGCTTCAACCTCGGACAGTTGAGTCAAAACCACAATGTGCCAACTAGAAGCCCATATGTGCATATTTTGGGGTAGTTTTTTGTACCAGTGTACTTTGACCTCAAATTGACTGCCTGGTATGCAAAATACGTGCAGGTCAGCAGAACATATTTTTTTCTCCCGGAGCATTTTCTTCCCCGGGAAAGGAGACAGAGTGGCTAGCTCGACACAGCAGCAGGTACAGGGGCAGGCAGACACTTTCATGAGGATAATGTAGGCTACTTTACTGTTTGACGAAATCATGGTTTTAGCGTCATAAAACAATAGGACGTTTTGAGTGAGGTGACCATGCAGAATATGCTGCTTGCACCGATGCGACCAATACATTTTTTACTCGCACAGACAAGTCAAAGGGTCGCAAAATGCGACTAAATGGTTGCAGCCTGGAGCGCTAGACAACATGCCATCCTTTCAGTGTTAGTTACAAATCAGAGATCCAGGGTAGTGTTCAGTAGGCTCGAATCATAAGCCAACAGTCCAAAACCAAGTGACACGGGCAGATACTATCTGAACTTATATAAGAACAATTAGAAACATGTGCAAACGGTTTCCAACGGTATACCCTAATGAACACAACCCAGATCTCTATTGACTTCAGTGAATAAGTAAAAGCTAGGGAACATGAGAGGGACCTGGAGAAATTGAACATGAGGGACCTGGAGAGAACTCACCTGTCTGTGTGCGTCTCTTAGGTAGGTGTCATAACCAGTTCCCTCCACATGAGATGAGGATTTGGCCTCATCAGGCACCAAACACAGGAAACTGAAGTAAACACAATTAAAACAGAATAGGGTTATATATCCAGGCTCTGTCGTAGCCGGCCGCGACCGGGAGACCCATGGGGCGGCGCACAATTGGCCCAGCGTCGTCCAGGGTAGGGGAGGGAATGGCCGGCAGGGATGTAGCTCAGTTGGTAGAGCATGGCGTTTGCAACGCCAGGGTTGTGGGTTCGATTCCCACGGGGGGCCAGTATGAAAAATAAAAAAATGATGTATGCACTCACTAACTGTAAGTCGCTCTGGATAAGAGCGTCTGCTAAATGACTAAAATGTAAAAATGTAAATGTAATGATGCCTGTAAAATACTTGCTAAAAATAGTTTTAAATATGTAACAAGATGAGGCACATGTTACATAGGAAAGACTTGTGGACCTGTTTACAATCTTGTGGACCTCAGTCTTCCCATCAGGCTTAGCATGGTCGGGGCTATGTGTTGAGGAGTTGCTCAACCAATCAGGGCTGGACAACCTGTTGTTGGCAGAGAGGTCGTCACCGAACAAAGGGTCCTCTTCAAGGTCTCTGAAAAAGACATAACAAAACACACATCAGTTCACACATTCACTTTAAAATGCATTACATTTTACACTTTAGCTTAGGGATGTAAATTGGTAACTATCTTATATCAAAAGGAGGGGTTTCTGACAATATGCCTATATGCTTTCACATTGTTTGGATACTAGGCGTGGGTAATGTATTTTCTAATTCAAAGAGACAGTGGATTACACAGAGAGATGCAGTCTCTCTTATTAGTTATTTTGCTAACCGATTGAAAAAATTGTTGGCATAATTCACTAAGGAGTGATATTCCACTCTATAAATGCAGTTAGACAGTTAGACCCCCAGAGCCCATGTAGCCAGCTCTGAGGATAGTCTTGGCAGATGGATCCCTTACACAGTGTCGTGGGGCTGGCCATTCTCCAGGGGTTCCTTCTCCTCCTGGGGCTTGTTCTCCAGGTAGTTCCTCTCCTCCAGGCTGCGTAGCACCAGGCTGTGGAGGATGTGCTGGTTGGGCTTCTGGATCAGGTGCTCAAACAACCGCAAGGTCATGATGCTGATCTGTGAGAAATATTGTTCAAGGCAATGAGATAAGGCTTTTAATTAAACAGGAGAAAACCTATAGAGGAGCTACGCTATAAGTGGGAAGCCTAAACTGTATTTTGTTCTTAATAGTGGGATTTGTACAAGGTAGAGGGGCATAGATATGAAATTGGCAGAGATGGGGCTCAAATCAATAGAGATTATATTATTATATGCTCAAACCATTGTCACCTGAGGGGTTAAATAGTCTGGAGTCGGCAGTGCTACCACTAGACCAGATTCAAGCACTGGTCCAAACATTATTCTCTACTACAACAGCATCGCACTGAAAAGGCATTACATCTGTCCTATGTACAACCCAACCACCAGAGTTTGTGTATCACGGTCTACACATGATCTAGGCTTTTCAAAGTGTACGAAAAAAAATCTGTTCGATAATACTTTAATATTGATGTCCATCAATGATCCCCAACCAAATTGACTGACATTGAGCAATTTTGTCAAAAACAATGGATATATGTTGCTCCAAGAGTTGTGCAAAGTTGGTGGAATCTTATTCAACACGACTCACAGCAGTAATTGCTGCGAAAGGTGCTTCAAACAAGTATTAACTCTGGGGTGTGAAGACATACGCAATTAAGACATCTTTGTTTTTTCTTTTTAATTAATTAAAATATGTGAAGTAGATTGTATAGATCAGTAGGAAAACAATTTAATGTCATCCCTTTTTAGATTTAAATATTAGGCACCAAAATGTGACAACTGTCTTTCACTAGGCACTGTACCTCGTCTGACAGGTGGTCACAGTGCTCGATGAGTCTGTGTCGGAGGGGGTTCTGGGCAATGGTGGCGAGGGTCTCTGGTCCCTTCTCCTCCCCCAGCAGGAAGTAGACCATCTCCTGCAGCAGGGCCTCTGAGGTCACCTGGCGGATGATCCTATTCAGCAGAGCTGTGGAGGTCAGGATGCCCACCTCCGACCTACACAGGGGACAGAAGGGACACTGTCATCCACTGACACAGCAAAATAATCAGAGATAAATTAAATGACTGTTCTATTTCATTTAATTCTATGATTATAATAGGGCTGTCCCCCCCCAAAAAAAAGCTTCATCGACCGAAAATTGTCTGTTCTATCGACCAATCGATTGGTAGAAATGTTAAAACGTGAATCTTTCCATATATAGACAGTGATTTAATAAAATTAAAACTATACAGTGAGGGAAAAAAGTATTTGATCCCCTGCTGATTTTGTAAATTTGCCCACTGACAAAGAAATGATCAGTCTATAATTTTAATAGTAGGTTTATTTGAACAGTGAGAGACAGAATAACAACAAAATATTCCAGAAAAACGCATGTCAAAAATGTTATAAATTGATTTGCATTTTAATGAGGGAAATTAGTATTTGACCCCCTCTCTATCAGAAACATTTCTGGCTCCCAGGTGTCTTTTATACAGGTAACGAGCTAAGATTAGGAGCACACTCTTAAAGGGAGTGCTCCTAATCTCAGTTTGTTACCTGTATAAAATACATCTGTCCACAGAAGCAATCAATCAATCAGATTCCAAACTCTCCACCATGGCCAAGACCAAAGAGCTCACCAGGGATGTCAGGGACAAGATTGTAGACCTACACAAGGCTGGAATGGGCTACAAGACCATCGCCAAGCAGCTTGGTGAGAAGGTGACAACAGTTGGTGCGATTATTCACAAATGGAAGAAACACAAAATAACTGTCAATCTCCCTCGGCCTGGGGCTCCATGCAAGATCTCACCTCGTGGAGTTGCAATGATCATGAGAACGGTGAGGAATCAGCCCAGAACTACACGGGAGGATCTTGTCAATGATCTCAAGGCAGCTGGGACCATAGTCACCAAGAAAACAATTGGTAACACACTACGCTGTGAAGGACTGAAATCCTGCAGCGCCCGCAAGGTCCCCCTGCTCAAGAAAGCACATATACAGGCCCGTCTGAAGTTTGCCAATGAACATCTGAATGATTCAGAGGAGAACTGGGTGAAAGTGTTGTGGTCAGATGAGACCAAAATCGAGCTCTTTGGCATCAACTCAACTCGCCGTGTTTGGAGGAGGAGGAATGATGCCTATGACCCCAAGAACACCATCCCCACCGTCAAACATGGAGGTGGAAACATTATGCTTTGGGGGTGTTTTTCTGCTAAGGGGACAGGACAACTTCACCGCATCAAAGGGACTAGCCTAGCCTAGCCAGTCTCCAGACCTTAATAATAATAATAATATGCCATTTAGCAGACGCTTTTATCCAAAGCGACTTACAGTCATGCGTGCATAATATTTTTTTTGTGTGTATGGGTGGTCCCGGGGATCGAACCCACTACGTTAGCGTTACAAGCGCCGTGCTCTACCAGCTGAGCTACAGAAAATCTGTGGAGGGAGCTGAAGGTTCGAGTTGCCAAACGTCAGCCTCGAAACCTTAATGACTTGGAGAAGATCTGCAAAGAGGAGTGGGACAAAATTCCTCCTGAGATGTGTGCAAACCTGGTGGCCAACTACAAGAAACGTCTGACCTCTGTGATTGCCAACAAGGGTTTTGCCACCAAGTACTAAGTCATGTTTTGCAGAGGAGTCAAATACTTATTTCCCTCACTAAAATGCAAATCAATTTATAACATTTTTGACATGCGTTTTTCTGGATTTTGTTGTTGTTATTCTGTCTCTCACTGTTAAAATAAACCTACCATTAAAATGATAGACTGATCATGTCTTTGTCAGTGGGCAAACGTACAAAATCAGCAGGGGATCAAATACTTTTTTCCATCACTGTACATGCATTGAGCTTGTCTGATGCTTTAAGCGCACTGTTTGATAAAATAAGACTCCAATGACTCAAGAGGGAGCCAAAGATCAAGATAACCAGAAGAAAACACCTGACCCGACCATCCTCCTCCCACTCCTACTGGCTTTGGCAGATTCTGCAGTTACTCTCCTGAAGTTGCCGGTAATAGGCTACACGAGGAGTCGGCAACCTTTCTCATTTGGAATGCCAATTTATCTTACCATTTCTACTGATCTTGCCTGCCAGTTATGGTTTTTATATGCACATTTTCGTGAAACAGTTTCATTTAATTAATAATAACGCCGTATCTCAAGATCATTGTCAAGTGGTTAATAAAAATGATATCCAAATCTAAATGAAAGTTATACAACCCTAAAAAGTAACTATTGCCATTACAAACTATGTAAAAATAGCCTATAAAGCCAACAAATAAAAACATTGCAGCCTGCAGGTAGCAAATATCCTGATAAAAATAAATAAATCCCATTGGCTAAGCATGGCCTGTCTGCAACGAACTTGAAACATTGTATCAACTACTAACTTGGGTCCAGCCTGAAGCTGTGCTAGCAAACTTGCAACATTGTATAAAATATTCTGGGCCCTCAGAGTTTCCTGCTCCAGTGAGCTCGGGACAGACACAGCTGTAGGCTATTTGCGCAAAGGATAAGTAATCAGGTAGGCCTATTTTATTACATTTCCACTGGATCAGAGCAAGACATTTTTACCTTTCACGCTGAGTGGTTATCGAAAGGGAGAGAGCTGGAAATATTTTTTAAATACATTGAGGAACTATTGTCATTCTCAATGGATGTAAAAACAGACTTTGTTTGCTTGCTGTTTGAGGTGAAGAAAACATTGAGAAGCTCCATAGCTCATTAGTGGTGGTGTGTTAAACCAATCAGAAATACTATCAGATCCCCAAATGGGCACATTTATATGCCTACATTTGCACCCAGGCCAGGTAGCCTATAGGCCTACTTCTATGTGTAATCAGGTGCACGTCCTTACTAAACATTAACAAGAGCGCTCCAAACAAAGCACAATGACTAAATTGACAAAACTCGTAAATGGAATGAAATAAACCAAAACGTGTTTCTCACAAGTGTAGCATAGGTTGTGCACTCTGCAAACAACGTGTCCACTCCGACAATGAGAACGGCAAAAGACTGGAATAATAATATATTGAATGCATTAACATAAATTACCGTAACCAAACAAACACTGTAGATTAGAAATTCTAGGAATTAACGGTAAATGTACTACTGGTGATATATGTAATGGGGAATTGATAGACACTAACAATCAAACGCAAACACTTCACACAGTGAAGTTACGAAACAATGAATGTGCAAAAATTGGCGGGAGAGAGCGCATTCTGGAGAGAGACGTGCATTGTGCATTTTAGCCACACTCCCCTTCTTCTTGGACTGTGCCATCCCTGCGGCCTCCGCAAAGGATTAGTCTCGGCCTCCGCAATGGATTAGTTCACTGAGATGGGCACGAATAAGACCGGTGTCTCGTGTGCCATAAAAAATATATATATAGATATACAGTGGGGAGAACAAGTATTTGATACACTGCCGATTTTGCAGGTTTTCCTACTTACAAAGCATGTAGAGGTCTGTAATTTTTATCATAGGTACACTTCAACTGTGAGAGACGGAATCTAAAACAAAAATCCAGAAAATCACACTGTATGATTTTTGAGGAATTAATTTGCATTTTATTGCATGACATAAGTATTTGATACATCAGAAAAGCAGAACTTAATATTTGGTACAGAAACCTTTGTTTGCAATTACAGAGATCATACGTTTCCTGTAGGTCTTGACCAGGTTTGCACACACTGCAGCAGGGATTTTGGCACACTCCTCCATACAGACCTCCAGATCCTTCAGGTTTTGGGGCTGTCGCTGGGCAATACGGACTTTCAGCTCCCTCCAAAGATTTTCTATTGGGTCCAGGTCTGGAGACTGGCTAGGCTACTCCAGAACCTTGAGATGCTTCTTACGGGAGCCACTCCTTAGTTGCCCTGGCTGTGTGTTTTGGGTCGTTGTCATGCTGGAAGACCCAGCCACGACCCATCTTCAATGCTCTTACTGAGGGAAGGAGGTTGTTGGCCAAGATCTCGCGATACATGGCCCCATCCATCCTCCCCTCAATACGGTGCAGTCGTCCTGTCCCCTTTGCAGAAAAGCATCCCCAAAGAATGATGTTTCCACCTCCATGCTTCACGGTTGGGATGGTGTTCTTGGGGTTATACTCATCCTTCTTCTTCCTCCAAACACGGCGAGTGGAGTTTAGACCAAAAAGCTCTATTTTTGTCTCATCAGACCACATGACCTTCTCCCATTCCTCCTCTGGATCATCCAGATGGTCATTGGCAAACTTCAGACAGGCCTGGACATGCGCTGGCCTGAGCAGGGGGACCTTGCGTGCGCTGCAGGAATTTAATCCATGATGGCGTAGTGTGTTACTAATGGTTTTCTTTGAGACTGTGGTCCCAGCTCTCTTCAGGTCATTGACCAGGTCCTGCCGTGTAGTTCTGGGCTGATCCCTCACCTTCCTCATGATCATTGATGCCCCACGAGGTGAGATCTTGCATGGAGCCCCAGACCGAGGGTGATTGACCGTCATCTTGAACTTCTTCCATTTTCTAATTATTGCGCCAACAGTTGTTGCCTTCTCACCAAGCTGCTTGCCTATTGTCCTGTAGCCCATCCCAGCCTTGTGCAGGTCTACAATTTTATCCCTGATGTCCTTACACAGCTCTCTGGTCTTGGCCATTGTGGAGAGGTTGGAGTCTGTTTGATTGAGTGTGTGGACAGGGAGAGTTCAAACAGGTGTAGTTAATACAGGTAATGAGTGGAGAACAGGAGTGCTTCTTAAAGAAAAACTAACAGGTCTGTGAGAGCCGGAATTCTTACTGGTTGGTAGGTGATCAAATACTTATGTCATGCAATAAAATGCAAATTAATTACTTAATTTGTTGAAGTGTACCTATGATAAAAATACAGACTTCTACATGCTTTGTAAGTAGGAAAACCTGCAAAATCGGCAGTGTATCAAATACTTGTTCTCCCCACTGTATATATTTGCTCCTGCTCGACTAAAGAAAAATCTTGGTCGACTAACTGCCTATCGACCAAACAATCAACCAGTCGACTAATTGGGGTCAGCCCTAGATTATACCCACATCCCCATAACAATGTCTCATCACTGAAGGACATGTGTGTTGGCATATGACCAATTCTTCTTTCATTGTCAATCGATTCAGGGGCAGACATACACACAAACAAACAAACGAAGAGAGGCATCTATGAGTGTTCCCCTGATGATTCTGAATGGGGACTTACGTCTGCATCAGCTGGGGCTCCATGACCGTCACAAAGAACCTCTTTCTCACTGCTTTAGCCAACACTGCAGCTGCCGTCTGAGGGTACAAGACCAGAAAACATTTCATTACTCCCGAAGTCAGTTTGATATAAATCTCATGATAGAAAATGTATGTAATGTAAGTCTTTGTGAGTTTTTATGTATAGCTAATTGTATCATCTTCTGTCTTTGTGGTTCCCCAATTTTTTTTTAACTAAAATGTCAAGCCACTGTGTCTTCTATTTAAAGCATTTACCAGTCAATGGTGTTGCTCTTTACCTTCTGTGCCTCTTTGATGAGCTGGTCGCAGTAATCGAGCCAAGATAGGAAGGAGATGAGTGCTCGCTTCCCAGTGAAGATGGCAGCATCATCCTTCATGTTATACACATCCAGTCTGCAACAGAGACAATTTAAATATGATCCTTAATTGATCAAGATGCATATTAATTCTATAGTTGTCTTAACTCGGATAGAGATATTTGATATGTTTTAACTGAGCAATCATGGAATGTTTATATTCTGAACTGAGGCTAGTGTTTGGCTATAGGTTTCTCTCAGGGGGGGCTTTTAGCCTGATGGGGTCTAAAGTAGCTTGTTAAGTATCCAGGGCAACCAAACATTGATAAATCATTACACTGAATTGATAAATCAATTCTTCCTTGGCAGACCATTTACTAGTACAAATTTAGAGAGTATATTGTGCACTACGTTACACCAGGTCTATGGCAGGGGTTCTCAAAGTGGGGTTCTGATGTACTGCAGGGGGACGGTAGCCAGATCGAAAAAGAATATGTATAAAAAAAAAAAGATATACAGTACCAGTCAAAAGTTTGCACACACGTACTCATTCCAGGGTTTTTCTTTATTTTTACTATTTTCTACATTGTAGAATAATACTGAAGGCATCAAAACTATGAAATAACACATATGGAATCACGTAGTAACCAAAAAAAAGTGTTGAACAAATTAAAATATATTTCATATTTGCGATTCTTCAAAGTAGCCACCCTTTTGCCTTGATGACAGCTTTGCACACTCTTGGCATTCTCTCAACCAGCTTCATGAGATAGTCACCTGGAATGCATTTCAATTAACAGGTGTGCCTTGTTAAAAGTTAATTTGTGGAATTTCTTTCCTTCTTAATGCGTTTGAGCCAATCAGTTGTGTTGTGACAAGGTAGGGGTGGTATACAGAAGAGAGCCCTATTTGGTAAAAGACCAAGTCCATATTATGGCAAGAACAGCTCAAATAAGCAAAAAGAAAAGACAGTCCATCATTACTTTAAGACATGAAGGTCAGTCAATCTGGAATATTTCAAGAACTTTGAAAGTTTCAACTGCAGTCGCAAAAACCATCAAGCGCTATGATGAAACTGGCTCTCATGAGGACCGCCACAGGAAAGGAAGTCCCAGAGTTACCTCTGCTGCAGAGGATAAGTTCATTTGAGTTACCAGCCATTGAAATTTCAGCCCAAATAAATGCTTCACAGAGTTCAAGTAACAGACACAACTGTTCAGAGGAGACCGCATGAAATCAGGCCTTCATGGTCGAATTGCTGCAAAGAAACCACTACTAAAGGACACCAATAATAAGAAGAGACTTGCTTGGGCCAAGAAACACGAGCAATGGACATTAGACCGGTAGAAATCTGTCCTTTGGTCTGATGAGTCCAAATTTGAGATTTTTGGTTGCAACCGCCGTGTCTTTGTGAGACGCAGAGTAGGTGAACGGATGATCTCCGCATGTGTGGTTCCCACCGTGAAGCATGGAGGAGGAGGTGTGATAGTGTGGGGGTGCATTACTGGTGACACTGTGGGTGATTTATTTAGAATTCAAGGCACACTTAACCAGCATGGCTACCACAGCACCCTGTAGCGATACACCATTCCATCTGGTTTGCGCTTAGTGGGACTATCATTTGTTTTTCAACAGGACAATGACCCAAAACACACCTCCAGGCTGTGTAAGGGCTATTTGACCAAGAAGGAGAGTGATGGAGTGCTGCATCAGATGACCTGACCTCCACAATCATCCGACCTCAACCCAATTGAGATGGTTTGGGATGAGTTGGACCGCAGAGTGAAGGAAAAGCAGCCAACAAGTGCTCAGCATATGTGGAAACTCCTTCAAGACTGTTGGAAAAGCATTCCAGGTGAAGCTGGTTGAGAGAATGCCAAGAGTGTGCAAAAGCTGTCATCAAGGCAAAGGGTGGCTACTTTGAAGAATCTAAAATATAAAAAATATATTTAGATTTGTTTAACCATTTTTTGGTTACTACATGATTCCATATGTGTTATTTCATAGTTTTGATTTCTTCACTATTATTCTACAATGTAGAAAATAGTAAAAATAAAGAAAAACCCTGGAATGAGTAGGTGTGTCCAAACATTTGACTGGTACTGTATATATACACACACACACATTTAATTGTTTTAATGCAATATTACTAACAGCAACAGATTAAACATTTGGTTAGACATTTGGCCCATGCTTCGGCTCAGAATTTTCGTTTTGAGTATCTGACGCAATTATGTGAGGTTTTAGTTGTGGGTTTCCATTAATAATGGGCCCTGATCAAAAGTAGTGCAATATATAGGGTGCCATTTGGGACACAGATGTAGCACTACAGACAGATCTCTGACAGAGCAGAGGTAGCTTGAAGAGTGGACAATGAAGCCTCACCCCCAGTTGACAGACTCCACTGTCTCAATGTCCAGCGGATCAATGGACGTGGGGAGAGCCTTGTAGAAGGCTGACAGTCTGTCAGTAAGGAGCTCACAGAGCTCGGTGTTCTCCATCAGACACTTGGCCGCGGCCGGCTCAGGCAGACTGACCAGCAGCATGAGGCCCTCGCAAGCCTTCACCACTATCCTGCCATCCTGAGAGACAGAGAGAGAGAGGGAGGGAAAGAGAAAAGCATGAATATAAATGTTACTCAAACACAGTTAAATCTACATTAAAAACACAACTTAGCCTATTCCCACTGCAACCTCATATCAAAACAGACTATATTCCACTTCAGTGTGGTATGAGTAACCTGGTCCCAGATCTGTGGTATGAGCAGGTACTGACCGGGCTCTTGGTGAGGTTCAGGAGAGACCTGACTATGTTGTAGTTGTTGATGTTGTTGGACTGGTCAGCAGCAGCGTTGGGCTCATCAGGTGGTTCAGCTGCCTGGGGCTGACCTGTGTCTGGTGAAGCCAAATCCTCTCTGACCCCCTTTGCACCGGGACTCTTTGGGTCAGGACTCTTCACTTTATTCTGTGAACCAGGAGAAACAAGAAAAAAAACTGTTGAAGGATTAACACTGTGTGACATCAGTTCAGCTTTCTCTCAAGTCTTCTTACTGAAACCTCCTGGGTCGTGTTCATTAGAGCACACTGTAACAAAATATTTTGCAACAGATAGTACCTCTATTTAACTCCATTTCAGAGCATTTGGTGACTAATGAACACAACCCTGCTGTCTCTGTAAAGGTAGCATCTTATGGACATCATACGTACCTCCAGGAAGAAGTTAACAAGGTAGGGGTCCTGCTTCAGTTTGGCACAGACGATACAGAGGAACTGGATCTCCTCGTTCTCCGTGGGAGCAGCCAGGATCTCTCCACACAGACGGATTAGTTTCTGAGGAGACAACCAGGGAGAAACGTTGCTTCACACTGAAACAGTGTACAAATACCATTTAAATGGTAAACAAATACCATTTAAAATGTTTAAAAATTACAGACCTCTACATGCTTTGTAAGTAGGAAAACCTGCAAAATCGGCAGTGTATGAAATACTTGTTCTCCCAACTGTACATTTTGAGAAAACCGATTTTTGGGATGTCTCATGGTCTGACAAACACCGCTCTAGCTCTGCCACCCCTCCGACACTGGCAGATGCGCGAGAGAGAGAGAGAGAGAGAGAGAGAGAGAGAGAGAGAGAGAGAGAGAGAGAGAGAGAGAGAGAGAGAGAGAGAGAGAGAGAGGACATTTTTGCGCTGCTTTGGTGGAATTCTCCGCTCTGTTTAGCCTACATTCCTCTCTTGCGTTACGTATAACATTTATTGCTATAGCAAATTGGAATATGCAAATTACTCGGCTTGTCACTCGTGTGCTGCCCTGCTGTGCGCTGCCCGACTCCCCTTTACTGCGCGACTCCAGTCAAGATCAAATGGGCTAAACCACCGTCTGCCATATCAAGATGTCGTCACCATCGACGATGGCTGTCAATCATTGTCGATAGACTACGCTATCATAATATCGCCCAACCCTAGTAAACATATCTACATGTTAGATGAGAACTTCTGGGATCTCACCAGTACAGGTCTATGGACATTGATGTGTGGCAGAAGAGGCTGGCGAATGCGTCCTAGCAGCTTGGTGTAGAAACTCAGAACCTGTTGCTTCATTCCCGGAGGACACTGATGGAGACAAAACAACACCACTAGATTAAGATGAGGAAACATTGTAGTACTTTTCATACTTGATCTGGTATTTCTTACATGGTTTGTTATAGGCTAACTATCCAACAGAGCGCAGTGAGGTATTTTACTATTTTCACACTTCTGAGCCAAGTCTTGCTGTACTGTGCTGGCCTGGTTACGCATCCACTAAAGTTGCTGAACAGGACAATGTAAAAATAAAATATCTGAGCCAGCAGAGTGTAGTTTGAGTTGGCTTGATAGTGTGAAAATGGCATTGTTCCCCTTACATCTGCCTTGCCCAGAGTGTAGAGGGTCTCTAGGATCTTGTGGTGCAGCAGGTACTCCATGCAGGGCCCAGTCTCTCCAGACTCTCTCTCTGACTCCTCCTGTGTCAGGATGTCCAGCATTTGCTCCAGATGGGACGGGATGTTGGTGTCTGTCACGGGGGCTTTGTCATCTGACAAGGAAGAAATAAACAAACAAACATTGCTTTCGCTGCACATTGTCGTTACAGGTAATATATCATTAATAACATAGCTATACTAGATCTCTTTTTATAGTGATTTGAAACTCATACTGGATTTCTATTAAGTGCTGTTTATTACCCGATGTCTCTATGTAGTAATGTGTGATGGCTTTCCAGTGATACACAAAGTCCTCTTGCAAGGGCAGTGAAGGTGCAAGCTGAAACGGAGAGAGAGATTCAATCAAAACCATGTTTACCACACAAGATTGAGATATGAGGATGGGATAAGTCCAGTGTTTGCTTAATTAGTTTAGAGATCTCTACTATAGGCCTATCCCATTCATATACACAAACTACCTTTAGCGCCTATTGACGATAGTATTTTCTGGCCGGGGGAGTTTTGTTAAGAGCCCCGACGCTCATTCTGGACGTTAAAATGCATCGCAATAAATCATTTAAAAAAAACTAAAGGTTAAATTACTACACACCTATACAGGGTTAGGGTTCGCACACTGCCATATTTCCTTGTTACTGCGCTTGTTTATGGAAAACAGACAGAAGACAGTCGTAGCTGTGCTAATTACGCCCTAGCTATCTGTGTCTCCGAACACCTGTGTGTAAACGGAAGACGGACGCCACAAACGTGTTGTCACTGAAAAATACTGTCGCTGCAACTGTGTTAAAACTGGTTATCACAGTGTACAGTAGGTGTATATTTAGCATGTCAAATTATTTTCATGTGATATGAAAGTAGAGGGCTTTATGTTTTTAGAATCGTATCCCACTTGAGAATCGAGTTTGTGTAAAGCAAGCACTCTCGTCCAGGCAAGATGCACAAACATGTAATCTGCTTGAGCAGATGTTTTCACTTTCTCTGCACACTGGACATGTAGGCCTACTCCTTGTAGCCCCCAAATGTAGTGTCTTAAAAACCGTAGAAATCACTTTTCTATCAAGCTACAGATTGTTACACCCAATAATGTGATTTAAGCAAAGATTTCTGGTATCCATTACTGGCAGTTACATGATAGGTACTAGGGATGTGCATCTCTCCTTTCATGAACGATTTGATACGCATCTAGATACAAGGGGTCCGTTACAGGAATGATACGCTTAGTTTGAAACGTTTCGGTTTGATTAAGGGAACAAATTGATGCGATTCGGTTTGTTGCGAAAACATTTTTTGCATGAACACATTCAATTTCCATTTTTGATTAATATCTGCTGCTGATGGGAGCTCAGGAGCTGGGCCTATGAGCTGGATCTGTCTGAGATTACTTCTCTAAGCTGAGTGGCCCTCAGTGTGTGTGTGTGTGCCAATGTCAATGTTGTGTGTAGGTACCTGAGCTTAGCCATAGGGCAGACTGAGCGTCTACCATCCCACTATCAGATTAGGGGTGGGGCAATTTAGTTTCAAGGTCACGTGTACAAGTCACATGCCTTTATTGCAAGCTCTAAACCCAACAATGCAGTAATCAATATCAATGTAGTACTAAAAATAACATAAGGTAGAACAAAAACACACTAAAAATGTAAATAAAAAATAAGAAGAACAGGATTAGTAACCTATATACAGGGTCATTTCCAATACCATATTTACAATGTGCAGGGATACTGGAGTGATAGAGGTAGATATGTACAGTGAGGGAAAAAAGTATTTGATCCCCTGCTGATTTTGTACGTTTGCCCACTGACAAAGAAATGATCAGTCTATAATTTTATTGGTAGGTTTATTTGAACAGTGAGAGACAGAATAACAACAAAAAAATCCAGAAAAACGCATGTCAAAAATGTTATAAATTGATTTGCATTTTAATGAGGGAAATAAGTATTTGACCCCTCTGCAAAACATGACTTAGTACTTGGTGGCAAAACCCTTGTTGGCAATCACAGAGGTCAGACGTTTCTTGTAGTTGGCCACCAGGGTTGCCCACATCTCAGGAGGGATTTTGTACCACTCCTCTTTGCAGATCTTCTCCAAGTCATTAAGGTTTCGAGGCTGACGTTTGGCAACTCGAACAGGCCCTTAATGTGCTTCTTCTTGAGCCACTCCTTTGTTGCCTTGGTCTGATGAAACCAAGATTGAACTCTTTGGCCTGAATGCCAAGCGTCACTTCTGGAGGAAACCTGGCACCATCCCTACAGTGAAGCATGGTGGTGGCAGCATCGTGCTGTGGGGATGTTTTTCAGCGGCAGGGACTGGGAGACTAGTTCGGTCGAGGGAAAGCTGAATGGAGCAAAGTACAGAGAGATCCTTGATGAAAACCTTCTCCAGAGCGCTCAGACTGGGGTGAAGGTTCACCTTCCAATAGGACAACGACTCTAAGCACACAGCCAAGACAACACAGGAGTGGCTTCGGGACAAGTCTCTGAATGTCCTTGAGTGGCCCAGCCAGAGCTCGGACTTGAACCTGATCGAACATATCTGGAGAGACATGAAAATAGCTGTGCAGCGACGCTCCCCATCCAACCTGATAGAGCTTGAGAGGATCTGCAGAGAAGAATGGGAGAAACTCACCAAATACAGGTGTGCCAAGCTTGTAGCGTCATACCCAAGAAGACTTGAGGCTGTTATCACTGCCAAAGGTGCTTCAACAAAGTACTGGGTAAAGGTTCTGAATACTTATGTAAATGCTATATTTGCTTTGTCATTATGGGGTATTGTGTGTAGATTGATGTGGGGGGAAAACTATTGAATCAATTTTAGAATAAGGCTGTAACGTAAAAAAATGTGGAAAAAGTTAAGGGGTCTGAATACTTTCCGAATGCAATGTATGATGATTGTATGTATGCGAGTGTGTGTGTGTGTAGAGTCAGTATAAATGTGTGTGCATGTTTTGTGTGATTAAGTGTGTGTGTGTGTGTGTGTGTGTGTGTGTGTGTGCTGTCGAGCCTTCTTCACGACTGTGCGCATGTACACAATTAAGTAAATGTAGGCCCCGTGTAGCTCAGTTGGTAGAGCATGGCGCTTGCAACGCCAATGTTGTGGTTTCGTTTCCCACGGGGGGCCAGTATGAAAATGTATGCACTCACTAACTGTAAGTCGCTCTGGATAAGAGCGTCTGCTAAATGACTAAAATGTCAAATGTATGCTTTTTGTCCCCCTACTTACCCACTAAGCAGGTAGCTTAGTGGGTAAGAGCGTTGTGCCAGTAACCGAAAGGTCGCTGGTTCTAATCCCCGAGCCGACTATGTGAAAAATCTGTCGATGTGCCCTTAAGCAAGGCACTTAACCCTAATTGCTCCTGTAAGTCGCTCTGGATAAGAGCGTCTGCTAAATGACGTTAATGTAATGTAATGTTATCTGAAATCACCATCACCCACTGATTAACTTGTTATTATTGCAGATTTTTTAAAAAATGTGAGCTAGTACATGACAATATTTATCTTCAGAAATCATAATGGCATTTAGCCAATTAATATAATGCAGCTTTGGATTTTACCCCATCTCAAAAGTGAATGGTTAAGACCGTTTGGAATTTTACTGAGAGTTTATCCCGCACCGACCCTGAATGTGACCATGCTAAGCTCCAAAAATGTATTGCTGTCCTTTATGAAATTACCCTGTTCAACTATTTCTTATGGTGAACCTGAACAATCTAAATAAAATCTGAATGACTGAACCCCAATCAGCGGATGGGAGTTGCGTCCACTCTGGTAGGCTACACAACTCCCGGTAAAACACAATTTTCTACAGCGCAATTGGTAACTAGTTGAGTTACAAACAAAATACATTGCTTGTCAGTCAACTAATACAGCCTATGATTTGACATAGTGAAAGCCATTTTACAAGCATCTGAAAGTTGAAGGTGCCGCGCAGATGTACAAAATGGCATAGTGTTTATGAACTGATACGCAAAATGACGCCGGATTAAAAACTTAGAATTTTTCAATTTAAATTATTATATAAAATTCTTGCTACCAATATGGGGGATACAATCTTCCCAGCTCTGCAGATTTTGCTGTGAAGAGACAGAATCATTAGATCATTTGTTTTGGTACTGTCCATTTGTAGCCTGTTTTTGGACACAGGTCCAGGAATGGCTAAAGGATTGCAATATTTACCTGGAGCTAACCCTGCAGATAGCACTACTGGGTGATCTGAAAAGTCATAGTCAATCAATCAATAAAATAATAATACTTTTAGCAAAAATGTTTATTTTCAATTTACAATCTGTAGAAACAATGAGAATAGAAAGGTTCAGAACTTTTGTAAAACATCACAGTACTGTTGAAAAATATATAGCAAATAGAAATCCAATATGGATCGTGTTAAGCGATAGATGGGTGGTGTTGAATGAAGTTGAAGGATGGGACTAATAACAACTAACAACAACTAATAACAACAAGATAACTAATAATGTAAAGCATACTGTGTCCATAGTAAGTATATAGGTTTCAGGTTGAGAGCTTTTGTGAAAGAGCACAGTTAGAAAGATATTGCATATAGAAGCAAACCGGATGGACATCATGAAAATGATCAGAGAGGTTGAGGGTAGAGGAAGTTCAGGAGTAAAAACAACAAAATAGAATTATTGTAAAATTGACTGTTTCCATAAAATGTATATAGTATGTATAAGCTGGAAGTAGAGGCCTAAGCATTGTTGTTCACTAGTTTACTCCAATTAGGGAAGGGGTGGTGGGGTTGGAAAGTAATAAAGAGAAATTTTAAAGGATATATATATATATTTTATACAGCTTTATTTATATATACAGCTCTGGAAAAAATTAAGAGACCACTGCATAAATATAAGTTTATCTGGTTTTACTATTTATAGGTATGTGTTTGGGTGAAATTAACATTTTTGTTTCATTCTATAAACTACTGACAACATTTCTCCCAAATTCCAAATAAAAATATTGTCATTTAGAGCATTTATTTGCAGAAAATGACAACTGGTCAAAATAACAAAAAGATGCAGTGTTGTCAGACCTCGAATAATGCAAAGAAAATAAGTTCATGTTCATTTTTAAACAACACAATAGTAATGTTTTAACTTAGGAAGAGTTCAGAAATCAATATTTGGTGGAAAAACCCTGATTTTAAATCACAGCTTTCATGCGTCTTGGCATGCTCTCCACCAGTCTTTCACATTGATGTTGGGTGACTTTATGCCACTCCTGGTGCAAAAATTCAAGCAGCTCGGCTTTGTTTGATGGCTTGTGACCATCCATCTTCCTCTTGATCACCTACCATAAGTTTTCAATGGGGTTCAGGTCTGGAGATTGGGCTGGCCATGACAGGGTCTTGATCTGGTGGTCCTCCATCCACACCTTGAATGACCTGACTGTGTGGCATGGTGCATTGTCCTGCTGGAAAAACCAATCCTCAGTGTTGGGGAACAATGTCAGAGCAAAAGGAAGCAAGTTTTCTTCCAGGACAACCTTGTACGTGGCTTGATTCATGCGTCCTTCACAAAGACAAATCTGCCCGATTCCAGCCTTGCTGAAGCACCCCCAGATCATCACCGATCCTCCACCAAATTTCACAGTGGGTGCGAGACACTGTGGCCTCTCCAGGTCTCTGTCTAACCATTAGACAACCAGGTGTTGGGCAAAACTGAAAATTTGACTAATCAGAGAAGATGACCTTACTCCAGTCCTCAACGGTCCAATCCTTATGGTCTTTTGCAAACCTCAGCCTGGCTCTTCTTTGCTTCTCATTGATGAAGGGCTATTTTCTAGCTTTGTACGACTTCAGCCCTGCCCCTAGGAGCCTGTTTCGAACCGTCCTCGCCGTGCACTTCACCCCAGCTGCCGTTTGCCATTCTTTTTGTATGTCACTTGATGTCATCCTACGGTTGTTGAGTGACATTCGAATGAGTTGGCGGTCATCACGGTCAGTAGAGTGTTGTTTTCGCCCTCTGCCGGTCTGTAGCTTTGTTGTCCCCAATGTCTTCTGCTTGACCTTGTTCTTATGAACCGCCGTCTTTGAAAGTTTAAGGATGGAAGCAACCTGACGCTCACTGTATCCCTCTGCCAGTAAAGCCAGAATTGAACCCTTCTTTTCCTCACTCAAAACTTTCCTTTTCAACTCTTTTGGCATGGTCAATAGTTATTTTTTGATTAATATTACTTTTGAGGTACTATTTGCCCTGTTTTTGCCATCCAGCTGGTCCTATTGCAAGAGGATAGTGATGACCACAGCAGTGGTTTTTATACTTTTCCTCGTTAAATAAGATTTGGTTTAGGTGATCACCTAATCAGTACCTAATTCAGTAGAATAAGGTGTGCCTATGTTGGAATTCAACAGACACTGGAATGGATTGGCTGTCATACATGCAGAGATGCTGATTTAAGAAAAATGTGCAGTGGTCTCTTAATTTTTTCCAGAGATATATATATATATATTTGCGAGAAAAAAAACATATGGGGGATTGGAAGTGATGCAGACAATTACATTGATGGAAGTTACAATCTATCTGCAATATTAAAGCTGATCTACCCCCTAGAAAAAAAGAAGAAAAAAAGCCTATCATTTGACATAGTGAAAGCCATTTTACAAGCATATGAAAGGTGAAGGTGCCGCGCAGATGTACAAAATGCGAATAGCGTTTTGAGTGCATCACTTTTCTCCGTGCTGCTGTGCTGTTTGTTGCTACTTGCCTACCTGCCAAACTTTACGGTTTAAAACCGTTCTACTTTTTACATTTAAACTTTTTCAACCCCAAAAGCTTTATCTGAACATGGTTCTACAGGACCTCCACCAGCCGAAGCTAAGTAGTAACATTAACACTATGCCATCTAATTGCAGTCGCTGTACTCATAAAATACAGGAAAACTATCGCCTTATGGTGAGGATAGCCATGCTGCAAGCCCAGCTTCAGACGCAATCGTTAAGCAAGGGCAATTTAAGTGTAGGAAAGGATGAAACAGCATCTGTGCCACCAGTAAGTACAGATAGTAGTATAAGTCCCCCCGCACAGTCCCCGCAGCCGGACAATTTTCTCAAGGCTTCTGGAAAGAAACTTTCAACCTGTTCTCCACATTAAGCAACAAGTCGGAGTCAGAGGCCGAGCCTTCTCAGGTCTCTCCTCCACCCGTTATGGGGTCTGAGCCACCAAAGCCTTCCACCATTTGCTCTGACAAATTGAAAACCCTAGTCATTGGCGACTACATTACCCCCAATATTAGACTTAAAAAGAAACATCCAGCGATCATACACTGTTTACCAGGTGGGCAGGGCTACCGACATAAAGGCTAATCTGAAGGTGGTGCTGGCTAAGGAAAAACTGGGGAGTGTAGAGAGTATAGGGATATTGTTATCCACGTCGGCACCAACAATGTTAGGATGAAACAGTCAGAGGTCACCAAGAGCAACATAGCTTCAGCTTGTAAATTAGCTAGAAAGATGTGTCGGCATCGAGTAATTGTCTCTGGCCCCCTCCCAGTTAGGGGGAGTGATGAGCTTCTTCACCTGCGGGATCGTCTGAGACCAGCCACCCAGATGGCTTGCACAACCAAATAATTTCTGCACAAACTGTCAGAAACTGTCTCAGGGAAGCTCATTTGCGTGCTCGTTGTCCTCATCAGGGTCTTGACTCGACTGCAGTTTGGCTTCGTAACTGACTTCAATGGGCAACTGCTCACCTTCGATGGCCACTGGCACGCTGGAGAACTGTGCTCTTCACGGATGAATCCCGGTTTCAACTGTACCGGGCAGATGGCAGATGTGACGGTGAACGGTTTGCTGATGTCAACGTTGTGAACAGAGTGCCCCATGGTGGCGGTGGGGTTATGGTATGGGCAGGCATAAGCTACGGACAACTAACACAATTGCATTTTATCTACGGCAATTTGAATGCACAGAGATACCGTGATGAGATCCTGAGGCCCATTGTCATGCTGTTCATCCGCCGCAACCACCTCATGTTTCAGCATGATAATGCACAGCCCCATGTTGCAAGGATCTGTACACAATTACTGAAAGTTGAAAATGTCTCAGTTCTTCCATGGCCTGCACACTCAGACATGTCACCCATTGAGCATGTTTGGAATGCTCTGGATCGACGTGTATGACTGCATGTTCCAGTTCCCGCCAATATCCAGCAAATTCGCACAGCCATTGAAGAGGAGTGGGACAATATTCCACGGGCAACAATCAACAGCCTGATCAACTCTATGCATAGGAGATGTGTCGCACTGCATGAGGCAAATGGTGGTCACACCAGATACTGACTGGTTTTCTGATCCACGCCCCTACCTTTTTTTTAAAGATCTGTGACCAACAGATGCATATCTGTATTCCCAGTCATGTGAAATCCATAGATTAGGGCCTAATTAATGTATTTCAATTGACTAATTTCCTTATATGGACTGTAATCTTTGAAATTGTTGCGTTCATATTTTTGTTCAGTGTAGTTAACTAGCGAGATATCCAATTCAAAACCTTTTGTGTGGTTTGGCTGGTTATCTAGTTAGTCTGTTGTATATCATTATTTTAACTGCTGCGCAAATGTCTCTCTCCCCTGCCTTCTTTCGCGCTCTCCTCTGGCAACAGCCCACTGGCACACGCAGGTGATGCACACACCATTACTTTACCAGGATTTGTATTGCTGACCAACAATTAGCTATAACTGGACAAATAACTTAACTAACTAGAAACGAATATCAACAAATGTGCACACGCGGCTCGCTTTGATCTAAAAAAATGCACCTCGTGACTGCATGATTGAAAGACCACTCGTGCCTGTCAATGCAGGCCTACAATAATTATACTCCGATGCGCTCTGCAGAGATTGGGAGGACAGTGTGCAACACATTGCATCTGATCCAATTCTGATCGGAGTAGCCTAATTGTATGATAGTGATGTTTTGGGGTGATTTCTTTTTACTTGTCCATTCGGACAACTTAAATCTATATTCTTCTTGTCTGACATTTATTTTTTTTACTTGCCCCGGGCAAGCGGACAAGCATTAACCTCTTAAAGATCAGACCATTCTTTTCAATTTCCGCCTAAAATGACATACCCAAATCTAACTGCCTGTAGCTCAGGACCTGAAGCAAGGATATGCTTATTCTTGATACCATTTGAAAGGAAACACTTTGAAGTTTGTGGAAATGTGAAATTAATGTAGTTGAACATAACAATAGATCTAGTAAAAGATAAAACAAAATAACATACATTTTCTATTTTTATTTGACATGAAAATGAAAAGCCATACATTCAGATAGGAAGCTGGAGGTAATTTAGATGTTGTCTACAAGAGGGCAACAGTGTATGTGCAAAGTTTCACCTATTGTCTCAGACATATTTTGGTCGAAATCTGATTGTTTTTTACAAATTATTTTGATTCCACAGAATTGGCTGTATGACAAACTGTTTTTCAAGGGAAGCGGGTGACAACTATCAACTCTCAACAAACTGTTACGATCAGTAGGTTTCCGGTAAAGATCACCATTAGGTGCAAAAACTCGACATACCCAGTCGCTGCCCACTTTTTGGAAGCGAACCACTCGATTTCGTCCCTACGTTATATCGGCATCGAACATGTCACCCTCCTTAGGAGAGGGGGTGACCTCGACAACTTATTGTTAAAACGAGAGGCTGCCTGGATCTTTAATTTAAAGACCCTTGCTCCCTTCGGTCTCAAAGTAGACTTTGATTTGAAGCCATTCTTGTGATTATTGTGATTTTGCTATTCATTGTAAATGTTTGTGGGCCTATGTAGCCAAGTTGTATCTATGATCGTATGCTATCCATGTTTTTGTATGTTCTGTTAATCTGTGAATTAATCAATGCTATTAGGCCACACCCGGCCATGATTACAGACACCTGCGTGTGTCCTTTGACTCTATATACAGTGAGGGAAAAAAGTATTTGATCCCCTGCTGATTTTGTACGTTTGCCCACTGAAAAAGAAATTATCAGTCTATCATTTTAATGGTAGGTTTATTTTAACAGTGAGAGACAGAATAAATAAATAAAAATCCAGAAAAACGCATATCAAAAATGTTATAAATTGATTTGCATTTTAATGAGGAAGCGGGCGCTTCGCGTCATGTGGATCTGGGTTCAACCTGTGGCATGCTTTGCTCACCGCTTAAAGGGGTGTGCAGTGGGGTGGCATTGAGTGTAGAGGTGGATCAAATGAAAAATAATATTCCTTGTTTGTGACGCCCCCCGTTTGGTGAGACGTAGACCCGGTGGCAATGGAGAGACTGAGAATACCCTGTCTATCTTGTTGAGCTTTTACCTGATAAGGTTAGGTTATATTTGCTATTTTGTGAGGGCCTATGTTCCGAACCCGCTACTGTGCTTTAGGTGTCAAGGATTCGGACATGTTGCAGCAGTGTGTAGAAGGGAGATCCCACCATGTGAGAAATGTGCAGGAGGGCATAGTCAGAGGGAGTGTACAGTTGGGATAGAGAAAGCACTGTGTCAACTGTGGGGGTGCCCATGCAGCTGGGGATCCGAAGTGCCCTGTGAGAGAGAGAGACCGGTTGAGATCGCCAGTGTTCAAGTGGGGCAAAAAGTTCCCTATGCTGAGGCAGTGAAGAGAGTAGAGGATAGCCCAAGGGTGAGTGATTCGACTGGGAGCCCCCCATTGAGTAGGCCTGAAGAGAGAGATCCATAAAGGATGAGTTTTAGTAAGGTTGGATTTCTTGCGTTTATAGTCATGGTGATCAATGGCACTGCACTGATGGAGCGGAAATCGCATTAGATACAAGTGGTAAAAAAAAGTTGCAGCAGCAGAGAAATATTTGGGGGTGAGAGATTTTAGTACTGAAGATCTACAGGAAGTTTTGAGAGAAGGGGTTCCAACTGCCCAGGCCAACGGCCTGGTGTAGGATTGTTTAGGGCAAAAGTAGTGGGACCGGGTGGTGGATTTTGGGGGATATTGTTAGGTGCAAGGTTAGATGGTTTTCCCATTCCCCCTTTTTTTTGGTGACAAATGTGCAATCTACACTCCAACCTACATAAGGCAGAAATACGCAACACATCGTCTAGTATGCCAGAAAGCCACACGAAGAATCAGAAGAAGAGACAGGTGGGTCCACCCCAAAGTGCTGCAGTCATGATGACACTCACCTGTCTCGATCAAAGTGAGAAGATTTGAAATTGACAAAATGTACACAGTTGGATTACTTCATGGAGCAAAAAAAATTAAACATTTAATAACGGAGCATTTTCTAAATTCAAACACACCATCTGCATCTAGACACGGATATTTTAGAATATACATGTTTGGCCGAATCGAGAACGAAGATAGTATTGACAAGTTAAGGTTGGTCGAAAATTCTCTGTGCTACACTAAACAGTACATACCCTGTAACTCCCAATAATGGATACCAAAAATATTTGTTTAAATCACATTATCTGGTGTAACAATCTGTAGTTTTTTGTACGGTCAATCTTGTTTACACAACATCGACTAGTCAAGTCACATCTAACAACAAGGGTGTGGAGAAATCCACCACAGATGGAACCCTAGCTCACGTTTGACAGCAGATGAAAACGTCGAGCAGCTGAATAACTAACATGTCTACATCACAATTCCTTTGCCTTTCTCGCTTGACAGGAAACAACAGTTCACTTCCAGAATCACCTATATATTCATAGACGTACAGCAGCTAGCTAGCTCATGTGACATCAGCATAAACAAGTCAGATATGCTAACGCTAGCCGCTAGTTAGCTTTAGCTAGCTAGTTAGCTAATATACCTATTAGGAGCCATTAGGAGAGCAAATGTTAATGATTTAGCTATAGTATGCATGCCATTGCTAGCTAGCTAACACTAGCTAAGTATTTCAATCACATTGCTTGAACAGAAACACAAGCCCGGAAACCAGAGGGAAAGCTTTAGCTAGCCAAGCTTTGTAGGACATCGGTTGTTAACATTAGCACTCAGCAGCCGGGCCCACATTTGGCAAAGTTAGCATAGCTACGCTAATTAGCTAGGTTATTACATAGTTAACTACAGTACCGTTAGCTAACAAGCTACGTGGCTAACTTAAATTGAACGTCCAGTTGGGCCTCGACTGAACCATTCTTTCAGAGGTTTGAAATCTGTCCATAGAAATTAAAACTCACCGCCTCGACTGCGTGCTGTAGAATCGATGTAAATTTTGAGAACATTTTGTTCTTTGACTGGACCAGTTTATCACGAGAAGACCTAGAGAATTCCTCTATCTTCTTCCTGTTGCTACCGCCGCGATCCAGATTGGAGGTTTCATATAATGACCATTGAAGGAAAATAAATGTAAACAGTAAAACGCAAAGTGGACTCAGGCTTGATAGCTCACAACCAACGTAAACACAGAAGCTAGCTAGAGACACGGTGGCACTTCCCTAGCCAAGCAGTAATGTCTTTCACCAGCAGGGGGCGCACCTTACTATTATTATAATGTCCCTTGACACCATAATGACGTTGAAGTATTTACACTTAACAAAAATATAATCGCAACATGTAATGTGTTAGTCCCATGTTTCATGAGCTGAAATAAAAGATCCCAGAAATGTTCCATATGCACAAAACGTTTATTTCTCTCAAATTTTGGCCACAAATTAGTTTACATCCTTGTTAGTCAACATTTCTCCTTTGCCAAGATAATCCATCCACCTGACAGGTGTGGCATATAAAGAAGCTGACTAAACAGCATGATCATTAAACAGGTTCACCTTGTGCTAGGGACATTAAAAGGCCACTCTAAAATGTGCAGTTTTGTCACACATCACAATGCCACAGAGCTATTGCGAAAGATTTGAATGTTCATTTTGCTACGTCGTTTTAGAGAATTTGGCATTACGTCCAACCGGCCTCACAACCACAGACGATGTGTATGGCGTTGTGTGGGCAAGTGGTTTGCTGATGTCAAAGTTGTGAACAGTGCCCCATGATGGTGGTGGGGTTATTGTACGGCCAGGCATAAGCTACGGAAAACAAACACAATTGCATTTGATCGATGGCAATTTGAATGCACAAAAATACTGTAGCGACCCGCACAGACAGCTGTGTGTTATGTGTTAGGCTAGTAGATGGTTGTGTTGTACCTATCAGTACGCAGTGTTCGCGGGGTCCGACATGTCAATCAACCTGCTATCTGCCAATCACGGGAATGCCTGGAATGTTCTGATGCCGGGCATCCTGGCGGTTGGCGGAGTGGCGTGGAGGGGGGTTGGGCAGGGGGATGGAGCATTGGAAGTTAAGACCAGGGTTAGCCTTTGTTCTCTCTCTTTTTACGTCTGGGCTTCACAAGAGAAGGTCACGATTGGCTTGTGGGTTATCTTTCATTTATTTGGCGTGGGCTACGGCCAAACAGTAGCCTGTTGGCCGGCTCGGGGTCCGCATAGACCGGGTAGTGCGGACCCCTGGCTTTCTATCCCAACCAACATCTTCTTCAGGAGGAGCCCACCGGCACAGACGGGGAAGCAAGGCTCCACTTCCCCCAGAAGCAGACGAGGGCAAGCGGATGGAGCCTGTTGTTGTGGTGGGCCGGACCTGTGTTGGGGACTTTTGTCATGTCCCTGTCACTGTGGAGGGGGTGCCCTGCTCCGCCCTGGTGGACACTGGGTCCACAGTAACCCTGGTGAGGCCAGATATTGTGCCAGGTTGGACTCAGTGTGAGCCTACAACTGTGCAGCTCCGCACAGTCACAGGTGAGCTGGCACCCATGAAAGGGAAGGGAATAATGACTCTGACAGTAGGGGGCAGGACTGTGCGTCATCCTGTGTGGGTGGCGGCTGTGCAGGACCCTTGTATCCTGGGGTTGGACTTTCTTAGGAGCACAGGCCGCCAGTTAGACCTAAATAGGGGCACACTGAGCTTCCAGGGAGGGCCGGAGGTCACCATGGCCCCTAATGTCACATTCACTCAACCCAACAAACCCTTTACTCCAACAGTTAAAGCAGCAGAGACTCATGGCTGCCCCCCCCCCCCCCCCCCCCACATCTGGGTGTGACTTTTCCCCAGCCCCCCTGTCACCTACGGCGTTGCGTTACATTCCCCCAGCTACCTCCACGACACAGTCCTCTGTGAGCCCGGGCCGCGCCCCCCCAGCCCAGCTACCCCAGATGGGAGGGGAGAGGACACTGTCTGCAGTGAGGGAGATATGGGGGAGGAACTGTGTTGGTCTTGACCCCGAGCAGCAGGAACGGTTGAGGCAGTTGCTGTTTGAATTCAGAGACAGCTTTGCACTGAGTGAGGAAGAGGTGGGTCAGACTCATCTGGTGCAGCATGAGATCGACACAGGTGATGCTCGACCTATCAAGATGCGTCCCCGCCGTATCCCGCTGGCACGCCAGGAGGCGGCAGACAAGGCTGTGTTGGAGATGCAGCGGGCAGACTTCATTGAGCCCTCAGACAGCCCCTGGGCGGCGCCAGTCGTCATGGTTCCGAAGAAGGGGGGCAAGCTGAGGTTCTGTGCGGACTACAGGCGGCTGAATGAGGTAACCAGGAAGGACTCATACCCCATACCACGTATCGATGAGTCGCTGGACCTGGTTAGGGGGTCCTCCTGGTTCTCCTCACTAGACCTCCGCAGTGGCTACTGGCAGGTGCCCCTCTCCCCAGAGGCCAGAGCCAAAACTGCGTTCTCCACTAGCAGAGGACACTGGCAGTTCAAGGTCCTGTGCTTTGGCCTGTGCAACGCTCCAGCTACTTTTGAGCGTTTGATGGACAGGGTGCTGGATGGCATCCCCCGACAGCAGTGTCTGGTATACCTCGATGACATCCTGGCCCATGGCAGCTCCTTCCAGTCAGCCCTGGGGGCGCTACGGTGTGTGCTGGAGAGGGTGGCTGCCGCAGGTCTGAAGCTCCACCCCGAGAAGTGCCACTTCATGAGGAGAGAGGTGTCCTTCTTGGGCCACCGAGTGGGGAAGGAGGGGATCAGCACCATGGAGGACAAGGTAGCGGCTGTCATAGACTGGCCCACCCCCACAGACCAGCGTCAGCTGAAGAGCTTCCTGGGCCTGGCCTCGTACTACAGGAGGTTTGTACGGGGCTTCTCAAGCGTTGCTGCTCCACTGAACCGCCTGCTGCCGAAGGACAAGGCTTTCACTTGGACAGTGGAGTGTGAGGAGGCGTTCAACACCCTCAAACGTGCACTGATCGAGGCCCCCGTGCTCGCCCCCCCTGACCTCACATTGCCCTTTATCCTGGACACAGACGCGAGCAATGTGGGCATGGGTGGGGTAATGGCCCAGGTGGGGCCAGAGGGGGAGAGAGCGGTGGCGTACTTCAGCAAAACATTTGACAAACATGAGCGCCGCTACTGTGTCACCCGGCGGGAGCTCTTGCCTGTTGTGGCTTCCGTCAAACACTTCAAGTACTACCTGGGTGGTCTGCCCTTTACTGTAAGGACTGACCACTCTGCTCTCCAGTGGCTCATGTCTTTCAGAGAGCCAGAGGGGCAGGTGGCACGCTGGTTGGAGGAGCTTCAGCCGTATGACTTCACGGTGGTGCACAGGGCAGGGGCACGCCACTCCAACGCCGACGCCATGTCCCGTCGGCCCTGTACTGCAGACGGCTGCCGCCACTGTGAACGGAGAGAGGGACGGGAGAGAGAGCTGTGTGCAGAGGAGGGGGTCTGTGCCACAGTGTGTCGGGCGAACGGGCCTGTCTGCTGTGAGCTGCAGACTGTCGACGTGGCTGAATGGGGGCAGCAGCAGGGACGGGACACAGACCTACAGCCAGTGCTACAGTGGGTAGAGGCGCAGGTGAGGCCACCATGGGAAGAGGTGACAGCGCTCTCACTCGCGACCAAAGGGTTGTGGTCAAAGTTTGAGCGACTGCGGCTGGCTGATGGCGTGTTACAACGGGCATGGAAGGAGTCAGCTACGGGGGAGGAGAGGTGGCAGGTGGTGGTCCCAAAAGCATTGCGGGAGGCTGTGCTCCAGAGTACTCATGGGGGGGTGGGGACTAGACACTTTGGGGTCACAAAAACACTGCGCCGCCTCCGTCAGGGCTTTTACTGGGGGCAGCACAAGAGGGATGTGGAAGACTTTTGCCGCCGCTGTGACAACTGCACAGCGAGAAAGGGCCCCCCAGGCCGCTCTCATGCTCAGCTCCAACAGTTCCCAGTGGGGGCTCCCATGGAGAGGGTGGGAGTGGATGTAGTTGGGCCGTTCCCCACCACAGACAGTGAAAACCGCTGGGTGCTCACGGCCATGGACTATTTCACAAAATGGCCCGAGGCCTATGCTCTGCCTGACCAGGAGGCAGAGACCATCGTCGACGCCCTGACAGCGGGGATGTTCAGCAGGTTTGGAGCTGCAGAGTCCATCCACAGCGACCAAGGCAGAAACTTTGAGTCCCGTGTGTTCGCCACCATGTGTGAGAGGCTGGGTATGCACAAGACCCGCACTACTCCTCTCCATCCTCAAAGTGATGGCCTTGTGGAGCGCTTCAACAAAACGCTTGGACAGCAGCTGGCCATCGTCTCTTCCAAACACCAGCGTGACTGGGACAAGCACCTGCCTATGGTCCTCATGGCATGCCGCTCCGCTGTCCAAGACTCCACCTCCTGCACGCCTGCCCTCCTCATGCTGGGGAGAGAGATCCGTACCCCTGCGGAGATGGCGTTTGGTCGGCCCCTGGATAGCCCTCATGTTTCCCCGGGGCCGGAGTATGCCCGGAGACTCCAGGACCGCCTGGAGACAGCCCACACCTTCGCCAGAGAGCAGCTGCTGAATGCAGGTGTGAGGCAGAAGAGGAACTATGACGTGCACACCCGGGGAAGGCACTTTGTGGCTGGGGAGCTGGTCTGGGTCTACAGCCCGCTAAGGAAAAAAGGCAGATGCCCCAAGTTGGACAGTCACTGGGTGGGACCCTGCAGTGTCCTGGAGAGGGTAGGGGAGGTTGTTTACCGGGTGCAGCTTCCTCCCAGGGACAGGTTAGCCCCATATAGAGGGGCCTCTTCTCCCCAAACCCCAGGAACCCCCACAATTCCCCTCTCTGGCAATGACATTCTCCAGGCACCCACCCCCAGGTGCCGCAGACAAGGCTCCAGACAGCCCACTCCCCCTGTGTCACCGCGTGGTTCCCCAGAGCCACGGACTGTATTACCCGTTCCCGCTTCCTTGTCCCCCATGTCCTTGCCTTCATCCCCTGGTGCCCAGAGGGGCACTCTGCAGCCATCACAGCCACGCAGGCAAAGGAGACCTCCGGGTCGCTTCAGAGACTTTGTTTGTTCCCTCGGGGACGAGGGACTTTGTGGTGGGGGGGCTGTGTAGCGACCCGCACAGACAGCTGTGTGTTATGTGTTAGGCTAGTAGATGGTTGTGTTGTACCTACCAGTACCCAGTGTTCGCGGGGTCCGACATGTCAATCAACCTGCTATCTGCCAATCACGGGAATGCCTGGAATGTTCTGATGCCGGGCATCCTGGCGGTTGGCGGAGTGGCGTGGAGGGGGGTTGGGCAGGGGGATGGAGCATTGGAAGTTAAGACCAGGGTTAGCCTTTGTTCTCTCTCTTTTTACGTCTGGGCTTCACAAGAGAAGGTCACGATTGGCTTGTGGGTTATCTTTCATTTATTTGGCATGGGCTACGGCCAAACAGTAGCCTGTGTAAAGTTGGTTTAATAAACCGTCCATTCGTAAACTCAATCCTCTGTCTGGACAGTTGTTCTTTTATGATCTAGTCAGGTCATTACAATACGTTGACGAGATCCTGAGGCTCATTGTGAGGCCCATTTTTTTTCAAGGTATCTGTGACCAACAGATGCATATCTGTATTCCCAGTCATGTGAAATCCATAGATTAGGGCCTAATTAATTTATGTCAATTGACTGATTTCCTCATATGAACTGTAACTCTGTAAAATCTATGAAATTGTTGCATGTTGCGTTTATATTTTTGTTCAGTATAGCTGCCGAAACTCAATTGGAAATGCAAATGGTGAAATTATAAATCAGTATCATGTTTGCAATTCATTTTCCTAAATGGGTATACATTTTTTGTGACAAAATTCAATTTGAAATGAAAAAATAGATATTGCATTATCATTTTCATGATTGAGTATGCATAATGTCTGCCAATTTGATCAATATAATATTAAAAACAGAAAACAAAGTGAGAATAAGCATTGGTCTGAAGCTGAAAAAGAAAGGAAATTCAGGAGCACCACAATGCCTATTCCACCCATGCTCTACCAAGTTTTTCCAGCACACAGCTTTGACCTACTACAGTAGCTATGTTGGTATTGTACTTCAAACTATGTGTAGGCAGGTTGCTTAGGATTCAAACCTTCTCAAACAGCCTAATTTATACTCTCAGAGGAGGTGCTTCCACAATAATGTGATTTGTACCGCATACAAGTTAAAGTATTGGATTCTTCACACACCACAGTAAGACATTATCCCATTATGCTATCTTTTCATGTTTTTTTTAATTAAATGAATGCAAGCTTTGCTTTTATACTTACAAGACCATCAGGCTTGATTGAGCTGTTTTGTCTTGTAGTAATGTGGTGCATGCCTGTATTTCCTTAAACCTTTATTTTAGCAAAACATGTAAATGAATAACATAATTTTTTGGTAAGTAGGTGCCCAACATAACAACAGGTGGTGGTGTGTTGGACACAGTAGCTCAGATAGATGGAGCCTGTCTGCATTCCTGATTTCTGTAACTTAGTTTACCTGTGCAATATTGAATTAAGCTCAGAACCACTTGTTTCAAACATGGTCCTGTTTTATCAATTGCTGTGCTGCTCAATAGACAGTTCATTACCTCTGTCAAAATAATATGTAACTTAAAGTTATGTTTGTACTTGTATTTATTTTTGTAATAAAGATGGCAAGGCAACAATAATATACATTTACAATAGGTCTATATCTAAAAATATAGACTGGTATACATAATTTTAATAGCAGGACACTGTAAAGTCCATTATCCGTCTGAAGAGTATGAATTGGGTGGTTTGAGAAGGTTTGAATCCTAAGCAGCCTGCCTAAACATAGTTTGAAGTACAATACCACATGGCTACTGTAGTAGGTCAAAGCTGTGTGCTGGAAAACCTTGGTAGAGCATGGGTGGAATAGGCATTGTGGTGCTCCTGTATTTCCTTTCTTTTTCGGCTTCAGACCAATGCCTATTCTTAATTTCCATGTTTTTTACACCGGAAAGTGATTATGGAACATAATTTTACAACATTATAATACAGCTTAACACATGCTCTCCTTGTGAACCTTCACATGTGAGGAGCTGGTAGGAGCCGGTCGGTGCGAGTTAATAATTTAAACTGGACATTTGGTCACATGTAGAAGTGAGGCAGTCTTTATATCATTAAATATGCACTTAGTCGTGATATTTTGTATTTGTACTCTTGAATGTTACACTGTATGAGACCTACTTTTTCTTTGCCAGGGGGGTTTAAATCGTCGCGGGAAAAGATGGGGAAATGTCACGGGTAGGTGCACTGCACTTGGGTATGCTTGTCCGAGCATACGTGCCCTGTCATAAGCTAGCTAGCTCATAAGAGGGGCTTAATAGAAAGACTGGTCATGGCTCACATCAACAGCATAATCCCAGAAACCCTAGACCCACTCCAATTTGCATACCGCCCCAACAGATCCACAGATGATGCAATCTCTATCGCACTCCACACTGCCCTTTCCCACCTGGACAACAGGAACACCTACGTGAGAATGCTATTCATTGACTACAGCTCAGCATTCAACACCATAGTGCCCTCTAAGCTCATCACTAAGCTAAGGATCCTGGGACTAAACACCTCCCTCTGCAACTGGATCCTGGACTTCCTGACGGGCCGCCCCCAGGTGGTAAGGGTAGGTAACAACACATCTGCCACACTGATCCTCAACACGGGGGCCCCTCAGGGGTGCGTGCTCAGTCCCCTCCTGTACTCTCTGTTCACCCATGACTGCATGGCTAGGCACGACTCCAACACCATCATTAAGTTTGCCGACGACACAACAGTGGTAGGCCTGATCACCGACAACGATGAGACAGCCTATAGGGAGGAGGTCAGAGATCTGGCCGTGTGGTGCCAGGACAACAACCTCTCCCTCAACGTGACCAAGACAAAGGAGATGATTGTGGACTACAGGAAAAAAAAGAGGACTGAGCACGCCCCCATTCTCATCGACGGGGCTGTAGTGGAACAGGTTGAGAGCTTCAAGTTCCTTGGTGTCCACATCACCAACGAACTATCATGGTCCAAACACACCAAGACAGTCGTGAAGAGGGCACGACAAAGCCTATTCCCCCTCAGGAGACTAAAAAGATTTGGCATGGGTCCTCAGATCCTCAAAAAATTCTACAGCTGCACCATCAAGAGCATCCTGACTGGTTGCATCACCGCCTGGTATGGCAACTGCTTGGCCTCTGACCGCAAGGCACTACAGAGGGTAGTGCGTACGGCCCAGTACATCACTGGGGCAAAGCTCCCTGCCATCCAGGACCTCTATACCAGGCGGTGTCAGAGGAAGGCCCTCAAAATTGTCAAAGACTCCAGCCACCCTAGTCATAGACTGTTCTCTCTGCTACCGCACGGCAAGCGGTACCGGAGTGCCAAGTCTAGGTCCAAAAGACTTCTCAACAGCTTCTACCCCCAAGCCATAAGACTCCTGAACAGCTAATCATGGCTACCCGGACTATTTGCACTGCCCCCCCACCCCATCCTTTTTACGCTGCTGCTACTCTGTTAAGTATTTATGCATAGTCACTTTAACTCTACCCACATGTACATATTACCTCAACTACCTCAACTAGCCGGTGCCCCCGCACATTGACAATGCAACGGTACCCCCCTGTATATATAGCCTCCCTACTGTCACTTTATTTTACTGTATATATAGCCTCCCTACTGTCACTTTATTTTACTTCTGCTCTTTTTTTCTCAACACTTTTTTGTTGTTGTTTTATTCTTACTTTTTTGTTTAAAATAAATGCACTGTTGGTTAAGGGCTGTAAGTAAGCATTTCACTGTAATGTCTGCACCTGTTGTATTCGGCGCATGTGACCAATAAAATTTGATTTGATTTGATTTGATTTAATATGGCGCTGAGAGGGAATCAGGTTGGCTAGTTAAATGTACCTACTGTTGGTGCGCCAGCACGCACTTTTCTGCCGTGATACATTTCATTACTGCACCATTTGTATTAGTTAGTTAGTGAGTCAAACATGTTTTCATTGAGCAAAATCATGAAACGGGTCCACATTTTATTTAAACGTTCACCCCCTCTCTGTGTGCATGTGTCTGTGAGCACCCTCAGTGACAAAGTTAAACTAGAGCTGTGCGTTCCCAGAGTTTTGTTAGGCTGTGATGCACTTCACTTTATTGCTGAGTGACAGCCATAATAGCTAGCTAGTGATATTATTGTCATACCAGTCGCATAACTTAACTGTCATGGAAGGATAATATCAACAGAATAGTTTTTATAATATGTTGCCATGCTTATTTTTGCTTTTCTGTTAAACAAGGTATGTCATGTAACAGTTTGGTTTTTGCATAGCTGATGTTAAAACAGAAAATGCATTTGAAGAATTTGAATTCCAAAAAGCTTGAATTTCCCTTTCAGCATGATCCGATATGTATGTAGATACGATACACAAACGATAAGTGTTTATACAGGGGGGGGAAATGATTCAATTTGGTTACAGTGCCTTCAGAAAGTATTCAGACCCCTTTACTTTTTCCACATTTAGTTACGTTACAGCCTTATTCTGTAGCTCAGCTGGTAGAGCACGGCGCTTGTAACGCCAAGGTAGTGGGTTCGATCCCCGGGACCACCCATACACAAAAAAATGTATGCACGCATGACTGTAAGTCGCTTTGGATAAAAGCGTCTGCTAAATGGCATATTATTATTATTATTACAATGTTATGCTTTTTATTTATTGATAAGATCCCAACTCATAATCCTACTGATCATTGCTTAAAGCAAATTGGCGAGAGTAAGGAAACAAAGACTGAAGCAAATATTTACATGCGATTACACAATGTAGCTGGCTAGATGACTACAGGAGCGCAAAATATGAATTAGCTGTTCTCTATGGAAGGGTTCTGAAATATTCTCTCTCGCCAAAGTGAGGTGTGACCGTGAATATATCATAGTCATCCACCTCGGTGGAAACGACTTGGAACACACAAAGGGGACAGCCCTGGATGGAGGAGTTGGATGTTCCAGTGGGAAGAGGACATCAGCAAGTGCATAGAGATGGCCCAGCACTCTGTCAACCAGCTGGTGTTTGCATTTCTCCGTGACAGGTGCATGCCCACAATTCGCCACTTTGCCATAAATTACTGTGTCCCTAGGGCAGTACCGTGGGGCAGGGTTTCCAAAACTCGGTACTGGGCCCCCCCGGGTGCACGTTTTGGTTTTTGCGTTAGCACTGCACAGCTGATTCAAATAATCAAAGCTTGATGATGAGTTGGTTATTTGAATCAGCTGTGTGGTGCTAGCGCAAAAAACAAAAAAGTGCACCCGGGGGGGCCCAGGACTGAGTTTGGGAAACCCTGCCGTAGGGATAGCGTACATCTCAAGGATGAGGGCAACGACCTCTTCCTTGAGAGTCTGAGAGCTGATCTCTCCTCCATTCTAGCAAGACGCACACAGTAGTACACACCACCACACTCACTGTCACTTGCCTGCCACTCCACGAACCCAAAGGCTCTTAAGAGCCACCTAATACGTTTAAATAAGTATGTGTGTCGGGAGGGGGCTGTCAAAACTATAAATGAAAGAATGGTCAAAATATCTCCTCTGGGAGGCGAACGCGCAATATTCTGATCTACACATGGTAACTTTAACCATTATGCTATGAATCCTGTTTTTAACACATTGACTTCAACAGACCATTTAAATGTCTGGAAGCGTTCGTTCCAAAATGATTTTGTTCATTCACTCAGTAGTGATTTCACGTTTATTTCTCTTGCTTGGTTAAAATACAATAGTCTAAATCAGTCGATTTGTTGAAAACAGACTAATTTAATCACATAGTTAAAAAGCATTTCATTTTCTATTGACTGGTGCTGCTGCAGGCGGCAACCTGATCTCATAGCATTTCGTATTATCCTGTACTTAAATCCGAGACACTCCATTTAGTATGAAATGTAACGTTTCGTATGGTATGTATTAATTTGTGGATGTGCATCATCCATTTCGCATGATATGTTATGAATTACAATTCGTATGATATTTAACGAATCGCAATTCGTATGATATTTTACAAATTGCAATTCGTATATGTTACAAATTGCAATTTGTAAACTATGTTATGAATTTGCAATACGTATGATACGTTACAAATTCCAATTTGTTGTAACTAACGTTAGCTAGGTGTCTAACGGTAACGTTAGCTAGGTGTCTAACGCTAACGCTAGCTAGGTGGCTAACGTTAGCTAGGCTAGGAGTTAGGGTTAAGGTTAGGAGTTATGTTAAAGGTTTATGGTAACATGCTGACTACACCGGGCACGCGTGTGCGTCTGCATGTTGATTTTGTCCATCCACACCAGACGCAATCAGGACACGCGACAGATCCTTGCGACATGGGCCCGTGCATTATCATTTGCCCACTGAAGTCAGTTACGACACCAAACAGCAGTCAGGTCAAGACCCTGGTGAGGACGACAAGCACGCAGATGAGCTTCCCTTAGACGGTTTCTGACAGTTTGTTTGACAATTGTGATGTCACGAGAGGCTGTGTCCTGGAGGGACGTTACATCCCCCTGAGATGGCTGCAAACCCAGACAGCTATGGCTCCATCTGCTGGTATGGTCGGGAACTCCACCCCTCTATGGCCAATCTTCCCACGCAGCTGAAACAAATCAGGAGCTGATGAGCTGAAGGTTTTGGAAGGGAAGAGACACACTGAGGGAGTGTGTGGGGGGTGAAGAAACACAGTCTCCAACCTGGGCTCTCTGGAGGACAAGAGTGCTGCACGTCCACTTCCATGAGGAATATAAGGATTTGGAGATACTTACCTTTGGGAAATACTCACCTTTGGATATATGCACCTGTGGAAATACGTGAGAGACATTTGGAAGGACTTTTTGCTGGGTTGGCCACTAGCTGCAACGTGGACTACAGTAAGGCTGGGGAAAAGTTATCTGAGCGAGTGAGAATTATGATTTTGGATGTGGAAGAGACATCCCTGAACTGTTAACCCTTAAAGAGCCACAAGAGAACAGAATTTTGTTATATTTTCGTTAATTTCCCAAGACCTATAATAAAATCCTTGTTTTGTTTGAACCTTGTCTCCTTGCACTACTTGAGCAATCCCGCTGAAAGCTGTGTAGCCTCTCGTGACGTCACAGATGGTGGAGAATACGGGCAAGCTCAAGCGTTAATAGTGCATGTCAGAGGAGGATACCGAAGGTTTGATCACCCAGTTTTCCAAGTTGGCCGTAGGCTCCCCGCCGACTGAAATGGAGGACATATTGAAAGCCCTTGTTGCTGGCCAGCAAGCCCAGATGCAAGCAAACGTGGCTCTCTTGGAGGAGCAAAAGAAAGCCAACCTTCTGAAGGCAGAGGAATTGCAGTTGCAGAGACAGAGGGTTGTCCAAAATACCCGCCCAATAAAGGCAAGTGACTTTATATCTAAGATGGGAGCTACCGATGACATTGAGGCATACCTGCATGCATTTGAGGCCACGGCCACTAGGGAAGCCTGGCCCAAGCAACAGTGGGTTGGTCTGTTAGCCCCCTTTCTAACCGGGGAATCGCTGAATGCTGTCCGGGACCTGGGCCCTGACCAGGTTACTGACTATGATGCCCTGAAGTCTGAGATCCTCAGCAGATATGGACTCACAAAGTTTGGTATGGCCCAGCGCTTTCACAGCTGGACCTTCCAACCAGACCAACCTCCTCGGGCGCAGATGCATGAACTTGTCCGAATCGCAAGGAAATGGCTGGATCCGCAGAGGAATACAGCAGCGGCGGTGGTGGAGGCCGTTGTGGTGGATCGTTACCTACGCGCCCTGCCTTATGAGGCAAAATGGTTCATCAGTCAACAGGCCTTGACCACGGCTGATCTGACCGTGGAAGCTGTGGAAAAGTACCAGGCCACAGCGGAGATGCTGAATGCTTCCCGAAAAGACCCCAGGAGTGCGGCCCCACCACAAATGGGAAGAACCCGTCCAAAGGACCCCAAGGTCTCGAACCCAGCCACGTCAGGACTTGTCCCGGCTCCAGGGGGAGCCAGAAACCAGGCGGGTCCAAGAAGAGTGCACCAGGAGGGGGAAACTCGACAGTGTTACCGGTGTGGGGAGATGGGACATATCTCCTGGCAGTGTGGGAAACCAGCTGATGAACCTATGCCCACTGCGGAGTCCTCCAGCTCAGCACCCACACACCGTTTTGCCTCGCTCTTGGGAGTCGTAGATGGCGGCCCAGATCGACCCCCCACCTGCCCGGTAACTGTGAATCACCATGATGTGGAGGCCTTACTGGATTCTGGTAGCCGGGCCACCCTGGTGCGTAAGGATTTGGTGGGCCCAACGTGTCTGACCCCGGGGAAAGTCCTCCCAGTTTCCTGTGTCCATGGGGACACCAGAGAATACCCCATTACTGAACTTACAATGACCAGCACACGGGGAACCATACACACGACGGCGGGGGTGGTTGATTCCCTCCCCGTCCCTGTCCTAATTGGACGAGACTGCCCAGCCTTTTACCCACTCTGGAGAGAGTCTCAGGAGAGGATAACCCGAGTACCTCGGAAACGGAGAGGCAAGACTCATTCTGGGAAGGCTCCGGTGCAATCCTCCGAGTTACTCACTCCCGCCCGGGCTCTGATAGGGATGGCAGGTGCCCAGACCGACACCGAGACTGGTCCGGATACGGGAGAAGAGAACGCAGCCCAGGAAAGTGCTCCGTTCTCCAGTGAAGAAGACGTCCCAGGCACCCAAGAGCTTCCCCCTCTCACAGGCCAGTATGGTACGGCTCAATTACAAGATCCTACTCTTGCAAATGCCTTAAGAAATGTGCAGGTATTAGAAGGTGTAGTGTTAGGTGATAAGACAAACCCTACTTACCCCCATTTCGCAGTAAACCGGGGGTTAGTATATCAGATAGTCAAGAAAAATGATGAAGTGCATGAACAGCTCCTCGTGCCACAGCCCTATCGGGCCACAGTACTCAACCTAGCACACACACACCCGCTAGGGGCCCACTTGGGGGTAGAGAAGACTAAGGAAAGAATCATGCAACGTTTCTTTTGGCCAGGAGTACACAAAGAGATAGAGAACTACTGCCGTAGTTGCCCTGAGTGTCAGCAGGTTGCGCCAAAGCCCACATATAGAAACCCGCTCATTCCCTTGCCCATTATCGAAACTCCTTTTGAGAGGATTGGATTAGACATAGTCGGGCCCTTACCGAAAAGTTCCAGGGGACATCAATACATTCTGGTCATTCTGGACTATGCATCCCGGTACCCGGAGGCCATTCCGCTGAGGAAGGCTACATCCAGACAAATCGCCAAGGAGCTGTTCCGTCTCTCAACTAGTCTGGGAATCCCAAAAGAGATATTGACGGACCAAGGGACTCCATTCATGTCCAGGGTGATGAAAGAACTCTGTGCTTTACTGAAAATCAAACAGCTGAGAACCTCGGTCTACCACCCCCAGACAGATGGCCTAGTCGAACGTTTTAACAAAACACTAAAATCCATGCTGCGGAAAGCGGTAGGGGAAGATGGGCGCAACTGGGATCAGCTGTTACCATACATATTATTTGCGGTGAGAGAGGTACCTCAGTCTTCTACTGGTTTTTCACCCTTTGAGCTCTTGCTTTCCTACAGACCCAGAGGACTGCTCGACATCGCCAAGGAGGCCTGGGAGGAGCAGCCATGCCAACAGCGGACACTGATCGACCATGTCGGGGCTATGAGGGAGAGAATGAAGGCCATCTATCCCATGATGCGGGAACACCTGGAGGCCAGTCAGCGGCAACAGCAAGCCTCCTACAACAGATCTGCTCAACCCAGGGAGTTTAAGCCGGGGGACAGAGTGCTGGTCCTGGTGCCAACCGTTGAGTGTAAATTCCTGGCAACCTGGCAAGGACCATATGAGGTCATTGAACGCATGGGAGAAGTAAACTACAAGGTGAGGCAACCAGATAAAAGAAAAACCGAGCAGATTTATCATGTTAACCTTTTAAAGAAGTGGCACGCCAGAGAGGCGATGTTCAGCTGTCTACCCCCCACAGAGACCAAGGAACCGGCGCGAGAAGAGGTTCAGCTGGGTCCAAATCTGTCCCCACATCAACGACAGATGGCCCTGGAACTCGTGGAGCAGAACCAGGATGTCTTCTCCTCCCTTCCCGGTCACACAGAGGTGGTCCAACATGAGATCCGCACCATGCCTGGCCGAACGGTAAACCAGCGCCCGTACCGCGTGCCAGAGGCTCGTAAAGTGGTTATCAATCAATTTTTTTTATTTTATATAGCCCTTCTTACATCAGCTAATATCTCGAAGTGCTGTACAGAAACCCAGCCTAAAACCCCAAACAGCTAGTAATGCAGGTGTAGAAGCACGGTGGCTAGGAAAAACTCCCTAGAAAGGCGAAAACCTAGGAAGAAACCTAGAGAGGAACCAGGCTATGAGGGGTGGCCAGTCCTCTTCTGGCTGTGCCGGGTGGAGATTATAACAGAACCATGCCAAGATGTTCAAAAATGTTCATAAGTGACAAGCATGGTCAAATAATAATCAGGAATAAATCTCAGTTGGCTTTTCATAGCCGATCATTAAGAGTTGAAAACAGCAGGTCTGGGACAGGTAGGGGTTCCATAACCGCAGGCAGAACAGTTTAAACTGGAATAGCAGCAAGGCCAGGCGGACTGGGGACAGCAAGGAGTCACCACGGCCGGTAGTCCCGACGTATGGTCCTAGGGCTCAGGTCTCTCAGTTGGCTTTTCATAGCCGATCATTAAGAGTTGAAAACAGCAGGTCTGGGACAGGTAGGGGTTTCGTAGCCGCAGGCAGAACAGTTGAAACTGGAATAGCAGCAAGGCCAGGTTATACAGAAGGAGGTAAGGAAGATGCGGGAGTTGGGAGTAATCGAAGAGTCCCACAGTGCCTGGGCAAGTCCCATCGTACTAGTTCCCAAGCCAGACGGTTCAGTACGATTTTGTAATGACTATCGAAAGTTGAATGAAGTGTCTGAATTTGATGCATACCCAATGCCTCGTGTCGATGATTTAATAGACTCCTTGGGGCATGCTCGTTTCCTAACCACTCTTGATCTCACAAAAGGCTACTGGCAGGTGCCCCTGACCCCGGCGTCCAAGGAGAAGACAGCCTTTGCCACCCCGGAGGGGCTCTACCAGTATACCCGACTTCCGTTTGGTCTCCACGGGGCACCTGCCACGTTCCAACGCCTGATGGATCGAGTCCTTGCGCCCCACAAGAGGTACGCAGCGGCTTATTTGGATGATGTTGTTATACAAAGTCCGGATTGGGCCAGCCACATACCCCGGGTACAAGCGGTGCTGGATTCGCTCAGGGAAGCAGGGCTCACGGCAAACCCGAAGAAGTGCAAGCTGGCCTTCAGTGAGACAAACTACCTGGGGTACACCATTGGGCGGGGGTTGGTCAAACCACAGGAAGCCAAACTGCGGGCCATACAGGACTGGCCGCAGCCCATCACCAAGAAGCAAGTAAGGTCATTTTTGGGCCTCGCTGGCTACTATAGACGCTTTATTGCAGATTTTGCTACCATAGCTGCACCGTTGACGGAGCTGACGACCAAACGCCACTCACGAATGGTGAAGTGGAACCCTGCGGCGGAGGCGGCTTTCCTCAACCTGAAGCGAGCACTCTGCTCCAGTCTGATCCTGGTGGCACCAGACTTCAAGAAGGAATTCATTGTCCAAGCGGATGCTTCGGAGGTGGGTCTGGGTGCTGTCCTCACCCAGGCACATGACGGTGAAGAACATCCCATTCTCTACCTAAGCAGAAAGTTACTTCCAAGAGAGAAGAACTATTCAACGGTGGAGAAAGAATGTCTGGCTGTAGTCTGGGCCCTGGAGTCCCTTCGGTTCTATCTCCTGGGCCGACGTTTCATGGTGGTATCTGATCACGCCCCTCTGCAGTGGATGGCCAAGAACAAGGAATCAAACAGTAGAGTAACCAGATGGTTTTTGAGCTTGCAACCGTTTAACTTTTCTGTTGTCCACAGGGCTGGCAAGCACCACGGCAATGCGGACGCCCTCTCCCGGCGTGATGCCTTCTTCGCTGCCTTTACCCCGACGAGGACGTCGGTCCCGGGAGGGGGATGTGTGATGTCACGAGAGGCTGTGTCTTGGAGAGACGTTACATCCCCCTGAGGTGGCTGCAAACCCAGACAGCTATGGCTCCATCTGCTGGTATGGTCGGGAACTCCACCCCTCTATGGCCAATCTTCCCACGCAGCTGAAACAAATCAGGAGCTGATGAGCTGAAGGTTTTGGAAGGGAAGAGACACACTGAGGGAGTGTGTGGGGGGTGAAGAAACACAGTCTCCAACCTGGGCTCTCTGGAGGACAAGAGTGCTGCACGTCCACTTCCATGAGGAATATAAGGATTTGGAGATACTTACCTTTGGGAAATACTCACCTTTGGATATATGCACCTGTGGAAATACGTGAGAGACATTTGGAAGGACTTTTTGCTGGGTTGGCCACTAGCTGCAACGTGGACTACAGTAAGGCTGGGGAAAAGTTATCTGAGCGAGTGAGAATTATGATTTTGGATGTGGAAGAGACATCCCTGAACTGTTAACCCTTAAAGAGCCACAAGAGAACAGAATTTTGTTATATTTTCGTTAATTTCCCAAGACCTATAATAAAATCCTTGTTTTGTTTGAACCTTGTCTCCTTGCACTACTTGAGCAATCCCGCTGAAAGCTGTGTAGCCTCTCGTGACGTCACACAATGTAGAAAATAGTAAAAATAAAGAAAAACCCTTGAATGAGTAGGTGTGTCCAAACTTTTGACTGGTACTGTAGATACACACATATATAAATATATATACACTACCGGTCAAAAGTGGGAACTCCTTCAAGACTGTTGGAAAAGCATTCCAGGTGAAGCTGGTTGAGAGAATGCCAAGAGTGTGCAAAGCTGACATCAAGGCAAAGGGTGGCTATTTGAAGAATCTGAAATATAAAATATATTTTGATTTGTTTAACACTTTTTTGGTTACTACATTATTCCATATGTGTTATTTCATAGTTTTGATGTCTTCACTTTTATTCTACAATGTAGAAAATAGTAAAAATAAAAAACTGGAATGAGTAGGTGTTCTAAAACTTTTGACCGGTAGTGTACATATATACACATACATATACATATACCCCTCCCCTAATTGGAGTAAACTAATGAACAACAACACTTATGTTTCTACGTCCAGCTTATACATACTATTTACATTTTACGGAAACAAGCTATTTTACAATTGTTTGTTTTTAGACCTGTCCTTCCAGTTTGATTTCAATTTGCCATATATTTTTAACTGTGCTGTTTCACATAAGTTCTGAACCTATACCCATTTTACGGACACAGTATATTTTACATTAGTTATCTTGTTGTTATTAGTCCCACCCTTCAGCTCCATTCAACCTCTCCTATCTATCTCTTAACACCATCCATATTGGATTTATATTTGCCATATATTCTTCAACTGTGCTGTGACAAACGTTCTGAACCTTTCTATTCTCATAGTTTCTACAGATTGTAAATGAAAGATAAACATCTTTGTTAAGAGTATTATTATAATATTGATTGATTGACTATGACTTTTCAAATCACCCAGTAGTGCTATCTGCAGAGTTAGCTCCAGGTAAATGTTGGAATTCTTCAGCCATTCCTGGACCTGTGACCCAAAACAAGCTACATATGGACAGTACCAAAATAAATGATCTAATGACTCTGTCTCTTCGCAGCAAAGTCTGCAGAGCTGGGAAGGTTGTATCCCCCATATTTATAACATTCTATTGGTTGCAAGAATTTTGAATCTGGCGTCGTTTTGCGTATCAGTTCATAAACCATGCCATGGAATCAGTATATCGAAAATCTCTTCTGAACAATTTTGCAATTGACAGCTGTCAATATTTTGGTCCTTAAATTGAACTGGTATACTTTTTTTATTAATTACAATTTTATTTAACCAATTTTGGCCTTTAATGCAGGGCCGACAGACAAGTTCCTTACTTTTTCCCCCTTCCACTTGCCTCTTCCATTTTTGTGGTAATGCTGCAATTATTTGGTTGTAATTTTGGGTAGAGCAGACATTTCCATATATTTTTGTAAGCTGCATGTGTGACATAACTCCACCAGTCCTATTTATGATATCATTTACACATATTATACCTTTTCTAAAAAATGTATCGAAAAATAATGTTTTTTTATCAATTAGTATATTTGAGTTTAACCACATTATTGGTTGTATTATTTGTTCTGTCTTTTCTGATGGATTACACTGAAAATGCAACCAACTTTCTATGGCTTGTTTTAAAAAATAGCAATATTTCAGAGATTATTTCATTTTCAAATAATCGAAAGTGAGAGGTTGTAATTTGAATAAAGGGAAAAAGGCCATTCTTGCACATGGGGTGAACATTCTTACTAATTTGCTAGATAACCAGTTCGGATTTAAGTATAACTTTTGTATGACTGACGCCTTTAGTGAGAGGTCTAATGCTTTAATATTTAATCATTTCTGCCCTTAGAATTCATATTCAGGATAGAAATTGGTTCTTTTAATTTTGTCTGGCTTGCCATTCCAAACAAAATGAAATATTTTTTGCTCATATAATTAAAAAAACAGGTCAACTGGGATATGACTAAAGAGTTAATCAGGGTGATTTTTCCACAAATAGACAGGTATTTTCCTTTCCATGGTAGCAAGATTTTATCTATTTTTGCTAACTCTCTATTAAAATGTATTGGAGTGAGATAATTTCTTTCTTTCGGGATATGTAAACCGAGTATATCCACATCACCATCAGACCATTTTATTGGTAAACTACACAGTAATGTAAAAGTTGTATTTTTTTGTAATCCAATACATAATATAGTACATTTATCATAATTTGGTTGTAATCCAGAGAGGTTAGAAAAAGTATCGAGATCCTCTATGAGGCTGTGGGGAAATCCAAATTGTGGATTTAAAAGAATATATGAATCATCAGAGTACAATGACACCTTTATTTTTAAGCCCTGGATTTCTAACACCTCAATATTATTGTTGGATCTGATTTTAACAGCTAACATTTTGATGGCAATAATAATAGATATGCCAATAGTGGACAACCTTGTTTTACTCCTCTTGACAGTTTAAAACTTTCTGAGAAGTAGCAATTATTTACTATTTTACACCTAGGGTTACTATACATAACTAACCCATTTTATAAGAGATTCTCCAAAATTGAAATATTCCAGGCATTTATATATAAACTCCAGTCGTACTGTATCAAAAGCCTTTTCAAAGTCAGCTATGAATACCAGGCCTGGTTTCCCAAATTTTTCATAGTGTTCTATTGTTTCCAGTACTTGTATTATCTCCAATATATTGTCCATGTAAAAAACCTGTCTGATTAGGATTAATAATATCCGACAATACCTTTTTAATTCAATGCGCTATGCATTTTTCCTATTTTGTTGCCTTACAACCTGGAATTAAAATTGATTTTTTGGGCGCTTGTATATTTTGATTTACATAACATGCCTACCACTTTGAAGATGCAAAATATTTGTTCTTGTGAAACAAACAAGAAATAAGACAAAAAAAACTGAAAACTTGAGCGTGCATAACTATTCACCCCTGTGATGAGGTGGTGTTGAAGGAGTCAGGCGCAGGAGGGTAAATCACAGAATAACAGGCTTTAATCCGCAAAATACAGGTCTATGCAGAAATGCGTCAAACACACTCCAGGGCACAAAACAGGCGCACTGGAAAATACAAGGCACACGGGAAAATACTCCCATCGATAGAAAAAACACGAGCTCCACCGAGCTTCACTAACCTCCACAATAAACAATCACCCACACAGACAAGGAAGCAGAGGGAACACTTATACAATGACTAATGAGGGAATAAGGACCAGGTGTGTGTGATTGAAGACAAGACAAATGGATTGATGATAAATGGATCGGCAGTAGCTAGTAAGCCGGTGACGCCAAACTGCAAAACCTGCCCGAACAAGGAGGGGAGGCAGCCTCTGCAGAAGTTGTGACAGTACCCTCCCCTTGACGTGTGGCTCCAGCAGCGCGCTGACTCCGGCCTCGGGGATGGCCAGGAGGACGCGGAGCAGGGCGAGCCGGATGGCGACGGTGGAAATCCCGTAACATGGTGGGATCGAGGAAGTCGTGACAACCCCCCCAAAGTCAATACTTTGTAGAGCCACCTTTTGCAGCAATTACAGCTGCAAGTCTCTTGGGGTACAGTTTACATTTTTTTCATTTTAGTCTCTTATCCAGAGCGACTTAAAGTTAGTGAGTGCATACATTTTTTATTTTTTTTTATTTTTCATACTGGTCCCCCCGGGATGAATACTTGCAAAAGTATTCATCCCGCTTTGTGTTTTTCCTATTTTGTAGCAGTACAACCTGTAATTTTAATTGATTTTTATTTGGATTTCATGTAATGGACATACACAAAATAGTCAAAATTGGTGAAGTGAAATGATTTTTCTTTTGGCACATCTAGCCACTGGGATTTTGCCCATTCTTCAAGGCAAAACTGCTCCAGCTCCTTCAAGTTGGATGGGTTCCGCTGGTGTACAGCATTCTTTAAGTCATACCAGCGTCTGCTAAATTACTAAATGTAAATGTATACCACAGATTCTCAATTGGATTGAGGTCTGGGCTTTGACTAGGCCATTCCAAGACATTTAAATGTTTCCCCTTAAACTACTCAACTGTTGCTTTAGCAGTATGCTTAGGGTCATTGTCCTGCTGGAAGGTGAACCTCCGTCCCAGTCTCAAATCTCTGGAAGAATGAAACAGGTTTCCCTCAACAGTTTCCCTGTATTTAGCGCCATCCATCATTCCTTCAATTCTGACTAGTTTCCCAGTCCCTGCCGATGAAAAATATCCCCACAGCATGATGCTGCCACCACCGTGCTTCACTGTGATGGTGTTCTCTGGGTGATGAGAGGTGTTGGGTTTGCACCAGACATAGCATTTTCCTTGATGGCCAAAAAGCTCAATTTTAGTCTAATCTGACCAGAGTACCTTCTTCCATATGTTCGGGGAGTCTCCCACATGCCTTTTGGCGAACACCAAACGTGTTTTCTTATTTTTTTCTTTAAGCAATGGCTTCTGGCCATTCTTCCTTAAAGCCCAGCTCTGTGGAGTGTACGGCTTAAAGTGGTCCTATGGACAGATACTCCAATCTCTGCTGTGGAGCTTTGCAGCTCCTTCAGGGTTATCTTTGGTCTCTTTGTTGCCTCTCTGATTAATGCCCTCCTTGCCTGGTCCGTGAGTTTTGGTGGGCGGCCCTCTCTTGGCAGGTTTGTTGTGGTGCCATATTCTTTCCATTTTTTAATAATGGATTTAATGGTGCTCCGTGGGATGTTCAAAGTGTCTGATATTTTTTTAGAACCCAACCCTGATCTGTACTTCTCCACAACTTTGTCCCTCACCTGTTTGGAGAGCTTCTTGTTCTTCATGGTGCCACTTGCTTGGTGGTGCCCCTTGCTTAGTGGTGTTGCAGACTCTGGGGCCTTTCAGAACAGGTGTATATATACTGAGATCTTGTGACACTTAGATTGCACACAGGTGGACTTTATTTAACTAATTATGTGACTTCTGAAGGTAATTGGTTGAACCAGATCTTATTTAGGGGCTTCATAGCAAAGGGGGTGAATACATATGCACGCACCACTTTTCCGTTATTTATTTTTTTAGAATTTTTGGAAACAAGTACTTTTTTTCATTTCACTTCACCAATTTGGACTATTTTGTGTATGTTCATTACATGAAATCCAAATACAAATCAATTTAAATTACAGGTTGTAATGCAACAAAATAGGAAAAACGCCAAGGGGGATGAATACTTTTGCGAGGCACTGTAGCTTCGGTTGATAGAGATGGAGGAGACTGAAAGTACTTCCTCTTTCAAAATATATTTTGGTGAATCATGGGTGTCTCCGTCATTTGTAACAAGTTTCAGTAAAAAAAATTGGTAGCATTTCTATGTTGAAGATTTAAAAATAATTTGGTGCAGTTTTCCCCATATTCCATCCAGTTCGCTTTATTTTTATAATATATTACACTTGATGTTTCTTAAATAAGTTCCTCCATTATTAAAAATGTTTCCTCTAACTTATTCTGAGCCTCTATGGTAGTTTTATTTGCTATATATCTGTACTGTTAGTCCTTACATTTCCTTTGTTAATATGGACTCTTTTAACCTAAATTGCTTTTGTTTTAGAGATGAGTACTGAATTGCATGGCCACTAAAGGCACATTTAAAAGTGTTCCATACAATATGGGGATCTGCTGTACCTATGTTATGTCGGAAAAAGTCAGTTATAAATTATTCTGTCCTATAGTTAAAAACAAGTTATCATCCAATAGGCTTTGATTAAATTTCCAATATCCTCGCTCACGTGGAAATTCTGTAAGAGTAATATATATGCCAATTATTTGATGGTCCGACCACATTCTGTCCCCTATCAACACTTTTGTAACTTTTGGTGACAGAGAGAATGACATAAGAAAGTAGTCAAGACGACTAGCTTGATTGAGCCTCCACCATGTATATCTCACTAGGTCAGGATATATAAGCCTCCATATTCCCCGGGACCACCCATATACAAAAATGTATGCACGCATGACTGTAAGTCGCTTTGGATAAAAGCGTCTGCTAAATGGCATATTAATTAATTAATTAATTAATTAATATATCAGCTAGTTCCAATATATCCATGACATTTGTGATTTCCTTAAGTGCATGAGGGTGAAAGTTTGTAGTGTTATTTCCTTTACGGTCCAGAGAGGTATTTAAAACCATATTATAATCTCCCACCATAATAAATGAGTCTTGTATTGCTTGTAGGGTTGATAAAATATTATATATATTTTCAAAGAAGCGTGGATTATCATTTTTGGACCATATAGGTTAATGAGCCATATCTGTTTATGGTCCAATAACATATTTAAAATCATCCATCTACCTTGAGGATCTGTTTGGACAATTCAAATTACTGTACTTTTTTTTTCTTTTTTCGGGGGTAGATCAGCTTTAATATTGCAGATACGGTGGGGAGAATAAGTATTTGATACACTGCCGATTTTGCAGGTTTTCCTACTTACAAAGCATGTAGAGGTCTGTAATTTTTATCATAGGTACACTTCAACTGTGAGAGACGGAATCTAAAACAAAAATCCAGAAAATCACATTGTATGATTTTTAAGTAATTAATTTGCATTTTATTGCATGACATAAGTATTTGATCACCTACCAACCAGTAAGAATTCCGGCTCGCACAGACCTGTTAGTTTTTCTTTAAGAAGCCCTCCTGTTCTCCACTCATTACCTGTATTAACTGTACCTGTTTGAACTCGTTACCTGTATAAAAGACACCTGTCCACACACTCAATCAAACAGACTTCAACCTCTCCACAATGGCCAACACCAGAGAGCTGTGTAAGGACATCAGGGATAAAATTGTAGACCTGTACAAGGCTGGGATGGGCTACAGGACAATAGGCAAGCAGCTTGGTGAGAAGGCAACAACTGTTGGCGCAATTATTAGAAAATGGAAGAAGTTCAAGATGACGGTCAATCACCCTCGGTCTGGGGCTCCATGCAAGATCTCACCTCGTGGGGCATCAATGATCATGAGGAAGGTGAGGGATCAGCCCAGAACTACACGGCAGGACCTGGTCAATGACCTGAAGAGAGCTGGGACCACAGTCTCAAAGAAAAGCATTAGTAACACACTACGCCGTCATGGATTAAAATCCTGCAGCGCACCAAGGTCCCCCTGCTCAAGCCAGCGTATGTCCAGGCCCGTCTGAATTTTGCCAATGACCATCTGGATGATCCAGAGGAGGAATGGGAGAAGGGCATGTGGTCTGATGAGACAGAAATAGAGCTTTTTGGTCTAAACTCCACTCGCCGTGTTGGGAGGAAGAAGAAGGATGAGTACAACCCCAAGAACACCATCCCGACCGTGAAGCATGGAGGTGGAAACATCATTCTTTGGGGATGCTTTTCTGCAAAGGGGACAGGACGACTGCACCGTATTGAGGGGAGAATGGATGGGGCCATGTATCGCGAGATCTTGGCCAACAACCGCCTTCCCTCAGTAAGAGCATTGAAGATGGGTCGTGGCTGGGTCTTCCAGCATGACAACGACCCGAAACACACAGCCAGGGCAACTAAGGAGTGGCTCCGTAAGAAGCATCTCAAGGTCCTGGAGTGGCCTAACCAGTCTTCAGACCTGAACCCAATAGAAAATCTTTGGAGGGAGCTGAAAGTCCGTATTGCCCAGCGACAGCCCTGAAACCTGAAGGATCTGGAGAAGGTCTGTATGGAGGAGTGGGCCAAAATCCCTGCTGCAGTGTTTGCAAACCTGGTCAAGACCTACAGGAAATGTATGATCTCTATAATTGCAAACAAAGGTTTCTGTACCAAATATTAAGTTATGCTTTTCTGATGTATCAAATACTTATGTCATGCAATAAAATGCAAATGATTACTTAAAAATCATACAATATGATTTTCTGGATTTTACAATAATGAGATAGAAGTTTCAAATCTATTTATCAAAATATATGTTTGTAAACCCACCAAGACTCTTCCTAGAGCCTGCCGAACGGCCAAATTGAGCAATCGGGAGAGAAGGGCCTTGGTCAGGGAGGTGACCAAGAACCCAATGGTCACTCTGACAGAGCACTAGAGTTCCTCTGTGGAGATGGGAGAACCTTGCAGAAGGACAACCATCTCTGCAGCACTCCACCTATCAGGCCTTTATGGTAGAGTGGCCAGACGGAAGCCACTCCTCAGTAAAAGGCACATTAAAGCCCGCTTGGAGTTTGCCAAAAGGCACCTAAAGACAAGATTCTCTGGTCAGATCAAACCAAGATTGAACTGTTTGGCCTGAATGCAAAGCGTAACGTCTGGAGGAAACCTGGCACCATCCCTACGGTGAAGCATGGTGGTGGCAGCATCATGCTGTGGAGATGTTTTTCAGCGGCAGGGACTGGGAGACTAGTCAGGATCGAGGCAAAGATGAACAAAGCAAAGTAGAGATCCTTGATGAAAAAATGCTCCAGAGCACTCAGGACCTCATACTGGGGCGAAAGTTCACCTTCCAACAGGACAACGACCTTAAGCACACAGCCAAGACACCGCAGGAGTGGCTTCGGGACAAGTCTCTGAATGTCCTTGAGTGGCCCAGCCAGAGCCCGGACTTGAACCCGATCGAACATCTCTGGAGAGACCTGAAAATAGCTGTGCAGCAATGCTCCCCATCCAACCTGACAGAGTTTGAGAGGATCTGCACAGCTCCCCATCCAACCTGACAGAGTTTGAGAGGATCTGCAGAGAAGAATGGGAGAAATTCCCCAAATACAGGTATGCCAAGCTTGTAGCGTCATACTGAAGAAGACTTGAGGCTGTAGTCGCTGCCAAAGGTGCTTCAACAAAGTACTGAGTAAAGGGTCTGAATACTTATGTAAATGTCATATTTCTGTTTAGAAAAAATATATAAATTAGCAAAAAATTCTAAAAAACAGTTTTTGCTTTGTCATTATGGGGTATCGAGTGTAGATTGATGAGGAAAAACACGATTTAATCAATTTTAGAACAACACTGTAATGTAACAAAATCTGGAAAAAGTCAAGGGGTCTGAATACTTTCCGAATGCACTGTATATGGACTGAGTTAAGTTTACTTAGCTAGGAGACCCAGTGTGATTAATTTAGCCAATTAGCTAGTGATTGATACAGGCTAGAAATCAGGTGCAGGCTGTGGCACTGCAGGACCAGGGTGCCAGTGAGTAGAGGTGAAATAAGAGAACACATTGCAACATAATTTCAGCTTCTACTTTAGCAGGTGTCTTTACACAAAGATTGGCAAGATACCTGTTTTGTTTAGCAGCTAGCTAGCTAACTAGCTCGCTAGCCAGCCTAGTAGCTGCTAACTGGTTAGTTTTTAGCTGCGCATGCACTAATGCTGTCTGTCTAGTACAGCTAGCAAGTCAACTCGTATTAGCTCGTCTCGTAGCTTCAGGCTTCTAGTTGTTGGGCTACTAAAAATGTAATTTAATTGACCGGTACACAAATTAGCAAGCTAGCCTTAGCCTAGCTATTTTAGCTATAAAACAAACTGACTGTCCTGGAACAGCATTCAACAGATGGCTTGCTAGCAAATCAGTTATTGTAAAATATATGCGGTTAAAGAGAGATTTAGATAATTAACCCCAGATAAAGAAAGTCAACATGATAATAATAGCTAGCTAGCTTAGCTACACAAGCACAACAGGTTGTCAATATTTATCTTGAGCAATCAGATGGATTATGTCAGCAATTGCTCCTTGATTTGAGTGAAGATAGCAAGGAGTAGACCTAGTGGTGAGAGTTATTTACTTTAATAAGGACGAAGAGAGGCCAGTTCATCAGATTAAACTGCAAGAGATGTGTCCACTGAGGTACGGATGTCTGATGCTTGCTAAAACAAGCATCAGTCTCGCCCGTTGCCTCTCATCCAGAACTCTCAGCACCTGCGTCTTTTATCAACACTGTCCAGGATCCTGAACCTGTCAGAATACAGGTAAAACAGCTCAGTGCCAATTAGCCTCCACATATAAGCATTATAAATGTCATCATGAGCGGACATTTAAGAGCTTAGTATAGGCCTATATATATGAGCTGAGGCTGTTCAGCCCACGAATACCGCGAAGACGCATCAAACCATTTGGCGGTACCCTGTCCTATAGCTTACGGACAGTAAATCATTGGATCTATGAATTAGTTTCAATGCAATTTTGTTTAAGTATAGGCCTATAGCAATTTGCAACAAAAATACATTGTCACAAAATAGCTTTACATGATTTAGTCCATCCAACGATGAAATAGCCTATAGGCCTATGTGACCCATCGGTGGTGGGCATAGGCCTTAAATCAAAGTAGCATTTGAGTCCTGCCTCAAGCGGGCCAGATGCACAGTTGTCAATAGGCCTATGGACGCATTACCGCTTGACTGACACCACTGGTATAGAGACGGACACCATGGAATACTGCATAAACCCCCGTCCTCAATCATTAATTTCACTAAATGGATAGGCTATATTTTTGGCCTATTCAATAGTAGCTTTTTCGTATCGTAGGCTAATTGTCCAGTCAAAGTAGCCTATACTTCTACGAAACATTTCCCTGACAATCAAGGCTAGGCTACTGCAAAAATACCAATGTGTGAAATTGATGGGAAGTAATTTATCCGATGCCCCCCATCCAGCTATATGATGAGCTGCTCTGCGCCTCTGCATTGTAACGGCATAGTATCCTACATATTTAGATAAATAAACATTGTAAATCATAGCCTAATAGCATTGCCAACTTGGTTGTTGAGCTGTGAGACACTTTTCCCCGGGACTGTCACTGAAGGTGATGCAGTCCAGGAGAGACTGGACGGGTCAGGTCTTAAACGCTCGGTTGCACATCTGAGAGTTTCCAAGAACACATCATATTCTCATAGGTCCGTGGACAGAGCTCAGTTTTTATATCATACCTAATTATTGATGTAGGTCTATAGGCTCATCAGAAATGTCCAGATCCTGAAATCGGCAAAACTAGAAACTGTTCACCATTGGTCACGACCACTGTGTAGATCATTGGTCACTGCTTGCCTGCCCATGATAAAAAATACCTCTACAATGGAATATCGAATGACATTCATGCTTTCCTGTCAAATCTAGTGGTTGTTGTCTAAGCTCGTAGGCACTGAATCTTGTGGTGATGAGTTGCATGTTATTGAGCCTATCCACAATTATATAGACTACAGGTTAAAGTGCTTAAGGTTGTAAAAGTTGTGGAAGTGGCTGTCTTACTGACCTAGTCAAATTTGGACTGGGCACATAACCAACTACAATGAGTTCTTCTGTGGGTTTTATGGCGGCAGGTAGCCTAGCGGTTAGAGCGTTGGGCCAGTAAGCAAAAGGTTGCTGGTTTGAATCCCAAGCCAACTAGGTGAAAAATCTGCTGGTGTGCCCTTGAGCACTTCACCCTAATTGCTCCTGTTAGTTGCTCTGGATAAGAGCGTCTCCTAAAATACTATTGGGGATTTATTATTCTCCTAAATTGATGGGATGACTAACTTAGAAAGAATGCAGTCTTGACTGGGCTAATGTAGGCTGTGACACCTGGCAAGGCTGTGATTGATGTGAAGAGCTGTATTAGGGAGTAAAAGAAGATAAGGATTGTGTCTTCAAATGCTAGACTATAATAGTTCTTTGTGATCTGTGAGTCTTCCTTTGACTAGGAATGATGTCTAAGGGAGCTGGCTCTTCTCACTATGATAGGTTGTTATGATAATCTTGTGCCTGGCTGAAGTGTGTAACAAATGGCGCCGAAGAGATGAGACCAACCCCTGAATCAACGGATTGGCTGAGAAAGTTTAAACCACGCTCAAGTCTTTACTCTAATTGGCCAGCAGAGAAGTGGGAAACTTCCTCTGTCAGAGTATTTGAGTATTGAATCTAAAACAATGTGTTAGTTGTCTGGGGTGTTCTGCGAGACATCTCAGAGAGCCCGTATATACGAAACATCATATTTACCATTGAAGGTTTTTGCATTAATTAAAATAATTAGTATACCTTAGAAGTCGTGTTGACCTCTTTTGTTCCTAATACCAGATTTGAATTGACACAATTTCTAACAATACTAAAATGTAAATGGCGGACTACAACCCAAAAAGGTGTGTTGCCGCCACCAACTGGACGGGTTAAAAAAACAAGGTAAAAATAAAATCCATACATGATAGGGAAAACTAACTTAATCCATTCAAATAAAACATTTTACAAAACCAAAACTCCCACTTCATCCTTCCATCAAATCTCCATAACTCCCTTCTCAGGCTCTAGGGCCTGAGAGGGTGGTACGGCTTGTGACAATACTCCATGAAACTCCTCCACCTAGAAGTCTTTCAGTCCCAGGAACCGCTCCGCTGCATCTATAATATATTTGTAAGTCGCTCTGGATAAGAGCGTCTGCTAAATGACGTAAATGTAAATGTAAATAATGATATCTATTTTCCGAGACTTCCTCTCCACCTTGGCAGTGACATTAATCACCATAGCTATAAAGGCCACAAAGTCCACCTTCTTAACCTTTAAAATATCTGGGTCTTGCTGGTGAAAGGCAACCCCTGCAGTGAAGGCCTATCCACCACCATGGACTCTGCAGGAGCACCATTCGAACCCTCAACCCTTTTAACAGCTGCTGCATATGAAATGCTCTGAACAGCTCTGACAATATTCAAATTCTCCTTGATTCTACCGCTAATAGATTGAAGATCCACATCAGTGTCTGCTTCCGCCATATAATTAAAAACAATATATTTGAATAATCAAATCAATATTCAGTTTCTCGTTATTTAATATTTCCTTTAGACAATAAAAACTAAAAAAACAAAGCCGTTTGTGTTGTTTGATTTCAGATTCATATCAAATAAACAAGGAACGACCCTTAACTCGTTTTGTATCTTGTCTAATAGGAATCATTAATTGGCCAAAAAGTACACGGACCTTTAAAATATATCTAATGTCACTCTCTAACTGATAATGATGAAAGTTTGTTGTAGACGAAGTAGCTAACGGTTGAATTGTCACACGTTTTGAACGTCATGGCCGTGTGACGCCGAGGCACTTGTCGCGTTCAAAACAACTGGGAACTAGGAACTCGTAAAGCTCCGACCTCCAACTTCAGTGCGTTCAAAACAACTGGCAACTCGGGGAAAAAATAAATGTAAACGGTCATCCAACTCGGAATTCCGACTTGGGAACTCGGGCCTCTTTCTCTTTCTTTGACTTCATATTTTTCCGAGTTCCCATTTATTTTGAACGCGGCAACTGTGCTTCGGCATTACACGGCCATGACGTTCAAAACGTGCGACAGTTCAACCGTTAGCTACAACAAACTTTCGTCGTTGTCTGTTTGTAGTGTGAGAAAATCCTCGTTTGCAAACTAGCTACAATGTTGCAGCCTGAATTGATACAGCTTTTGACATCGAGTGATTTGGTCGACTCACGAATTGACGCGATTCCTAAATTGCAGGTTGGCTTTCGTCCGAGGAGTTTATTCAGTTCGGTCACGTCACAGGACAGGGAGGCGAATTTAACGTTCACCTTCATTCCACATCAGATACTGCTAAACAAGGACCACGAGTTTTTTGAGGTAATCTAGCTAGCTACTGCTGCTAAGTCTATAACTGCTAAAAGACTGAATGTAGCCTGTGTTTTTCACCAATTTTCTCTTTAGCATTTTGATGACTGCAGATAAGGAAATACAACCAGGTCTCAGAGCATTTCGTATTATTCTGTCCATTTAGTGTTACGTTTCGTATGGTATGTATTAAATTGTGGTAGTCCATCACTCATTGAGTATATGTTACAAATGACAATTCCTATTATATGGTACGAATTTTCAAAACGACAATATGTTAAGAATTTCCAAAACGTATGATATGTTACGAATTCTAGTTAGGTGGCTAGCTGGCTAACGTTAGCTAGGCTAGGGTTTAGGGTTAAGTTTAGGAGTTAAGTTAAACGGTTAGCTAAAAGAGTTAAGGTTAGAGGAAGGGTATCCATCTGTCTTATGTAACCATAGTTATTATATGCTATATAAGATGGGCTGTTCGGGGTAATAATGTACTTTTTTTACGTGTGGTAATATACCACCATTACCACCACCAGCAGTGGTATTCTCACATGCAGAGAAGCTACAGCAGTGTAGCTGACTGTAGTGTGTGTGTGTGTGTGTGTGTGTGTGTGTGTGTTAGGATGGGGACATACATAGACACCTGTACCTCCAGAACCTCTCTACCTGCCCAGCTTATGACTCAACTACAGCCAGGTAACAATATTATCATTACAATGATGATCGACAACAGATTTTACAGTATAACCCATTCACATGGTTATACAGTGGAGCATGGGAAAGAATGAATGAGTATGTGGCATAATGTTACAAATAGCTGATGACTGTTAAAGAGCAGTATTTTCAAATAAGTTTACTTAGTCAGGTGATAGAGGAGACTTGAGTCAGAGACACGGTCGAAGTAACAGCTTTGACACAGTAATCTGGGTACATGCAGTCACATTCACAAATGCAAGATGCTAAGACAAGTCACATTCAAGATATGATGGCTTCCTCAGTCTTGATTATTCAATGTCTTTCTGTCACAAAACACACGTTTATTGTCACAGTGTCTAGTTTCTGCTAAATGGCATTAGGCCTAATTGATACCAGATTTGGCATTGAAGTCTGAAGTCAATAGAAGTCATTAGAATAACCCTCATGTTGACTTTTCCGTCTTTCTCTCTTCCCCCTCCTTTTATTTCACTCAGGCCGTGTGAGTTCAGGTGTCATATATCTGGCTGTAGCCAGGTGTTCAGGACTGTGGAGGAGTATGAGCATCACTATAATACGCTCCACAGACATGTGTGTTCTTCCTGCCAGAGGTCGCTGCCCTCCGCTCGCCTGCTCGACATCCACATCCAGGAGTGGCACGACTCGCTCTTCAGCATCCTGGTTGAAAGGCAGGACATGGTAGCTAACATACATGCACACAAACGCACGCACACTCATTATGTTGCTCACTCTGGCCTTGACCTGGACCAACCTCTGCACACTGTTTCTCACTCACTCTCTCTCTCTCTCTCTTTCCCCCCCAAGTATCAGTGTCTAGTGGAGGGGTGTGGTTTGAAGTTCAGAACCAGAGAACAGAGGAAAGACCATATGATCAAGATCCATAAGTACCCTTCTGACTTCAGGTTCGACAAGGGAAAGAGGATCAAGAAGATCAAAATGTAAACACAAATTCACTAAGGGTTGTTCTCACTGTGTCCAACAGGTGGTGGAAGCGTGTCAGAATGAGTCATCACTCAGCATTCAGAACTGGGTAGAATCTGTGAATGAAGTATGTGTGTGTGTATGCATGCGTGTAGAGGATAAAAAAATTCCCCTCTGTCTTACAGAGCGAAGAAGAATCTGCCGCAGGAAGGCACAAGTATGGCAATGTCCATGAGTGTGAGGGAACCTGACAAACCAGAGGAAGAGGAATCTATGGAGCTAAATCACTCTCTGGAACCAGGTATCCTGGACCCTGCAGCTAACCCAATTAACACAGTAGAGCTGTCCACAGAGCATGCTACTGCCCCAATCCTCTCTGTCACCATCCAGCCCACCACAAACCAACAGAGACCACAGCACAACAGAGAAAGACACTCCTACAGGTCAGTATTCACTTCAAATCTCAAATGGCACACTATTCCCTACATGGTGCACTACATTGGCCAGAGCACTATGTGATTCTAATGTATTTCCCTTAGAACTACAGCCGGTGTGCAATGACCCTGAATGCATACATGAATATAGAATAATATATTTCAAGTGGGACTGGTGAACTGCAATGCTTTTACATAGTCTATGCAAAATGAAAGTCCCACAACATTGGGAGGCATATAGCTGGATCTACACAACCGCTGTCATGGGACACGGTAGTGCACTTCTCAGGAACGGACTGTATATGTTTAGTGGACTGTGTTCTGTTCCTCCAGGGTTCCTAGGACGGTGTGTTTCGGCCAGGGTTCTGTCCAAGGGTTCAGAGGTCGTGGCAGGAGGATTTAGAGAATCTTTGAAGGTGATGAGTCTCAGACAGGATGTGACCCTTACATCAGTCTGGTCTGGCGTGTGTTTTAAAAATATTTTCGACAATAAATCATGTTTGTTAAGCTCATGATAATGTGTCAAATGTTATAGCACAGGTGATACTTTGTTATGAAATAGCAAGTGTTCTTCTGAGAACTAACTTTTCTTCCTGGCACAGATTTTGTTGATGGCAGTAAAAGATGGCTGTGAATGAAATGTTTCCCCCCCCCCCTACTAAACTTGTGCACTGACTGTAAGTCGCTCTGGATAAGTCATTTGTCTAATAGGCATATAAAGGCGCTTCAATTGGCAGTCACCATACCCTAGCTAGCTCAACACCAATTTAAAATAAGCTACTAAAATCATTCCAATCCCGATTGAAAAGGCAAAAGTGATTAGCGTTATTAGAGGCTTGCTTTAGGACCATGCCGACAGGCAGGCTGTTGAACGGTAGTAGTGAGCATGTTTTAGGACCATGCGGACACCTCGGAGTGGGTGGGAAGGCTGTATATCTGGCTGGCTGGCTTTAGGACTATGGAGGCAGCTGCAGTGAACATCAACTTTTCTCTCAAAACAGTGCAGAGGTGGAAGATGTCAGTAGATGTCTTGGTAACTGCTGTTTGACTTATCATGAAACTAAACTACAGTTTTTAATCCCGGTGCTGAGCTATTGCATAGCAGCTACTTGCTTTATGACATGTTTGTAGAATGTTAAGTCCCCTATCGACTGAGGTGAAGGAAGCTACAGCAGCCAAAGTAGTGGCTGGAGTAAATGTAGCTTGTTTTTGTTCTCCAAATAGTATTTTAGAGTTTTTAAATTGTATAGAAATGCGGTAAATGATCTTCAACTTTATAAAAATACACTTGAAGCTCACCCTAGGTTTAGCTGAAATGACGCCCCAATCCTACATTAGTCTCGGAAATAGGCAACCCAGGAGACTAGGCCTACATTTGCCCCATTTCGCCATTCTCCCATATGATGGTGCAGCAAGAGCAGCAACCATTGACTTATGACTAAATATCAGCAGCAACATGTTGCAGATGAAGTATCGAAAACCAGACCCTAGGCAACAGTAGCTAAGTTTCCATTAATTTGTCCAGTAATTGTTTTTTTTGTCGACATTTAGAAAGTTTGCATAGAAAACAGATTTGACAATTGCCTGCTATGGTGCGTTTCCAATTAACAATCATTTAGGCAAATTGCGCATTTAATAAATTGGAGACAGCCTGTATGCCCTCCCACCTACCTGTGTCTCAGGCAGCATGGGATAGAATGCAAGAATTGACTAATATTTGCCATATTCTAATAATTCTCATGTGCCAACATATCGCCACGGTCCGTGTCATTCTTGAAAGTCAGGATAAGAATCCTGAAGAAAAAAAATGAAGATATATATATATATATATTAGTTGAAAAATTGATTTAGTAGGCATTTAGAATTAAATGTGGAGTGGAGCTTCATAGTTACGCGTTAACATCACGTGCCCCTTGTACCAATCTTAATTTATTTGAAGAACACAGTTTCCATCATTTGTCGTGATAGAGAAAGTTAGACAAAAGAAAAATCCACCCGTCGAACGGATAGAAATGTTGTAGATCTTAAGAAAACGTCTCCTATATCTGCTGTTTCCATTACACATTATTACATAATTTCTATTACACATTATTACACAATAAAAAAGATTCTAAGTTGCTTTTGTAGAATAAACCTGGGTCAATGGTAACCTGCCTAGTGACTAGAGTTTCAATGACTGGTGGTTCTGGCGACTTAAAAAAGGGGGGGGGGGATTCCGGGGTGGGTTGTCTTCAGACAGACAACGCAGGAGACCAAAATAAGAAATGAATTGCACTCTAATACCATCAAGACCCATGTGTTACCCCATTGACTGTTCGATAGCCAATGGGCTCTCAGCAACACTTCCACCGCCGTGTCCGAGGAGAAGCAGTCTGCTGGCCGCATCCAACGTGGGAAAGTAGCTAGCTAGTACTGATTGACTGACAGATAGCGAGCTAAATACCATGTCACGGGGGGCCAGTATGAAAAATAGTGGATAAGAGCGTCTGCTAAATGACTAAAATGTAATGTAAATGTAAAATATGTAAACTCAGCAGACTAGCCAATGAATTAGATAGGATTATGAGTAGTAATCCAGGTTTTCAGATACAAAAACTGGTCATGCTGATGGACTAGCTCTCTCCCCACTTTGTCTGTATATTTGCATTGTGTCCTGCTACCATGTCCCCCATGGCAAGGGGTTGTTAACAATTATGTGAATTATGTGCATCCGGAAAGTATTCAGACCCCTTCACTTTTTCCACATTTTGTTACATTACAGCCTTATTCTAAAATGGATCAAATTAATTTTTTCCCTCATCAATCTACACACAATACCCCATAATGACAAAACGAAAACAGGTTTTTAGACATTTTTGCAGATGTATTAAAAATAAAATACAGAAACCTTATTTACATAAGTATTCAGACCCTTTGCTATGAGTCACAATTGAGCTCAGGTGCATCCTGTTTCCATTGATCATCCTTGACATGTTTCTGCAACTTGATTGGAGTCCACTCGGTAAATTCAATTGATTGGACATGATTTGGAAAGGCACACACCTGTCTATACTCCACAAATTTCTTGTTAACAAACTATAGTTTTGGCAAGTCGGTTAGGACATCTACTTTGTGCATGACACAAGTAATTTTTCCAACAATTGTTTACAGACAGATTATTTCACTTATAATTCACTGTATCACAATTCCAGTGGGTCAGAAGTTTACATTCACTAAGCTGACTGTGCCTTTAAACAGCTTGGAAAATTCCAGAAAATGATGCCATGGCTTTAGAAGCTTCTGATAGGCTAATTGACATCATTTGAGTCAATTGGAGGTGTACCTGTGGATGTATTTTAAGGCCTACCTTCAAACTCAGTGCCTCTTTGCTTGACATCATGGGAAACTCAAAGAACTCAGCCAAGACCTCAGAAAAACAATTATAGACCTCCACAAGTCTGGTTCATCCTTGGGAGCAATTTCCAAATGCCTGAAGGTACCACGTTCATCTGTACAAACAATAGTACGCAAGTATAAACACCATGGGACCACGCAGCCGTCACACCGCTCAGGAAGGAGACGAGTTCTGTCTCCTAGAGATAAACGTACTTTGGTGCGAAAAGTGAAAATCAAGCCCAGAACAACAGCAAAGGACCTTGTGAAGATGCTGGAGGAAACAGGTACAAAAGTATCTATATCCACAGTAAAACAAGTCCTATATCGACATAACCTGAAAGGCCACTCAGCAAGGAAGAAGCCACTGCTCCAAAACCGCCATAAAAAAGCCAGACTACGGTTTGCAACTGCACATGGGAACAAAGATCTTACTTTTTGGAGAAATGTCCTCTGGTCTGATGAAACAAAAATAGAACTGTTTGGCCATAATGACCATCGTTATGTTTGGAGGAAAAAGGGGGTACTTGCAAGCCGAAGAACACCATCCCAACTGTGAAGCACGGGGGTGGCAGCATGATGCTGTGGGGGTGCTTTGCTGCAGGAGGGACTGGTGCACTTCACAAAATAGATGGCATCATGAGGAAGGAAAATTATGTGGATATATTGAAACAACATCTCAAGACATCAGTCAGGAAGTTAAAGCTTGGTCGCAAATGGGTCTTCCAAATGGACAATGACTCCAAGCATACTTCCAAAGTTGTGGCAAATGGCTTAAGGACAACAAAGTCAAGGTATTGGAGTTCACAAAGCCTTGCCTCAATCCTATAGAACATTTGTGGGCAGAACTGAAAAAGCGTGTGCGAGCAAGGAGGCCTACAAACCTGATTCAGTGACAAGGATTGAAAAGGATTTGTCAGTAGATTGTCGACATGATTCATGATGATGAGTGCTTGTCTAGCTTGCTACTTAAGATTGTGAAAAGATTATGATGACATGATCTGTCCAATCAAAGCTACAATAGGTTTAAGTGATTTGATGTAATTTTATCTGTGGCCAATGACCTTGAGTCTTGTTGGATGGGCACTTCTAATGTAAATCTATGGCAGCACCCAAGTGGGCTTGAACTGCCTAGCTCCCCCTGTAGATTCAGCAGTGACGTAGTGTCCCCATGACTGAAAGAACACTGAGCCAATCACGGCGCAACTAGTCACGATTACCAACGCCTATGCTCTGTATTTTTGCGGGATGCTCATCCATCAAAGAAAGCACTGAGCTAGGCTGAAACAACTGCATTTTGGAATTGCCGTACTCAAGAAAGAGACCATGTTTGTATGCAGCTTTATTAACTGAAGGATTATTTTCTTTTACATTATTTGCAAATTGATATGTGACACAAATTAATGCCAAAATAACATGCAAAACAGACACAAAAACAAACAAACAAACATTGACACAAATATATACAGTACCAGTCAAAAGTTTGGACAAACCTACTCATTTCATGGTTTTTCTTTATTTTTACTATTTTCTACATTGTAGAATAATAGTGAAGACATCAAAACTATGAAATAACACATATGGAATCATGGAGTAACCAAAAAAGTGTTAAACAAATATTTTATGTTTGAGATTCTTCAAAGTAGCCACCCTTTGCCTTGATGACAGCTTTGCACACTCTTGACATTCTCTCAACCAGCTTCTGGCGGATGGCAGAAGAACGCTACCTGCCCAAATGCACAGTGCCAACTGTACAGTTTGGTGGAGGAGGAATAATGGTCTGTGGATGTTTTTCATGGTTCGGGCTAGGCCCCTTAGTTCCAGTGAAGGGAAATCTTAACGCTACAGCATACAATTACATTCTAGATGATTCTGTGCTTCCAACTTTGTGGCAACAGTTTGGGGAAGGCCCTTTCCTGTTTCAGCATGACAATGCCCCCGTGCACAAAGCAATGTCCATACAGAAATTGTTTTTTCGAGATCAGTGTGGAAGAACTTGACTGGCCTGAACAGAGCCCTGACCTCAACCCCATCAAACACCTTTGGGATGAATTGGAACTCCGACTCCACGCCTAATTGGCCAACATCAGTGCCCGACCTCACTAATGCTCTTGTGGCTGAATGGAAGCATGTCCCCGCAGCAATGTTCTAACATCTAATGGAAAGCCTTCCCAGAAGAGTGGATGTAGTTATAGCAGCAACGGGGGGACAAAGTCCATATTAATGCACATGATTTTGGAATGAGATGTTCGATGAGCAGGTGTCCACATACTTTTGGTAATGTAGTGTATACAGTGCATTCGGAAAGTATTCAGACCCCTTGACATTTTCCACGTTTTGTTACGTTACAGCCTTATTCAAAAATTGATTAAATACTTTTTCCCCCCTGATTAATCTACACACAATACCCCATAATGACAAAGCAAAAACAGGTTTTTTGAAAATGTTGCAAATGTATTCAAATTAAAAACTGATATCACATTTACATAAGTATTCAGACCCTTAACTCAGTACTTTGTTGAAGCACCTTTGGCAGCGATTACATCCTTGAGTCTTCATGGGTATGACGCTACAAGCTTGGCACACTTGGATTTGGGGAGTTTCTCCCATTCTTCTCTGCAGATCCTCTCAAGCTCTGTCAGGGTGGATGGGGAACGCTGCACAGCTATTTTCAGGTCTCTCCAGAGATGTTCGATCGTGTTCATGTCCGGGCTCTGGCTGGATATATACAAAGAAATGTAAATTGAAAAAAGGTAAAATGAAACGAAGTGCAGCTAGTTTGCAGTCTTTCCAGCTTCAGTTTGAAGTGATTGTGTTAGCTGTGTTGTTGGCTAGCTCCTGTGAACCACCGTGTCCTGACGAGTGAGCACATTTTCTATGCCAGGCGAAATCGCGCCTCATTAACTCATTGTTATGGATGTTACCAAATAAATGTCTCTAGAAAACAGCTTAAACAAATGCAGCTACTTTTCTGTTATTCTATCTGCACTTTTTGACGTGACTGTAAGTTAGCCGTAGTTGGCTAGCTAGCAAGGAAGGGATAAGAACGTTGTCAGCCAGTATGGCAATGGAACATTTAGAATGAACGACTGGGTTGCGTCCATAGATACAGAACAAAAAGACTGAACGACTGGGTCGCATCTGGCAACTGAACCGATAGAACGACCAGCCGGCTTGGGTAGCAACCCTAGATTTATGTCTGGACTATATCTTGTGGAAGGATGAAATAGTATGAATAAATTAATCAAAATAACTTTAATGAAAATATGTCAATCATTATTTGAATATGATGGTAACCCTTGTATGAAAGTGATGATGCTGTCGAAGCCGGTGTTTGGGGGATATATTGGCACGGTTTGCCGGCCCTCGACTTCGTCTCTGGCCTAACAACACCTGTGCCAATATATCCTCCAAACACCGGCTTCTCAAGCATTATCACTTAATTAACCACTTTATCCTTTAGAGAGAATTCTGATGTGATCAACCCATACATTTGTAAGATTAAAGTTATAAATTAAATTATGCTCATGCTTGTCTGACTCAACAAATAATGCTATTGTTTGTATAACTTTGCTGGCCAGATTTCCCAGGAATGTAACAGCCTTTGAATAAAACAATTATGTTTGTATTAACACTCCAGACCATCTTGCAAGGCAGACTGAAACAGCATTGACCTTCCATACCAAACTGTCTCTACTTCTCTTAGTCTCCCAGAGTACACCTGATATTACCAAGGTACGGCTGCGTCAAGTCGTGGTTGTGTGATTGCGTTGTGTTAAACAGAAAATATAATATAACTGTCTCCCGAGGTGCACATATAGAGCAAGCTAGAGCACAGTCCTCTTAGTCCTGAATAATTTACTTGCAGACGCAACATTTTCTTAATGTTTCCGTGTAGCGAAACAAAATGTAAGCTCGCGGGATCAGGATGGTTCGTACGAGGCTAGTGATGACATCCAGCAGGCATTGAAACCAACGTCTATGGTTGAAACCAATGATTTATATATAAACTAGATAACTGACGCGGGCGCTGTTTTGAAGCCACCGCACCTCCATCTTGCCACTCCCCCACCGTTGTAAAATATATTTTGGAAGCTATAGAAATGCATTTATTAATGTCTACATTTATTTTTGCCACGTTTATTCTATTACAGACACCTCAATGCATACTTTGAGATTATATTATATGAGCAAAAAAATAAAATAAAAAAATAAACATTTTCCTTAAAGTATAATTTTTAGAAAGTTATTTTACTGTCCCCACTAAAACATAAAAAATGCTTAAATACATGTAATTTCGTCCTTGAAATATTTAGTTGAAATACTGTATAATTGCACTCATTCCTATGGAGAACTGCTCCTACTGGGGACTGCCAATATAGCCGACCGGTTGCTTCAAAGCCTTTCATTGGCCAATACATAGAATCAGGAATCCAGGGTTTATATACACCATTGGTTGAAATGTATCGCTGTCAAACTGGGAAAGACTCAACGAGTCAAAGCCATCACTGGAGTGGGTGAGAGTAAACCATATAATACTAAATATATAGTAAAACTGTGTATTTACATAGTAAATTATATGTACATCTTAATTTACATAATAATACAAAGTAATAGTACAGTTATTACAACTATTACAGGGTCAGGTCTTAGCATTAAGACCAAACTCTTTATACTTGCCTTATTAAAGACTCTTGTTAACTAATGATGTCTACGTAATCTCTGTGATCCCTAGGTAGCATCACCATCACAGTGCCTAACTACACAGCAGCAGCCTATGACTTCATCAGAGCTTTCAGAAAGAGAGAGCTGGTACGTGTCATGCTGGACTGACCACACCACAGTCTGACCACAACACATACTGACCACAACCACAAGACAGATGATTGGTCTGGCAGACACACACCCTAGTCTCAGACTCAGAGGTCTGGTCTCTCACCATAGAACTCTACCTAACAGAGACCTTGTTGGGAACAATAGTTCAGGTATTCTCTACACTAGACTGGTTTCTAGTCTCTGCTTTCTAGTCTCACCCAACACAGAGCACCTGATCAGTAAGAATGCCGACATTGTCTGTCTGTACAAAATCTGTTTATGTATCTATTTATTTACAGTGTAAATACACACAATGATAATAAAAGCTATTTTATTTACAGTATCTTGATTTCACAACAGTTGTGAATGGGATTGTACAGAATGGGGCTAGGGGAAGTGCAAAGGGAAGGGCGTGGCGGGCTAGAGACAAGGGGTTGATTTGGGATTGGGCATGGCATTGGCAGTTTGTAGCGTTCCATGCAGGGATGGGGTCAATCACATTTCAATTCAGTTTATTCATTGCTTTTCTCATGGATAATTGTAAAATAATTGTGGAGCTAGCAGTCGTCACTCATTCATAGGCACAATAAAACTTTTTCTGACAGTCACTGGAATCATCTAAAGTATCCCTCTATCATGCTATAGTGTTAGTCGAATGGAAGGTCAGTGTCTAAGAACTTATTAACATACAAAACACATTTGGGAATGCACAGTGTAAACAATTCTACACGCGTGTTTTTTAAGACCAAGACAGGTGTTAATCAGCCTGCTGGGGCATTGTCATAAATATTTACAAATAAAAGCCACATATTTAAGTGTATAAAGTTCACAATATATGCTAGCGATCCATTTGATATACACTGAGTGTACAAAATATTAGGAACACCTGCTCTTTCCATGACAGACTGACCAGGTGAATCCAGGTGAAAGCTATGATCCCTTATTGATGTTACTTGTTAAATCCACTTCAATCAGTGTAGATGAAGGGCAGGAGACAGGTTAAATAATGATTTTTAAGCCTTGAGACAATTGAGTCATGGATTGTGTATGTGTGCCATTCAGAGGGTGAATGGGAAAGACAAAAGATTTAAGTGCCTTTGAACAGAGTATCATAGTAGGTGCCAGGCACACCAGTTTGAGTGTGTCAAGAACTGCAACGCTGCTAGATTTTTCACGCTCAACAGTTTCTCGTGTGTATCAAGAATGGTCCACCACCCAAAGGACATCCAGACAACTTGACACAACTGTGGGAATAATTGGAGTCAACATGGGCCAGCATCCCTGTGGAATGCTTTCGAATCCTTGTAAAGTCCATGCCCTGACGAATCGAGGCTGTTCTGAGGGCAAAAGGGGAGCAACTCAATATTAGGAAGGTGTTCCTAATGTTTTGTACACTCAGTGTATACTTCTGTCTGCATATGAAAATAAAGCTTCTTAGGTGTATGAGAGAGATTAGTAGTTAGTGAATGTAACTGTTCAATGAAAATCGCATTTTTAAAAGTTCATATTCTGTACACATCCAAATAATTATGTTGACTAATCCTTTACTTTTTGTTGTGGCCAAAACATTATTTGAGGGGGAAAAAACACTTCAAAAACCCCACCACAAACTTGTATCTGAAATACGGTTTCAAAAAAGCTTGCTATTTCCTGATATTATGTGATCTCACATACTTTGACAAGATGTCTAATTGGTTCATTGGCTTAACTGGAAAATCGGCTGTTTACCTGTAATGAATATGTATAATGACCGGTATACGTCCACACCCACACCCACACCAATCTGTTGTTTGTGAACAGGACAAGCATGGGTACAAAGAAAAGCTGCTTTTTAACATACTTTATTACCTATTTCACTCATATTGTAATTCATTATTCGGTAATATTTCATAAAAATCCTGAACACTGGACAGCTACTTTAAGTGAAAGATTTCTTTCCCACAAATCATGTGATGCTGACTTGTCAACACTCCTTTAAACCTATACATTTTAGTTTCCACCATTGTCTGGCCATCCTGACTTCTGACCCAGAGGCTAAACAAGCTTTGCCTCTCCAAGGCATGATAACAGACCTGTAGCCACAAGGCTCCTGTACATGTATGCTGATTATTTGCCTTATTAAGTCATAAATATAATTATCTAACTAATATATGCATCTAAAGTATATTCTCTAATACGTAAACATATCTAGGGAATACAGTAGCGAAGATGATGACAGAGATGTATGAGAGTGACGGTTGGTTCTGATTGGATCCTGACACTCTGGTCATGTAGCAAACGGTCCTGTTGTAATCCTCCCCATCATAATCAGAGTTGACATGACTGCACCGGTAGGCTGAGCGGGACAATCTATCAGCTGTTAATGCAACTGCCGCACCAGCTGCCGCCGCGCTCGCCACACGCACCGGGGACGAGCGCCCGGGCATGGTCTTGAACCAGGCCTTTGTTGAATGGGTCCTGGTCCGGAAACGGCCACTGCTACGAGACGAGCCCCGAGATGAACCCCTGCCCCCCCCGCGTCCGCCCTTGCACAGGACAGGTTCACACAGCAAGGCAAAGAGCAGGAGACACAGCCAGCACGTTGCAACCAGCCGCTGCTCCATCACCAGACGCCTATCTGTCTGGAAACAACAGGACAAGACATAATGGGGTTAATCTCCATACAGTAGCTTCCTCTCCTCCATCTCAATAGTTTACAGTGGCTTCCTCTCCTCTATCTCAATTAGGTAATTTACTAAAGTTACCGGAATCTTCAGTAATTTTGGTAATTAACAGAAAATATATGGCAATCTATCGTAACTTTGGTAATTTATACTTGAATAACCTTTAAAAAAATGTATTCATATATAGTATACATTTTCTAGTAGACCATATCGTTCATGAGAAAATAGCCTAATTAATGAGAAAAAGCATCTTATCAACAATGGCATTATTTTCAATTACCCCTGCAACTCGTCCAACTATGGACTTTTTTCACAACTGCCACCAGTTTGATGCCAAAACATTGACAACAAATACATATTGACATTGTAAAATAAATAACTGTGTACATTTTTTTTATTAAGGATATTTCATCCTGAAACCCACATATTAAACCCCAATGGTATTCACTAAGTTGATGGGTTTATATTTAGGATAATGTTTTACAGCTTTGTCATTCCATTTGTAATTTTTTATCATCTTATTTAATTATGTCATATATTTTACATGTGACAAGGCCAGAGAGAGGGCCAGAGATAATTACAGCTGCCTGTGATAATCTGAAGTACCAAAAAGGGCCACTAGATGTCTTGTGATAGATTACCTACAATTCTTGAAAGATACCAAAATACTGGTAGTTTACTGGTAAACTTAGAAAGTTTCCAGCAATATACCCTCCCTTTGCAACCCTAATCTCAATAGTCTACAGTGGCTTCCTTTGCTTCCACCTGTCCAGTTATTTTACATCTGCACAGTTGAAGGAATGGAGGCACAGAGAGGAAGCCACTTTAGACTATTGAGATGCAGCCTTGATGTACAGCCTGCTCACAGCTCCCCTCTTTTCATTGAGTATGCCTAGTTGTTGCTGTCTTGGGGCAGGTCTTTCTTTTAAAATATATGTTTTTATTTCAATGATCATCTACAGGTATAAAGGCTTAATAAAATACAGTTCACCCTACCATAGATATCATGTTTAGATATTAATATGACATCATTGGTCCACTCTCCCCCCATGCAATGACATGGATGGAGGAACAGCAGCTGAGATGTTGAACGAAGGAGACAGGATCTACGTCCCAAATGGCACCCTATTCCCTATATAGTGCACCATATGGGTTAAAGTAGGTCAGTTATAAACAGAACAGGCAACAACACAGGACGCTGCCTGCCTCTAACTCTCTCTACTTCTCTGACTCCCTCTCTACCTCTTCCTCTGTCTCCGGAGTAGACTATTTATGTAATGCCCGATATAGATTATTCATTCTCTAACACTAACACATCTTGTGTCAGGTGAACAAATAACTTGCTTGAAAATACAATATATTAATTGGTTTGCTTATAGCGATAGAAAGAAATGTGAGTTTGAATAGAGCTGTGGGTACAAAAATATATAACCAATATTACCCGTTTGATTAGGAAAGATGTAACTAACGGTTGTTGCAGAGTGCCTTTCGTGCGCATTGATGATAGATGAGCAGCCTACTGTATCGCCATTTCTTATTTCCTGCTTACTTTATTTTACATTGCACACCCATTTTACTGTCGTGAATCAGACTACTATAATTCATAGGAATTAAGATTATTATGATGGCAATGTATTGCTCATAAATAACCTAATTATAAAAACAACTGTATTGTCTTACCCCACAGCGCTAGTCGAATTGTCTTTGTACTCTCAGATGTGTCTAGTTTTCCTCCCCGGAATATTGTTGGAAATAACCAATAATCAGTCCGTTAAACCGGAATCAATAACCAGGCTCGCGCTCGCAGCTCGTGAGATGGTAGAATAAACCGCGTCACCCCTCCTCCTATAGGCTATGGTAACCCTCATGAGACTGAAGATGACAAAACATGGTAGAACCTACTCTTATCTAATTGAGAGAGAAAACGTGATTGTTTATCATAAGTGATGAGCTCTATCTGTGGCAGAAATATTTGACGGGTGGTAATGATGATGAACAAGAGGATGTTAATTATAGAAATGATGGTAGTGATGATGATGAAGAGGATGAATGGTGGTGTTGCAGCTCCTGCTTCTTGTTCACTTTGTGTGCCCATATCCGTATTGTATCATCTAAACATAAAACATAAATGACAACTCAAAGACAAACCTACTGGGCACAGACATGAATTCAACTTCTTTCCATGTTGGTTCAATGTAATTTCGTTGAAATGATGTGGAAACAATGTTGTTTCAACCAGTGTGTGCCCAGTGGGAAGACTGGAATGAAACAATTTATTATTTTGAAAAAATCCATTCATAAATATCAACAGCAAATAGATTGAATAGCAAAAACAAAGGCCAAATCGATAAAATTACATATGTGTCAGTGGATACATGCATGAGTCAGTCAATCCCCATAGAGCTAAAATCACCATCTTCCTAAACAGCTACCAGCCTACCCTTCCTATCATAGAAGATGGAACCAACCATATAAATAGAATGCTATTTCTGTGGTTGAAACACCCAAAAGTTGTGTGCATCAAGCAATTTCACGGTCATGGGAAAGAGGCATTAAAAAACGAACAACTCAGTCTAATTGTTGGGGTATGTCTGAATGAAATGGTTCACTCAATCATGGGGTGTTGAGTACTTATGGCTCCCTCACCTTCTCAGATAATGAGTTGTAAATTGACTCAAATCATCACTATCAAAGCACAATTGAAATGTGTTAACTTTTAGGGGAATTTGAATAGTGGTGATGAAGAACAATACTGTTGAAAGCAAAATAAAGGGTTAAACAAAAAAAGGGAGAAGGATGTGTGTGTGTGTGTGTGAGTCAACACAGTTCCTGTGTGTACACAACTGTTACATGAGTTCATACTGTACTGTACTCCATATACCCTAGTGAGGATCCAGTGTGTTTGTGTGGTAGCCTAAAAAAACTGTGCAGCAATGTTGTGTTTATGGGAGGATATGAGAAGCTAAACTACAGGGCTTACCCTGCCAGCACCACAAGGACAGACCTCTCTCTCTCTCTCTCTCTCTCTCTCTCTCTCTCTCTCTCTCTCTCTCTCTCTCTCTCTCTCTCTCTCTCTCTCTCTCTCTCTCTCTCTCTCTCTCTCTCAATTCAATTCAATTCAATTTAAGGGCTTTATTGGCATGGGAAACGTATGTTAACATTGCCAAAGCAAGTGAAGTAGATAGTAAACAAAAGTGAAATAAACAATAAATCTTAACAGTAAACATTACCTTCAGAAGTTCCAAAAGAATAAAGACATTTCAAATGTATATTATGTATATATACAGTGTTGTAACAATGTGCAAATAGTTAAAGTACAAATGGGAAAATAAATAAACATAAATATGGGTTGTATTTTCAATGGTGTTTGTTCTTCACTGGTTGCCCTTTTCTTGTGGCAACAGGTCACAAATCTTGCAGCTGTGATGGCACACTGTGGTTTTTCACCCAGTAGATAAGGGAGTTTATCAAAGATTGGGTTTGTTTTTTAATTCTTTGTGGATCGCTGTAATCTGAGGGAAATCTCTCTCTCTCTCTCTCTCTCTCTCTCTCTCTCTCTCTCTCTCTCTCTCTCTCTCTCTCTCTCTCTCTCTCTCTCTCTCTCTCTGTGTGTGTGTGTAATGAACGATAGAGTCGTCAGGCAAAGGCCTGCACTTATTGTTATTAATGCATTCCTGTTTTTAAAGTGCTGCTGATTAGAGGGGGGAGGAGAGGAGATTAGAAGAGTGTATAGGGAGGGGACTCCCTAAAACATGCCATTTCGATATAGCTATGACCAGAAGTGACTTTTCGTAGCAGGTTAGGACAGCATTTTCGCTAACCCTAACCCTTTTCCTAACCTTAACCTAATTATCCTAACCTGCTACGTTAATTCTCCTAACTTGCTTCGTAAATTCTCATAACATGCTACGAAAAAGTCACTTCCATTCGTAGCTGTATCGAAGTGGCATGTTTTTTAGGGAATCTTGTATAGGGAGGAGAAGGAGAGGACTACACTAGCTGTTTTGAACCATTTCATTTGTAAGAAAATACAAACTTTGCCTACCCGGCGGACCAGGAGATCTGTGGCTAAATTGAGTGTGCCTACTGTGCTGGCCAATCGGATAGCTCAAATCACTGTCCCTACAGCTTCCACGACCCTGACCACAGCAAAGTTTGATACTACTCTCTGATCAGTCTCATTGGAAGCTGTAGGCTATTGTAGTGTTCAAAACAACTGGGAACTCGGAAATCTCCGACTTCCGACTTCAGTGCGTTCAAGACAACTGGGAACTAGAAGAAAAAAAAACGAGATCCGACTGGGATAAATCTTTTTGAACGGTCATCCAACTCGGAATTCCAAGTGGGAAATTCGGGGCATCTTTCTAGAGGTCCGACTTTCCGACCTGAAGATCACAGAGATGCGCGGGGCTTGCCGAAGAGGAGTAGACTTGTGACACTGCAATCAGTTTGGGGGGAGACATAGTGCAGCATTTGGTTGATGCCAAGTGCAGAGAGAGGCTAGAGAGGCTCAGAGATATAGGATCAGTCATGATGTATCAAATGCAGAGGCTGTAAGACAGAACTGGTGCTTCCGCTGGTCCTGGCATGGTTTCGAGACCTGTTCAGAAATCTTGCGATCATGAATGCGCTGTTTCAAAGGACACTTTGATAGTGAATAAAGTTAACTTCATAGCTTTTATTGGTAAGGTTATCAACACGGCTCGGGTTGTGGAAAACAGAAATGCCAGGTTGAAGATTATAGTGGATACGGCAAAATAGTTATTGGGGGTAACAGACGTTACTGTCTAAATGGTTGTTGACATGCTGAATAATCCTAAGGATTGTTTCAGCATGATATAGATACATTTTAATGGATTGGGGGACTTGGGATGTTTTTTTCATAGAAGAAGAAGAAGAAGAAGTAGAAGAAGAAGACGATCACTGACGTCATTTTACCTCGTTTTTTATTAGAGTTCCCAGTTGTCTTGAAAGCACCATGACCATCAGCTGCAGGTACCATCAGTCCAGTAAAATAAAAATAAAAATTATTTGCAAATTATTTCAATTTATGCTCAGCTGTGCCTCGCAAGTGCTACACTAACTGATCTGTTTTGTTATCAAAGCTTGAGTTTTGAAATGTAATATGGTCCGAGAAGAACAATATTGGCAGACCAGGCATATATCCAAAATGCTGTGATAATGCACAAACCTCATTGTTTTTATTGTTTTTATTAGGTTAATGTGGAATGTTTTTAAATTCTGAGTGGTAGATCTCAGCTTGCTTTTTGACAGCGAAAGTGATCTTGAAAAGGTTGGTGACCACTGCTCTAACCTAACGTAGCAGGCGTAAAAGAACGCATGAAACGAGATCCCCTACATACTGGTCTGCACTGTTCAACCAATCCAGTAAATGTGGAGGAGGAGTTAAGATGGAGTGTCGCCTTGTTAACATCCAAAAGAGGTAGTCACGGAACAACCGGTTGTTGGGGACTAGGCAGAAGCAGAGGCAAAACGAGAGGAGTCGTACTAATGAGGGGAACATGAACCAGGTGTGTGTAATTGACAAGACAAGACAAATGGAATGATGAGATATGGAACGGCAGTGGCTAGAAGGCTGGTGACGATGAACGCCGAAGCCTGCCCGAACAAGGAGGGGAGGCAGCGTCAGAGGAAGTTGTGACAAAGTTTTTAATTATGTGTAACATAAACATGTTTAAGTGAAGTTAATGTTACTGTTATGTTAACTACTTCCATTCAGCCACAAGAGCATTAGTGAGGTCGGGCACTAATGTTGGGCGATTAGGCCTGGCTCGCAGTCGGCGTTCCAATTCATCCCAAAGGTGTTCAATGGAGTTGAGGTCAGGGCTCTGTGCAGGCCAGTCAAGTTCTTCCACACCGATCTCGACAATCAATTTCTGTATGGACCTCGCTTTGTGCACGGGGGCATTGTCATGCTGAAACATGACAATGCCCCCGTGGCGCAATGGTCTAAGGTACTGCATCGCAGTGCTAGCTGTGCCACTAGAGATCCTGGTTCGAGTCCAGGCTCTGTCGCAGCCGGCCGCGACCGGGAGACCCATGGGCGGCGCACAATTGGTCCAGCGTCGTCCAAGGTATGGGGAGGGTTTGGCCGCCAGGGATGTGGGTTCGTTTCCCACGGGGGGCCAGTATGAAAAAAAAATATATATATTACATGTATGCATTCACTAACTGTAAGTTGCTCTGGATAAGAGCGTCTGCTAAATGACTAAAATGTAAATGTAAAATGAAAGGGCTTCCCCAAACTGTTGCCACAAAGTTGGAAGCACAGAATCGTCTAGAATGTAATTGTATGCTGTAGCATTAAGATTTCCCTTCACTGGAACTTAAGGGGCCTAGCCCGAACCATGAAAAACAGCCCCAGACCATTATTCCTCCTCCACCAAACTTTACAGTTGGCACTATGCATTCCGGCAGGTAGCATTCTCCTGGCATCCGCCAAACCCAGATTTGTCCGTCGGACTGCCAGATGGTGAAGCGTGATTCATCACTCCAGAGAACGCGTTTCCACTGCTCCAAAGTCCAATGGCGGCGAGCTTTACACAACTCCAGCCGACGCTTGGCATTGCGCATGGTGATCTTAGGCTTGTGTGCGGCTGCTCGGCCATGGAAACCAATTTCATGAAGCGCCCGACGAACAGCTCTTGTGCTGACATTGCTTCCAGAGGCAGTTTAGAACTTGGTAGTGAGTGTTGCAACCGAGGACGCACGGCTGTGCGCTTCAGCACTCTGAGCTTGTGTGGCCTACCACTTCGCGGCTGAGCCGTTGTTGCTCCTAAACGTTTCCACTTCACAATAACAGCACTTGTCCGTCTATGGAGATTGCATGGCTGTGTATTCGATTTTATACACCTGTCAGCAATGGGTGTGACTGAAATAGCCAAATCCACTAATTTGAAGGGGTGTCCACATACTTTTGGTCATGTAGTGTATATCACTGCCCCTTCTGCCAGCCCTCTAGATACAAACCAAGAGACTATGCGTGTGTGTGGACACACATGGAGTCACACAGATTGAATGCTGTGTAGCAGAGGTAAAAAGCACATACAGTGCAATCGGAAAGTATTCAGACCCCTTGACTTTAAATAAACAACTGGAAATATCACATTTACATAAGTATTCAGACCCTTTACTCAGAACTTTTTGAAGCACCTTTGGCAGCGATTACAGCCTTGAGTCTTCTTGGGTATGACGCTACAAGCTTGGCACACCTGTATTTGGGGAGTTTCTCACATTCTTCTCTGCAGATCCTCTCAAGCTCTGTCAGGTCTCTCCAGAGATGTTTGATCGTGTTCAAGTCCAGGTTCTGGCTGGGCCACTCAAGGACATTCAGAGACTTGTCCCAAAGCCACTCCTGCGTTGTATTGGCTGTGTGCTCAGGGTCGTGTTCCTGTTGAAAAGGGAACCTTCACCCCAGTCTTAGGTCCTGAGCGCTCTGGAGCAGGTTTTCATCAAAGATCTCGCTGTACTTTGCCCCGTTTATCTTTCCCTCAATCCTGACTAGTCTCCCAGCCCCTGCCGCTGAAAAACATCCCCACTGCACTGTGTTCTTGGGGACCTTCCATGCTGCAGAATTTTTTTGGCACCCTTCCCCAGATCTGTGCCTCGACACAATCCTGTCTCGTTGCTCTACAGACAATTCCTTCAACCTCATGGCTTGGTTTTTGCTCTGGCATGCACTGTCAACTGTGGGACCTTACATAGACAGGTGTGTGCCTTTCCAAATCATGTCCAATAAATTGAATTTACGACAGGTGGACTCCAATGAAGTTGTAGAAACATCTCAAGGATGATCAATGGAAACCGGATGCACCTGAGCTCAATTCTCATTGCAAAGGGTCTGAATACTTATGTAAATAAGGTATTTCTGTTTTTTTATTTGTAATACATTTGCCAAAATGTCTAATAACCTGTTTTCGCTTTGTCATTATGGGGTATTGTGTGTAGATTGATGAAAAAAATAATATAATTAATCAATTTTAGAATAAGGATGTAATGTAACAAAATGTGGAAAAAGTCAAGGGGTCTGAATACTTTCCAAATGCACTGTACCTGCATTAATTGCAGCACATCAAATAATCAAATATGAACATTAGCTATGATTTCCAGCAAGGGGGTCAGGGTTTGTTGTCGAGCAGCGTAGATTTCCGAAGTTACAATAGTTTTTTGTTTTTTTACTAAAAACAATCAATTCTAGCACCCAAAAAATACCATGCTGTTACACAAGACATTGTCTTTTTATGTGACATCAGCTCCATCTGCACACACTAGTCGCTGCTCAACTTGATTGTAAATCATGGAGTTGAGTTTCACTGCTGATGCCTACCAGGTCCTACAATGCCTGGATCAGTATTTTTTCCTTTCAGCTAACCACATATATTATATTTGTTGGTCCGTAAACGTACTGCAAATTGAGAAATCATGTGACAGAACGGAATAAAAAGAATAAGAAACAACACTATGAAACAAAGATAAATGACATAAAGAATGATAGTAAAAAGCTTTGGAGCACCTTAAATGACATTTTGGGCAAAAAGGCAAACTCTGCTCCATCATTCAAAACCCACTGATGTTGCCAACTACTTTAATGATTTTTTCATTGGCAAGATTAGTAAACTTAGGCATGCCATGCCAGCAGCAAACGCTGACACTACACATCCAAGTATATCTGACCAAATTATGAAAGACAAGCATTGTAATTTGAATTCCGTAACGTGAGTGTGGAAGAGGTGAAAAAATGATTGTTGTCTATCAACAATGACAAGCCACCGGGGTCTGACAACTTGGATGGAAAATTACTGAGGACGATATTGCCACTCCTATTTGCCATATCTTCAGGCCTGGAGGGAAGCAAAAGTAATTCCCCTACCTAAGAATAGTAAAGCCCCCTTTACTGGCTCAAATAGCCGACCAATCAGCCTGTTACCAATCCCCTTAGTAAACATTTGGGAAAAATTGTGTTTGACCAGATACAATGCTATTTTACAGTAAACAAATTGACAACAGACTTTCAGCACGCTTATAGGGAAGGACATTCAACAAGCACAAGTACTTACACAAATGTCTGATGATTGGCTGAGAGAAATTGATGCTAAAAAGATTGTGGGGGCTGTTTTGTTAGACTTTTGACATTATCGATCATAGTCTGTTGCTGGAATAACACATGTGTTATGGTTTTACACCCCCTGCTATATTCTGGCTAAAGAGTTACCTGTCTAACAGAACACAGAAGGTGTTATTTAATGGAGGCCTATCCAACATAATCCAGGTAGAATCAGGAATTCCCGATGGCAGCTGTCTAGCCCCCTTACTTTTTTAAATCTTTACTAACAACATGCCACTGGCTTTGAGTAAAGCCAGTGTGTCTATGTATGCGGATGACTCAACACTATACACAACAGCTACTATAGTGACTGAAATGACCGCAACACTTAACAAAGAGCTTCAGAATGGGTGGCAAGGAATAAGTTAGTCCTAAATATTTGAAAAACTAAAAGCATTGTATTTGGGGCAAATCATTCACTAAACCCTTTACCTCAACTAAATATTGTAATGAACAATGTGGAAATTGAGCAAGTTAAGGTGACTAAACTGCTTGGATTAACCCTGGATTGTAAACTGTCATGGTCAAAACATATTGATACAACAGCGCAGTTCTGCCTTCTTAACAGCACTATCACCAAGGCAGGTGTCACACCCTGGCTCTGGGACTCTATATGTTGAGCCAGGGTGTGTTCATTCTATGTGTTCTGTTTCTATGTTGGGTGTTTCTAGTTCGTCATTTTCTATGTTTGACTGAGTGACTCCCAATCAGAGGCAACGAGTGTCAGCTGTGTGCTGGTTGTCTCTGATTGGGAGCCATATTTAACTGTCTGTGTTTCACTTTGTGTTTGTGGGTTTTTGTTCCTTGTCGGTCTTTGTCACCGTGGACTTCACGAGTCGTTTATTGTTTTTGTTTAGTGTGCTTATTATCACTGACGGTAATAAAGTCAATCATGTTCGCTCAACACGCTGCGTATTGGTCTACTCACTCCTACGACGTTCGTGACAGAAAAACCCACCATACCAAAACCAAGCAGCGTGTCCAGGAGCAGGCAGCCTGGACGTGGGAGCAGATCTTGGACGGGCAGGGGTCCTGGACCTGGGAGGAAATCCTGGCCGGGATGGATCGCCGGCCATGGAGTGAGACGGTGGAGAGGCGACGGAGAGAGGAGCAGCGGCGTCAGCAGGGTCAACGTCGGACAGGCGAGAGGCAACCCCCAAAATTTTTTAGGGGGGGGCACACGGCAGGGACGACGAGGGAGCAGGAGGTAGTGTTGCAGAGGATGGAGCATTTGGAGGCGATAAGGGAAAGGGTGAGAAAGGAGGCACGGCGAGAGGAACTCGGTAGGCAGCTGAGGGAGCGGGGGGTTATGACGAAACCCAGTCCCGCTCCTCACACCAAGCAAGTGGTGTGCGTCACCAGTCCGGTCCGGCCCGTTCCTGTTTCCCGCACTAAGTGTAAGGTGCACGCCGCCAGCCCAGCCCGGCATGTTCCTGCCCCTCACACCAAGCCTACGGTGCGAGTCGTCAGCCTGGTCCAACCCGTTCCTGCTCCACGCACCAAGCCTACGGTGTGCGTCGCCAGCCCAGTCCGGCCAGTTGCTGCTCCACGCACCAAGCCTACGGTGTGCGTCGCCAGCCCAGCCCGGCCTGTCCCTGCTCCACGCACCAAGCCTACGGTGTGCGTCGCCAGCCCAGCCTGGCCTGTTCAGGCTCCACGCACCAAGCCTACGGTGTGCGTCGCCAGCCCAGTCCGGCCAGTTGCTGCTCCACGCACCAAGCCTACGGTGTGCGTCGCCAGCCCAGCCCGGCCTGTCCCTGCTCCACGCACCAAGCCTACGGGGTGCGTCGCCAGCCCGGCCCGGCCTGTCCCTGCTCCACGCACCAAGCCTACGGTGTGCGTCGCCAGCCCGGTCCGGCCTGTTCCTGCTCCACGCACCGAGCCTACGGTGTGCGTCGCCAGCCCAGCCCGGCCTGTCCCTGCTCCACGCACCAAGCCTACGGTGTGCGTCGCCAGCCCAGCCCGGCCTGTTCCTGCTCCACGCACCAAGCCTACGGTGTGCGTCGCCAGCCCAGTCCGGCCAGTTGCTGCTCCACGCACCAAGCCTACGGTGTGCGTCGCCAGCCCAGCCCGGCCTGTCCCTGCTCCACGCACCAAGCCTACGGGGTGCGTCGCCAGCCCGGCCCGGCCTGTCCCTGCTCCACGCACCAAGCCTACGGTGTGCGTCGCCAGCCCGGTCCAGCCTGTTCCTGCTCCACGCACCGAGCTTACGGTGTGCGTCGCCAGCCCAGCCCGGCCTGTCCCTGCCACTCGCACCAAGCCAGGGGTGCGAGTCGTCAGTCCGGCACAACCCGTGCCTGGGTCATCGGTGCCAATTCAGGTACCGCTCAACTGCTCCACTAAGGAGCTGAAGCCTACCGCTCCTGCTACGTCCAGTCCAGCTCCAGCCAGCGGGGCCAGACCGGACCAGGGGCGCTATGGGGGGTTTGTTGGAGGGTGGTGGGCAAGCCCGGAGCCGGAGCCGCCGCCGAGGAGGAATGCCCACCCAGCCCTCCCCTGTTTTGCTCGTATTTAGGCGCGGTCGCAGTCCGCGCCTTTAGGGGGGGGTACTGTCACACCCTGGCTCTGGGACTCTATATGTTGAGCCAGGGTGTGTTCATTCTATGTGTTCTGTTTCTATGTTGGGTGTTTCTAGTTCGTCATTTTCTATGTTTGACTGAGTGACTCCCAATCAGAGGCAACGAGTGTCAGCTGTGTGCTGGTTGTCTCTGATTGGGAGCCATATTTAACTGTCTGTGTTTCACTTTGTGTTTGTGGGTTTTTGTTCCTTGTCGGTCTTTGTCACCGTGGACTTCACGAGTCGTTTATTGTTTTTGTTTAGTGTGCTTATTATCACTGACGGTAATAAAGTCAATCATGTTCGCTCAACACGCTGCGTATTGGTCTACTTCTCGTCAAGACGATCGTGACAGCAGGTCCTACAGGCCCTAGTTTTGTCGAACCTGGACTACTGTTCAGTCATGTGGTCAGGTGCCACAAAGAGGGACTTAGGAAAATTGCAATTGGCTCAGAACAGGGCAGCACGGCTGGCCCTTAGATGTATACAGAGAGATAACATTAATAATATGCATGTCAATCTCTCCTGGCTCAAAGTGGAGGAGAGACTGACTTCATCACTACTTGTATTTGTGAGAGGTATTGACATGTTGAATGCACCGAGCTGTCTGTTTGAACTACTGGCACACAGATCGGACACCCATGCATACCTCACAAGACATGCCACCAGAGGTCTCTTGACAGTCCCCAAGTCCTGAACAGAATATGTGAGGCGCACAGTACTACATAGAGCCATGACTACATGGAACTATATTCCACATCAAGTAACTCATGCAAGCAGTAAAACTAGATTTAAAAAACAGATAAAAATACACCTTATGGAACAGCGAGGACTGTGAAGCAACACAAATATAGACACATGCATACAAACACACGATAACATACGCACTATACACACAAGTGCACATGGATTTTGTGTTGTAGATATTTGGTAGTAGGGGCCTGAGGGCACACACTTAATCTGTTGTGAATGTATTGTAATGTTTTTAAAATTGTAATTTGCTGGACCCCAGGAAGAGTAGCTTCTGCCTTGGCAGCAGCTAATGGGGATCCATAATAACTACAAATAGGCCTACATATCAAATAATGTGAAAGCTATTTATTTTGTTTCAATTTGGTAAAGTTGCCTTTTCTCATCACAGACTGGTGGCAGAGAACCCTACAGTGTGCTAAATCCCAATGTGTCCATCTTGAGGGTGTATTTGGATGACCTGGACCTCAAGCCCCACTTCCGAATGATCCAACCCTCTTTTGACAGCCTGGTAGCAAGAAGACCAGGATCTTGGAAAGCCTCATGTTTGTCTACTGGCTGGCCAGTGCCACTTTGTATCGTGTTGTGCCCGAGGCATTTGATGTCCCCCGGACCACAGTGCACGATGTCATCCACAGGTTCAGTGGCGTGATCATGAAGAGGGTCATCTATTTTCCATCACAAGATGAAATGCAGGAGGTTGGCGAGGGAGTCACCCGACGAGCACAGTCCCCTGCATTTCAAGAGGTTGTTGGCGCCATTGATGGACGCCGCATCCGGATCAAGCCCCCTGCAGTGGACCAGCAGGATTACCTGAACAGAAAATTGTTTATTCATATCAGCTACAGGCCACCTGTGACCACGGGTGCAGATTCATCGACATCTACATTGCCTTCCCCGGGTCTGTGCACGACGCCAGGGTCCTGAAACACAGCCCTGTGTATGTTCAGAGCCTGTACGCACCACAAGGCTGGTGTCTCTTCAGGGATGGAGGGATCCATCTGTCTGATGACACCCTATAGGCAGCCAGTGAGGGCTGCAGTGGAGGCCACCTACAATGCATAGCCTTCCAAGGCAATGAATGTGGTGGAGCAGTCCTTTGAGATAATGAAGACCCGGTGGCGCACCATCTTCATGAAGGCCCTGGAGGTGAAGCCTACATTTGTGCCTGAGGTGGTTGCATGCTGCGCTGTGCTGCATAACATCTGCCTCAGCAATGAGGACATTGTGGAGCCTGAGGATGATGATGGAAACCTGGACCAACTTCTGCAGCAGAATGGGAATCACCTGCAGCATCAGGAGTGGGCAATGTTGCAGCACCCGCTAACCCCATCCCAGGTGACCACAACTACTGTACCTCAATCCTCACCAACTAGGCAAGTCAGTTAAGAACAAATTCTTATTTACAATGACGGCCTACACCGGCCAAACCCGGACGACGCTGGGCCAATTGTGCGCTGCCCTATGGGACTCCAAATCGCGGCCGGTTGTGATTCAGCCTGGAATCGAACCAGGGAGTCTGTAGTGACGCCTCAAGCACTGAGATGCAGTGCCTTAGATGCAGTGCCTGATATGTTCGTCAAAAGAGAGATCAGGATCCTTCACAGTTTTATTTGAGACGACTGTACAACCATCAAGATTCATTGTCAGATCCAACAGCAGATCTCTTTGTTTCTTGGGGACCTAGAACTAGCATCTCTGTTTTGTCCGAGTTTAAAAGTAAAACACTTGCCGTCATCCACTTCCTTATGTCTGAAACACAGGCTTCCATGGTAGGCAATTTTGGGGCTTCACCATGTTTAATCAAAATGTACAGCTGTGTGTCGTCTGCATAGCAGTAAAAGTTGACATTGTGTTTCCGAATGACATCACCAAGAGGTAGAATATATAGTGAAAACAATAGTGGTCCTAAAACAGAACCTTGAGGAACACCGAAACGTACAATTGATTTATCAGAGGACAAACCATCCACAGAGACGAACTGATTTCTTTCCGACAGATAAGATCTAAACCAGGAAAGAACTTGTCCGTGTAGACCAACTAGGGTTTCTAATCTCTCCAAAAGAATGTGGTGTTCGATGGTGTCAAAAGCAGCTCTAAGGTCTAGGAGCACGAGAACAGATGCAGAGCATTGGTCTGACACAATTAAAAGGTAATTTACCACCTTCATGACTGCAGTACTATGATGGGGTCTAAAACCAGACTGAAGCATTTCGTATACATTATTTGTCTTCAGGAAGGCAGTGATTTGCTGTGCAACAGACATCCTTGGGTAGGTGGGGGGAGTCTGGAAGTACATTTAGGGTTGTCCGAGAATTTTGGGTTGTCCAAGAATTTATAGCACGGCTTTTGATGATCCTTGGTTGGGGTCTGAGCAGATTATTTACACGCTGAAGCTATGTTGCGCTTGGTGACCTCTGACTGTTTCATCCTAACATTGTTGGTGCCGACGTGGATAACAATATCCCTATACTCTCTACACTCGCCACTTTTAGCCTTAGCCAGCACCATCTTCAGATTAGCCTTTACGTCGGTAGCCCTGCGCCCTGGTAAACAGTGTATGATCGCTGGGTGTTTCTTTTTAAGTCTAATATTGTGGGTAATGGACTCGCCAATGACTAGGGTTTTCAATTTGTCAGAGCTAATAGTGGGTGGCTTCGGCGGCTCAGACCCCGTAACGGGTGGAGGAGAGACCTGAGAAGTCTCTGATTCCGACTCGTTGCTTAATGGAGAGAACTGGTTGAACGTTTCTGTCGGCTAAATGAGCGACACCGGTTGAGCATGCCAACAGCATTTCTTTCCAGAAGCCTTGAGAAAATTGTCCGGCTGCGGGGACTGTGCGGGGCGATTTATACTATTATCTGTACTTACTGGTGGCACAGATGCTGTTTCATCCTTTCCTACACTTAAATTGCCCTTGCCTAACGATTGCATCTGAAGCTGTGCTTGCAATACAGCTATCCTCACCATAAGCCTATAGTTCTCCTGTATATTCTGAGTACAGTGACTGCAGTTAGGTGGCATAGTGTTAATGTTACTACTTAGCTTCTTCGGCTGGTGGAGCTTTTTCAGCTGAACCATGTCCAGATAAAGCATCCGGGGTGAAAAAGTTGAATGAGAAAAGTAAAAACCGAAAGGTTTGGCAGAAAGCCAAGTAGCAACAAACAGCACAACAGCACTGAAACAAGTCCGGAAGTTGAGGGCGGAGCAATGAGGGCAGAACACTACGGCTCAGTTTCAAGGTCTCATCATGGGAGTCATCCTCCTGTACTCCTCCTCTCTCTTGTCCTTCTTCCAGTACTCCTCCTCTTTCTTCTCCTGCCGCTTGCGGTTCTCCTCATCTTGCAGTTCTCCTCATCTCTCTTATCCTCTCTTTTTATTGCATCTTCCTCGCTCTTCTCATCGTGAGCGCTGGCCTTCCTCTCTCCCTTCATTTCGGTCCTGCATCTCTCTGAGTAGTTTGACCCACTCTGGCTCTCTCCTCCTCTTGGGAGTATTCTTCTTTCTCCCCCTCTCTCTCTCTATCCCCATCTGCTCCTGCACTTTTCTGGAAAAGGCAATGACAACAGGCAGTGTAATTGCGGGCCTGCTGCCAATTGCCTCATCCATGGCACTGTACCATTTCCAGGAGGCAGCGGTGCTCTCTCCTCCCTCCACACTCACCCCAATTTGGGGGCACTTCAAATCTTAAAATAAGGGCACAAACAGCTAAGAAATGCTGCACTCATCATACAACCTGGACATTGTGTAGATATTGAGACATTTTAGATACCTATACAAAACAAAACATACTTTATACTTTTGTTTGAGGTTCTCCCATTTTTTCTTTATCCAGGCTGCAGTCACCTTCCCCTCCAGACAGTACTCCTGCACAAATGCCCTACGCAAAGCACAATAATATATTTGAATTACTAACTAGTCGTTGGCAAATACAGATACAATACACCCAGGCATTAGTAATCATTTGGAAGTTGCATTGATGCCAGCACAAAACTGTTGTCTTTTTTGTCCCCCAAAATCTCCTGCCAACCTGTAACGTTATCACTCGCTACTAAGGATGCATTGGCTCATGAATGTTAATGAGCCAGATTATATAAACTGCAGTCATTTAACTGTCTTGACATAACCACCAGTCTGTTTGCATGTGATTGTTAATGTTAAGTAACGTTCCCAGCAAATTGAGATACTTACTCAAACCCCTTCACGGACACATACCTCTTTCCTGTGAACTGGAATTTGTTTCTGGCCCGCCAAGTGATCAACTTTGTGGTGTTGTTATCAGTCCCTACGATGTAAATACACCCTTTTTAGATAAAGCTGTGGCAAGTTAACGTTAAATAAATCAGGTTTAAAATGATTAGCTATCAACCACATATAAGTCTAACGTTGGGTAGTTAGTTAGATACCATATAGTTAATATACTGGCAAGTTCGATGTATTAGTAGCCAATTAACGTTAGGTAGCTAGCTTTTTTTCCCTGCCATTTTCTTAAAATCTGAAAATGTTGTGAAGCCACGCCCATTTTCTGAAGAATTGCATTATGGGTCCTAAAAGCACGGAAATAGTGTCCACTGCTTTTATACTTCGAATTTTGGTGAATGTAGTACGACATCTGGGAACTTTTTGGCATACTAAATACTGTATATCCATACTATGACCAATAAGCATACCAAATACTCAATTTACGTCACAAATAGTACAGTTAGTGTGGTTATTCGAACACAGCTAATGTCTTGTGTACTGTTTTTAGTCAACTTCGGAAATCTACACTGCACACAGTCGCTGCTCAACAATAAACCCCCACCCCCTTGCTGGAAATCATAGCTTATCTTATTTGATGTGGTGCAATTAATGTAGATATGTGCTTTTTACTTCTGTGCTGCACAGCATTCAATCTGTGTGACTCCATGTGTTCCCACACACACGCATAGTCTCTTGGTTTGTATCTAGAGGGCTGGCTGAAGAGGCAGTGATATAACTTGCACTTTGTGCACGGGACTAAATCTATAAGGCCATCAGCGTCTTTTCTCACAGTGGTATGCTGCCAAACAAAAACATAAGTGACAAATACTTTAGTAAATGAGCTAGCTAGTTAGCTAGGTGAGTTGATAAACAGGGGTGAACATAGAACAAGGACCAACAAGATAAACACTAACGACTTCGTTAGCGATGAAAAATGAATTAACGCGTTAGCTAAGACTTAGCTGCTAATGTTAGCTAGCTAGCTAGCTTCTTTAACAGGCTAATGTTAGGTTAGCTAGCTTGGTATACAGTTAACGTAACCGTAACGTTAACTTAAACACGTTTATGTTACACATAATTAAAAACCTAGGTAAATACCTACTGCCATCTCTGCCGAAGAACACGCACTGAAGTTTGAAACACAACGGCCAAAGCAGCCCCCAAAACAGTCTTGAGTAGCAACAAATCAGCCCAATTGGCACTGCTCTTGATCCTCCCATTTCTTAAACCCATTGCTCCCCATCCTCCCACTTCTCTCAACTCTTCCATTATAATAGTCACTCCAGCTATGCAGCTCCTACGACTCGTCTATAGAGAAATAGTCATGGCGTCTTTTTGTAGGCACTAACTCCACCATGGACAAAGCCTAGTATGAGGAAATTAATGGCGTTTTTGTAGGGTTTTAGGATAAACGTAGAAAATAAGGTCTGTGGTAAACACAGGCTTAGGAGATCTTATAAGTTTTGTTCTATGAGATAATCTTCATCAGCTATGTAATAATAAGAAACGCATAAATCATATAAAGGCTTCATAATTCATAGAGGTCATGTTAACTGACCGCTATTATCTCATATTATCTGTGTTAACCTCAGACCTTATTTTCATTGTTTATTCCAAAACCCTATTTTTTCCCCATTCATTTTTCCCATAGGGATGGCTGAAAGAACCAGAGGTAATTTATTTCCGGGTTTTAGGACTACAAACTGGCGAGCTCTATATAATGGATTATCTGTAGCAGAGGCTATGCCTCCTTTCTTACTCCCTTGCTCATTGGTTTGGAAGTCTTGTGTGAATAGGTGGCTTGCAGTGAGAACTCATGTTGTGTGGTGTCTGGCGTGTTGTTGCAAGTAGGACATGACTTCAAACAGGAACCATAGGAAGGAAGGCGAATGGCCAGGAAACAGCTTCACGGAAGATGGCGGAAGCGGATTATGAAGTGGAATCTGACTACAATGGCGGTAGAATCAAGGAGAATTGGACTATTGTTCAAAAGAATGGAAAATGGAGCAAAGTAGGGTACAGTGAGGAGAGTGACCCTTCATATCTAGTAGGAGTACAGTTTGTTAATAAGGAGCAGCTGAGCAGAGTACCAATCTTGAAGAAACCATTTGAGTTATCCAAACCGGTGGAGAGAGTGCTGGGTAATGTAGTGACGTGACTTTCATTAATGTGATGAATGTTATTTATTGAATAATTACCTACTATGTTTAATTTTTACTAGATTAGATTAATCATGTAACAATTAACTCATTAGGAATTTGGGCCACCACAGGAGAAGTTGTTTAACAAGTTATCATCTCCTGAATTAAACTCAATAATATATAGATATCGATAACAGTCACTTATTAATCATTTACCTCATATCAGTCTCATTCTGAACTTCGCAGACTTCTTGAATCTGTACAAACCCAAGTCTTACTGATCATTCCGTACCACACAAATTGATTTGATTATTTATTTACTACCAAACTAAATGTAACACAGGATACACACACACACGGTATAGGTTATTGATTAGAAACTGAATACGATGATGACATGTCCCTAGAGGACTAACACAATATGACACTTGTTACAAAAGATGGAGAGTTAAAGAAAGAGAGAAAGTGAGAGAGGAAGAGAAGCAACACTTAGATACATTTGGGAACTACTCTCACAGTAATCCTAATATCTTGCCCCGAACTGCCAGCACTTTTGTGTAATAAGTAATGCATGTATTTACGTGTTGAAGGTCTTCGTTGTGTATCTCTGTTGGACCCAGGCCTTTGTGGAAAGGGTTCCATTGGGCCTTCTCCTTCGGATTGGCCTTGGCCTTCGTTCTCAGATGTAAGGCTCTGATTGTCCACAAGAGGTCACAATGTCCTTCTTCTTAGTTGTCTGTTTACTTTAACTTGTTCTGGAAGTGGTCTTCTGAGGACGGCTAATCAGCCGGGTCGATGATCCCCTGTGGGGTGATGAGAGCAGTGTAGTAGACGATGGTTTGAAGAGAGTAACAGGATGGTCCCACTTAAATTCACCTTCTTAGAGACAGTACTTAGAACAGCTACTCAGCCGTAACATTGATTGTTAGAGAGGCGACTTTGTCGTCTTCTCCTCGTGTTGATTTTCAGGGTCATAACCAATGGAGTCAAAAGCTGCAGCTTGGGTCCGTCTGGTCTATTGGTTAATTCTTAATGCAATCTTTTATACCCTCGGGTAAAAAGGGACGTTTCCGTCATACTGACACGCTCTCTGAGCTCCCTCGGGCGTGGCTAAATATCCTTATCACTATGATCTTGTTAGAAAGCTAAAATCATATTCCTATCTTCACGAAGATATTGTCTTCTTCCTTGATATTTTCTACACAAGGTAAAGGATGTAACCCTGATATACACAAGTGTAAAAACTCTTCAAGTTACAATGTTTTCGTTATAACGCCTTTATACCATTTCTAATGACATATTGCATTTCTCATCATTCCCAACATTCGGATGTTGAAATATACAGTGGGGAAAAAAGTATTTAGTCAGCCACCAATTGTGCAAGTTCTCCCACTTAAAAAGATGAGAGAGGCCTGTAATTTTCATCATAGGTACACGTCAACTATGACAGACAAAATTAGGGAAAAAAATCCAGAAAATCACATTGTAGGATTTTTAATGAATTTATTTGCAAATTATGGTGGAAAATAAGTATTTGGTCAATAACAAAAGTTTCTCAATACTTTGTTATATACCCTTTGTTGGCAATGACACAGGTCAAAAGTTTTCTGTAAGTCTTCACAAGGTTTTCACACACTGTTGCTGGTATTTTGGCCCATTCCTCCATGCAGATCTCCTCTAGAGCAGTGATGTTTCGGGGCTGTCGCTGGGCAACACAGACTTTCAACTCCCTCCAAAGATTTTCTATGGGGTTGAGATCTGGAGACTGGCTAGGCCACTCCAGGACCTTGAAATGCTTCTTACGAAGCCACTCCTTCGTTGCCCGGGCGGTGTGTTTGGGATCATTGTCATGCTGAAAGACCCAGCCACGTTTCATCTTCAATGCCCTTGCTGATGGAAGGAGGTTTTCACTCAAAATCTCACGATACATGGCCCCATTCATTCTTTCCTTTACACAGATCAGTCGTCCTGGTCCCTTTGCAGAAAAACAGCCCCAAAGCATGATGTTTCCACCCCCATGCTTCACAGTAGGTATGGTGTTCTTTGGATGCAACTCAGCATTCTTTGTCCTCCAAACACAACGAGTTGAGTTTTTACCAAAAAGTTATATTTTGGTTTCATCTGACCATATGACATTCTCCCAATCCTCTTCTGGATCATCCAAATGCACTCTAGCAAACTTCAGACGGGCCTGGACATGTACTGGCTTAAGCAGGGGGACACGTCTGGCACTGCAGGATTTTAGTCCCTGGCGGCGTAGTGTGTTACTGATGGTAGGCTTTGTTACTTTGGTCCCAGCTCTCTGCAGGTCATTCACTAGGTCCCCCCGTGTGGTTCTGGGATTTTTGCTCACCGTTCTTGTGATCATTTTGACCCCACGGGGTGATATCTTGCGTGGAGCCCCAGATCGAGGGAGATTATCAGTGGTCTTGTATGTCTTCCATTTCCTAATAATTGCTCCCACAGTTGATTTCTTCAAACCAAGCTGCTTACCTATTGCAGATTCAGTCTTCCCAGCCTGGTGCAGGTCTACAATTTTGTTTCTGGTGTCCTTTGACAGCTCTTTGGTCTTGGCCATAGTGGAGTTTGGAGTGTGACTGTTTGAGGTTGTGGACAGGTGTCTTTTATACTGATAACAAGTTCAAACAGGTGCCATTAATACAGGTAACGAGTGGAGGACAGAGGAGCCTCTTAAAGAAGAAGTTACAGGTCTGTGAGAGCCAGAAATCTTGCTTGTTTGTAGGTGACCAAATACTTATTTTCCACCATAATTTGCAAATAAATTCATTAAAAATCCTACAATGTGATTTTCTGGAGAAAAAAAATCTCAAGTTGTCTGTCATAGTTGACGTGTACCTATGATGAAAATCACAGGCCTCTCTCATCTTTTTAAGTGGGAGAACTTGCACAATTGGTGGATGACTAAATACTTTTTTTCCCCACTGTATGTGTGTTTGTGTTGTCGGTTTGCATTTGTGTGTAATCTGCGTATCTAGTTTATGTGAATGTGTGTGGGTTTTGTGTGAATGTCAGTGAAGTGTAGTGTGTGTGTGTGTGAGTGTGTGTACTGAGTGTGCATAGAGTCAGTGCAAGATAGGGTCAGTGCAGATAGCCAGGGTAACCATTAATTAACTATTTAGCAGTCTTATAGCTATTTAGCAGTCTTATGGCTTGGGGGTAGAAACTGTCTCGGAGCCTGTTGGTCCAAGTTGGGCTGTCTGCACCACAGTCTGTAGAGCTTTGCGGTCGAGGGTGGTGCCTTTGCCATACCAAGCAGTGATGCAGCCAACAAAGATGCTCTCAATGGGGCAGCTAAATAACTTTTTGAGGATCCGAGGGCCCATGCCAAATTTTTTCAGCCTCTAGAGGGGGAAGAGGCGCTGTCATTTGGACCATGTTAAGTTCTTAGTGATGTGGACGCCAAGGAACTTGAAGCTCTCGACCCGCTCCACTACAGCCACATCGACGTGCTCTCCCCTCTTTCTCCTGTAGTCCACAATCAGGTCCTTGGTCTTACCGACGTTGAGGGAGAAGTTGTTTTCATGGCAGCACACTGTCAAGTGTCTGACCTCCTTCCTGTAGGCTGTCTCATCGCCATCGGTGATCAGGCCTACACCGGTGTGTTGTCAGCAAACTTTACATTTACATTTACATTGACGTCATTTAGCAGACACTCTTATCCAGAGCGACTTACAAATTGGTGCATTCACCTTATAGCCAGTGGGATAACCACTTTACAATATGTTTTTTCTTTCTTTCTTTGGGGTGGGGTAAGGGGGGGGGTAGAAGGATTACTTTATCCTATCCCAGGTAATCCTTAAAGAGGTGGGGTTTCAAGTGTCTCCGGAAGGTGGTGAGTGACTCCGCTGTCCTGGCGTCGTGAGGGAGCTTGTTCCACCATTGGGGTGCCAGAGCAGCGAACAGTTTTGACTGGGCTGAGCGGGAACTGTGCTTCCGCAGAGGTAGGGGGGCCAGCAGGCCAGAGGTGGATGAACGCAATGCCCTCGTTTGGGTGTAGGGACTGATCAGAGCCTGAAGGTACGGAGGTGCCATTCCCCTCACAGCTCCGTAGGCAAGCACCATGGTCTTGTAGCAGATGCAAGCTTCAACTGGAAGCCAGTGGAGTGTGCGGAGGAGCGGGGTGATGTGAGAGAACTTAGGAAGGTTGAACACCAGACGGGCTGCGGCATTCTGGATGAGTTGTAGGGGTTTAATGGCACAGGCAGGGAGCCCAGCCAACAGCGAGTTGCAGTAATCCAGACGGGAGATGACAAGTGCCTGGATTAGGACCTGTGCCGCTTCCTGTGTAAGGCAGAGTCGTACTCTTCGAATGTTGTAGAGCATGAACCTACAGGATCGGGTCACCGCCTTGATGTTAGCGGAGAACGACAGGGTGTTGTCCAGGGTCACGCCAAGGCTCTTCGCACTCTGGGAGGAGGACACAACGGAGTTGTCAACCATGATGGCGAGATCATGGAACGGGCAGTCCTTCCCCGGGAGGAAGAGCAGCTCCGTCTTGCTGAGGTTCAGCTTGAGGTGGTGATCCGTCATCCACACTGATATATCTGCCAGACATGCAGAGATGCGATTCGCCACCTGGTTATCAGAAGGGGGAAAGGAGAAGATTAGTTGTGTGTCGTCTGCGTAGCAATGATAGGAGAGGCCATGTGAGGATATGACAGAGCCAAGTGACTTGGTGTATAGCGAGAATAGGAGAGGGCCTAGAACTGAGCCCTGGGGGACACCAGTGGTGAGAGCACGTGGTGCGGAGACAGATTCTCGCCACGCCACTTGGTAGGAGCGACCAGTCAGGTAGGACGCAATCCAAGAGTGAGCCGCGCCGGAGATGCCCAGCTCGGAGAGGGTGGAGAGGAGGATCTGATGGTTCACAGTATCAAAGGCAGCAGACAGGTCTAGAAGGACAAGAGCAGAGGAGAGAGAGTTAGCTTTAGCAGTGCGGAGAGCCTCCGTGACACAGAGAAGAGCAGTCTCAGTTGAATGACCAGTCTTGAACTTGATGATAGTGTTGGAGTTGTGCGTGGCCATGCAGTCGTGGGTGAACAGGGAGTCCAGGAGGGGACTAAGCACACACCCTTGAGGTATGGTGTATGGTGTTGACTGCTGAGCTGTAGTCTATGAACAGCATTCTCACATAGTTATTTTCCCTGTTGGAAGAGGACAGTGTGAAAAGCAATTGAGATTGCGTCATCTGTGGATCTGTTGGGGCAGTATGAGAATCGGAGTGGCTCCAGGGTGTCTGGGATGATGGTGTTGATGTGTGTCATGACCAGCCTTTCAAAGCACTTCATAATTACAGATGTGAGCTGCAGGGCAATAGTCATTTAGGCAGGTTACCTTGGAGTTCTTGGGAACAGGTACAATTGTGCTCAGCTTGTCCGTGAAGATACTTGCCAGCTGGTCTGCTGTCTGGCCTGGCGGCCTTGCAAGTGTTAACCTGTTTAAAAGTTTTACATACATCGGCCACGGAGAGGGAGATCATACAGTCATCCGGAATAACAGAGGCTTTAATGCAAGACTCAGTGTTGTCTTCCTCGAAGCGAGCATAAAAGGCATTTAGTTCGTTTGGGAGTTCTGCATCACTGAGCATCTCACGGCTGGGTTTCCCTTTGTAATCCTTTCTCCTATATTGTGCTTTTGCATGTTTGATGTCTTGTCGGAGGTCGTAGCAGGCTTTCTTGTAACCCCGAGTTAAAGTCTCTTCTTGTTTATGACCCCGTACATTTCGTTGAGTGCCAAATTGGTGATGGCTAGTGGAGGGATGTATGCAGCCATGATCATTACTGAGATCTCTCTTGGTAGATAAAAGGGTCTGCAGCTTACCATGAGGTACTCTATATCTGGTCAGAAAATGTTGAGATTTTCTTCACACTGGAAGCAGCACACCAGTTGTTGTTTATGAAGAGACACACCCCTCCCCCTTTGGACTTGCCCAAGGCTGCTTTCGTCCGATCGTGCCGCTGCATGGAGAAAACACTGAGTCCTGCCAGTCATATAATATTCCAGCTTTTCAAGTCTCTCTGATAGGAGACTCTCAAATTTCGTCAGCCAGTGATTGTCAAGCAAATAACTGTCGGTCTCATGGTAATTGACCGTTAATTAACAAACACATTTAGCATCTCCTGGCTTCCACACATAGCCTACAAACCATTTAAAAAAGTCTAATAAATCCATGTAATATAGCCTACACCTTCACAATAAATCCATTATTTATTTTAGACAGGTCTAAAGAAGCATGATATGAAGAAAATGTAGTCTATTTCAAAAGAAAATAATAGCATACTCTGAGTTGTCCTTATGTTAGGTCCCCATAGTACAAAAGTCGACCTATTCTATTCTGTGCGAGAATTAAATATTCCAAACATAGTCTGGGACAGCTGTGGGATGCGATAGATCCCCAAGTAATACAACCACTAACATCGAAAAACCTTTTTTACGCAATGTCGCTGACGCAACAGATCAGAACGTTTAGCTTAAAATGTTTATAAAGTATTAGGCTATTTCTTCAAATTATAAGCTCAGCAATGTGCATATGGTAGTAGGCTATAAGTGCGAATGTTCTATTAGCGGAAAACACCATTATCACAAGTGACTGCAAATGCAATTATGCATGTAATGCTTTTATTATAAAGGTGCATTTTTATGGTGAAAATTATCTTTCCCAAACTTGAAACCCACGCGCTGCTTATATATGCCAGTTAGGCTCTACACCCCTTGTAAAGCGGATTAATTGTCACGTTGCTGTGGATTGGTGTGGTGTAGAATCAGGCGCAGGAAGCAGAGGATAAGTCCAACAAGACTTTACTAGAGCACACAAAAAATCCAAACAGCCCGGAGGCAAAAGACGCACACAGGCGTAAAATAGCGAGCGCACACACAGGTGCGAAAATACTCTCCTAACGCAAGGAGGAAGCTATGAAAATAGCGTACCGACACGGGTAGCGCAACAACACGACACGAACAATTACACACAACACTAAACTAACAACAAGGAAACTAAATAGGGTGCTAAATGAGACATAACACAAAACAGGTGTGACTAACAGACAAAACCAATCAAACAAGAAACATAGAGCGGTGGCAGCTAGTACTCCGGAGACGACGACCGGCGAAACCTGCCCGAACAAGGAGGAGGAGCCGCCTCGGCCGAAACCGTGACAGTACCCCCCCCTTGACGCGCGGCTCCAGCCGCGCGCCGCCTCCGGCCTCGGGGACGACCAGGAGGCGGCGCGTAGGATGACCACGATGGAATTCGGTCATCAGGGACGGATCCAGAATGTCCCTCCTCGGCACCCAGCACCGCTCCTCCGGACCGTACCCCTCCCACTCCACGAGATATTGGAGACCCCCCATCCGGCGTCTCGAATCCAGGATGGTCCGAACAGTGTACGCCGGAGCCCCCTCGATGTCCAACGGGGGCGGAGGAGTCTCCTCAATCTCAAAGTCCTGGAGTGGACCAGCTACCACCGGCCTGAGGAGAGACACATGGAACGAGGGGTTAATATTCTTGTAATCAATAGGTAGTTCTAACCTGTAACACACCTCGTTCAATCTCCTCAGGACTTTAAAAGGCCCCACAAACCGCCGACCCAGCTTCCGGCAGGGCAGGCGGAGGGGCAGGTTTCTGGTTGAGAGCCAGACTCGATCTCCAGGTGCGTACACTGGCCCCTCACTGCGGTGTAGGTCGGCGCTCGTCTTCTGTCGACGTATGGCACGCTGCAGATGGACGTGTGCAGCGTTCCACGTCTCCTCCGAGCGCCGCACCCACTCATCCACAGCGGGGGCCTCGATCTGGCTCTCATGCCACGGTGCCAGAACTGGCTTGTACCCTAACACACACTGGAAAGGGGTTAGTCTCGTGGAGGAGTGGCGGAGAGAGTTCTGTGCCATCTCGGCCCAGGGCACATATCTCGCCCACTCCTCCGGCCGGCCCTGACAATATGACCTCAGAAACCTACCCACATCCTGGTTGACTCGTTCAACCTGCCCATTACTCTCCGGGTGGTAACCCGAGGTAAGGCTCACCGAGACCCCCAAACGTTCCATAAATGCTCTCCAGACTCTGGAGGTAAACTGGGGGCCTCGATCGGACACTATATCCTCGGGCACCCCGTAATGCCGGAAGACGTGAGTAAATAGAGCCTCAGCGGTCTGTAGGGCAGTAGGAAGACCCGGCATGGGAAGGAGACGACAGGCCTTCGAGAACCGATCCACAACGACCAGGATGGTGGTATTCCCCTGTGAGGAGGGAAGATCGGTAACAAAATCCACCGAGAGGTGAGACCAGGGTCGTTGTGGAACGGGCAGGGGCTGTAATTTACCCCTGGGCAAGTGTCTGGGCGCCTTACACTGGGCACACACTGAGCAGGAGGAGACATAAACCCTCACATCCCTGGCTAACGTTGGCCACCAGTACTTCGTACTAAGGCAGTGCACTGTCCGGCCAATACCTGGATGTCCAGAGGAGGGGGACGTGTGAGCCCAATAAATCAGCCGATCCCGGACCTCGAGCGGGACGTACGCCCGACCCACCGGACACTGTGGAGGACTAGGGTCGGTGCGTAACGCCCGCTCGATCTCCGCATCGACCTCCCACACCACCGGTGCCACCAGACAAGACTCCGGTAGTATGGGGATGGACTCCACGCACCTCTCCTCCGTGTCATACCGACGGGACAGAGCATCTGCCTTCCCGTTCTGGGACCCAGGGATGTAAGTGATCTTGAACACAAACCGGGCGAGAAACATAGTCCATCGAGCCTGGCGAGGATTCAGTCTCCTAGCTGCCCGAATGTATTCCAGGTTACGATGGTCGGTCAGAATGAGGAAAGGGTGCTGAGCCCCCTCAAGCCAATGCCTCCACACCTTTAGGGCCTGTACTACGGCTAACAGCTCCCTGTCCCCTACGTCATAATTCCGCTCCGCCGGACTGAGCTTCTTAGAATAAAAAGCACAGGGGCGGAGCTTAGGTGGTGTACCGGATCGTTGAGAAAGAACTGCCCCGATACCGGCCTCAGACGCGTCCACCTCAACTTGGAAGGGTAAAGTGGGATCCGGGTGCGCCAACACCGGAGCCGAGGTAAACAGGTCCTTCAGTCTCCCAAAGGCCCTGTCCGCCTCAGCCGACCACTGCAAGCGCACCGGACCCCCCTTCAGAAGAGACGTTATGGGAGCTGCCACCTGTCCAAAACCCCGGATAAACCTCCGGTAGTAATTCGCAAAACCCAAGAACCGCTGCACCTCTTTAACCGTAGTTGGGGTTTGCCAATTACGCACGGCTGCCACTCGGTCCACCTCCATTCTCACCCCTGACGCAGACAACTGGTAACCCAAAAAGGAAACTGACTCCTGAAAGAACAGACATTTCTCAGCTTTGACATACAGGTCATGCTCCAACAGTCTCCTCAATACCCTGCGCACCAGGGCTACATGCTCGGCCCGAGTAGAACTGTACACAAGAATATCATCTATGTACACCACTACTCCCTGCGCCTGCATGTCCCGGAAAAGTTCATCTACAAACGATTGGAAGACTGATGGAGCATTCATTAACCCATATGGCATGACGAGATACTCGTAATGGCCGGAGGTAGTACTAAATGCTGTCTTCCACTCATCGCCCTCCCTAATGCGCACCAAGTTATATGCGCTCCTGAGGTCCAATTTTGTGAAGAACCGTGCCCCGTGTAATGACTCCGTCATGGTCCCATCAGCGGGAGTGGATAACTATATTTCACAGTTACCTGATTGAGACCGCGGTAATCAATACACGGACGCAAACCTCCATCCTTTTTCTTCACAAAAAAGAAGCTTGAGGACGCGGGAGAAGTGGAGGACCGTATGTATCCCTGTCTCAGAGACTCGGCAATGTAAGTTTCCATTGCCCTTTTCTCCTCCTGTGACAAAGGATACACATGGCTCCGCGGAAGCGCGGCTCCTGTCTGGAGGTCTATCGCACATTCCCCCTGTCTATGAGGTGGCAACCGTGCCGCTCTGGTCTTACTAAACACGAGCGCCAAATCCTCATACTCAGGAGGAATGTGCAGTGCTGGCATCTGGTTCGGACTCTCCACCGAGGTCGCCCCTACGGAAACACCCAGACATAACCCCTCACACTGAGCAGACCACCCTTTAAGAGCCTTCTCTCGCCACGAAATAGTAGGATCATGGGTAATCAACCAGGGAAGCCCCAGTACCACCGGATACGCAGGAGAGTCGATCAGATAGAGTTGAATCGTCTCCTCATGACCCCCCTGCGTCATCATCCTAAGTGGCGCTGTGACCTCCCCAATCAACCCAGATCCTAACGGACGACTATCTAAGGCATGTACAGGAAAGGGCTTTTCGACTGGAAGGAGGGGAATCCCTAACTTAACACAGAATTTCCGATCTACAAAATTCCCAGCTGCGCCTGAATCGACTAGCGCCTTATGCTGGGAACGAGGTGCAACCTGTGGGAAACAAACAGGTAATGTAATGTGTACGACAGAAAGCTCTGGGTAAGTAGGGCGCCTACTCACCTGGGAGGACTCCCCACTGTATGACCTGCCATCTCCCTCACCAGGGGACCCTCCCCAGCACCTAGCCGCGGTGTGCCCTCCGCGGCCACACTTGGTGCAGGAGACTGCCCCCCTCGGGCTCCTACCTCTTTTCCCTCTAGCGCCAGCACCCCCAAGCTCCATCGGACTCTGCTCGGAGGCGCTGGAGGGTGGAATGGGAGGCCCCCACCTGGGACGTCCGCGGGTCGCAAGCAGGGTGTCCAGTCGAATGGCCATGTCCACCAGCTGGTCAAATGTTAGTGTAGTGTCCCTGCATGCTAACTCCCTGCGGACGTCCTCCCGAAGGCCACCTCTAAAGTGGTCTATGAGGGCCCTCTCATTCCACCCAGCATCAGCCGCTAGAGTCCGGAACTCCAGCGCAAACTCTTGAGCGCTCCTCATCCCCTGTCGGAGGTGGAATAGACGCTCCCCCGCCGCCTTCCCCTCTGGTGGATGGTCGAAGACTGCACGGAAGCGGCGGGAGAACTCCGCATAGGTGACTGTGGCGGCGTCTATTCCCCTCCATTCGGCGTTGGCCCACTCCAACGCCTTGCCGGTGAGACAGGAGATGAGGGCGGAAACGCTCTCGTATCCCGAGGGCGCCGGGTGTATGGTGGCAAGGTAGAGCTCCACTTGTAAGAGGAACCCCTGACACCCGGCAGCGGTGCCGTCGTACGCCCTCGGGAGCGAGAGCCGAATCCCACTGGGTTCCGGTCGATGGACGGGCTGGCTGTCCGGTGGTGATGGTGCGATAGGTGGGGCTGTGGGAACCCCGCTGGTTTCCCATCGACGAAGGGTGTCCATGACGCCCTCCAAGGCGTGCCCGATCTGGTTGATCCGGTGCTCTTGACCAAGGAGACGCTCCTCCATGATGTCGACGGGTGCTCCTGCTGATTCCATGTATGGTGTGTAATTCTGTCACGTTGCTGTGGATTGGTGTGGTGTAGAATCAGGCGCAGGAAGCAGAGGATAAGTCCAACAAGACTTTACTAGAGCACACAAAAAATCCTAACAGCCCGGAGGCAAAAGACGCACACAGGCGTAAAATAGCGAGCGCACACACAGGTGCGAAAATACTCTCCTAACGCAAGGAGGAAGCTATGAAAATAGCGTACCGACACGGGTAGCGCAACAACACGACACGAACAATTACACACAACACTAAACTAACAACAAGGAAACTAAATAGGGTGCTAAATGAGACAAAACCAATCAAACAAGAAACATAGAGCGGTGGCAGCTAGTACTCCGGAGACGACGACCGGCGAAACCTGCCCGAACAAGGAGGAGGAGCCGCCTCGGCCGAAACCGTGACATTAATGTGCTTCATTTTAAGAAGTTATTTGGCCACTTTAGTTGTGATGCAAACCTTACTAAAACATATAGGCCTATGGGCTAGTCTACATGAGGTGTGCGACTATGATTTGAAAAAGTCACCAAAAAAAGCCATTGTTTCTTATGCTGGGCATCATTCACAATATATAATTCACAAGTGATAGGCTAATATTGTCACTCATCAGACTATTCTTGATTTAATCTTGTCTTTACATATACTAAATAATATATGTGTGACATTTGTTTTGATTTAGAATGGACCATTATCATGCACCTGTATCGAAACGGGCAGTGGGAAAAAATACATGTCATCTATGCACTTAAATAGGGAATGGAGGACGCTTTTCCCCGTGGTTTATTTTCATGCCAGCCAGATAGGCTATATTCCTGTTGTAAATACAAGCAATGTGCTTAATATTAGGAAAGTTGAGAAATAAATATAGTAGGCCTAGCCTATAGAAAGCTGATGGGATCCTCCTCTTTTTAATAGAGGCCATCACTCTGTTTTCCCCCACAATTGCATAGCCTATAGAAATGTTGCGCAACATGAGCTCATGGGCTCTCATGAAGTGTTTGATTAGATTTTCGATTACATTTGCATTGATGTCAGAGTGATTAGAGGGAAAATAGAGTGCGGAGTACCAGGCAGTTAGCAAGTTTGGTAGGCTACTAATGACCAGCAGCAGCATCAGAGCTTGGAGAAGCCTAATTACCGTGACTAAATGGTCACGTGGAATTTGACTGCCTTCATGACTCGTGACTGCCGGTGTGGCGGTAATACGGTGGTCCTCTGTAGCTCAGCTGGTAGAGCACGGCGCTTGTAACGCGAAGGTAGTGGGTTCGATCCCCGGGACCACCCGTACGTAAAAATGTATGCACGCATGACTGTAAGTCGCTTTGGATAAAAGCGTCTGCTAAATGGCATATTATTATTATTATTACTGCAACAGCCCTAGTGCCGGTTGATATTATCTTCGTCTCAATCTCACCAGGATGCTGGCACGTCTCCCACGTCTTCGCCTGCAGTGTTTTGGTAGCCCATGAAACAAAGGAATGGGGTCTGGTATGAACAAGGGAACAGCTGAGTCGGAGTTGAAGTCGAAATCGAGGTTTGTAACTGGCTGTCACTCCTACTCCTGCTCCCTCCCTCTGGGCGCTCGACGTCGCCGGTCTACTATTCACCGGTCCTGGCAACCATCATTGCGCACACCTGCTCATCATTTTCTCCTTGATTACTACCCCTTTATTTAGCCCTCAGTCGTCTTCAGTCACTATGTGTTATTGTTTTCTCTCACGTTATGTACGCTCTTCATGTTTGTTTCATCTGCCTCGGTTCTTTATTAAAATCACTTTCTGCACCTGTTTACTGACTCCTGCTCATATGTTACATTGCCAATCTGATGTCTAGATGTGCTTAGCGGTTATATGTGATAATAATATGAACATTCTGTACAACTAAAATCTAAAACTAGCAAATAATACCTTGACAATATGGAAGCAGCAGAAGATTCAACCCTATTCCAGACGGTTAACGAACAAGGTCATCTCCTCCATCAACACCACGACCAGCTGGCGAAACTCGGTACGGCCATGGAGGAGGTCCTCCGCGTTCACCACCGCCTCGACACCACCAGCGAGGTTCTCCATTCCCCTATCAGCGGGCCTCCTACCACGGGCCGTCACAATGAGCCAGCCCCCCAGCCTACCCAGCCGTCCGCCCAGGTCAGCGATGTCCGACTATCCCTTCCTGAGAAATATGACGGCACACCATCGAAATGCCGTGGCTTCCTACTCCAGTGCTCCCTCTATTTCGCATATCAAATGGGAGCCCCCACCACTGAGAGGTCCAAGATTGCCACGGTCATTTCCCTGCTGACTGGACAGGCGTTGGAGTGGGCTACGGCCATCTGGGAGAGTGGAGAGGAGGAGCTGGGGTCATATGAGGGGTTCATGGCTCATGCCTCCCTCCTTTGGCTGTCCTGAGGCAGAGCCTGAACCCATGGAGGTAGGGGCCACACACCTCTCCGCGGCAGAGCGGTGTCGCCGGAGACAGCTGGGGCTCTGTCCCTATTGCGGCCAGGAGGGGCACCAGCTTCTGTGGTGTCCTGTGCGCCCTAACCCGGGGTCCACTAGGGCAGAGGGGCGGCCCGTGACCTTCCGTCTCCCAGGATAGGCGTGTGTACCCCATTTTCACCCCATAATGTTATGACTGTTATTTATCTAATAATGACCTACTATGTTTAATTGTTACTAGAATAAATTAATAATTTAACAATTAACTCATTAGGAATTTGGGGCACCACGGGAGAAGTTGTTTAACAAGTTACCATCTCCGAAAATAAACTCAATAATATGTAGATATCGATAACAGTCACTTATTAATCATTTACCTCATATCAGTCTCATTCTGAACGTCGCAGACCTCTTGAATCTGTACAAACCCAAGTCTTACTGATCATTCTGTACCACACAAATTGATTTGATTATTTATTTACTACCAAACTAAATGTAACACAGGATACACACACACACGGTATAGGTTATTGATTAGAAACGTAATACGATGACGATAGGTCCCTAGCGGACTAACACAATATGACACTTGTTACAAAAGATGGAGAGTTAAAGAAAGAGAGAGGAAGAGAAGCAACACTTGGATACATTTGGGAACTACTCTCACAGTAATCCTAATACCTTGCCCCGAACTGCCAGCCCTTTTGGGTAAGAAGTAATGCATGTATTTACGTGTTGAAGGTCTTCGTCGTGTATCTCTGTTGGACCCAGACCTTTGTGGAAAGGGTTCGATTGGGCCTTCTCCTTCAGATGGGCCTTCTCCTTCGTTCTCAGATGTAAGGCTCAGATTGTCCACAAGAGGTCACAATGTCCCTCTTCTTAGTTGTCTGTTAACTTTCACTAGTTCTGGAAGTGGTCTTCTCATCATTCCCAACATTCAGATGTTGAAATATATTGTCCCAGTGTTCAGTGTTGGATGTTCAAGTTTTTGGGCGGCAAAACCTTCGGTAACAAAGGGATAGTTATTTCCCAATACTGAGGAGCAAAGGGAGAGATTCCCTTTGCTCCTGAGTCATAAAACTGGCCCAACTCCCCCTTCTCCTCTCCTGTGGGTTCTGGCTATCTGTCAGCCATTTGCCAAGCTGATCTGGCACCTTTGATTTTCACCAAGGAGAGTCATGACACTGTGGAACCCATGCACCAGGAAAGCCTTCCTTTCTTCATCACCTCCGCACCTGAACACAAGGTAATCCTCGGCCTCCCGTGGCTCCAACGTCACAATCCCATCATCACATGGTCGAGTATGAAAATTACCTGGGGGACCTGCTTTCCCGTACCCTGTGGTTCCACGCCGGTTGAGGGCCCTGTGAATGCCCACCAGCCTATCAATCGGTCCTGCCGGTCAAAAGTTTTAGAACACCTACTCATTCAAGGGTTTTTCTTAATTTTTTACTATTTTCTACATTGCAGAATAATAGTGAAGACATCAAAACTATGAAATAACACATATGGAATTATGTAGAAACCAAAAAAGTGTTAAACAAATCAAAATATATTTTATTCTGCAAATAGCCACCCTTTGCCTTGATGACAGCTTTGCACACTCTTGGCATTGTCTCAACCAGAGTTACCTCTGCTGCAGAGGATAAGTTCATTAGAGTTACCAGCCTCAGAAATTGCAGCCCAAATAAATGCTTCACAGAGTTCAAGTAACAGACACATCTCAACATCAACTGTTCAGAGGGCACTGTGTGAATCAGGCCTTCATGGTCGAATTGCTGCAAAGAAACCACTACTAAAGAACACCAATAATAAGAAGAGACCTGCTTGGGCCAAGAAACACGAGTAATGGACATTAGACTGGTGAAAAGTTGTCCTTTGGTCTGGAGTACAAATTGTAGATTTTTGTTTCAAACCGCTGTGTTTTTGTGAGACGCGGTGTGGGTGAACGGATGATCTCCCCATGTGTAGTTCCCACCGTAAAGCATGGAGGAGGAGGTGTTATGGTGTGGGAGTGCTTTGCTGGTGACACTGTCTGTGATTTATTTAGAATTCAAGGCACACTTAACCAGCATGGCTACCACAGCATTCTGCAGTGATACGCCATCCCATCTGGTTTGGGCTTAGTTTGACTATCATTTGTTTTTCAATAGGACAATGACCCAACACACCTCCAGGCTGTGTAAGGGCTATTTTACCAAGAAGGAGAGTGATGGAGTGCTGCATCAGACTTTGTGCATGACACAAGTAATCTTTCCAACAATTGTTTACAGACAGATTATTTCACTTATAATTCACTGAATCACAATTCCAGTGGGTCAGAAGTTTACGCACACTAAGTTGACTGTGCCTTTAAACAGCTTGGAAAATTCCAGAAAATGATGTCATGGCTTTAGAAGCTTCTGATAGGCTAATTGACATCATTTGAGTCAATTGGAGGTGTACCTGTGGATGTATTTCAAGGCCTACCTTCAAACTCAGTGCCTCTTTGCTTGACATCATGGGAAAATGAAAAGAAATCAGCCAAGACCTCAGAAAAAAATGGTAGACCTCCACAAGTCTGGTTCATCATTGGGAGCAATTTCCAAGCACCTGAAGGTACCACGTTCATCTGTACAAACAATAGTATACAAGTATAAACACCATGGGACCACTTCTAACCCACTGGGAATGTGATGAAATAAATAAAAGCTTAAATAAATCATTCTATCTACTATTATTCTGACATTTCACATTCTTAAAATAAAGTGGTGATCCTAACTGACCTAAGACAGGTAATTTTTACTAGGATTAAATGTCAGGAATTGTGAATACTGAGTTTAAATGTATTTGGCTAAGGTGTATGTAAACTTCCGACTTCAACTGTATTTAATCAATTTTGAATCCAGGCTGTAACACAACATAATGTGGAATAGGTCAAAAGGTATGAATACTTTCTGAAGGCACTGTATATCATTTTCATAGTCATGGCATGCGTTGTTTAAGAGCTATTGAAGTTTGAAATCCCCCCCAAAATCCATCCTTCCCTTATCCATCCTTTCCTGATCAATCCTCCCCGATTCAGAAAATAGAATTTTCATAGTCATGGCACGCTTTGCTTACGAGCTGTTGAAGATCGAAATCCAGAAGAAAAAAATGAAAAAAGTTCTGGATTTTTCTCCATCCTCCACTGATTCAGAATATATAATTTTCATATTCATGGCACTCTGAGAGCTATTGACGATTGTATAAAAAAATTAAAATACAACTATTCCCCACAAAAAGGCGTGGGTTGTTCTCTGTCCACCCCTGATTCAGAATATACACTTTTCATAGTCATGGCGTGCTTGGTTGAATAGCTATTGACGAGAGAAAACCGAATATGTGGGTTATACACACACACACACACACACAAACCTGACACACAAGAGAACAAATGTTATACATACTCTGCTTTGACCTTTGAACTCCCCGAATGATTCAGTATGACTAGTAATGCTGGCTTTCATGTTTGGGTTGTATGGCTATGTAGAACAGGATGCTGCTGAGGGGAGAACGGCCGGAACAGAGCAAATGGAATGGCATCAAACACCTGGAGACCAACTTGGGATTGGGGGAGGTTTTAGCGGGTGGAGTAGTGGAGAACAATTGGAGATTTACTCAGTAGCAGTCTAAATACCATGGTACAACTATATGGACACTCAATCATTGTGGTACTTTTTAATGGTAATTTTACAAACATATATTATGATAAACAGAATTGAAACTTGTATTTCATTATGGTAAATGGTGAAATAAGTATAGCCATTTATCATTGTAATGGCTTGGCAGATAATAAGAAAAGACGATCAGTATCTACCTGGCTAAAAGAGAACAAATATAATATATATTGTTTACAGGAAACTCAATCAACAATTTTAGATGAAGTTCTATGGGAAAAGGACTGGGGGGCGAAATATACTTCTCCCATGGTCAAAGAAACTCAAAAGGGGTGATGATATTAATAAACAATCACTTTGATCCGAATGTGCAAATTGTTCTAACAGATCCGCAAGGTAGATGGATTCTATTAAATATGTTATTGGACCAAAAACTGATTTGGCTCATTAATCTATACGGTCCAAATAATGATGATCCACACTTCATTGAAAATATATATAATAAATTATCAAGCCTACAAGCAATAAAAGGTTATATTATTGTGGTGGGAGATTATTATACAGTTTTAAAAACACCAATGGACTTTAAAGGAAATCACACTATGAACTATCACCCTTATGCACTTAAGGAAATCACAAATATCATGCATATATTGGAACTAGTGGATTTATGGCTTAAATATCCTATATCCTGACCTATAAGGCTTAAATATCCTGACCTAGTGAGACATCCATGGCGGAGGATCAATCAAGCTAGTCATCTTGACTACTTTCATTCTATGGGGCGGCAGGTATCTTAGTGGTTAAGAGCGTTGTGCCAGTAACCGAAACGTCGCTGGTTCTAATCCCCGAGCCGACTAGGTGAAAAATCTGTCGATGTGCCCTTGAGCGAGGCACTTAACCCTAATTGCTCCTGTAAGTCGCTCTGGATAAGAGTGTCTGCTAAATGACTTAAATGTAATTGTAGCTTGCACCAAAAGTTTAAAAAGTGTTGATAGGGGACAGAATGTTGTTGGACCAACAAATAATTGGCATATACATTACTCTTACAGAATTTCCATGTAGGCGAGGATATTGGAAATTTTATCAAAGCCTATTGGATGACAACTTGTTTTTAACCAAGACAGAATAATTTATAACTGACTATTTCCGACATAATATAGGTACAGCAGAGCCCCTTATTTTATGGGACACGTTTAAATGTGCATTTAGAGGCCATGCAATTCAATACTCATCTTTAAAACTAAAGCAATTTAGGTCATATTAACAAAGGAAATAGAGGGAATAACAATACAGATAGATAGCAATAAAAACGGTACCATAGAGGCACAGAATATGTTAGAGGAAAAACAAATATAAATGGAGGAACTTATTCAAGAAAGATCAAGTGTAGTATATTATAAAAAATTAAGTGAACTGGATGGAATATGGGGAAAAATGCACCAAAATTTTTTTTTAATCTTCAACAGAAATGCTACCAAAAATAATTTACTGAAACGTGTTACAAATGAGTCACCCATGATTCACAAAATGATATTTTGAAAGAGGAAACAAAGTACTTTAAGCCTGTTTTCATTTCAGGCTCCTCCATCTTCACTAACCGAAGTGAATTGTAAGATTTTTTTTTTCTATTAATAATTTTAAATTAACAGCTGTACAGAAAGACTCATGTGAAGGCCAAATTACAGAGGAGGAACTTCTTGATGCAATTAAAGCCTTTAAGTCTGGAAAAACTCCAGGGCAGGATGGCATACCAGTTGAGGTATGCCAAACCATTTTTGATATACTCAGATGACCGTTATTGACATGTTTTAACCACTCCTATAAAAATGGTAGATCATCAGATACTCAACAAGAAGGTATGATTTCATTATTACTGAAACAGGACCCAAGTGGTAAATATAAAGATCCAGTCCATAAAAAAAATTGGAGACCCTTAACTTCAGTGTTGTGATGCAAAAATTCTACCAAAATACATAGCGCATAGAATTAAAACGGTATTGTCGGATAATATTCATCCAGGCCTGGTTTTCATAGCTGACTTTGAAAAGGCTTTTGATAAAGTATGACTAGAATTGATATATAAATGCCTGGAATATTTCAATTTTGGAGAATCTCTTATACAATGGGTTAAAGTTATGTATAGTAACCCTAGTTGTAAAATAGTAAATAATGGCTACTTCTCAGAAGGTATTAAACTGTCAAGAGGAGTAAAACAAGGTAGTCCACTATCAGCATATCTATTTATTATGGCCATCGAAATGGATTTAAATGAAAACATGAATTATCAGCGTACAATGACACCTTTGTTTTTAAGCCCTGGATTTCTAGCCTCTTGATATTGTTGTTGGATCTGATTTTAATAGCTGATGATTCATGTTTTCTTTTAAATCCAGAATTTGGATCCCTCCACAGCCTCATAGGGGATATAGATAATTTTTCTAACCTCTCTGGATTACAACCAAATTATGATGTGTACTATATTACGTATTGGATCACTAAAATATAAAAAATTTACATTACCGTGTAGTTTACCAATAAAATGGTCTGACGGTGAAGTGGACATACTCTGTATTCATATCCCGAAAGAAAGAAATGATCTCACTACAATACATTTTAATAGAAAGTTAGCAAAATTATCTAAGGTCTTGCTACCATGGAAAGGAAAATACCTGTCTATTTGTGGAAAAATCATCCTGATTAACTCTTTAGTCATATCCCAGTTTACCTATTTGCTTATGGCCTTGCCTAAACCTAGCGACATGTTTTTTAAATTACAGTACCAGTCAAAAGTTTGGACACACCTACTCATTCCAGGGTTTTTCTAAATTTGTACTATTTTCTACATTGTAGAATAATAGTGAAGACATAAAAACTATGAATTAACAGATATAGAATCATGTAGTAACCAAAAAGTGTTAAACAAATCAAAGTATACAGTGGGGAGAACAAGTATTTGATACACTGCCGATTTTGCAGGTTTTCCTACTTACAAAGCATGTAGAGGTCTGTAATTTTTATCATAGGTACACTTCAACTGTGAGAGACGGAATCTAAAACAAAAATCCAGAAAATCACATTGTATAATTTTTAAGTAATTAATTTGCATTTTATTGCATGACATAAATATTTGATACATCAGAAAAGCAGAACTTAATATTTGGTACAGAAACCTTTGTTTGCAATTACAGAGATCATATGTTTCCTGTAGGTCTTGACCAGGTTTGCACACACTGCAGCAGCCCACTCCTCCATACAGACCTTCTCCAGATCCTTCAGGTTTCGGGGCTGTCGCTGGGCAATACAGACTTTCAGCTCCCTCCAAAGATTTTCTATTGGGTTCAGGTCTGGAGACTGGCTAGGCCGCTCCAGGACCTTGAGATGCTTCTTACGGAGCCACTCCTTAGTTGCCCTGGCTGTGTGTTTTGAGTCGTTGTCATGCTGGAAGATCCAGCCACGACCCATCTTCAATGTTCTTACTGAGGGAAGGAGGTTGTTGGCCAAGATCTCGCGATACATGGCCCCATCCATCCTCCCCTCAATATTGTGCAGTCGTCCTGTCCCCTTTGCAGAAAAGCATCCCCAAAGAATGATGTTTCCACCTCCATGCTTCACGGTTGGGATGGTGTTCTTGGGGTTGTACTCATCCTTCTTCTTCCTCCAAACATGGCGAGTGGAGTTTAGACCAAAAAGCTCTATTTTTGTCACATCAGACCACATGACCTTCTCCCATTCCTCCTCTGGATCATCCAGATGGTCATTGGCAAACTTCAGACGGGCCTGGACATGCGCTGGCTTGAGCAGGAGGACCTTGCATGCGCTGCAGGATTTTAATCAATGACGGCGTAGTGTGTTACTAATGGTTTTCTTTGAGACTGTGGTCCCAGCTCTCTTCAGGTCATTGAACAGGTCCTGCCGTGTAGTTCTGGGCTGATCCCTCACCTTCCTCATGATCATTGATGCCCCACGAGGTGAGATCTTGCATGGAGCCCCAGACCGAGGGTGATTAACCGTCATCTTGAACTTCTTCCATTTTCTAATAATTGCGCCAACAGTTGTTGCCTTCTCACCAAGCTGCTTGCCTATTGTCCTGTAGCCCAACCCAGCCTTGTGCAGGTCTACAATTCTATCCCTGATGTCTTTAAACAGCTCTCTGGTCTTGGCCATTGTGGAGAGGTTGGAGTCTGTTTGATTGAGTGTGTGGTCAGGTGTCTTTTATACAGGTAACGAGTTCAAACAGGTGCAGTTAATACAGGTAATGAGTGGAGAACAGGAGGGCTTCTTAAAGAAAAACTAACAGGTCTGTGAGATCCAGAATTCTTACTGGTTGGTAGGTGATCAAATACTTATGTCATGCAATAAAATGCAAATTAATTACTTAAAAATCATACAATGTGATTTTCTGGATTTTTGTTTTAGATTCCGTCTCTCACAGTTGAAGTGTACCTATGATAAAAATTACAGACCTCTACATGCTTTGTAAGTAGGAAAACCTGCAAAATCGTCAGTGTATCAAATACTTGTTCTCCCCACTGTATTTTATATTTGAGATTCTTCAAATAGCTACCCTTTGCCTTGATGACAGCTTTGCACACTCTTTGCACACTTTTTCTTTACTACATGATTCCACATGTGTTATTTCATAGTTTTGATGTCTTCACTGTTATTCTACAATGTAAAAAATTGTAAAAAGAAAGAAAAACCCTTGAATGAGAAGGTGTGTCCAGACTTTTGACTGGTAGTGTATGTGAGCATCAAATATTCCATTTTATTTGGAACGGCAAGCCAGACAAAATTAAACGGGCCTATTTCTATAATGAATATGAATTCGGAGGGCAGAAATTATTAAATATTAAAGCATTGGGCCTCTCACTAAAGGCTTCAGTCATACAAAAGTTATACTTAAATCCGAATTGGTTCTCTAGCAGCTTAGTAAGAATGTAATCTCCATAATCATCTCCAAAATATAGCTATTTTTAAAACAAGCCATAGAAAGTTGGTTGCAATTTCAGTTTAATCCACCAGAAAAGACATAACAAATATTACAACAAATAGTATGGTTAAACTCAAATATACAAATTGGTTAAAAATAAAACAATATTGGAAAAAATGTTTTAAAACGGTAATCTTTGTAATTTATATCATAAATTGGACTGGTGGAGTTATGTCACACATGCAGCTAACAAAAATATATGGAAATGTCTGCTCTACTCAAAATTACAACCAACTAATTGCAGCATTACCGAAAAATGGAAGAGGCAAGTGGAAGGGGGAGAAAGTAAGGATCTTGTCTGTCGGCCCTGCATTAAAGACCAAAATTGGTTAAAGAATATTGTGATAAATAAAAAAGTATACCAGTTTCATTTAAGGACCAAAAAATGTACAGGTGTGCCATATAGATTGCAAAATAGTTGGGAAGAGATTTTCGATTAGCCGATTCCATGGCACATGGTTTATGAACTGATACACAAAACGACACTGGATTCAAAACTTAGAGTTTTTCAATGTAAATTATTATACAAAATACAATTCTTGCAACCAATAGAATGGCATATGTATGGGGGATACAACCATCCCAGCTCTGCAGATCTTGCTGCGAAGAGACAGAATCATTAGATCATTTGTTTTGGTACTGTCCATATGTAGCTTGTTTTTCAGGAATGGCTGAAGAATTGCAACATTTACCTGGAGCTAACTCTGCAAATAACACTGCTAGGTGATTTAAAAAGTCATAGTCAATCGATCAATAATATAATAATACTCTTAGCAAAGATGTTTATCTTTAATTTACAATCTGTAGAAACTATGAGAATAGAAAGGTTCAGAACTTTTGTGAAACATCACAGCACAGTTGAAAACAATATGGCAAATAGAAATCAAAACTGGATGGTGTTCAGAGATAGATGGGAGGGGTTGAGTGGAGCTGAAGGGTGGGACTAAAAATAACAAGATAACTAACGTAAAATATACTGTGTCCGTGAAATGTATATACAGTTGAAGTCGGAAGTTTACATACACTTAGGTTGGTGTCATTAAAACTCGTTTTTCAACCACTCCACAAATGTCTTGTTAACAAACTATAGTTTTGGCAAGTCAGTTAGGACATCTACTTCGTGCATGACAAAAGTAATTTTTCCAACAATTGTTTACAGACAGATTATTTCACATATAATTCACTGTATCACAATTCCAGTGGGTCAGAAGTTTACATGCAGTGGGGAGAACAAGTATTTGATACACTGCCGATTTTGCAGGTTTTCCTACTTACAAAGCATGTAGAGATCTGTAATTTTTATCATAGGTACAATTCAACTGTGAGAGACGGAATCTAAAACAAAAATCCAGAAAATCACATTGTATGATTTTTAAGTAATTCATTTGTATTTTATTGCATGACATAAGCATTTGATCACCTACCAACCAGTAAGAATTCCGGCTCTCACAGACCTGTTAGTTTTTCTTTAAGAAGCCCTCCTATTCTCCACTCATTACCTGTATAAAAGACAACTGTCCACACACTCAATCAAACAGACTCCAACCTCTCCACAATGGCCAAGACCAGAGAGCTGTGTAAGTGGCGCAGTGGTCTAAGGCACTGTATTGCAGTGCCTTAGGCCACTCCAGGACCTTGAAATGCTTCTTACGAAGCCACTCCTTCATTGCCCGGGCGGTGTGTTTGGGATCATTGTCATGCTGAAAGACCCAGCCACGTTTCATCTTCAATGCCCTTGCTGATGGAAGGAGGTTTTCACTCAAAATCTCACGATACATGGCCCCATTCATTCTTTCCTTTACACGGATCAGTCATCCTGGTCCTTTTGCAGAAAAACAGCCCCAAAGCATGATGTTTCCACCCCCATGCTTCACAGTAGGTATGGTGTTCTTTGGATGCAACTCATCATTCTTTGTCCTCCAAACACGACGAGTTGAGTTTTTACCAAAAAGTTCTATTTTGGTTTCATCTGACCATATGACAATCTCCCAATCCTCTTCTGGATCATCCAAATGCACTCTAGCAAACTTCAGACGGGCCTGGACATGTACTGGCTTAAGCAGGGGGACACGTCTGGCACTGCAGGATTTGAGTCCCTGGCGGCGTAGTGTGTTACTGATGGTAGGCTTTGTTACTTTGGTCCCAGCTCTCTGCAGGTCATTCACTAGGTCCCCCCGTGTGGTTCTGGGATTTCTGCTCACCGTTCTTGTGATCATTTTGACCCCACAGGGTGAGATCTTGCGTGGAGCCCCAGATCGAGGGAGATTATCAGTGGTCTTGTATGTCTTCCATTTCCTAATAATTGCTCCCACAGTTGATTTCTTCAAACCAAGCTGCTTACCTATTGCAGATTCAGTCTTCCCAGCCTGGTGCAGGTCTACAATTTTGTTTCTGGTGTCCTTTGACAACTCTTTGGTCTCGGCCATAGTGGAGTTTGGAGTGTGACTGTTTGAGGTTGTGGACAGGTGTATTTTATACTGATAACAAGTTCAAATAGGTGCCATTAATACAGGTAACGAGTGGAGGACACAGGAGCCTCTTAAAGAAGAAGTTACAGGTCTGTGAGAGCCAGAAATCTTGCTTGTTTGTAGGTGACCAAATACTTATTTTCCACCATAATTTGCAAATAAATTCATTAAAAATCCTACAATGTGATTTTCTTGACTTTTTTTCCTCAATTTGTCTGTCATAGTTGACGTGTACCTATGATGAAAATTACAGGCCTCTCTCATCTTTTTAAGTGAGAGAACTTGCACAATTGGTGGCTGACTAAATACTTTTTTCCCCACTGTATGACATGCAATAAAATGCAAATTAATTACTTAAAAATCATACAATGTGATTTTCTGAAAATTACAGACCTCTACATGCTTTGTTAGTAGGAAAACCTGCAAAATCGGCAGTGTATCAAATACTTGTTCTCCCCACTGTATATCCACAGTAAAATGAGTTCTACATCGACATAACCTGAAAGGCCGCTCAACAAGGAAGAAGCCACTGCTCCAAAACCGCCATAAAAAAGCCAGACTATGGTTTGCAACTGCACATGGGGACAAAGATCGTACTTTTTTGAGAAATGTCCTCTGGTCTGATTAAACAAAAATAGAACTGTTTGGCCATAATGACCATCGTTATGTTTGGAGGAAAAAAGGTTGTGGCTTGCAAGCCGAAGAACACCATCCCAACTGTGAAGCACAGGAGTGGCAGCATCATGCTGTGGGGGTGCTTTGCTGCAGGAGGGAGTGGTGCACTTCACAAAATAGATGGTATCATGTGGAAGGAAAATTATGTGGATATTTTGAAGCAACATCTCACGACATAAGTCAGGAAGTTAAAGCTTTGTCGCAAATGGGTCTTACAAATGGACAATGACCCCAAGCATTCTTCCAAAGTTGTGGCAAAATGGCTTAAGGACAACAAAGTTAAGGTGTTGGAGTGGCCATCACTTAGCCCTGACCTCAATCCTATAGAAAATGTGTGGGCGAGCAAGGAGGCCTACAAACCTGACTCAGTTATACCAGCTCTGTCAGGAGGAATGGGCCAGAATTCACCCAACTTATTGTGGGAAGATTGTGGAAGGCTACCCGAAACGTTTGACCCAAGTTAAACAATTTAAAGGCAATGCTACCAAATACTAATTGAGTGTATGTAAACTTCTGATGCACTGGGAATGTGATGAAAGAAATAAAAAAAAGCTGAAATAAATAATTCTCTCTACTATTATTCTGACATTTCACATTTTTTAAATAACGTGGTGATCCTAACTGACCTAAGACAGGGAACTTTTACTAGGATTAAATGTCAGGAATTGTGAAAAACTGAGTTTAAATGTATTTGGCTAAAGTGTATGTAAACCTCCGACTTCAACTGGAATAGATTGACCCTAGCCCACCGGCACATAGACAGTTGCAGCATAGATACTGGAGGCCATTCTTCTCTGCAAATCCTCTCAATATCTGTCAGGTTGGATGGGGATCATCTGCACAGCTATTTTCAGGCCTCTCCAGAGATGTTTGATTGGGTTCAAGTCCGGGCTCTGGCTGGGCCACTCAAGGACATTCAGAGACTTGTCCCGAAGCCACTGTTGCATTGTCTTGGCTGTGTGCTTAGGGTCGTTGCCCCAGTCTGAGGTCCTGAGCGCTCTGGAGTAGGTTTTCATCAAGGATCTCTCCGTACTTTTCTCCGTTCATCTTTCCCTCGATCCTGACTAGTCTCCCAGTCCCTGCTGCTGAAAAACATATCCACAGCATGATGCTGCCACCACCATGCTTCACCGTAGGGATGGTGCCAGGTTTCCTCCAGACGTGACGCTTGGCATTCAGGCCAAAGAGTTCAATCTTGGTTTCATCAGACCAGAGAATCTTGTTTCTCATGGTCTGAGAGTCCTTTATGTGTCTTTTGGCAATCTCCAAGTGGGCTGTCACGTGCCTTTTACTGAGGAGTGGCTTCCTACTGGCCACTCTACCATAAAGGCCTGATTGGTGAAGTGCTGCAGAGATGGGTGTCCTTCTGGAAGATTCTCCCATCTCCACAGAGGAACTCTGAATCTCTGTCAGAATGACATTTACATTTACATTTTAGTCATTTAGCAGACGCTCTTATCCAGAGCGACTTACAGGAGCAATTAGGGTTAAGCGCCTTGCTCAATGGCACATCGACAGATTTTTCACCTAGTAGGCTCAGGGATTAGAACCAACCATAAGGTTCTTGGTCACCTCCCTGACCAAGGCCCTTCTCCCCCGAATGCTGAGTTTGGCTGGTGGCCAGCTCTAGAAAGAGTATTGGTGGGTTCAAACTACTTCCATTTAAGAATGATGGAGGCCACTGTGTTCTTGGGGAACTTCAATGCTGCAGACATGTTTTGGTACCCTTCCCCAGATCTATGCCTCGACACAATCCTGTCTCGGAGATCCACGGACAATTCCTTCAACCTCATGGCTTGGTTTTTGTCTGACGTGCGCTGTCAACTGTGGGACCCGATATAGACAGGTGTCTAAATCATGTCCAATCAATTTAATTTACCACAGGTGGACTCCAATCAAGCTGTAGAAACATCTCAAGGATGATTAATGGAAACAGGATGCACCTGTGCTCAATTTCGAGTCTCATAGCAAAGGGTCTGAATACTTATGGAAATAAGGTATTTCTTTATATATTGTTTTATACATTTGCAAACATTTCTAAAAACCTGTTTTCACTTTGTCATTAGGGGGTTTTGTGTGTAGATTGATGAGGAAAACATTTAATTTAATCCATTTCATAATAAGTCTGTAACGTAACAAAATGTGGAAAAAGGGAAGGGGTCTGAATACTTTCTGAAGGGGTCTGAATACTTTCTGAATGCACTGTATTTAGAAAGTTTCCTTAATCCACGCTTTTGATCACTCATCTAACCTGAGCTGAGCTCTACACGTGTGTTTCCCCTCCCAGCTGAAATTACACATCAGCATTTCTAAAGCCGTAATCCCTGTTCAGGTGTCTGTGTGTTTATCTGCACATGTGCTGTAGCAGGTTTGTATCCTAAAAATTGAATTATAGAGTAATCCGCTAGGTTACAGGATTGATAGAGCAGGATTACGTGTGTGTGTGTGTGTTGTCTGTCTGTCTGTCATTTTGTGTGTACTTACTGGTCAAGGCAGGGTCAGTTCAGTTCTCTCATTCCTATAAAGACAAATGATTGACATTACTGATTGGTACTCACATAGGCCTTGTGCTTTTCTCAAACTCAAAGTTGGTTAATTGGATGGGAGTAACTCAAACCCTCCACAAACAAGGTAATATAATTTTTGAAGATTCTGTAAATACAAACAGTAAGGCTGGGTACACACTACATGATTTATGGTCACATTACCCGTCACGGTGTTGGGTGAAGTTGCTCCTAGATGCTTATCTTGGGTCAGTTTTGCATTTCCCCACTAATGGTTACGGTTAAGATTGGGGGAGGGGAAACTGATCCTTGATCTATCTGTAGGGAAAACTTCACACTGGAGCTACAATTCACATTACTGGACACGATACTGGAGAATTTCACACTTAACGACTTCACCCTAGAACGTTGGGCATTTATGGAATGAAATTGTTTTAATTGAATCAGGTCATACATAGGACCATCTTAATAAACCCATACACAGAGTTGATAGAACATTTCACATTAAACCAAGATTTCCCAAACAACATACAAATATCATATCATACGAACATGAAATGCATGGTAGATGTCTTGTAGTGTATTAACGTCTTAAAGCAGAGGAATGATGGCTGTCTTCTAGTCTTTTCCTACTGACTATTGACTGAGACATCTCAGCCTCATTACTAGATAAAGGTCTCTGAAGACTCGACCATCAAGTTTATCGCAGATTAACCCTTTCCCATAACTTAGTAGGCTAGATATGATACAAGATGTGGGAGAGGGGAGTGAAAAGAGAAGAGAGGAGATGAAAGACTGGAGAGAGGAGAGAGAAGAGAGAAGAGAGGGAAAAGGAGAGAGAAGATAAAAAAGGGGAGAAAGGGGAGGCAGAAATGGTAGATACTCACAGATAACACACACACCATTATTTTACTTCCCTCACACATTTTTCCTCTAATGAGAAGAATAGAAGAAACCCTGGGAAGTGGGAAGGTTAGGGGTCAAGAAGAGAAGGATGTGGTCACCACAACCGCTCAACGTGTGTGTGTGTACCTGTTGACTCCTCTATAGCGAAGTCTCTTGTTGTCGTCGTGAATCTACAGTCTGATTGGTCGCCGCAGACCCCTAACTCCTAACCCTAAACCTTTAACCCCTAACCCTAATTCAAAACCTAACACTAATTCTAACCTTAAACCCTCTTGAAATATCATTTTTCCTTGTGGGGACCGGCAAAAAAAAAAAAGTTTGTTTGTTTACTGTTCTGGGGGGGCCTTCTGGTCCCCACAAGTATAGTTATCATGTCCACACACCACACACACAGACACACACACACACACACACATAATAATCATCAGTCAGCAGCGTAATAACAATCATGGTTATTCCTGTATCAGAGCGGATATCCTGCTGGACAATGGCCATGCTGGCTCAGAGTCAGGTGTACGTGCAGCGCCAGACACAGCCAGTTGCAGGTTCAACCCTCTCATCTGGGGGAAACTGTGAGTGTCTGAAATACCCTACTGGACAATACTGAGGTCATGTCTGGGAGAGCAGTAATCATCAGATCAGCCCGTGTGCTGCTGTATGACACGTACTCGCTTACAGGTGCACAAAAAAAAAAATTATGCACGCATGACTGTAAGTCGCTTTGGATAAAAGCGTCTGCTAAATGGCATATTATTATTATTATTATTATTATAGGTGCGTTTTAATGACACATACACATATACCAGACTGTTTGAATAAGACACTTAGTGGAATTTGAATTCCATTCAGTCAGGTGGAGGTGGATTGTGGTTTGATCAATCCCAACAGGGTCAAAGGCTTCATATTGGAGCTTACTAGGGTTATATTCATTAGTGCACACCGTAGCAAAATGTTTTGCAACGGAAAATGAAAATGAGCGTTTCTCATTGGGCAAGTTAAGGTGGGCCTCCCTGTTTCACTCCATTTTATTTTGTTTGGTGTCTAGTGAATAAAGCCCAGGTTTATCACAACTAGGATCAGCTTTCCCTCCCCTATCCTAACCTTAAACATTAGGTGGAAGACAGCAAAACCCACCTTGGATCAGTGTTTAGAGGGAGGATCCTAATAGTGCCAGCAGACTGGACTTGGTTTGGAGAGATAAGAGTAGCTCAGAAAAAAGTGCAGAGAAACAATGACGTAACAACACTGACACTTTAGAGCCTAAAATAACCTCATATTATACATCTACAGTTATACATCACATGTCAACTTTATATCAGTTCTCCCAGAATAATAGCAGCAAGTTAGAGTTCCATGTGCCATCATGGACCACATTGTGGCAAAACATGTCATTCTCTGAACTGTAGCATTGAAAGAGTAACAAGCCGCTTCAGGTGGTGATCATCTAAGATAAAAGACAATAATACAATTTTCTGATCTGGCCCAGCATTCAGAATCTACTGTATGTTCAAATGAAAGGAATCTAGCTACAGTGAGGGAAAAAAGTATTTGATCCCCTGCTGATTTTGTACGTTTGCCCACTGACAAAGACATGATCAGTCTATAATTTTAATGGTAGGTTTATTTGAACAGTGAGAGACAGAATAACAACAAAAAAATCCTGAAAAACGCATGTCAAAAATGTTATGAATTGATTTGCATTTCAATGAGGGAAATAAGTATTTGACCCCTCTGCAAAACATGACTTAGTACTTGGTGGCAAAACCCTTGTTGGCAATCACAGAGGTCAGACGTTTTTTGTAGTTGGCCACCAGGTTTGCACACATCTCAGGAGGGATTTTGTTCCACTCCTCTTTGCAGATCTCCAAGTCATTAAGGTTTCGAGGCTGACGTTTGGCAACTCGAACCTTCAGCTCCCTCCACAGATTTTCTATGGGATGAAGGTCTGGAGACTGGCTAGGCCACTCCAGGACCTTAATGTGCTTCTTCTTGAGCCACTCCTTTGTTGCCTTGGCCGTGTGTTTTAGGTCATTGTCATGCTGGAATACCCATCCACGATCCATTTTCAATGCCCTGGCTGAGGGAAGGAGGTTCTCACCCAAGATTTGACGGTACATGGCCCCGTCCATCGTCCCTTTGATGGGGTGAAGTTGTCCTGTCCACTTAGCAGAAAAACACCCCCAAAGCATAATGTTTCCATTAAAATTATAGACTGATCATTTCTTTGTCAGTGGGAAAACGTACAAAATCAGCAGGGGATCAAATACTTTTTTCCCTCACTGTTGTCATGGTTAAGAATAAGAATGTGATTTTAATCCTATAATCCTAAAATCAAAACATTAAAATGGAAAGAGGCACGAGAAACAGAACTCGGCTGGAAAAAGGACCCTCAATTTGTTGTTAGGTACAGTCTGTGTGTGTGTGCATGCGTGAGAGAGAGAGAGAGAGATAATGTGTGTGTGAGAATGAGTGCATGATTCTCCCAGGGCCTAATTGTTTCTGAAATGTAAACAGTCAGGGCAGCTGCACCAATGAACCTTGGTCAACTTCCCAGCCTGCCTATGTTTCCCACACACCCACCCACACACACACACACACACACACACACACACACACACACACACACACACACACACACACACACACACACACACACACACACACACACACACAAAGATGTGAGATCAGTGGCAATATTTATCCTCCTCAGCATTGGCTTGCTCCCTCAATGCAGTGTGTCTGTATAAAAGGCCCTGCCTCCCGCTCTGCTCATACTCTCACTCAAGTGGCCGGTCACACACTCACTCTGCGGACCAGCTACAGCTCTTTCAGTCTCAGAGTGGATTATTACTGTCACTGCAGCAAGCAGCAATCCAAAGGGATCTATATTTTGTCTATTAGACTGACAACTGCACTTCATCACAGGTGAGCTCATCTCCAATATCACTGCTCATATCTTCAGCTAAGTCTGCAATTTGAGGATATGGTACCGTTACCACTGGTCAAATGTTATTTTGTTTAGACAGAAAACGTTGCTGGTTTTAACTTAATCCCTTTTTTATCATTTATATGTGCTCTTAATATTTTCGTTGATTATCTTTATACTATATCGACACAGTAGTATAGGTGGGATGTCACTTTTTTAGAATCCCATAGAAAACCCTATAGATTCTAAAATCCATAGGGTTTTTTCCACATAGATTAAGAGGAAATATCCATACATGTATATTTCTTCTCAATAGTAGATACATGGGTAATATAGTATAAATAGTGTAGAATGGTAATGGTTAATAGTAAGGAAAAATACACACGTGAGTCCTCGTGACTCATTGATATATAATTCCTGTAATCTAGTATTCGTTTTACAAACACAACACAGAGATCTCTAACCCTCCTGTCTCTCTTCTCTCTCTCCTCTGTAGTATGAAGCATAGACGGCTGCTTCTGTCTCTGCCTCACCTGCCCACCATCACTGAGACCCTGGAAGACTCTGAAACCCTGGGGGTCCCGGGCCACCCAGCCCATCTAGCCCAGTCTGTCTCCCAGTCTCCATCCCAGTGCTCCCAGTCCCTGGAGGAGTATATGACCAGTATCCAGGCCCTGGCCAGACCAGTGGCGCACCCTAGCTGTGGCCCTGTGAGGCTCCAGAGGATGGGCAGGCCTCGGCTGTTCTCCAAGCCCCAGATGAAGCACTCTGTCTCAGCTTCGCTGCCCCGTGGTTCCCCCCGGGCCATCCGGACTAGAACCACCAGCCCCATCACCCCCACAGGTCAAGCCCCAGAGCAGCTGTCAGGCAGGCTGGGGAAGGAGAGGGAATGTGGGGGGAGAGATCCCATGGAATGGCTGTATGGACAAACACACACACAAACCGAGACAAGGACACACACACCAAGCAGGACACAAATGAGGACATACTAGTTTAGGGTAGATGTTCCGGCAGCTCTGTGGGTGCTGTAACATGGAATATTAAATATCAGGGAATACTCTAACTGCCTGTAACAAATGATGTATGGCGCTGTCCCCCAAATGGCCCACTGATGGGTTCTGAGCTGGACTGGATTGAGCTGGTATGGACTGGACTAGATGTTGTTACACTGAATTGTGACACTATGCTGGATATAATGCAGGGACTCTGGTCTTACAGGACTAATGTTTACAATCTGTGGAGTTTAATTTAAGAGATTCTATTTTGTAATAAAATACTTTTGTAACACTATTGCTTATATTCACTGTATTTACGTTTGCATATTTAATGTTTAAGGAACAATAAAGATTCCAAACTGAGAGCAAGATACATCTAAATGTGATACCAGTGCTAGAACACCTCACATTTTCCACTGCTTGAGTATCGGCACATACATTATTTTTTGCATTATGGCACCTAATAATTACATTTGACATTTTAGTCATTTAGCAGATACTCTTATCCAGAGTGCATACACTATTTTTTTTTTTTTCATACTGGCCCCCCGTGGAATCGAACCCACAACCCTGGCGTTGCAAGTGCCATGCTCTACCAACTGAGCTACACGGGGCCCATAAACAGTACCGGCACCCAAAATGAGTACCTGAAATTATTTCAAGCACTGTCTGATAGAAATGTTACTTCTGAGATTGTGTCCTCTGTGCCGCTGATAAGTCATGCTGAATGAGACAGTGCAGCCAGACGTAAATTTAGAAATGTAGAACTTCTTCTCACCACCAAATATGGTGCATTGTTTAGAAGGAGTGCAAGGGCAAATTAAATTATTGCACATTCGCAATTCATAGAGTAGGCGTTCACTAACTGAAAAATGTAATTTCATGCCAGAACGTGCCAATAGGATCTCGCTAGCTCATGCTTGGCTCTGCCCAGTATGCTTAATTTGCTCCTCATTGGAAACAAAAATGTTGGTTTTCTTGTGTTAGTTATAAAAATAGAACATGTTTCTAAACACTTCTACATTAGTGTGGATGCTACTATGATTACGGATAATCCTGAATGAATCGTGAATAATGATGAGTGAGAAAGTTACAGATGCACAACTATCATGCCCCCCAAAAATGCTAACCTCCCTTGTTATTGTAATAGTGAGAGGTTAGCATATCTTGAGGGTATGATATTTGTGCATCTGTAATTTTCTCACTCATCGTCATGGGTCATGGGTGAACAGGGAGTACAGGAGGGGACTGAGCACGCACCCTTGTTGCTTAATGATGAGTTTGGAGGGCACTATGGCATTGAAGGCTGAGCTGTAGTCAATGAACAGCATTCTTACATAGGTATTCCTCTTGTCCAGATGGAATAGGGCAGTGTGCAGTGCGATGGTGATTGCATTGTCTGTGAATCTATTGGGGCGGTATGCAAATTGAAGTGGTCTAGGGTGTCAGGTAAGGTAGAGGTGATATGATCCTTAACTAGCCTCTCAAAGTCATTTAGTTTAGTTACCTTTGCTTTCTTTGTTACAGGAACGATGGTGGACATCTTGAAGCAAGTGGGGACAGCAGACTGGGATAGGGAGAGATTGAATATGTCTGTAAACACTCCAGCCAGCTGGTCTGCGCATGCTCTGAGGACGCGGCTAGGGATGCCGTCTGGGCCGGCAGCCTTGCGAGGGTTAACACGCTTAAATGTCTTACTCACGTCGGCCACAAAGAACGAAATCCCACAGTCCTCGGGAGCAGACCACGTCGGTGGCACTGTGTTTTCCTCAAAGCGGGCGAAGAAGGTGTTTAGCTTGTCTGGGAGCAAGCCGTCGGTATCCGCGACGTGGCTGGTTTTCCCTTTGTAATCCATGATTGTCTGTAGGCCCTGCCACATACGTCTCGTGTCTGAGCCGTTGAATTGCGACTCCACGTTGTCTCTGTACTGACATTTTGCCTGTTTGATTGCCTTACGGAGGGAATAACTACACTGTTTGTATTCAACCATATTCCCAGTCACCTTGCCATGGTTAAATGCAGTGGTTCGTGCTTTTTTTGTGCGAATGCTGCCATCTATAAGGTTGGCATTTGATTGTGAAGTATTCTAACTCGGGTGAACAAAAGGACTTGAGTTTCTGTACGTTATCACAATCACACCACGAGTAGTTAATCATGAAACATACACCATTGCCTTTCTTCTTCCCGGAGAGTTCTTTATTCCTGTCTGCGTGATGTACTGAGAACCCAGCTGGCTGTATGGACGGGGACAGTATATCAGGAGAGAGCAATGATTCCGTGAAACAGAATATGTTACAGTCCCTGATGTCTCTCTGGAAGGAGATCCTCGACCTGAGCTCGTCTACTTTATTGTCCAGGGACTGTACATTAGCGAGTAATATACTCGGAAGCGGTGGATGGTGTGCACGCCTCCTGAGTCGGACTAGAAGTCCACTCCGAATACCTCTTCACTGCCGGCGGCGTCTTGGAGCAGCCTCTGGGATAAGTTCAATTGCCCTGGGGAGTACGAACAAAGGATCCAATTCGGGAAAGTCGTATTCCTGGTCGTAATGCTGGTGAGTTACCCCCGCTCTGATATCCAAAAGTTATTTCCGGCTGTATGTAATAATAACACAAAAAACTTTCTGGGCTAATAATGTAAGAATAACACAAAAAAAAACAAAATACTGCAAAGTTGCTTAGTAGCTAGAAGCAGAGCTTCCATGTCTGTCGGCGCCATCTTAAAATATATGCTATTGGAAGAATAGTAATTTGGTTGTGTTTATAAAGGTCTTAGGTAAAATTTGAAAACTAGAAAACAATTATTTCAAAGAACATTTCCAATAGTTTTGTTACTCCAGGCTATAAATAAAAGTCCATTATAATTTCATTTTGGCAGGTCTAAAGAAACATTGTGGCAAGAAGAAAATGGATTTAAAAGAAACACGTAGCATGTTTTCGTTGCCCTAAATGTGATTAGTAATAGCAATTTAGTAAATAAATCAGTCCCGTAACAGCTTATTTTTACAAAGTAAAACTTAAAAGAGAATGGTATCCACCCACAACGCGCTCAGTCAAATTATTAACATGAGTGCCAACAATGATAAATAGGCATAACACAAACTCATCATTACACTCCCGAGTGGCGCAGTGGTCTAAGGTGCTGCATCGCAGTGCTAGTCCTGGTTCGAATCCAGGCTCTGTCGTAGCTGGCCGTGACCGGGAGTCCCATGGGGCGGTGCACAATTGTCCAGGGTAGGGGAGGGAATGGCCGGCAGGGATGTAGCTCAGTTGGTAGAGCATGGTGTTTGCAACGCCAGGGTTGTGGGTTCGATTCCCAGTATGAAAAAATAATGTATGCACTCACAAACTGTAAGTTGCTCTGGAGAAGAGTGTCTGGTAAATGTAAATTACACTATTGTTGGTCTAAATTAAATCAACCTCCTCACCCTCCTTATCATTCAGTTAGGCCTAAATTCAATTTGATTGTGAAGTAACGTGCACAATTATCTCCAATTCATCCATTTGTCATTCATTCAGTCAGAAGAGTGAGATGCATTAGCGCCTGGCTGGGTACCAATGTCCTACTTCGCATTGTCTTGGTGGGTTAAGTTGGGAATAGGTGTGAAAAAGGCTCTAAACACTTTTCTGTTTGTGATTGCATACCTTCACCACCTGGCGGCGGCCCGTCAGGAATTCCAGGATCCAGTTGCAGAGGCAGGTGTTCAGGGTTCTGAGCTTAGTGATGAGCTTGGAGGGACTATGGTGTTGAACACTGAGCTATAGTCAATTATCAACATTCTCACTTAGGTTTTCCTCTTGTCCAGGTGGGAGAGGGCAGTGTGAAGAGCAATTGCGATTGCGTCATCTGTGGATCTGTTGGGGTGGTGTGCGAATTGGAGTGGGTCCAGGGTGTCTGGGATGATGGTGTTTATGTGAGCCATGACCAGCCTTCCAAAGCATTTCATGGCTGTAGATATAGGTTACCTTGACGTTCTTGGGCACATGGACTATGGTGGTCTGCTTGAAACATGTAGGTATTACAAACTGGGTTAGGGAGAGGTTGAAAATGTCAGCGAAGACACTTGCCAGCTGGTCAGCGCATGCTCTGAGTACGCTTCCTGGTAAAAATAATGTTTGGATGTAAACAAAGGCTTCTATGGAGACGTTGTAGGGGGAAAAGTGTACAATAGTCACACTGTAACAACATGAATGTAGCTACTGTACATTTTGATACAAATCTACTCCATGTCATTGCACACACAGTAGTAAGGTGTTGAATATGAATTACACCAAGACTTTCCTCTGTACAAACTACAGACTAAAAGTGTATTACAGGAGACTGCCTGGAATGCCTAAAAAGAGGCAACATGCCTTCCACTTCTTCCATTTCTTTGTGCTAAATTTCAAGATGGTCAAGTTATGGAACTTTTAAAATTATATTTATATTTTCCCTGGGAACTACCTAGCTCTCCATGGGGAGAAAATAGGAAATAGGGCATAATGAAAGTGGGTTTAAGGAGAAATCATGTGGCCTGGCTGGGACAGAGCCAGATGAGTTACAGTGTAATGTAGCTGCATGTAAATACATATCTGGACTAAAGCATGCATGGTGTGTGTGTGTGTGTGTGTGTGTGTGTGTGTGTGTGTGTGTGTGTGTGTGTGTGTGTGTGTGTGTGTGTGTGTGTGTGTGGTGTGTGTGCATGTGTGAGCTGAGCTGAGCTGAGCTGAAGGAGTGGCAGAGAAGTCACTGTAAGAGACAGTTCACTGTAAGAGACAGTACACAACATGGGTCTTTTGGGCACTCTAGTCACTCCAGTATCCCTGCACATTGTTATAATTATACTGGCACTGACCTGCATATAACTTGCATTCTTGTGTTGTTGTTTTTCTTATCTATATTATTACTTGTATTACTGCATTGTTACAGGAGGGGGTCGCAGTTCCGGAGCGACCCACTAGGTGTCATCCTCCGACAACCTTAGGCACCTCCTCACTCACAGTCGGGACTAATTATCATCCTATTGGTGTCACCTGTGTATTTATGCCCTCACTTCCCTGTGTTCCCTTGCTCAGTTTTCTCTGCTAGTTTCTCTATGTCCAGCAGTACTACTCAGTGTCTCGTCGGAGATCTATGTACAGGTACTTGAGAAGTGTTCTCCCTGTTTCGTTATTTGTTTCAGTCTTAGGTAGTATTTCGTATTTTGGCTGTCAGCCGGTTTTTGGAGACTTATTTGCTCTGCCTTTCTTTTATCGTGATAAGTCCGTTATTTTGTATTTTGGCTTCGGGACCACCAGTAAAGATCCTTGTTTCATCATCTCTGCCTACTGTATATCCTGCACCACACCTGGGTCACACCTCAGCCCAACCCTTACACTGCATTCTTGGTTTTACATGTGCTGTATCCTGTACATGTGATAAATATACTTTGAAATTTGAAATTTGAATCTCTTATCACTGTACACACAACCATCAGTTACTAAATAAACCCTTCATTGTCCAGATAAAAGACAATAGAGTCGTTCTCAAATAGAATAGAAGAAGAGGATTTTGACACCCATCATCTCAGATAGTTCTGAAATGGTTTCTGTAGTTAGAAACCCAAAATAAGCATTCCTGCAAGAGTATTTTGTTGAAATATAATTAACTCTGATAAATTAAGCTTCAAGCAAAAATAGCAATGTCCTCTGGGTTTTTAATCTTTAGGCCTCTTATAAACCTTTCAGAATAATTAATAATCTTCTAGAGACCAAGAGTAACCTTGATAGTCATGATCTCAGTATCCTTTGGAAATCCCACCTGATCCTGACTTTGGCTGAGAGGGAGAGAGGGAAATTCCAGTAAGTATGTGAATGCTTGGAAACCCCAGATGTGGGCGTTAGGGGGCAGTGTGTGTGTGTGTAGGTACATAAGGGAGGCTCAGGCAGCTCTACGGCTCAGTTCAGTTCTCAGCTGCAATATGAAGCACTCTGTCCAGTCTGTCTGTCTGCTGGCTAGCCTGTCACTCTACTGCCTACTGCTAACAGGTAAGAACCACGCCAGATTCAAAACTTAGAATTTTTCTATTTAAATTATTATACAAAATTCTTGCTACCAATAGAATGTTATTTATATGGGGGATACAATCTTCCTTGCTCTGCAGATTTCGCTGCGAAGAGACAGAATCATTAGATCATTTGTTTTGGTACTGTCCATTTGTAGCTTGTTTTTGGTCACAGGTCCAGGAATGACTGAAGGATTGCAATATTTACCTGGAGCTAACCCTGCAGACAGCAATACTGGGTGATCTGAAAAGTCATAGTCAATCGATCAATAATATTATAATACTTTTAGCAAAAATGTTTATTTTCAATTTACAGTCTGTAGAAACAGAATAGAAGGGTTCAGAACTTTTGTGAAACATCACAGTACAGTTGAAAAATAAATGGCAAATAGAAATCCAAAATGGATGGTGTTAAGAGGTAGATGGGAGGTGTTGTATGGAGCTGAAGGATGGGACTAATAACAACTAACAACAACTAATAACAACAAGATAACTAATGTAAAGCATACTGTGTCAATAATAAGTATATAGGTTATAGGTTGAGAGCTTTTGTGAAAGAGCACAGTTAGAAATATATGGCATATAGAAGCAAACCGGATGAACATCATGAAAATGATCGGAGAGGTTGAGGGTAGAGGAAATTCAGGAGTAAAAACAAACAAAATAGAATTATTGTAAAATTGACTGTGTCCATAAAATGTATATAGTATGTATAAGCTGGAAGTCGAGGCCTAAGCGTTGTTGTTCACTAGTTTACTCCAATTAGGGAAGAGGTGGTGGGGTTGGAAAGTAATTAAGGGAAATATATATTTTTTAAGGATATGTATATATATATATATATGTATATATATATATGTATATATATATATATTTGTATATATATATATATATATATATATATGTATATATGTATGTGTATGTATATATATACATATGTATGTGTATATATATATATATATATATATATATGTGTGTATATATGTATATATGTATATGTATGTGTATATATTTGCGAGAAAAAATAACATATGGGGGATTGGAAGTGATGCAGACAATTACATTGATGGAAGTTACAATCCAACTGCAATATTAAAGCCGATCTACCCATTTTTATAATAATGTTAAAATAAATAATATTAAAAATCAAGTAAAAACAGGTAAGAACCATACACACACAGGCCCACACAGGTTTGGGTTACAGTTTGTATAAGCGACATTGTGTTAATGTCAGTCAGAATGTCTGTCTGTCTGTCAGTCTGTCTGACTATACTCTGTGGGCTGAATAGTAACTAGAGATATATGCACTCAAACTCTAATCTGTCGGTCTATCTGTAGTTAGGTGAGAAGTGTGACTCCAGAAAGACTGATAGAATGTTATTTTCCCATATGGTGTGTGACATGATAGATTTCACTTGAATCACCATTGGCTGTTTCTGTGTCTGTCTCTACAGTTGGGGAAGGTGAGGGGCAGTTTGTCCCAGGGAGGTGTGAGTGTTATGACACAAAAACAACTGTCAGGGGACCACTGTCTGACCTCAAAGTCACACTCAAAGGCCCTGCCTGCAACACTGACCAGATCATGTAAGTACCAGATCACACATGCACACACACAAATGCCCACACCCATATGTACACACACACAGATGGCACGCACACATACATGCACTCACGCACACATACATGCACTGACGCACACAGGTAAAATATGTTTTACCTCATAGCTATTCAATGAAACAAAGAGTGTATGTGTGTGATAAAGCATGTGTTTCCCCCTCATGTTGCAGAGTGTGTGTGTAATGATTAAGTATTTGTGCTCTGTGTTGGAGAGTGTGTGTGTTAACTGTGTGTCTCTCTGTGTGTTGTAGAGTGGTAGAGAAGAGGACCAGTGAGCCTGTGTGTGTGAATCCAAAGGGACCACTGGGAAAACAGCTGCTGCGCTGCTGGAAGAAGTAAGAGACATTTTAACATTCAGCACAGTACTTTACTTTATTTACTTCAACCTTAATTTACTGTACTTTTCAGTACATTTCAGTACATTACTTACTTACTTTACTGTACTTTACTTTATTAACATAAGCGGATAGTTATGGCACATACTTCAGAAAGTCAATCTAGAACAGGGCACTCCAACCTTGTTCCTGGAGAGTTACCTTCCTGGAGGTTTTCACTGCATCCCTAATCTAGTGAACCTGATTCTAATACTTAGCTGGTTGATAACTGAGAGGAAGAGACTAAACGAGAGGTTTTACTCTGCCCAAAATCTGTCCATGTAAAGAAGCCCATGAAGTGAGGAATTTTTGTATAGAGATCAATGAGAGTCACATTTGGTCAAAAAAAAAAGATTGTTACTTTCTATTTCTTGAACTGCATTGTTGGTTAATGAAGGGCTTGTAAGTAAGCATTTCACGGTAAGGTCTACACCTGTTGTATTCGGCGCAGGTGACAAATAAAATGTGATTTGATTTATTTGCATTAATGCAAAACATATGGATTCTCCCTTTAAAGAGGGGAGGGGGGTGAATATCAACAGCTGCTTTACATTAAGCACATACCAGTTCCTCTAAGTGACTATCAAAGTACTGAATAAGTTGACTGAGTGAGCATTTGGAAAGAAATCCCCCCCAAAATCTGGGGGAGTTCCGCCCAACCCCCCTCCAGTTTTTTACTTGTTGATGGCTACTTCTCACGAAGGGGACCTACGCCAACGTCTTTTTTTGGTCCTTTTTCAACGTCCATGGACGGGACTCCCTAAAAACACGTCACTTTAAGTTCCAGGTTAGGAGAGCATTTTCGCTAACCCTAACTCTTTTCCTAACCTTAACCTAATTCTCCTAATCTGCTATGTTAATTATCCTAACCTGATGCATAAATTCTCATAACCTGCTACGAAAAAGTAATAGCTGTATCGAAGTGACGTGTTTTTAGGGAATTTCGTCCACAGACATCTATGTTTGGTTCAGATTTGGTCCAATATGGACTAGCCTTGATTTGGCCCAACAATAGATGTCTATGTTTGGTTTAGTAATTTATCTATTCCAGAGCTAGCACACCTGATTCAACTTGTCAACTCATTCTCAAACTCTTGAATCTCACCTAGCTATCATAAGATGAATGCACTAACTGTAAGTCACTCTGGATAAGAGCGTCTGCTAAATGACTAAAATGTAAAAAATAAAACTAGTTCAGAGCAACAGCTAAATTGTGAAACATCTGAGGGTCCCCGAGGAGAGGTTTGAGAACCACTGCAGTAGAGCACAGCAGAGTGCAGTACATTACAGTACAGTACATACCATTTTTTTTAGAGAATGTATTTTCAACATTCATTCAGAACCGAAAATATTTATTTTCAACATCCAGAAAATAGGCAATTTCCATGTCCGGAAAATACATATCTTAAGATTCAGAACCTAAAATGAAAACTATGTATTTTAAATGTCATTTTCCTTACTGGGTTCAGATTTTTGGGAACACTGAAAAGAAACTTGACACCACTGTTGATCAGTCAGCACAAATTTGTGTCCCTCTCATGTGTTGATCTAGCTAATTAGCTAGCAAGCATGTGTACACTCACTGCAATGCACAGCCAATGTGCTACTTGCATGTGCATTGGACGGGTTTAGATTCAACATAGCTAGTAAAACAATTTGTTTTATCAGCTACAATTTGTGTTGTTAGAGGCTGGTCTTGGTTTAGGAAAGGTAGGCTAGCTAGCAGTTGTTTGTAGCTAGCTAGGATATCTTGTCAAAATTGAGTTGTGGTTTAAGATCTATACAGCTATGTTACAGACAGTCTCGTTGGTTTGTAGCTACTGGCTAGTTGGCTAGCTAACTGGCTATAGCAGCCAAGGACGTTCGCTAGCTTATTTGTTTGTGCTCTGATTTAGTTTAGACAGATTACTTCAGCCATATGAAAACTTTCCATAGCAAAATATAGCTAATTAGCTAGCTTCTTTTGCTTCTAACTTGCTTCTCATCTGACTGGTGTTAGCTAGCTACAGCTGCTAGCCTGCTACTAGCTAGCTGCTGCTGTTGCACAGCAACTAAGTTGCTGGTCCCGGTTTTAAAACTCTGAGATTCAGCTGAAAATATATTAGCATTGTCAGAAATGCTACAAAAAGGTAGCACTTCGTTGGTTCTGTATTGGCACGTGAGAGCGATACATTATAAACTGAATCAAAACTGTTGCCCCTACAAACTGATTCAGTCTGAAAAGTGGCAAGTCTAATGGTCACTTTATGGACTCAGTAGTCTCGTTCGTATCCGACGCCTAGATATTGAGCTAGGTCGGGGCAAGACATTTTATTTTTTCCTAATGCTAACGACCCTGTTAAAAATCCAGTATGTGGTTCTCGGTAACGGCCGGACTGCTCATAGCTAGAGGCGGGGAGTGTGTTGTGTACCTCCAGTCAAGTTGATTTGCGAAGTTTCATCAACGTTGGTGTCATATTGGCGCGACTATAAATACAGTATGCTGCTGAGTAAATACTGTCATGTGGGTTTGATCAAATTGAGTCGTTAGTTTCAGTTTGACTATGAGTCAGATCATAAATTCCTGTCAACAGTTTGTGATACAAAGAGCCCTCTGTTCAGCAACAGTCTCTCTCTTGCTCTCTCTGTTTCTCTATCCCACTCCTCCCTCTCTCTTATCTTGTTCAGCAACTGTCTCTCTCTCTCTGTTTCTCTATCCCACTCCTCCCTCTCTCTTTTCTCTCTCCCTTTCCCCTCTCTATTTTTCTCTCTCTGATAGTAACAGCTGTCCTAAACATATCAATGCATTCTCTCTCTCTCTCTTTCTCTCTCCCTCAGAGCCAGAGCGGGTGGAGTGGATGTGAGGAAGTGTCTGAAGAGGAAGAGGAGAGGACAGGGGAAACAGAGGAAACTCAGGGTAAAAATCTGAAGAGAGCAAAATAAGGACAACACCAATCCCTGCCTTAGGGTGACCACAGAGCCAGTACCCATCTGTTCTCCTGACCAGCAGACTGCAGTGTTCTAGCTAGTCTACAATGTAACCCTAGACCAGACCAAGACAAAACAGAGGCATTACAGACTCCAGAGGCACTACAGAAACCAGAGAACCTACAGATACCAAAGAAACTACAGACACCAGACTAATGACAGACACCAGAGGTTCTACAGACACCAGAGGCACTACAGACACCACATAGCTCATCCCTGTATATCAAAGGCAAACAGCACCTGTTACCTTTCTCTTGCTCCCGGCTGGACAGTAAAATGCTGGACACTATCCTAAAGTGCTGTGATAGTGACCTGGCCAGCTTAGGCACACATACACAGTTTCTGAATAAGGAAAATGTGTTGTGTTGAATGAATGTATCTAATTAGCATAATACAAAAATCCCCATACAAATCCATCAGTTTAAGCTAGAGGTATCTTTGTTGCACTTCCGCATCTGTGGTGAAAGGTGACAGAGCTAGAGCTGTATTTGTCAGACCATGAGACATCCCGAAAATCAGTCTTCTCACAAAATTGTCTGTAGAGGCCGAACGGTGTGGCCTAGAAACTATTATGACCCCTCTAGGTAAAGATGAGACTCTCATGAACACGATGTTCTCCGTTTTGCTCTACGACCCGCACAAGCATATTGGGACTTGTCTGAAGTCGATACAGCCGATCTGCCAACTTCTGTCTGTAGCGTCCAAACAGTTTGTGCTACACACTAATATGACTGCAGTGTTCTAGCTAGTCTACATTGTAACCTTAGACCAGATAAGGCAAATGTGTTGTGTTGAATTAATATTATGAATGTATCATTATGAATGTTCTGTTACAGACATCGTTGATTAACTGTTTATTGTAAACACTGTTTGTATCTATGCTGCTATTTATTGTTACTTTTTACTTTTTTAAGGAGTTTTGTAATAAATATTCAAACTGATACTGTGACTGACTGTTGTTGAATATGTTCTTGTTTTCCATGGTCATTATAACAGGTACAGTAGCCTATTCCTGTAGTTCTGTAGTTGTTAACCTATCTGTTATCAGTCCCGCTCTCTCTCATTCTCTCACTTTTCATCACTCCCCCTCCTTCTCCAACCACCCTCTTTCTTTCTCTCACTGAGGAATTACGTAATAGACTGTCTTTTTACCATGAAGGGAAGTTCACTCACAACTTACAACTTCTTCTTTTTTTTTTATCAACGAAAGGATCTCATAGCTACACCAGGAAAGTAAATATTACACAGTACACATCTCCTCTATCAAAAATCTTCTATAAATTATTCTGTTTTATAAATTATTGTGTGATTAGACCTGAAGATTTATGTTATCTCCCAAGCTAATGCCCAAACTTTATCTAAACGAGCTAACAGTATTGTGGTGCACTGATGACCTTGGTTAAAACCCAGTTGGTCACATCCACACAGTTAACAGAGAATCAAGGCAGAACTGAGAAAGTTACACTAGTTGAGCTATGGAAAAATACAGGAGAGACAAAGGAGAAAACAGTGAACACAGAGGGAGTGTGTGTGTTATAGATATACTGCAGTTCACTGGAGCCCTGTGATTTACTGGAAACCATGTGACTGGGAGCTGACTGGATATGGGCATGCAGGAAACAAGGGGTGAGAGGTACACACACACAGCAGACACATGCATATATGCACACACACACACACACACACACAGTTTCTATAGTGTTTGTGTGTCCCTCTCACCCCTTTTTTCCTGCATGCCCATGTGCAGGAAAAAAGTTCCCAGTCAATCAGTTCCCAGTCACATGGTTTCCAGGAAACCACGGCTCCTGTGAAACCACGGCTCCTGTGAAACCTACTTTACCTGCAATCAGTTAATCTGGGATCAAACACACACACACACACACACAATACAGACACTGTGTGTGTGTGTGTGTGACCCCAGATCGCTTGTTTGCAGGTAAAGTAGGTTTTCCATAAAGCATATTTAATACTGTATTTATACACACTTTTTAGCATAGCCAAGAAACGTTTGGGGTGAGGAGAGACCAGAATGGTGCCGCTGAGGATCCTCTCCAGTCTCCACATGGAATCAACTGTCACCTCTGACATAATCACTAACATTATGTAAATCAATCATTCCATCCATCCATCAATGATTAACTAACACACAAAGATAGTAACACAGTTGTTTGGTAATTTGGTACTGAGAAGAACTCATCCTCACTCTGAAGAATATAAACATGTACTGTATGCCCTGATAGGCTATATGATAGAGGATTGGTAGTGGATAAATTATGATGTTAGACACCTGTTTCCTTTAGAACATTCTGTTTTCTGGCAGAGAAGAGGGGACAAAGAGGGAGACGTGAAGAGGGAAGAGAACGGGGAAGAGACAGAGGCAGAGAGTGGAGAGAGAAGTTATTGATTACTGCATTGTTGGGTTTAGAGCTAGTAAGAAAGGCATTTCATGGTAATTGTGCACGTGACATTAAAACTTGAAACACACACTCGTGGGGAGCTAAAATGTATTTCCATTCAAAATCCTATTTTCCCTAACCCTTAACACTAAACCTAACCCTAACCGTAACCCTAAACCTAACCCCTAAGCTTAAAATAGCCTTTGTCCTCATGGGTATGTGGGAAATGTCCCCACAAGGGACAATTTTCCTTGTTTTACTATCCTTGTGGGGACATTTGGGGATTGTAGGTCCCCACAAGGATAGAAGAACCAACCCACATACACAGTAGTTCACATAAACAGTTAGTCAACCGGCAGGTAGCTTAGTGGGTAAGAGCGTTGTGCCAGTAACCGAAAGGTCGCTGGTTCTAATCCCCGAGCCGACTAGGTGAAAAATCTGTCGATGTGCCCTTAAGCAAGGCACTTAACCCTAATTGCTCCTGTAAGTCGCTCTGGATAAGAGCGTCTGCTAAATGACTAAAATGTAAATGTAGTCCACATTTTCCATTGTGAGAATCAAGTAAACGTACAACACACTGTTGTTTATCAAAGTGTAGTTTTTAAATTTATTTTCATATTGATTTATTATAACTTTTTTTATTACCCCCTTTTTCATGATATCCAATTGGTAGTTACAGTCTTGTCCCATCTCTTCAACTCCCATACGGACTCGGGAGAGGCGAAGGTCGAGAGCCATCCGAAACACGACCCTGCCAAGCCATACTGCTAGCTTAACCCGAAAGCAAGCCGCACCAACGTGTTGGAGGAAACACTGTACAACTGGCGACTGAAGTCAGCTTGCAGGCGCCCGGCCCACTACAAGGAGTCGCTAGTGCGAGATGGGTCAAGGGTATGCCGGCCAAACCCTCCCCTAACCCGGATGACGCTGGGCCAATTGTGCGCTGCATCATGGGTCTCCCGGTCACTGCCGGCTGTGACACAGCCTGGGATCGAACCAGGGTCTGTAGTGATGCCTCAAGCACTGCGATGCAATGCCTTAGACCGCTGCACCACTCGGGATGCCCCTATCCCAGTGTAGTTCTGATGTTCCCATGCCTTTGAGTGTTTCTCATTGGGGTTAGTGTGAGGACACTGACACCTAGTGGTTAAATCACAAACTGCACTGGAACTAAATGATCAGTCTAACCAAGGCCTCTCCAATCCTGTTCCTGGGGGTCTACCATCCTGTAGGTTTTCACTCCAACCCTAATCTAGCACACCTGATTCTAATAATCAGCTGGTTGATAAACTGCATCAGGTTAGATACAACTGGGGTTGGAGTGAAAACCTATAGGAGGGTCAGTAGGAGGGTAGCTCTCCAAGACCAAGATTGATGACCACTGGTCTAACCCATAGAGCAGGACTCTCCAACCCTGTTCCTGGTGAGCTACTGTCCTGTAAGTTTTCGCTCCAACCTTAATCTAGCGCACATGGTTCTAATAATTAGCTGGTTGATGAGCTGAATCATGTTTGTTACAACCTACAGGAGGGTAGCTCTCCAGGAACAGAATAGGAGAGCCCTGCCATTGAGAATAGGCTTGTTCGACTTTGCAGCTAAAAGTGCAGGCGACTGCCGACTGACTTTTATACAAAGAACCTTGCATCATAAATAACTACTCATTCTAATTTGTAGATCAGTCAGTCAGTCACAATCTACCCATGTTACATTACAGTCAGAGATGGGCAGTATTTACATTTCAGTCATTTAGCAGACGCTCTTATCCAGAGCGACTTACAGGAGCAATTAGGGTTACGTGCCTTGCTCAAGGGCACATCAACCGATTTTTCACATAGTCGGCTCTGGGATTAGAAGCAGCGACCTTTCGGTTACTGGCACAACGCTCTTAACCACTAAGCTACCTGCTACCCCGTATTTGAAATATGTATTTCAATTACTTCTGAGTAATTTGTATTACACTGGGCTGAACTACACGCTACACGCTACACGCCAATGAACAAAAATATAAATGCAACAATTTCAAAGATTTTACTGAGTTACAGTTCCAATAAGTAAATCAGTCAATGGAAATACATTTATTAGGCCCTAATCTATGGATTTCACATGTCTGGGAATACAGAAGTGCATATCTTGGTCACAGATACCTTAAGAAAAAGGCAGTGGTATGGATCAGAAAACCAGTCAGTATCTGGTGTGACTACCATTTGCCTCAAGCAGGGTGACACATCTCCTTCGCATAGAGTTGAAAACGTTTGACCTGTGTCATTGCCAACAAAGGGTATATAACAAAGTACTGAGAAACTTTTGTTATTGACCAAATACTTATTTTCCACCATAATTTGCAAATAAATGCATAAAAAATCCTACAATGTCATTTTCTGGATTTTTTTTCTCATTTTGTCTGTCATAGTTGACGTGTACCTATGATGAAAATTACAGGCCTCTCTCATCTTTTTAAGTGGGAGAACTTGCACAATTGGTGGCTGACTAAATACTTTTTCCCCCCACTGTACACTAAGTTGACTGTGCCTTTAAGCAGCTTGGAAAATTCCAGGAAATGATGTCATGGCTTTAGAAGCTTCTGATAGTCTAATTTACATAGTTTGAGTCAGTTGGAGGTGTACCTGTGGATGTATTTCAAGGCCTACCTTCAAACTCAGTGCCTCTTTGCCTGACATCATGGGAAGTGGCAGCTCTAGTAATCTATGGCTTCTGGTTGGGATATGTATGTACGGTCACTGTGGGGAGACGTCATCGATGCACTTATTGATGAAGCTGGTGACTGATGTGGTATACTCCTCAATGCCATTGGATGAATCCCGGAACATATACCAGCCTGTGCTAGCAAAACAGTCCTGTAGCGTAGCATCCGCGTCATCTGACCACTTCCGTATTGAGCGAGTTACTGGTACTTCCTGCTTTAGTTTTTGCTTGTAAGCAGGAATCAGGAGGATAGAATTATGGTCAGATTTGCGAAATGGAGGGCGAGGGAGAGCTTTGTACGCATCTCTGTGTGTGGAGTAAAGGTGGTCTAGAGTTCTTTTTTGGGGGGGGGGGGTTGCACATGTGACATGCTGGTAGAAATGAGGTAAAACGGATTTAAGTTTGCCTGCATTAAAGTCCCCGGCCACTAGGAGCACCACTTCTGGATTAACATTTTCTTGTTTGCTTATGGCCTTATACAGCTTGTTTGATTGTGCTCTTAGTGCCAGCGTCGGTTTGTGGTGGTAAATAGACGGCTATGAAAAATATAGATAAACTCTCTTGGTAGATAGTGTGGTGTACAGCTTATCATGAGGTAATCTACCTCAGGCGAGCAATACATCGAGACTACCTTCATATTAGACATGCGAACCGGCTGTTATTGACAGCTAGACACACACCCCCACCCCTCGTCTTACCGGACGTAGCTGTTCTATTCTGGAAAAGGTTTGTTCTGTGACATGACTAACTCTCACTTTATGTTTCAGGGGACAACGTTGACAAGATGTGAGTCGGACAACAGCTCTGATTTTTCAAGCTCAGACAGCTCGTCATCCATTGACAGTGAAGAAGAAGAAGAAGAAGAAGAAGAAGAAGAAGAAGAAGAAGAAGAAGAAGAAGAAGAAGAAGAAGAAGAAGGGACAAAAAAAGGAAACGGCTAAATGCAGAGGTATGTGTCATAACACTGCACAAATGTAGATAATGCATTAATTGAAATCAAGGAACAGCAGACACTTTTTAAGTGGTTAAAGGCACGCTAGCACAATCAAGCTGTCATTTGCATGTATATTCATGGAACACTCTCAATACTACCACGGAAAATCCCAAGGTCACGTCGGAAAGGCCCGATGATTGTAAGGGGAACACAAGCGGCCAGCTCCCTGTCTCTCCCAGCAAAATTACTACGTTTTACAACTAAGATCATACGTCTTTGAATTGCTGTCAGCTATTTCAACAAAAGCATATTATAGTCTGCATACATGTCAATACATACAGTACCTACTGTTTATGTCAACACATATTCCTGTTAATTTACTAAATTCAGTTTGAAGTGCAGCTAGCTCAATCCTGCACAGTGTCACGCCCTGACTCAGGGGACGATTATATGTTGAGTCAGGGTGTGTATATTCTAGTATGTGTGGATCTATGTTAGCCGGTGTGGTTCCCAATCAGAGGCAGCTGTCGCTCGTTGTCTCTGATTGGGGACCATACTTAAGCAGCCTATTGGCACAGTCTAGTTGTGGGATCTTGTTCCGGTTATGGTATGTTGTGTGTGCTACCTTGGACTTCACGTTTTGTTTCGTTTATTGTTTTGTCGAGTGTTTCTTAAGTTAAATAAACATGTACGTATATCACGCTGCGCCTTGGTCTGACCCGTCCTTCAACGAACGTGACAGAAGATCCCACCAAACAAGGACCAAGCAGCATGCCGAGAAGGAGCAAACGCCTGGGACTCAACAGGAGTTTACGTTAGTAGATATCCTCCTCGGTTGGGGGAGAATTACGGAGGAGGAGGCCGTCCGTTATCGGAGGGCGATGAAGGAGGATGCCCAGGTATGAGAGGAGAAACGGCGCCAACAGTGCCGACGACGGAGACCCAAGAGGCAACCCCAAGAAACATTTTTTTGGGGGCACACGGTGTGGACGACGAGGCAGCAGGAGGCCGTTAAAGGGCGGATCTGCAGGTTAGGAGAGGAGGCCACCATGTTACGGGGGCTATTGGTTCAGAGGGAGCAGGAGTTATTCGGTCAGAGGGAGGCGCTACAGGAGGCTAAAAGGGAGAAGGAAAGAGTAGAGGCATGGCGAGAGGAGCTGGTTAGGCAGCAGAAGGAGCGGGGGTTAATAAAGAACCCAGTCCTGCTCCTCGCACCAAGCAAGTGGTGCGTGTCGCCAGTCCAGTCCGGCCCGTTCCTGCTCCCCGCACCAAGCCAGTGGTGCATGTTCCCAGTATGGCCCGGCCCATTCCTGCCCCTCGCACCAAGCCTGTGTTGCGCGTCGCCAGTCCGGCCCGGCCTGTTCCTGCTCCTCGCACCAAGCCAGTGGTGCGCGTCGCCAGTCCGTCCCGGCCTGTTCCTGCTCCTCGCACCAAGCCAGTGGTGCGCGTCGCCGGCCCGGCCTGTTCCTGCTCCTCGCACCAAGCCAGTGGTGCGCGTCGCCAGCCCGGCCCGGCCTGTTCATGCTCCTCGCACCAAGCCAGTGGTGCGCGTCGCCGGCCCGGCCTGTTCCTGCTCCTCGCACCAAGCCAGTGGTGCGCATCGCCAGCCCAGCCTGTTCCTGCTCCTCGCACCAAGCCAGTGGTGCGCGTCGCCAGCCTGGCCCGGCCTGTTCCTGCTCCTCGCAACAAGCCAGTGGTGTGCGTCGCCAGCCCGGCCCGTGCCTGCTCCTCGCACCAAGCCAGTGGTGCGCGTCGCCAGCCCGGCCTGTTCCTGCTCCTCGCACCAAGCCAGTGGTGCGCGTCGCCAGCCCGGCCCGGCCTGTTCCTGCTCCTCGCACCAAGCCAGTGGTGCGCGTCGCCAGCCCGGCCCGGCCTGTTCCTGCTCCTCGCACCAAGCCAGTGGTGCGCATCGCCAGCCCGGCCTGTTCCTGCTCCTCGCACCAAGCCAGTGGTGCGCGTCGCCAGCCCGGCCCGGCCTGTTCCTGCTCCTCGCACCAAGCCAGTGGTGCGCATCGCCAGCCCGGCCTGTTCCTGCTCCTCGCACCAAGCCAGTGGTGCGCGTCGCCAGCCCGGCCCGGCCTGTTCCTGCTCCTCGCACCAAGCCAGTGGTGCACGTCGCCAGCCCGTGCCTGCTCCTCGCACCAAGCCAGTGGTGCGCGTCGCCAGCCCGGCCCGGCCTGTTCCTGCTCCTCGCACCAAGCCAGTGGTGCGCATCGCCAGCCCGGCCCGTGCCTGCTCCTCGCACCAAGCCAGTGGTGCGCGTCGCCAGCCCGGCCTGGCCTGTTCCTTCTCCTCGCACCAAGCCAGTGGTGCGCGTCGCCAGCCCGGCCCGGCCTGTTCCTGCTCCTCGCACCAAGCCAGTGGTGCGCGTCGCCAGCCCGGCCCGGCCTGTTCCTGCTCCTCGCACCAAGCCAGTGGTGCGCGTCGCCAGTCCGGCCCGGCCCGTTCCTGTCCCTCGCACCAGACCAGTGGTGCGTTTGTCCAGTCCAGCACGGCCCATGCCCGTTCCACCGGTGCCTGGTCCGGCACCGGTCAGCTGCTCCACTCCAGAGCCAGAGCAGTCCGCTCCACCGGTGCCTGATCCAGTGCCGGTCAGCTGTTCCACTCCGGAGCCAGAGCAGTCCGCTCCACCGGTGCCTGATCCAGCTCCGGTCAGCTGCTCCACTCCGGAGCCTAAGCAGTCCGCTCCACCAGTGCCTGATCCAGCTCCGGTCAGCTGCGCCACTCTAGAGCCAGAGCAGTCCGCTCCACCGGGGTCCAGTCCAGCTCCGGTCAGCGGCTCCACTCCGGAGCCAGAGCAGTCCGCTCCACCGGTGCCTGATCCAGCTCCGGTCAGCGGCTCCAGTCCAGACCATGATGCCAGCCCCTCTCCAGTTTCGGTGTCTCACACACCAGGGTCCAGACAGGGCCTGGCGTATCGTGGGAGGAAAGAGATGGGAAGTAGCGCGCCGAGGTCCAGACCAGACCAGGGGCGCAACAGGGAGGCGGAGAGTGAGAGGTCGTCACGCCCCGAGCCGGATCCGCCTCCGAGGTGGAATGCCCACCCGGCCCCTACCCTGTTATGTTTATGTTGTGCGGTCGGAGTCCGCACCTTTGGGGGGGGTACTGTCACGCCCTGACTCAGGGGACGCATATATGTTGAGTCAGGGTGTGTATATTCTAGTATGTGTGGATCTATGTTGGCCGGTGTGGTTCCCAATCAGAGGCAGCTGTCGCTCGTTGTCTCTGATTGGGAACCATACTTAAGCAGCCTATTGGTACAGTATAGTTGTGGGATCTTGTTCCGGTTAAGGTATGTTGTGTGTGCTAACTTGGACTTCACGTTTCGTTTCGTTTCTTGTTTTGTCTAGTGTTTATTAAGTTAAATGAACATGTACGTATATCACGCTGCGCATTGGTCTGACCCGTCCTTCAACGAACGTGACACACAGGCTTGCTGGCAAAGGAGTGTTAGATGGTAAACTTTGAGCTAGCATGAGTTAGCCTTGTTCTTTCTTGGCTTGGGTTACCCTCCTGTCATAAAATAGTGCATTATGGGTAGAGTTCTGAAACAAGGTCCAGATGCAGTAGAGAAATGTGAGGGACAATCTACATTTTACTTTTAAAACACTAAAATACATTTTGGGGCATTTCAACTGCTTTGGGGTTCTGTAAGTGACCTACAGTGGGGGAAAAAAGTATTTAGTCAGCCACCAATTGTGCAAGTTCTCCCACTTAAAAATATGTAATTTTCATCATAGGTACACATCAACTATGACAGACAAAATGAGAAAAGAAAATCCTGAAAATCACATTGTAGGATTCTTTATGAATTTATTTGCAAATTATGGTGGAAAATAAGTATTTGGTCAATAACAAAAGTTTCTCAATACTTTGTTATATACCCTTTGTTGGCAATGACACAGGTCAAACGTTTTCTGTAAGTCTTCACAAGGTTTTCACACACTGTTGCTGGTATTTTGGCCCATTCCTCCATGCAGATCTCCTCTAGAGCAGTGATGTTTTGGGGCTATCGCTGGGCAACACGGACTTTCAACTCCCTCCAAAGATTTTCTATTGGGTTGAGATCTGGAGACTGGCTAGGCCACTCCAGGACCTTGAAATGCTTCTTACGAAGCCACTCCTTCGTTGCCCGGGCGGTGTGTTTGGAATCATTGTCATGCTGAAAGACCCAGCCACGTTTCATCTTCAATGCCCTTGCTGATGGAAGGAGGTTTTCACTCAAAATCTCACGATACATGGCCCCATTCATTCTTTCCTTTACACGGATCAGTCGTCCTGGTCCCTTTGCAGAAAAACAGCCCCAAAGCATGATGTTTCCACCCCCATGCTTCACAGTAGGTATGGTGTTCTTTGGATGCAACTCAGCATTCTTTGTCCTCCAAACACGACGAGTTGAGTTTTTACCAAAAAGTTATATTTCGGTTTCATCTGACCATATGACATTCCCTTAATCCTCTTCTGGATCATCCAAATGCACTCTAGCAAACTTCAGACGGGCCTGGACATGTACTGGCTTAAGCAGGGGAACACATATGGCACTGCAGGATTTGAGTCCCTGGCGGCGTAGTGTGTTACTGATGGTAGGCTTTGTTACTTTGGTCCCAGCTCTCTGCAGGTCATTCACTAGGTCCCCCCGTGTGGTTCTGGGATTTTTGCTCACCGTTCTTGTGATCATTTTGACCCCACGGGGTGATATCTTGCGTGGAGCCCCAGATCGAGGGAGATTATCAGTGGTCTTGTATGTCTTCCATTTCCTAATAATTGCTCCCACAGTTGATTTCTTCAAACCAAGCTGCTTACCTATTGCAGATTCAGTCTTCCCAGCCTGGTGCAGGTCTACAATTTTGTTTCTGGTGTCCTTTGACAGCTCTTTGGTCTTGGCCATAGTGGAGTTTGGAGTGTGACTGTTTGAGGTTGTGGACAGGTGTCTTTTATACTGATAACAAGTTCAAACAGGTGCCATTAATACAGGTAATGAGTGGAGGACAGAGGAGCCTCTTAAAGAAGAAGTTATAGGTCTGTGAGAGCCAGAAATCTTGCTTGTTTGTAGGTGACCAAATACTTATTTTCCACCATAATTTGCAAATAAATTCATAAAAAATCCTACAATGTGATTTTCTGGAAAAAAAATTCTCAATTTGTCTGTCATAGTTGACGTGTACCTATGATGAAAATTACAGGCCTCTCTCATCTTTTTAAGTGGGAGAACTTGCACAATTGGTGGCTGACTAAATACTTTTTTCCCTCACTGTACATTGTTACTTTTGTGGATAGCGTGGAACCTTGTCTTTAAGGGCAAGTTTTAGGCATAATGCACATGGGCAGTTGTCACTTAAGGCTAAAACGCACCAACTGGACAGTTTGCTGACCGCTCCTCACCCCGCATAGGATACATGAGACCAGAGTTAACCACAAAATCATTATATAAACACGGTTCACACAGCCCCAACGTTGAGGTATCACATCATTTGAACAGCTTGTTCTGCACCTGCGCACAAGTGGAGCCAGTTGGCAATTTACATGACTACTACCACTCGGTTTTCCAACACCTTAATTAAGGTTACGCTACACTCCGATAATTTTGGGCCCAAAAGCCCCCTTGTAAAAGCTATATGGCATATTGATATAGCATAAAGTGTCAAATGAACAAATTACTTGAGTAGTAATAGTAACAACTTAGTATTAGTTACTAGATAGTGATTATGTTAACATTTTAGTTTTATTGGAATTGCAATTATGTAATTACATGGTAATATTGTTTAGAGCCATAGGTTATTACACAGGTAGAACAAGGTATGGGGGAGGGAGAACTCTGGGGAAGGTGTCCATTAATAATATGTGTCATCAAACTGTAATTACATTGCAATTACTATTTACCTACATTGTTGTTACTAAGATAACATCAACTTAAGGATATGTGTTATGTTTTCTGATTAAACATCCTCAATCATCCTGTACATGCTGAAGTTGATTGCTGAAGCTTTATTTGAGTTATGGCAGAAGGAAAGATATATATAAATATGTATGTTTAGAATAAATACTATTGTGTTCAGATTTCAGCAAGCACATTCATAAATTGCTTTATGTTTTATATGTTAACAGCCAAAACCCTGGACGACTTAGCAAAAAGGTACAAGAAGGTCCTGGTGACCTACAAAAAGAAGGGAAGCATATCCACTGCTTTCCACAGCGTGGGTGTGGATCGCAACACTGTGGCGATGAATGCCCCTCTGGCAGAGATCATGCTAGTGGCGCCGGAGTTCCTTTGTTCACAGCCAGCGTTTGACAGCTCTAAAGAGACGCTCAACCAATATGCAAGAAATATCACCAAAAATACAACAGTAGAGGTGAGCGACACTATAATAGAGAAGAGGCATATTCAACTGCTCCCTATCACTTATAAGTTCAAATAAACACTGATTATGCACACTCATTCACGCGCACACACTCACACTAGGTAGAGATAATGTGAGAGAAAGTAAGAGTGAGATACAGTGTGTTCCCGCTGTAAAAGCTGCTCCATATCCCCTATAAACAAGATTTTGCACACATTTATGTTTAACTGTTAAGGATACAGCATGTTTTGGCTGTAAATTCTAAACAAAAATATACAAAAGATTGTGAGTGGATGACGCTTGCTCCAGATGTGCAGTGGAGAGAGCAGTCTGTACACATTTCACGAAAGATAATCACAGAATTAACATGATGTTGCTTGTTCCTGCGTAGAAACATTGTATTTACAATACTTTTTTATAACGACATTGTAATAACTAAACTTTTGATATACCCTGCAAAATATTTAATAATATTGAAAGTAAATAGTAATTACACTTTAAGTTGCTGTAACAAAAAAAATTCTAGATTGAGATGGATTCCCATTGATCACAACTAAAAGTACTGTACTGGGTGTTTGCCATCGTTGTAACATAGTGTAACTACATAGTGCTGTAATTACATTAGTAATTCATGATGTGTTTCACTTTTACATTAAGTTGCTTGTTCCTGTGTAGAAACATTGTAGTTACGGTACTTTTCTTTATAACAACATTGTAATAACTGACATTTTGATATCCTGTGAAATATGTAATTGCATTGAAATACATTGTAATTACACTTATAGGTGCTGTATAACAAGTTATTCTACATTGAAGTGTATTTTCCCAATGATTGTAATAAAAAGGTTTACCCTACTCTGTTTCACTTTACTTGAAGCTGCTTTCTCATGAGTACCTACATTAACATTATATTATTTTGAACAACATTTCACTTACATTACACCTTTGAAGCAAGATAAATAAACCCTTAATTCCCTTTTCAAAGGCAGGTACTTGGTATTTACAAAGGTTATATCATGTGTTTCACTTTACATTAAGTTGCTTGCTGCTGGGTAGGTACGTTATAGTTACATGTATATCCATTGTAAATACATTGCTCTTATATTTAATTCTGAACATCCTTTAAGCCAAACAATATAATATAATATAATAACTGAAGCTGTAGTTAATGATAGGGTGTGCATTGTTACAACAGCTGACGGAGTCCTAGCCTAGCTTATTTTGGTGGTAGTGACTTATGTAGTTAACCTCTTAAGGATCGGACCCTTTTTTCAATTTTTGCCTAAAATGACATACCCAAATCGAACTACCTATAGCTCAGGACCTGGAGCAAGGATATGCATATTCTTGATACCATTTGAAATGAAACACTTTGAAGTTTGTGGAAATGTCAAATTAATGCAGGAGAATATAACACATTAGATCTGGTAAAAGATAATACAAACAAAGAAACATGCGTTTTCTACTTATTTTTTTGTTCCATCTTTGAAATGCAAGAGAAAGGCCACAATATATTCCAGTTTAGGCACAATTTAGATTTTGGCCACTAGATGGCAGCAGTGTGTGTGCAAAGTTTCAGATTGATCCAGTGAAGCGTTGCGATACTGGACTATTTTGTATCAAGTCTGCCCAAATGTGCCGAATTGGTCAATTGATACATTTTCAAGTACATAACTATAGAGAACATACAAAAATGATATGGTAATACAAAATGTAAGTTTACACACTCCCAGGAATGTCATACATGATGGATAATTAGCTTATACACTAACTTTCACACATCTAGATGGCCGGGCGGGGTGGGTGTGGAGTCAGAGACAGCATGGGTTCAAACTGTAGAACCCAGTTCCTACATTTGAATATAAAAATGGATTATATCAAACAAAACTATGCTACATTTTATCTCTGGGACCCTTAGAGGACAAATCAGAGCATGATTACTGAATGTAAGTACATTATTTACCTTCAGAGGTGATTGTATCAAACCAGTTGCCGTGATAAGTTTTTTGTTGTTGTGCACTCTCCTCAAACAATAGCATAGTATTTTTTTCACTGTAATAGCTACTGTAAATTGGACAGTGCAGTTAGATTAACAATAATGTAAGCTTTCTGCCGATATAAGACATGTCTATGTCCTGGAAATTTGCTGTTACTTACAACAGTCATGCTAGTCACATTAGCGCACGTTAGCGCAACCGTCCCGTATACGGGACACCGATCCCGTAGATGTTAAATGTAACAAGGTTACGTAATAGGATGCATTGTTAACATGGTGCTACACAGGAGACTGCAAAAGTGTAATTACAGAACATGTTAGTTACATTTGAAACAATACATTCTTATGATTTATGTGTATGCAATTACACGTGGAATAACCTCTGATAAGCTGATTTGTTATTATATGTCCTTGTTCCACTTGTGTAATAACCTATACCGCTAAACCCTTATTACAGTGTAATTACATGTAACTACTGTTATAAATACATTACTATTTAGTTAAATATTAATGTACACTTACGGTAAAGTGTTACACAAAGAAGAGGCTTCAACTATTTAGTTGTGCCGTTGAGGAACTAGAGCAAGCATACTTGTAGATGTTTTGTTAGGAACACAACTCTGCATCCCCGCCATCACACAATTACTGATGTTTACACAATCCAAAAACGGTCAATTTCTAAATCTAATCTGGGTCAGGTGGGCATGATTTGAAAGCTTGTTCTATTGCCAACATGACTAGCTAAGTTATAAAATACGATCTTACAGTGTTAGGCTTTCAAGAGGCAATTCAGAGAAACGGATCATAATTTTGGTGCACATAGATTCGGAGTCATGAGTGTATTCAGGTGCGTGTGCTGTGGTGAATTAGTTTACATCCCTGTTAGTGAGCATTTCTCCTTTGCCAAGATAATCCATCTACCTGACAGGTGTGGAAGCTGATTCAACAGCATGATCAGCATGCTGGGGACAATAAAAGTGCACTCTAAAATGTGCAGTTTTGTCACACAACACAATGCCACAGATGTCTCAAGTTTTGATGGAGCGTGCAATTGGCATGCTGACTGCAGGAATGTCCACCATAGCTGTTGCCAGAGAATCAAATGTTAATTTCTCTACCATCGCAACCCCTATTACCAGCCGGTTCAACCTCTCATTCGTATCGTCTGAGATCCCCAGAGATTGGAAAGCTGCCGCAGTCATCCCCCTCTTCAAACGGGGTGTCACTCTAGATCATCCTGCCCTGCCTTTCCAAAGTATTTGAAAGCCAAGTTAACAAACAGATCACCGACCATTTCGAATCCCACCGTACCTTCTCCGCTATGCAATCTGGTTTCCGAGCTGGTCATGGGTGCACCTCAGCCACGCTCAAGGTCCTAAACGATATTATAACCGCGATCGATAAAATACAGTACTGTGCAGCCGTCTTCATTGACCTGGCCAAGGCTTTCGACTCCGTCAATCACCGGATACATATGGGCAGACTAAATAGCTTTGGTTTCTCAAATGACTGCCTCGACTGGTTCACCAACTACTTCTCAGATAGAGTTCAATGTGTCAAATCGGAGGGCCTGTTGTCTGGACCTCTGGCAGTCTATGGGGGTGCCACAGGGTTCAATTCTCGGGCCGACTCTATTCTCTGTGTACATCAATGATGTCGCTCTTGCTGCTGGTGACGCTCAGATCCACCTCTACGCAGACGACACCATTTTGTATACATCTGGCCCTTCATTGGATACTGTTTTAACAAACCTCCAAACGAGCTTCAATGCCATACAGCACTCCTTCCGTAGCCTCCAACTGCTGTTAAACGCTAGTAAAACTAAATGCATGCTCTTCAATCGAACGCTGCTTGCACCCGCCTGCCCGACTAGAATCACTACTCTCGGCGGGTCTGACTTAGAATATGTGGACAGCTACAAATACCTAGGTGTCTGGTTAGACCATAAACTCTCCTTCCAGACTCACATTAAGCATCTCCAATCCAAAGTTAAATCTAGAATCGGCTTCCTATTTCGCAACAAAGCCTCCTTCACTCAAGCTGCCAAACATGCCCTCGTAAAACTGACTATCCTTCCGATCCTTGACTTCGGCGATGTCATTTACAAAATAGCCTCCAACACTCTACTCAGCAAATTGGATGTAGTCTATCACAGTGCCATCCGTTTTGTCACCAAAGCCCCATATGCTACCCACCATTGTGACCTGTCCACTCTCGTTGGCTGGCCCTCACTACATATTCGTTGCCAAACCCACTGGCTCCAGGTCATCTATAAATCACTGCTAGGCAAATCCCTGCCTTATCTTAGCTCATTGGTCACCATAGCAACACCCACCCGTAGTATGCGCTCCAGCAGGTACAGTGGGGAGAACAAGTATTTGATACACTGACGATTTTGCAGGTTTTCCTACTTACAAAGCATGTAGAGGTCTGTAATTTTTTATCATAGGTACACTTCAACTGTGAGAGACAGCATCTAAAACAAAAATGCAGAAAATCACATTGTATGATTTTTAAGTAATTAATTTGCATTTTATTGCATGACATAAGTTTTTGATACATCAGAAAAGCAGAACTTAATATTTGGTACAGAAACCTTTGTTTGCAATTACAGAGATCATACGTTTCCTGTAGGTCTTGACCAGGTTTGCACACACTGCAGCAGGGATTTTGGCCCACTCCTCCATACAGACCTTCTCCAGATCCTTCAGGTTTCGGGGCTGTCGCTGGGCAATACGGACTTTCAACTCCCTCCAAAGATGTTCTATTGGGTTCAGGTCTGGAGACTGGCTAGGCCACTCCAGGACCTTGAGATGCTTCTTACGGAGTCACTCCTTAGTTGCCCTGGCTGTGTGTTTTGGGTCATTGTCATGCTGGAAGACCCAGCCACGACTCATCTTCAATGCTCTTACTGAGGGAAGGTTGTTGGCCAAGATCTCGCGATACATGGCCCCATCCATCCTCCCCTCAATACGGTGCAGTCATCCTGTCCCCTTTGCAGAAAAGCATCCCCAAAGAATGATGTTTCCACCTCCATGCTTCACGGTTGGGATGGTGTTCTTGGGGTTGTACTCATCCTTCTTCTTCCTCCAAACACAGCGAGTGGAGTTTAGACCAAAAAGCTATATTTTTGTCTCATCAGACCACATGACCTTCTTCCATTCCTCCTCTGGATCATCCAGATGGTCATTGGCAAACTTCAGACGGGCCTGGACATGCGCTGGCTTGAGCAGCGGAACCTTGCATGCACTGCAGGATTTTAATCCATGACGGCGTAGTGTGTTACTAATGGTTTTCTTTGAGACTGTGGTCCCAGCTCTCTTCAGGTCATTGACCAGGTCCTGCCGTGTAGTTCTGGGCTGATCCCTCACCTTCCTCATGATCATTGATGCCCCACGAGGTGAGATCTTGCATGGAGCCCCAAACCGAGGGTGATTGACCGTCATCTTGAACTTCTTCCATTTTCTAATAATTGCGCCAACAGTTGTTGCCTTCTCACCAAGCTGCTTGCCTATTGTCTTGTAGCCCATCCCAGCCTTGTGCAGGTCCACAATTGTATCCCTGATGTCCTTACACAGCTCTCTGGTCTTGGCCATTGTGGAGAGGTTGGAGTCTGTTTGATTGAGTGTGTGGACAGGTGTCTTTTATACAGGTAACGAGTTCAAACAGGTGCAGTTAATACAGGTAATGAGTGGAGAACAGGAGGGCTTCTTAAAGAAAAACTAACAGGTCTGTTAGAGCCGGAATTCTTACTGGTTGGTAGGTGATCAAATACTTATGTCGTGCAATAAAATGGCAATGAATTACTTAAAAGTCATACAATGTGAATTTCTGGATTTTTGTTTTAGATTTCATCTTTCACAGTTGAAGTGTACCTAGGACAAAAATTACAGACCTCTACATGCTTTGTAAGTAGGAAAACCTGCAAAATCGGCAGTGTATCAAATACTTGTTCTCCCCACTGTATATCTCACTGGTCATCCCCAAAGCCAACACCTCCTTTGGCCGCCATTCGTTCCAGTTCTCTGCTGCCAATGACTGGAACGAACTGCAAAAATCTCTTATCTCCCTCTCTAACTTTAAGCATCAGTTTTCAGAGCAGCTTACCGATCACTGAACCTGTACACAGCCCATCTGTAATTAGCCCACCCAACTACCTCATCCCTATATTGTTATTACATCATCTTCTGCACATCTATCATTCCAGTGTTAATACTAAACTGTAATTATTTTGCCCCATGGCCTATTTATTGCCTTACCTCCATAACTTACTACATTTGCACACACTGTATATAGATTTTCTATTGTGTTATTGACTGTACGTTTTTGTTTATCCCATATGTAAGTCTGTGTTGTTGTTTTTAATCGCACTGCTTTGCTTTATCTTGGCCAGGTTGCAGTTGTAAATGAGAACTTGTTCTCAACTGGCTTACCTGGTTAAATAAAGGTGAAATAAAAACCGGGCTCACAACCGCAAACCACGTGTATGGCGTCGTGTGGGCGAGCGGTTTGCTGATGTCAACAGAGTGCCCCATGGTGGCGGTAGGGTTATGGTATGGGCATGCATAAGACACCGACAACGAACACAATTGCATTTTATCAATGGCAATTTAAATGCACAGAGATCCTGAGGCCCATTTGTTGTGCCATTCATCGGCCGCCATCACCTCATGTTTCAGCATGATAATGCATGGCCCAATGTCACAAGGATCTGTACACAATTCCTGGAAGCTGAACATTTCAGTTTTTCCATGGCCTGCATTCTCACCAGACACGTCACCTATTGAGCATATTTGGGATGCTTCATGCCCCTTTTAATGTTTTTAAAGGTATCTGTGACTAACAGATGCATATGTGTATTCCCAGTCATGTGAAATCCATAGATTTGGGCCTAATGAATTTATTTCAACTGGCTGATTTCCTTATATGAACTGTTACTCAGTAAAATCGTAGAAATTGTTGCGTTTATATTTTTGTTCAGTATAAATGTGTTAGAAAAAAATATTTAGATAAAGTAGGCAAGCAAACTAATTAGTCCGTTCTCAATGGGTTAACTCTCCTTCAGTATATAGACAATTGATAATATATATTATTTGACATTGAGTCATTGACTAACACACATCAGTATCCAAAAGTTAGTCACCACCACCATACTTCACCTTTAACTGCAAGGTTCCTGGTTCAAACCCTACTCCAACTGTCTTCCTCCATCATTACAGTACATAGTGTTCAATTGGTGATAGGTGTGGTGGTCCCTGGTTCAAAATGTCCCCCTGCATTGCTACAGTAGTGTAATATTCAGTCATTAATCATTATGTGCAGTGTCTGAGGAGGTACCTGGTTCAAGCCCTGCTCCAGATGACCCCCAACTGTATAGCCATTCACTCACTTATCCCCTCCTCCCCACAAACAAAGGGTCTCCAGTTCTGGCAGTCTTTGGCAATTTTCTCCACCATCCCCCAGCTCTGCTGATGTTAATGGAGCTCAGTGTCTATTGTTTTCCACCATGTTGTCCTCGGCCTTCAATTAATAACAGTAGTGTAATGTTCAGTTAACAGTTAGTGATTATAAGAGCGGTGTCTGAGGTGGTCTCTGGTTCAAAGTCATGGTACTCCTCCATTTCTGTCTCCTCTGTAGCACTGTTCTGGAAATGCACGTGTCTTTTTTTCTCTTTCCTCCTCTCTCCTTTGTTCCTCCCTCGCTCCAGCTCTGACCATGGCTGCTCCATCTCTACCTCCAGCATGGCCCGGCTGCTCTCTCCTCTCTCCCCCACTCCCAAGGCACTCTCCCTGGGTACGATGGACAGCCCTGCCCCTCTATTCCCCATCGCGATGTGGAGGAAGGAGAAGGTGTGTTCTGTCCCTCCTCTCTCAGACACACACACAGACGTTATCCCTACATTGTTCTCCAGGTCTTTAGGGGACGCTGTTTGGGTCTTTTTGCTGAGGATGAAGTTGAAGAAGGCTGTGACCAGGAGCATGGTGCCTGGAATCAAAGAGGAGACGTTTTCAGACTGGAGAAACGTTTTTAATTTAAACTGACTCTAAAATGCTGGGCAAGTGTCAATGTTTGTGAAGTACCTTAACCTTTTATTAAATGTAATACGTTTGTAGTATTACCTGAACAGTAGTAATGGTTAGGCAAGGATAATGCCATGGTTAGGTATTGTTGTTACCTGGTGGTGGTGTTACCTGGTATAATAGCGTGCCACACTAACACAGGGTGAAGGAAACATGCCACTGACATCATGGAGTAGTAGAGGAACTTCTGGAAGCCTCCAAGACGAGCCATCTTTCCCCACAACACAAACACACACCACCCTGGGGGGCAACTAGAGAGAGGAGGGGGTATGAGGAGCGGAGATAGGTGAGGAGGGGTGAGAGCATGGGACAGAGATGGAGACAGTTTTATGTAGGAGCTTTGTTGTTCACTTCACTTGTAAAATAAATAGCCACACATTTGTTCTGATTACAAAAGGCAAAGGGCAACCTATTTCCCAACTCCGGTCCTCGAGTACCCCCAACAGCACACATTTTTGTTGTAGCCCTGGACAAAAACTACTGCTTCAACTTGTGAAGGGCTTGATGATTAGTTGACAAGTACAATCAAGTGTGCTTGTCCGGGCCACAACAAAAATATGAACTGTTGGGGATACAGGAAGACTGGAGTTGGGAAACACCGCCTATACAACACTCTGGCTCTTTGGCTCCCATAGTGCACTAAACAGAGAATAAAGTACCATTTTGGATGCACACTTAGAAAAAGCCTTTTGATGGAGATTATGGGTAGTGTACTCACGGCAGACACATCTGCAGAAGGGCATCTAGGAAGTAGGCTACCTCAAACACCATCATACCTGCCCCAGACACCCTAAGGGATTCAACACACAGATCAGAGAACAGACTCAGAAACAAATAGATGCTAGTGATCAGACAACTACAGTGCCTTGCAAAAGTATTCATCCCCCTTGGCGTTTTTCCTATTTTGTTGCATTACAACCTGTAATTTAAATGGATTTCATGTAATGGACATACACAAAATATTCCAAATTGGTGAAGTGAAACGTAAAAAATTACTTGTTTCAATTTTTTTTTTTTATAACGGAAAAGTGGTGCGTGCATATGTATTCACCCCCTTTGCTATGAAGCCCCTAAATAAGATCTGGTGCAACCAAATTACCTTCAGAAGTCACATCATTATTTAAATAAAGTCCACCTGTGTGTGATCTAAGTGTCACATGATCTCAGTAAATATACACCTGTTCTGAAAGGCCCCAGAGTCTGCAACACCACTAAGCAAGGGGCACCACCAAGCAAGCGGCACCATGAAGACCAAGGAGCTCTCTAAACAGGTCAGGGACAAAGTTGTGGAGAAGTACAGATCAGGGTTGGGTTAAAAAAAATATCAGAAACTTTGAACATCCCACGGAGCACCTTTAAATACATTATAAAAAAATGGAAAGAATATGGCACCACAACAAACCTGCCAAGAGAGGGTCGCCCACCAAAACTCACGGTGCAGGCAATGAGGGCATTAATCAGAGAGGCAACAAAGAGACCAAAGATAACCCTGAAGGAGCTGCAAAGCTCCACAGCGGAGATTGGAGTGTCTGTCCATAGGACCACTTTAAGCCATACACTCCACAGAACTGGGCTTTACGGAAGAGTGGCCAGAAAAAAAGCCATTGCTTAAAGAAAAAAATAAGCAAACACGTTTGGTGTTCGCCAAAAGGCATGTGGGAGACCCCCCAAACATAAAATTGAGCTTGTTGGCCATCAAGGAAAACGCTGTCTGGCGCAAACCCAACACCTCTCATCACCCCAAGAACACCATCCCCACAGTGAAGTATGGTGGTGGCAGCATCATGCTGTGGGGATGTTTTTCATCGGCAGGGACTGGGAAACTTGTCAGAATTGACAGAATGATGGATGGCGCTAAATACAGGGAAATTATTGAGGGAAACCTGTTTCAGTCTTCCAGAGATTTGAGACTGGGACGGAGGTTCACCTTCCAGCAGGACAATGACCCTAGACATACTGCTAAAGCAACACTCGAGTGGTTTAAGGGGAAACATTTAAATGTCTTGGAATGGCCTAGTCAAAGCCCAGACCTCAATCCAATAGAGAATCTGTGGTATGACTTAAAGATTGTTGTACACCAGCGGAACCCATCCAACTTGAAGGAGCTGGAGCAGTTTTTCCTTGAAGAATGGGCAAAAATCCCAGTGGCTGGATGTGCCAAGCTTATGTGTTGTTGTCTTATTTCTTTATTTAAAAATATGTTGCTTCTTCAAAGTGGTAGGCATGTTGTGTAAATCAAATGATACAACTCCCAAAAAAATCTGTTTTAATTCCAGGTTGTAAGGCAACAAAATAGGAAAAATGCCAAGGGGGGTGAATACTTTCGCAAGCCACTGTATGGACCAGCTTAAGTGAGTATGTCATACTGAGTATACCCCATGACATTTCCTATCAGAAGACTCTGTCTTTACTGTTGATACATGTGATAAACAGTCTTGCATTTCTCTACTCCTCAGGGAGATGTTTTTCTGTGCTGCGCAGTGCGTGTTGCTCAATGGGAGTTTGGCCATAGGTCACAGAGATAACACAAAGTAGGACAGTAACCCAGGTCCCTTGCTCTTGCTTGCCCTGCCCTTCCTCCCCTGCCTCCCCCATCATCCTCCCCCCTAGACCACCCCTCACCCAGCCACCCTCCTCTTTTTCCACTGTGAGTGCAGATTGACCTGAAACACACATTCTTTCCTTTATTAAAGTAGTGGGGGGTCTAGAGGGACTACTGTGTGACTAAATAAGGGGTTTGCATCTACAGTTACCTATCCAAGTGAAGCAGGAAGTATCTATCCAATCGGAGTACTCACAGCAAGTAGATGGCCAGACTGTGGAACTCCCCCTGTCGTAACGTCTCCACCCCCACAGCACAAAGCACTGGAGACAGAGTGGCAGGTTATACATACACGCACACACAAGCACACACACACTTCACATTTTGCATTTAAACAAAATAGTGATGATGATTTAGATTAGATGAATGGTAAATTAACTACTGAATTTCCAATAAATTATTGCCTAGTACTTTATTCCAAATTGACTGTAGGCCATTGTCCAACAGGTTGTTTGTACATGTAGTGGCCACTAGATATCAGTGTTAACACATAGCTGTCTTCCCTAAGTCTTACCAGAGAGGCTATAAAGTTAGTATTATGTTTGGTATCACTCAGAGAGGGGCAGTATTTCTGTTACATGTATATGAAATACAAATTTGAATTACTTTTGAGTATTTTGTCATTATTATTTTCACTGTCCTGAAATACAATCCAATGTATTTTGACACAAGATACTTTAGAGAGCTGTAATTTGTATTTTCAAAATACAAAATACTTTTCTATAAAAATAATGTATAGCGGTTCACAATTTTGTGGTCCCATATCACCCCATATTTGCTGCCTTGGTATCAGAACTCTGGTGGCGATTATGATGTGATAAGACCGTCTGCTAAATCAGTGTTTCCCAACTCCAGTCCTCGAGTACCCCCAACAGTACACATTTTTATTGTAGCCCCAAACAACCACACCTGATTCAACTTGTCAACTGTGTCTTTGTCCGGGGCTACAACGAAAATGTATACTGTTGGGGGTACTTGAGGACTGTAGTTGGGAAACACTGTTTAAATGACGAACATGTAAAAATGAACACTTGCAAAGCACAATGGCCATTATTCTAATGAGCTCAACCCCCGAAACTAGGCCATATTGGATTAAAATACAAGTTGTTTGAGGGCGGAGCTCATTAGAATAATACCTAGTGTGCTTTGCAGGTGTTCATTTTAATATTTACAGTTTTGTCCATTTAGCAGACTCTTATCCTAGAGGCTTACAGTTAGTGCATTCAACTAAGCTAGATAAACAACCACATCATGGTTATAGCAAGTAAAACGTTTCTGTTACCGTTACTGAGAATGTTGTTGTAGCTACGGTGTCTACTTGCAAATGTATATTATACCTGTATTTTATCTAAGTACAATACTTTTTGCAAAAGTATTTTGTGTTTTAGTTTGATACATTGGTCTTTAGAGTATCTTCTATTTGTAACAAGATACATTTTGATGTATATTTTGCCCACCTCTGGTATCACAGAATACTGCGGCTTCTAAACTGTAACAATATCTCAGAAAATATGTAATTTCCAACAATTCAAAATACAGTGCATTCGGAAAGTATTCAGACACCTTGACTTTTTCCAGATTTTGTTACGTTACAGCCTTATTCTAAAATTGATTGAATAATTTTTTCCCTCATCAATCTACACACAATATCCTATAATGGCAAAGATAAAACACGTTTTTAGAAATGTTTGCAAATGTATGAAAATTAAAAACAGAAATACCTTATTTACATAAGTATTCAGAAACTTTGTTATCAGTCTCGAAATTGAGCCTTGGTCTGGGAGGTTACCAAGAACCCGATGGTCACTCTGACAGAGCTCCAGAGTTCCTCTGTGGAGATGGGAGAACCTTCCAGAAGGACAACCATCTCTGCAGCATTCCACCAATCAGGCCTTTATGGTAGAGTGGCCAGACGGAAGCCACACCTCAGTAAAAGGCACATGACAGCACGCTTGGAGTTTGCCAAAAGGCACCTAAAGGAATCGGACCATGAGAAACAAGATTCTCAGGTCTGATGAAACCAATATTTAACTCTTTGGCCTGAATGCCAAGTGTCACGTCTGGAGGAAACCTGGAACCATCCCTATGGTGAAGCATGGTGGTAGCAGCATCATGCTGTGGGGATGTTTTTCAGCGGCAGGGACTGGGAGATTAGTCGACAAGGATTATTGGAGCTGTTCTTGCCATAATATGGACTTGGTCTTTTACCAAATAGGGCTGTCTTCTGTATGCCCCACCTACCTTGTCATAACACAACTGATTGGCTCAAACGCACTAAGGAGGAAATAAATTCCAGAAATTAACTTTTAAGAAGGCACACCTGTTAATTGAAATGCATTCCAGGTGACCACCTCATGAAGCTGGTTGAGAGAATGCCAAGAGTGTGCAAAGCTGTTGTAACAATGACGTTGTGAGTCGAGAAGCAGGGGAAACGTTTAGTAAAACAACAAACATGAAACGAGACAGCGTAACAGTGGCAATATAGCATAAACACAGGAACAATACCGACTGAGGACTAAACGTAAGGGAGGGACATATAAAGAGGAGGTAATGAGGAAGGTAATGGAGTCCAGGTGTGAATCATAATGATCTGCAGGTGCGTGTTATGATGGATGCCAGGTGTGCATAATGATGAATCCCAGGACTGGTGGTTAGTATTCCGGTGACGTTGCACGCCGGAGGGGAGGAGCAGACATGACAGTACCCTCCCTCTGATGCACGGTTCACGCCGCAGGATGACACCGACCAGAGGGACGACCCCGAGGATGAGGAGCGGGTCGGTCCGGGCGGCGAAGGTGGAAATCACGGATGATGTTGGGATCCAGAATGTCATCCACCGGAACCCAACACCGCTCCTCTGGGCCATACCCCTCCCAGTCCACCAGGTGCAGAGCCGACCCCCACGATGCCGGGAGTCCAGTAGCAATCTGACAGCATATGCCGGACTCCCCTCGATGTCCAGGGGGGGTGGGGGGGTGTCGTGGGGGACAACTTCAGCTAGGGGACCAGGAACCAACGGCCTGAGAAGGGAGACATGAAAAGAGGGTGAGATACGATAGTGACTGGGCAGCTGTAACCTACACGTCACCTCGTTGACCCTCCGGAGAACCTTGAATGGCCCCACAAACCGGGGGCTCAGTTTCTTGCAGGGCAGGTGGAGTGGGAGGTTCCTGGTAGAAAGCCAGATGCGAACCCCAGGGTGGATCACAGGGGTCTCACAGCGGTGGTGGTCTGCCCATTCCTTTTGACGATGGACGGCACGCTGGAGTCTCACTTGAGCGTCGCTCCACACCTCTTCTGTGCGCCGGAACCACTTATCAACCGCAGGAGCTTCGGTCTGTCCCGGGGTCCCTGGTGCCAGGGCCGGCTGAAAACCCAGAACACACTGGAAGGGGGTCAACCCGGTGGAGGAGTGACTTAGCGAGTTCTGGGCGTACTCTGCCCATGGAAGGAATCGTGCCCAATCACCCTGCCGGTCCTGACAGTGACTCCTCAGGAACCTCCCAAGCTCCTGGTTCATCCTCTCCACCTGCCCATTGGACTGAGGCTGGTACCCAGAAGTGAGGCTGACCGTGACCCCGAGCTTCTCCATGAAGGCCCTCCACACTCGTGATGTGAATTGGGGCCCACGGTCAGAGACCATGTCCCTCGGAAGGCCATAATGCCGGAAGACCTGCTGGAAGAGTGTCTCAGAAACCTGGAGAGCAGTGGGGAGACCTGGAAGAGGGAATAAATGACAGGACTTAGAAAATCTATCCACTTCAAACAAAATGGTGGTGAAACCATCAGAGGAGGGGAGATCGGTTACAAAGTCAATGGATAGATGTGACCAGGGTCACTGAGGCACGGGAAGTGGCAGGAGATTCCCTGCTGGAGCGTTCCAGGGGGAACTTGGTTTGAGCAAATACAGAACTGGAATTGATATAGCGAGTGACGTCCTGCGCTAAGGTGGGCCACCAGTATTTCCCAGAGATGGATTGGGTAGTGCGAGAAATACCTGGATGTCCAGTGATGACAGCTGTGTGTGCCCAGGTCAGCAGCCAATCTCTTATCCTGTGGGAATGTAAATGCGCTCTGGAGGACAATTAGTGGGTGCGGGCTCCCTCTCCAGAGCCTGGCGGATGTCCACATCTACGTCCCAGACCACAGGAGCTACGACTCAGGAGGATGGAATTATGGGCGCATTCTGGACAGGACCCTCCCCTGAATCATAGAGACGGGACAGCGCATCGGCCTTGGTGTTCTTAGAACCTGGGTGAAAGGTCAGCGTGAAGTCAAACCTTGTGAAGAAAAGGGCCCACCTTGCTTGACGCAGATTCAGCCTCCTCACTGTCCGTATGTACTCCAGGTTCCGATGGTCGGTGAGAATGACGAATGGTTCCTTGGCGCCCTCCAGCCGGTGTCTCCACTCCTCTAATGCAAACTCTACCGCCAGCAGCTCACGATCACCGACGTCGTATTTCCTCTCTGCAGGGGACAGTTTCTTAGAGTAAAACGCACATGAGTACAACTTCTGTGGGTTACCCTGTCGTTGAGACAGAACTGCCCCCACGCCTACCTCTGAAGCGGCCACCTCCACCACAAAGGATGTCGTGGGATCTGGGTGTTTGATCACTGAGGCGGAGGTGAAACGTCCTTTGAGTAGACAGAAGGCCTCATCGGCTGCTGGGTTCCACACCAACCTACGGGGCCCTCATTTAAGGAGAGAGGTGAGAGGAGCGGCGACAGAGCTAAAGTTCCTGATGAAGCAGCAGTAGAAGTTGGCAAACCCCAAAAACCATTGTAACCCCTTTAAGGTGGTTGGAACTGGCCATGACCTGACTGCATCTACCTTCTTGTCATCCATCTTCACAACCTGCGGACTGATTTGGTAGCCTAAGAAGGACACCGTCCTCTGGTGAAATTGGCACTTCTCAGCCTTGACGAACAGGTGGTTGGCGAGAAGGCATTCCAGGACTGCTCGAACGTGAATGATGTGGTAGCCGAGTAGATCAGGATGTCATTGATATACACGACCACCTGACGGCCGAGCATGTCCCTGAACACCTCGTTAACGAATGCCTGGAACACTGACGGAGCATTGGCTAAGCCATATGGCATTACCAAGTACTCGTAGTGACCAGACATCATGCATAACCGCCTTCCACTCATCCCCCTCCCGGATGCGAATGAGATTGTATGCACTCCGCAGGTCCAGTTTGGTAAAGAACCGTGACCCGCGGAGCTGCTCGGTGGCTGATGGCCCCAATGGGAGAGGGTACCGATACTTTGAGGTGATTTCGATGAGTCCTCTGTAGTCAATGCAGGGAAGTAACCCTCCATCCTTCTTGGCCACGAAGAAGAAACCAGCTGATGCAGAGGAAGTGGACGTGCAGATGAAACCTTGTTGGAGCGCCTCTTGGAAGTAATCCTCCATGGCCTGGGTCTCAGCCACCGACAGAGGGTAGATGCGTCTGCGCGGAGGCGCAGAACCTGAAAGCAGGTCGATGGCACAGTCCCAGGGGCGATGAGGAGGAAGACAGGTGGCGTGGGTCTTGAAGCATACCTCCCACAGGTCCTGGTATACCTCCGGGATGTTGGGCTGAAGGGCAACCACAGCACTCTCAACCGACGTGGAACCACAGGGGACAGGGAAGCAGGTCCTCCGGCATTCGAGTGACCAGTCTGTAATTCTCATTCTTGACCATGAGATGGTAGGGTTGTGGCGTTGAAGCCAAGGGACGCCGAGGATGATCTTGTGGACTGGTGCACTGGTAATGAAGAAGGGAATGTTCTCCCGATGAATGGACTCCACGGTGAGGGTGAGCGGTTGAATGATGTGGGTGACGGATCCGGATCCTAAAGGCCGACTATCCAGGGCTTGAACCGGAAAAGGAGAGGAGAGCGGGTATGAGTTGATGTTAAGAGAGGAGGCAAGGGTCTGGTCAATAAAGTTCCCAGAGACACCAGAATCCACTAACACTGTAGACACAGTACATGAAAGTGTAATGGACACCAAAAAGAGTCTAGTAGACAGTGATGAAGATGGAATACTCACTCCTGCCCTAGGGGATGGAAGATCACGTGACCGTCCCTCTGCTCTTGTGGATCCTGGATTCGGACATGCCGGACACCTCTGGAGCTTGTGCCCTCCCTCTCCACAGTACAGACAGAGCCCCAGCTGTATCCGTCTGCGGTGCTCTGCCACAGGGAGACGAGTGACCCCTACCTCCATGGGTTCAGACTCTGATTCCGGGTGTTCACTGAGGGAGGGAGAGAAGTGATGAGAGTACCGGCGCTCCCGAAGTATGTTATCCAGACGGATGAGTGCGTCCACGGAGAGGTTGTCGTCTCGACAGGCCAGTTCCGTCTGGACCTCTTCACACAAACCTCTTCTAAATAGTGTACAAAGCGCCGGCTCATTCCAGCCACTGGATGCTGCTACTGTCCGAAAGGTGAGTGCGTACTCAGCAGCCGTCTGGTTATCCTGCCACAATTGCAGTAGCCGCTCACCTCCCTCTCTGCCCTCCGGGGAATGATCAAAAATACATTTAAACAAACAGAGCCATGAACCCCTCATAATAATCAAGTTCCTCCTCTCCTCTCTCCCAGAAGGCCGTAGCCCACTCCAACACCCGCCGAGTCAGCAGAGAAATCTCTGTGGGAACCTTGGACTTCTCGGTTGTGGGAGTTCCCCTCTGATGCAAAAAATAGAGAGCGCATTGAAGTAGGAAGCCACGGCATTTTGATGGTGTACCGTCATATTTATCCGGGAGGGATAAATGGGCATCGCTGACATGAGCGGGTTGCTGAATGGGCTGATGTGCTGGCTCGTTGGGTCGACTGGTTGTAGAGTATCCTCCGCTGGATGAAGACAACGCCTCCTGGGTGTGTTCGAGACGTTGCACACTGCGAAGAACCTCCTCCACAACCGATCCCAGTTGTGCCAGCTGGTCATGGTGTTGATGTAGAAGATAACCCTGTTCATCGACCGTCTGAGAGATATTTGAATTTCCTGCTGCTTCCATGGTTTGAGTCGGTATTCTGTAACAATGATGCTGTGAGTCGAGAAGCAGGTGCAGGTGAAACGTTTAATTAAACATCAAACATGAAAAGAGACAGCGTAACAGTGGCGATATAGCATAAACACATGAACAATAACGACTGAGGAATAAACATAAGGGAGGGACATATAAAGGGGAGGTAATGAGGAAGGTAATGGAGTACATGTGTGAATCATAATGATCTGCAGGTGCGTGTAATGATGGATGGCAGGACCTGTGGTTAGTATTCCGGCGACGTCGCACGCCGGAGGGGAGGAGCAGACGTGACAGCTGTCATCAAGGCAAAGGGTGGCTACTTTTTTGATTTGTTTAACACTTTTTTGGTTACTACATGACTCCATATGTATTATTTAATATTTTTGATGTTTTCACTATTATTTTACAATGTAGAAAATAATAAAAATAAAGAAAAACCTTTGAATGAGTAACTTTTGACTGGTACTGTATCTGCATATGCAGTACAGTAGGTACCACTGCAATATGTCAACATTGTGGGTTGTGGGTTGTTTGTTTAGGATAGGCTAAATGACTTTAAATGGTTTAATAGGGTGTGTGTGTGTGACTTTAAAAGGGTTTATAGTTTTTTCCAATTGCTAACACACTAAAATGACATGCACAGCACAATTATTTAAACTGACACAAGTCTCCAAAAATCTAAACACATGTTCTGCTTTACTCACATTTTGCAATTCAAAATGGCACTTTTTTAATGCACTGCACACGGTTCTCTGCATAAGTCACAACAATCTGACATAAAGTCACGTTTGCCATTTCAAAACACTGCCATTCAAAATGACACTACATGAGCTCATTGACCAATACATGTGCCACCTGGCCAAACACCTCAATGGTTAATTGTTACCACTTCAATCAGGAAGTAAGCACTATGAAAAGACCACAGGTGAGCACCTTCTGTTTTACAACAACAATGGAAGATGTTGCAGAGAGAGGAAGAGGAAGAGGAAGAGGGAGGGGGAGAATGAGAGGGGGAGGAAGAGTGAGAGGTAGGGGTAGAGCTGGTAGAGGAGTTCATGGCCAAAGAAGACAACAACTTTCAAATGAAATCAGAGCAACCTTAGTTGATCATGTCATCAACCATGGGCTGACAATGCGAGAGTCTGGACAGAGAGTGCAGCCCAACTTGAGCCGTTTTACTGTCGCCTGTGTCATCCGGACATTTAGACTGGAGTACAGGTATGTAACCAAGATTTCTTTCACACTATGTAGTACACCCCATGTCATAGTGTATCAGTTGAGTGACACCTGTTTACTTCATGAATGGCTGATGTCATACACTAACTGCACAAGTTTCCTGTACAATTTACTCTACTGTGGGGGAAATATCTTTAGGCTGCATTGTCCAAGCCCTATATTTTTGTTTTTTTGTTTTTCTAAAGGACTGAGATACGCAGCCATGGTGGAGGAAGGGGCCAAATGAAATCAGATTACAAGAAATTCAGAGCCACATCATCCAAGACAACACCATATTCAACAACATTCAACGAGTCAGTCTGTCCACATTGGCTCGCATTCTCAAGCGAAACCAAATCAGAATGAAACAACTTTATAAGGTGCCGTTTGAGAGAAACTCTCAACGAAACAAAGAGGTCAGACGAGCATATGTGGATGTAAGTACAATATTGACTGCAGTACACTACACGCAACATTGTTTCCCAGTGTACTGGATAACACCATATTGACTGCTTTTGTTCTTTGTTTTCAGGGAGTACTGGAAATGGATGCTCATGCAATCCCACATGAATTCATCTTTATTGATGAGGCTGGGTTCAACCTAGCAAAGACCAGAAGAAGGGGGAGAAACGTAATTGGCCACAGAGCCATTATAGATGTTCCTGGCCAACGTGGTGGGAACATCACAATGTGCGCTGCCATCTCCAATACGCATGGTGTCCTCCACCGTCATGCCAACCTTGGACCATACAACACAGCCCATATTCTCACATTTCTGGACAGACTCCACAACATTCTCATACCACCAGAGCGTATGAATGATGCAGACCATCAAAGAACCCGGTACGTTGTAGTATGGGACAACGTGAGCTTTCATCGCGCAGCCCCAGTCCAAAACTGGTTTGCTGACCACCCACCCACCATTTCTTGTGCAATACCTCCCACCATACTCACCACTTCTGAACCCCATAGAATAGTTATTTTCGGCATGGCGGTGGAAGGTATACGACCAGCAGCCCTTTGTGCGCATGCCTCTTGTGCAGGCTATGGAAGAAGCATATGATGAGATTGATGTGGGTGCGATTCAGGGATGGATAAGGCACTCAAGGCGCTTCTTCCCTCGATGTCTGGTAAGGGAATATATTGCCTGTGATGTGGACGAGGCGTTGTGGCCAGACCTAGCTGTGCGGCAAGATGCTGACTCATTATTTTTCTTGCCTCTTTTTGTTTTCTTTATATTTTTTCTCCACATTTTTTCTGCAATTTTCTTTTTCAGTTTACTGTTTTTTGTGAGCATATTTTTGTTCAGTCTAATGTAAATATATCTGCTGTGCATACGTTGCACTGACTTGTTTGGTGAACAATAAAAAATAAAATCTTTCAACAGCATGTGTGTGTATCTGCAAATATTTCTGTGCATGTGAACAATCTGAAGAATTTCTACAATTTGAACTATTTTAGTATTATGGCAAAGCATACTAAAGATGAGAGTGCTTTTCATTATGCCCAACAGTGTGTAGTTGGTTAGACAACAATCTGGTAATATGAATGAAGTGTGTGCCATTTCGTGCAAACGTTTGATTTTGATAATGCTATATGTAGTTTTGGTTGCAGTGCTTCATTTTGCAGGTTATATGAGGTATTTTGCAGTTTGGGTGTGTGGTTTTGTGAATTGTGTTAAGTATTTTGATAAAACCAGCATAGTTTGCAAAATTGTGTTTTAGCAATTGGGAAAAACTGTAAATATTGTGTGTGTGTGTCTCTCTGTGTGTGTGTATGTGTTTCTCTCTGTGTGTGTGTGTGTGTGTGTGTGTGTCTCTGTGTGAGGTAAGAGGGTTGAAACGGTGATCACTACTAACATGTGGAAGCCATTAGTCAGACCTATTTACCAGAAATGTGGTGCTGGGATCTGCACCAGGGGAATGTGTCTAGGTCAGGGGAACAAGGCTAAATCGTTTTTAGGACTTTATGGAGTGTTAGGAGAATTGCCTGTAGAGTAGACCCAGTGGAAAATAACAGGCTTCTCAAGGGGACGCTGTAGATCTAAAAGGTATGTGTGTGTGTGTCTGTGTGTGTGTGTGTGTCTGTGTGGCAGTGTACGATCAAATTAGACAATAAAACACTAGGAGATAAGAGTTCTGTATGATTTGAAACTAGACACATACCACCCAGCTCAGACATATAAAAGGCCCATGTAGGGCTGTTACGGTGACCGTATTACCGCCACACGGTGGTCACAAGACATGATGACAGTCAAAATTCACGTGACCGTTTAGTCATGGTAATTAGACTTCTCCAAGCTCTGATGCTGCTGATGGTCATTAGTAGCCTAACAAACTTACTAACTGCCTGGTACTCCGCACTCTATTGTCCCTCTAATCACTCTGACATCAATGCAAATGTAATTGAAAATCTAATCAAACACTTCATGAGAGCCCATGAGCTCATGTTGCTAAACATTTCTATAGGCTATGCAATTGCGTGAGAACAGAGTGATTGCCTCTATTAAAAAGAGGAGGATCCCATCAGCTTTCTATAGGCTAGGCCTACTATATTTATTTCTCAACTTTCCTACTATTAAGCACATTGCTTCTCTTTACAGCAGGAGTATAGCATACCTGACTGACATGAAAATGAACCACGTGAAAAGCGTCCTCCATTCGCTATTTAAGTGCATAGATTACATCAATTTTTTCCCGCTGCCCCTGTTTCGAGACAGGTGCATGATAATGGTCCATTCTAAATCAAAACAAATTTCACACATATATTATTTAGTATATGTAAAGACAAGATTAAATCAATAATAGTGTGATGGGTGACAATATAACCTCCTGAGTGGCGCAGTGGTCTAAGGCACTGCATTGCAGTGTTAACTGTGCCACCAGAGATCCTGGTTCGAATCCAGGCTCTGTCGTAGCCGGCCACGACCGGGAGACCCATGGGGTGGCGCGCAATTGGCCCAGGGTAGGGGAGGGAATGGCCGGCAGGGATGGTGTTTGCAATGCCAGGGTTGTGGGTTCGATTCCCATGGGAGGCAAGTATGAAAAAAAATAAAAATAATGTATGCACTCACTAACTGTAAGTCGCTCTGGATAAGAGCGTCTACTAAATGACGTAAATGTAATATTACCCTATCACTTGTGAATGATATATTATCACTTGTGAATGATGCCCTGCTTAAGGCAAACACCTCATGTAGCCTAGCACATAGGCCTATATGTTTTCATAAGGTTTGTATTACACTTTACAACTAAAGTGGCCAAATAACTTCTTTAAAATAAATCACATTAATCCGCTTTACAACTGGTGTAGAGCCTAAGTGGCATACATATGCAGCGCGTGAGTTTCAAGTTTGGGGAAGATAATTCTCACCAAAAAAATGCACCTTTATAATAAAAGCAATACATGCATAATCACATTTGTGGACACTTTTGAGAATGGTGTTTTCCTGCTAATGGAACATTTGCGCTTATAGCCTACTGCCGTGTGCGCATTGCTGCGCTTATAATGTGAAGAAATAGCCTAATAGTTGATCAACATTTTAAGTTAAATGTTCTCATCTGTTGCCTCAGGCTCATTGCTTAAAATAATTTTTTTGATGCTAGTGGTTGTATTAATTTGGGATTTATTGCATCCCACAACTGTCCCAGACAATGTTTGGAATATTTATTTCTCGCACAGAATAGAATAGGTCAACTTTTGTACTATGGGGGATAGTAGATTGACATAGGCTAATGCTTTTGCTGTTCATTAGGCCTACTCATCTTGTTGGCTGAAGAAAAGTAAATGTGGACAGTTCTTTCAATATCTTCAATATGCGCCTCGGAATTGGACAAAGACGCGCGCAGTTGTGTCCCGGATGTGTCTGTCTTCACTTGTAGCCTGTGCGAAAGACCCGATCACTTGATGGAGAGCCATGTGAGTGAGAGGTGCTTCGGCATGCTGGTCACTGGCCGCAAAAGGCATGGATTTGTTTAGGGGGCATTATGGCCACTCAAAGGGGATGCAGCCAGGAAATTCGAGGCATTATCAAGCGCTTGTAAAATTGTGAATGAGAGACTGATGAAGTGTGTACAGTCTGCGCAATAAACAAAGCAGAGCTCATGCCTTTCATGCGACTTTTTTCAAATCATCATTAGAGTCGCATCATGCAGCCTTAGAATGTATTGAACATCAAAACATATAGCCCAACATTTGTATCACAACTAAAGTTACATAAATAACTCTAAATTAAGCTTATAGGAGTACCTGTTTCCTTGTTAACCGCTCAACACAGATTTGCCGCATGTGCGCACTCCCTCAAATCGTTTGGAGAAAATATCCTTTCTGTTTTATTCAGCTATGTACAATTGTATTCTTCATATTATAAAACAATATAAAATAATGCCACGGAATTCTAAGCAAATCTCGTCTGCTAAATGAACTAGTGTAGCCCACAGCCATATGGCATAGCCAGATCAGGGCCTAAAATAAGGACAACTCAGAGTATGCTATTCTGTTCTTCTGAAATAGACTACATTTTCTTCATATCATGTTTCTTTAGACCTGTTTGAAATAAATAATGGATTTATTGTGATGATGTAGGCTATATTACATGGATTTATTCGACTTTTGAAAATGTAGACGTTCCAATGGTCTGCATCAGTGGCTTGTAGGCTATGCGTGGAAGCCAGGAGATGCTAAATGTGTTTATGTTAATTCACGGTCAATTAATGTGAGAATGGCAGTTATTTGCTTGACAATCACCTGCTGATAAAATGTCATGGCCGCCACAGCCCTAGGCCTATGTATATTATACTATAAATACCGGACCCTATAAGGGATATTACAAGAGGTAGAGAGTGAACTGTAGCTGAAACAAAGCAAGTATGTGAAACATGGTATGATATAGTATGAGGGCAGTAAATATATAATCTGAGACTGAGGGAGCGCTGTGTCTCAAGCCTTCTAGGAGCACTAAAACACGGTTATATATGGTACAGCAGGGTTATACAGTAAATATTAGTCTAGATTGTTTAGCCTGCTGTTCTCACTAGAGAACAAGAGGGAGATAAACCTTAAGGTTCAACATTAAAACTCTACACTCACACACATGCTCACATTTCACAACCTCTGTGATAGATTACAATATTGCAGGTTGTCTCACAGTATCATATTCAAGTCCAGGCCTACAGTCTGTCTCCTACCTGCCGCTGTGTGTGAGAGATTGTGTGTGTCCAGTCAATGACAGTCCTGCGGTCTCCTACCTGCTGCCGTAGAAATACCCAGAATCCTGCAGGAAACCTCCACTATGACCCACCAGGCCGTCACCGCGAAGCCCATCACTCAAACACTCCTCTCTTCTTTTACAACTCTCTTCTCTTCTCCCTCTCTTCCTCTCTTATCCACCTCTCTCCTGTTGGAATGTCAATGTGTGGGTTCTCTTGGATCCTGTATTATTGTAACATTCTGCAGTAGAACCTGAGCTCTAACAGATACACTATTCACTATCAGCTCCAGGGGTAACAGTGGTAACAGAGGCTGTATCCACACGGCTCCATGGTGCTCAGTCTCTCTGAGCCTCTCAATGAGTGGCTGGGTACTAATCAGCCTAAAGCAGCATTTAAGCACACACATACGCAAGCTCGTACACACACACACTACCACCCTCAGCCGGTTTTAGCAGTTTATACAGCATTCCAGACACACAAGGTGAGTGGGGCCGGTCAGATCAAGGTTGTGTGTGTGTGTTTGTGTGTGTGTGTGTGTGCGAGCTCTACAGGTTGGTAAAGGATATTCGTACCAGAGTGCTCTTTCTGATGGCTGGTTACAGGTTAAGGGCCCAGTGCAGTCAAAAACTAGATTTTCCTGTGTTTTATATATATTTCCACTCTGAGGTTGTAATAATACTGTGGAATTGTGAAAATGATGATAATGCCCTTTTAGTGTAAAAGCTGTTTAAAAAGACCGCCTGGAATTTCAGCCTGTTTTGGTGAGACTCAGTCGGGGTGTCAACTTACTGTTGAGTTAGAATAGTAGAATACACAACGTGCAGATTTGAAATTTGGTTGTGCATCAGCAGCTCTCCTTTTGTTATGTCAGTCAATGACAGTCACTCAATTGTCATTATTTTTTTATTGGAAAGTTAGTCTAGCCAGCTATCTAAACTTGTAGTAATCATGCCGAATTAAATAATAGGTCATTTAGCAGACGCTCTTATCCAGAGCGACTTACAGGAGCAATTAGGGTTAAGTGCCTTGCTCAAGGGCACATCGACAGATTTTTCACCTAGTGGGCTCGGGGATTAGAACCAGCGACCTTTCAGTTACTGGCACAACGCTCTTAACCACTAAGCTACCTGATGCCCAGAATTACTGATCAGGCATGAAGGGCACATGCCCAGGGGCCCAGGTCTGAAACCTCTAGTCTCTCGTCTGCCTCTCCACCCTCAGAGTGTGATATAGGGCATACATGTTTATATCCACGTGTACAGAAATGTACAGGAAATCACAAAAAAAACACAAGACCACCAACTTAATGTCCACATTTGAATGAATAGACATTACCACATTAACAAACAATGAATACCACAACAACAAACAGTTAACACCACATTGCAGATACCACATTTACCCTATATAACAGTATACCAACAAGGCTGGCTGGTGGAATCATTGCACATTTGTTTGGTCTGTCTCCAATCTCTTCTACACAACAAACTAAGCATGAATAATAAAACCCACACATGTAGACACGTATGTGAAACGAAACCCTGACAGCGTGACAAAAATGTGTGTGTGTGTGTGTGCATGTGCGTGCCTGAGTTTGTGTGTGTCAGTCTGACACTTTTGCTGACTGTGCAGTGAGTGACACTAAAGAGGGATAGTAAAACATGTCAGACAGACTAACCCAGTCACAGTCTGTCATTGAGGTGATTAGTGGCCGTTACTGTAAGAAGAACAGAATATCACAGTGTACAGGTGGTGGAACAGACGGAATGTGAACTATACACTGTTACGTCCTCTACTCTCTGCAATAACAAACTGAATGAGAGATGGGTCAAAGCTGGTAGACTACGTTTCACCACACACACTCTCTCAGGGAGTTGAGCATAGAACACAGGCAGCTGCAGAGATATGGTGTGGGTGAAAATAACTTAAGCGAGCTGACATATATCCAGTGAAAGTGTGAATCTAGTGTTACAGTGTAATTAGTTCAATGTTTTCATTAGGTGGTTAAACAATTCTCAGACATGCTCAGTAATGACCCATGTACAGAAACGGAGACAAATATAGCAGGTTACTTCTCTAAGGGGGGAATTCCGACCCGAGATAAGCACGCATAAATGGAACATAATTGCTTGTGTTTCTTGGCCCAAGCAACTCTCTTCTTCTTATTGGTGTCCTTTAGTAGCGGTTTCTTTGCAGCAATTCGACCATGAAGGCCTGATTCACACAGTCTCCTCTGAACAGTTGATGTTGAGATGTGTCTGTTACTTGAACTCTGTGAAGCATTTATTTGGCTGCAATTTCTGAGCCTAGTAACTCTAATGAACGTATCCTCTGCAGCAGCGGTAACTCTGGGTCTTCCATTCCTGTGGCGGTCCTCATGAGAGCCAGTTTCATCATAGCGCTTGATGGTTTTTGCGACTGCACTTGAATAACTTTCAAAGGTCTTGAAATGTTCCGTATTGACCTTCATGTCTTAAAGTAATGATGGACTGTTGTTTCTCTTTGCTTATTTGAGCTGTTTTACCAAATAGGGCTATCTTCTGTATACCCCCCTACTTTGTCACAACACAACTGATTGCCTCAAACGCATTAAGAAGGAAAGTAATTCCACAAATTAACTTTTAAGAAGGCACACCTGTTAATTGAAATGCATTCCAGGTGACAACCTCATGAAGCTGGTCATTAGACCAAAGGAAATATGGTCTAATGAGTCCAAAATTGAGATTTTGGGATTCAATTGCTGTGTCTTTGTGAGTCGCTGTGTGGGTGAACGGATGATCTCTGCATGTGTATTTTCCACCGCAAAGCATGGAGGAGGAGGTGTTATGGTGTGGGGGTGCTTTGCTGGTGACACTGTGATTTATTTAGAATTTGAGAGAATGCCAAGAGTGTGCAAAGTTGTCATCAAGGCAAAGGGTGGCAATTTGAAGAATCTCAAATATAAAATATATTTTTATTTGTTTAACGCTTTTTTGGTTACTACATGATTTCATATGTGTTATTTCATAGTTTTAATGTCTTCACTATTATTGTACAATGTAGAAAATAGTAAAAATAAAGCAAAACCCTTGAATGAGTAGGTGTTCTAAAACGTTCAACCGGTAGTGTATGTTGGTCTGATATGTATGAGGAAGTGAGCACTGGAAGTATTTGTAAAATTATTTGTGCCAATTGTTGACAAGCATGCACATATTAAGACATTAACTGTGAGAACTGTTAGCGCCCCCTGGATTGATGATGATTAGAAAAATGGTATGGTTCAAAGAAATGATGCAAAAGAGGTGGCAAACAAGTCATCCTGTTCAGCTGATTGGTTGACATACCATAATTGAGACATTTTGTGACCAAACGTAACAAAAAGAAGAATAAATTATACCAAACCAAGATAAATGACATAAAACACAATGGGGAAAGACTTTGGAGTACCTTAAAGGAACGGTTCACCCATTTTGAATGTTATATTGTTTTTGTGCATTTCTGAGTGATGTTTGTTCGATTCCCTGGGTCATTTCATGTTTTCATGTGTATTGGTGTTCAAGCAGTTAGAAATCCGTCCGGTATGATGAAGCACCGTGATGAAGTCGCTCTCACTACACTGGAAGGTAATAGGAATACAACTTTTAGATCGCGAAAACGTATATTCATGCAAAAATGTATATTCATATTCAAAATTGCCCGATGTCATAACACGGGAGGATGTCTTCTCATCAATGAACCATTGATCATATTTTGGCGATATTCCTACCTCGAGAAATGTTTTATTTAACGGAGGGTCTTACACATTTTTCCTATTTGTCTGCCTCTTTAGTACAGGGTGCATTGCATGCAAGGTTGCCAGGTCAAGCTAAAATTTGTAGCCCAATGACCACTCAAAACCTTCCCAAAAGTCAGAAAACTAGCCCACATTTTTTTTTTCACAGCAAGAGAGGAGTTGCCATATTTATAAAACTAAACTTTTTTCCATAACGTTATCGAGCCAATTAAGAACGATTATCAGAGTAACTTGTAACATTAGAAGCAATATTCGGGTTTCCTCAAAATAATAATTAGTGCAAGCTATGACATGACGTAATAAAGGAATTTGAATATGTGGCAAGATAAAATATAATTTGCCCTTATTAAACTCGCCAGATAATTTGCACAAGAGGGTATGGTATATGGCCAATATACCACAGCTAAGAGCTGTTCTTAAGCATGATGCAACGCGGCCGTTAGCCGTGGTATATTGGCCATATACCGCAAACCCTGGGGTTCCTTATTGCTATTATAAATTGGTTACCAACGTAATTACAACAGTAAAAAGTAATGTTTTTTCCCTTGGTATATGGTCTGATATACCACGGCTTTCAGCCAATCAGCATTCAGGGCTCGAACCAGGTGTATAATTGTAAATAAATCCCCTTTGTGCATGTGCATAACTATAGATACAGTGGGGGAAAAAATTATTTAGTCAGCCACCAATTGTGCAAGTTCTCCCACTTAAAAAGATGAGAGAGGCCTGTAATTTTCATCATAGGTACACGTCAACTATGACAGACAAAATGAGATTTTTTTTTCCAGAAAATCACATTGTAGGATTTTTAATGAATTTATTTGCAAATTATGGTGGAAAATAAGTATTTGGTCACCTATAAACAAGCAAGATTTCTGATAAAAACTTTTGGGTAAAAACTCAACTCGTCGTGTTTGGAGGACAAAGAATGCTGATTTGCATCCAAAGAACACCATACCTACTGTGAAGCATGGGGGTGGAAACATCATGCATTGGGGCTGTTTTTCTGCAAAGGGACCAGGACGACTGATCCGTGTAAAGGAAAAAATTAATGGGGCCATGTATCGTGAGATTTTGAGTGAAAACCTCCTTCCATCAGCAAGGGCATTGAAGATGAAACGTGGCTGGGTCTTTCAGCATGACAATGATCCCAAACACACCGCCCGGGCAACGAAGGAGTGGCTTCGTAAGAAGCATTTCAAGGTCCTGGAGTGGCCTAGCCAGTCTCCAGATCTCAACCCCATAGAAAATCTTTGGAGGGAGTTCAAAGTCCATGTTGCCCAGCGACAGCCCCAAAACATCACTGCTCTAGAGGAGATCTGCATGAAAGAATGGGCCAAAATACCAGCAACAGTGTCTGAAAACCTTGTGAAGATTTACAGAAAACGTTTGAGCTGTGTCATTGCCAACAAAGGGTATATAACAAAGTATTGAGAAACGTTTGTATTGACCAAATACCTATTTTCCACCATAATTTGCAAATAAATTCATAAAAAATCCTACAATGTGATTTTCAGGATTTTTTTCCCTCAATTTGTCTGTCATAGTTGACGTGTACCTATGATGAAAATGACAGGCCTCTCTCATCTATTTAAGTGGGAGAACATGCACAATTGGTGGCTGACTAAAAACTTTTTTCCCTGTAGTCCACAATCATCTCATTTGTCTTGATCACGTTGAGGGAGAGGTTGTTATCCTGGCACCACACGGCCACGTCTCTGACCTCCTCCCTATAGGCTGTCTCATCATTGTCAGTGATCAGGCCTACCACTGTTGTGTCATCAGCAAACTTAATGATGGTGTTGGAGTCATGCCTGGCCATGCAGTCATGGGTGAACAGGGAGTACAGGAGGGGACTGAGCACGCACCCCTGAGGGGCCCCCGTGTTGAGGATCAGCGTGGCAGATGTGTTGTTACCTACCCTTACCACCTGGGGGTGGCCCGTCAGGAAGTCCAGGATCCAGTTGCAGAGGGAGGTGTTTAGTCCCAGGGTCCTTAGCTTAGTGATGAGCTTTGAGGGCATTATGGTGTTGAACGCTGAGCTGTAGTCAATGAATAGCATTCTCACGTAGGTGTTCCTCTTGTCCAGGGCAGTGTGGAGTGCAATAGAGATTGCATCATCTGTGGATCTGTTGGGGCGGTATGCAAATTGGAATGGGTCTAGGCTTTCTGGGATAATGGTGTTGATGTGAGCCATGACCGGCCTTTCAAAGCACTTCATGGCTACAGACGTGAGTGCTACGGGTCGGTAGTCATTTAGGCAGGTTATCTTAGTGTCCTTTGGCACAGGGACTATGGTGGTCTGCTTGAAACATGTTGGTATTACAGACTCAGTCAGGGACATGTTGAAAATGTCAGTGAAGACACTTGCCAGTTGGTCAGTGCATGCTCGGAGTACACGTCCTGGTAATCCGTCTGGCACTGCGGCCTTGCGAATGTTGACCTGCTTAAAAGTCTTACTCACATCAGCTACAGAGAGCATGATCACATAGTCATCCGGTGACCAGTGACTGATGTGGTGTACTCCTCAATGCTATCGGAAGAATCCCGGGAACATATTCCAGTCTGTGCTAGCAAAACAGTCCTGTAGCTTAGCGTCTGCGTCATCTGACCACTTTTTTTTTTAACCAAGTCACTGGTGCTTCCTGCTTTAGTTTTTGCTTGTAAGCAGGAATCAGGAGGATAGAGTTATGGTCAGATTTGCCAAATGGAGGGTGAGGGAAATCTTTGTACGCGTCTCTGTGTGTGGAGTAAATGTGGTCTAGATTTTTTTTCCTCTGGTTGCACATTTAACATGCTGGTAGAAATTAGGTAGAACGGATGTAAGTTTCCCTGCATTAAAGTCCCCGGCCACTAGGAGTGCTGCCTCTGGATGAGCGTTTTCCTGTTTTTTTATGGCCTTATACAGCTCATTGAGTGCAATCTTTGTGCCAGCATCGGTTTGTGGTGGTAAATAGACAGCTACGAAAAATATAGATAAAAACTCTCTTGGTAAATAGTGTGGTCTACAGCTTATCATGAGATACTCTACCTCTGGCAAGCAAAACCTCGAGACTTCCTTAGTATTAGATTTTACGCACCAGCTGTTGTTTATAAATATACACAGACCACCACCCCTTGTCTTACCATTGTCAGCCGTTCTATCCTGCTGATGTAGCGTATATCCCGCCAGCTGTATGTCATCCATGTCGTCGTTCAGCCACGACTCTGTAAAACATAAGATATTACAGTTTTTAATGTCACGTTGGTAGGATAACCTTAATCTTAGGTCGTCCAATTTGTTTTCAAATGATTGAACATTGGCTAATAGGATTGATGGAAGAGGCAGTTTACTCGCTCGCCGTCGGATCCTTACAAGGCACCCCGACCTACGTCCATGATATCTCTGTCTCTTTCTCATGCGAATGATGGGGATTTGGGCCTTGTCGGGTGTCTGTAGGATATCCTTCGCGTGTGACTCGTTGAAGAAAAAATATTCGTCCAATACGAGGTGAGTAATCGCTGTCCTGATATCCAGAAGCTCTTTTTGGTCATAAGAGACGGTGACAGAAACATTATTTACAGAATAAATTACAAATAACGCGAAAAACACACATAATAGTACAATTGGTTAGACGGCTGTAAAAACGGCAGCCATCTTCTCCGGTGCCATTTCTCACTATACAGGGGGTACCGGTACAGAGTCAATGTGCGGGGACACACATTAGTCGAGGTAATTGAGGTCATAAGTACATGTAGGTGGAGTTAAAGTGACAGATATTATGTGCCAAATGTTAAAACTACAAATGGCCCATTTACGAGATTGACTTATCATTTCAATAGGCATAGGCTACAGACTAAAATCTGGGTTTATGATTGTAATTCAATTTTGCCATGGTTTGCTTAGATAAAGGCAGGTAGCCTATAGCCCCTGATAGGCCTATATCTCATTTCAGATAGTCTACAGTAGCCTAGACAAGATGTAGGCAAGATGTAAACTGAACGATTTAGCAGCTTGCTTAGTTCAAATAAACAGACTAATTTATTCAACATGAATAGCGAGGCGATTAAGAGGTAAGAAGTGCTTGTGTTTCCCAATAGCCTGCTGGAATAGGCTACTGAGGATGGGGTCATCATTTCAATCACTGAATTAAATATTAATAATATTTATATGAACTGAATATCAACAACAGCCAGTGTTTCTTTTTTAGAATTTGTTTTATCGCGAACATGGCAACACTGATTGCATGGTGCCGTTACCAGAGATATTATAGAAAGGAGATAGGAATTCAATTAATGAAGTAATGTATAACGACCCACCCAGCAGACTGTGGTCCAATCGCGTTCTTGTTGTTATGCTGCGTCACGCGGTTTCTACGCTAATCGTCACGCAATCCCTTCTTAAAGTCAGTGTATATGATGAGAAACGTGCCTATTTTCCTCGAAAGTACATAATGTCAAAGCTATACAATACTATAGATAGCAAGTCCATTTTCTCACATCATGGAAAATATTTCTAATGTTGTACTTCTTGTTGACGAAATTCGTGCTAATGTTGGGTTTGAGCTAGTACCCAATAAACTCACATTTACTCCTTGAAGGAGAGCGCTCCTTGTCCTAGAATGGCCCAGAATACACCGCACAGCCCATTGATTTTGCATGGGCAACGTTTCCCATCTCCTCAAAAGTATATCTGCCGTTGCGAATATTAGACTCCACTCTGTGAGGCACATCGATCTGGAGGTTGAACATGGTGAGATTGTAGACTCCTAAATTGATAGTGCAGTTTGTTTAGGCGATTTTACAGCTAACTAGCTACGTTACATGCTGATATTGTCTTTGGTATTATTGTGTGTATCTACGTTTGCTAGCTAGCCAGCCAGACCATAGAGAGAGCATTGCATTGTGGATTTTGTAGTCGACTTGAGCTGCATCAGATTTTCCATGTTGCTTCCAACCTTATTATAATGCCAAAATGAAATATTTGTTAACTAAAAATATTGTTTTGACATATTAGTGTTATTTAACACTGTAAATTAAAAGAAAGTGGTTTTGGGTGGATTTTTCCTTTAAATTATATAGTGGGCAGAAAAAACAATTAATATCCATTGTTCATTGAAGTTGATGGGTCATTTATAACAAAAACCTTTCGATATTGCCAATAATTTCAATGGCTATTTCACTAGTAAAGTGGAAAAACTCAGAAAGGAAATGACAACATTGAAGAGTGAACCATCATAGTTTTGTATTAAAGAACTAAAAGAAAGAAAGAAAGAGAAGGATTGCTGTTTTGTATTTGGTCAAGTTAGTGTGTCACGATCGTTGAGAGACGGGTCAGACCAAGGTGCAGCGTGGTATGCGAACATGTTTATTAAACTGGATAAACACTGACAAAACAACAAAAGGCAACGAACCATGACGTCGGAAGGCTATACACAAACAAGCCAAACACACCGAAACACAAACAAGATCCCACAACTAAGGTAGGCAACCAGGCTACTTAAGTATGATCCCCAATCAGAGACAACGAGCGACAGCTGCCTCTGATTGGGAATCACACCCGGCCAAACATAGAAATACAAATACTAGAATGTCCACATAGAAATTCCCACACATAATATTCACACCCTGACTCACCAACTCTATGTCAGGGTGTGACATAGTGTGGGAAAGGTGGAAAAACTATTGTTAGCCATCAATAATGATAAGCCACCAGGTATAGACAACCTTGATGGGAAACTATTGAGAATGGTAGCAGACTGTATTGCCACCCATATTTGCTATATCTTTGACCAAAGCCTAAAGGAGTGTGTGCCACAGGCGTGGAAGGAAGCTAAAGTAATTCCACTGCCTAAAAATATTAAAGCACCCTTAGCTGGCTCTAACATCCGTCTAATCAGTTTGCTCCCTTTTCTTAGTAAAATGATGGAGAGAATTGTGTTTGACCAAATACAATGCTATTTTTCAGAGAACACGTTAATTACTGACTTTCAGCATGCATATAGAGAAGGGCACTTAACTTGTACTGCACTGATTCAGATGACAGATGATTGGTTAAAAGAAATTCATAATAATATGATAGTTGGAGCTGTATTGTAGATTTCAGTGCAGCCTTTGGTGTTATTGATCATTTAAATTGTTATTGAAGAAACTCACTTGCTATGGCTTTACATCACCTTCCATCACATAGTTGGAGAGTTATTTATCCAATAGAACCCAGAGAGTATTGTTCAATGGAAGCTTCTCTAACATCAGATATGTACCATTGAGCAAGTTGAGGAAGCTAAAATCCTAGGTATAACATTGGATGGTCAATTATCATGGTCAAGTCATATTGACAAAGTTGTTGTGAAGATGGGGAGGGGTATGTCTGTTATGAAAACATGTTCTGCGTTTTTAACACAAAAATCAACTGTGCTAGTTATTAAGGCTCTGTTCTTGTCCCATCTTGATTACAGTCCGGTAATATGGTAAAGTGCAGCAAATAAAGACCTAACAAAACTGCAGCTGGCTCAAAACACAGCAGCACGCCTTGCCCTTAACTGCACATACAGAACTAACATCAACAACATGCATGCCAGTCTTTCCTGGTTGAGGGTTGACGAGAAATGAACTGCTTCTCTTCTGGTTTTCATGAGAAATATTACTGTGATGAAAATCCCAGATTGTCTGCATAATCAACATTCAGCTCAGACACCCATATATACCCCACAAGACATGCCACCAGGGGTCTCTTCACAGTCCCCAAGTCTAAATCGAATTCACGGCATCGTACAGTATTAGACAGAGCCTTGATTGTATGGAACTCCCATCTCCAATTACTCAAGTAACAGCAAAATTACCTTTAAAAAACAGATTAAACAACATCTAATGGAACGGCGGGGACTGTGAGGGGACACACAGACACACTCTAACACACACATTCTTTTTAGTTGTATTATTTGTAAAAATTGTTGTTGTATTTGTCATGACTCTCCCTGGATGAGGATCAAAGGCATCATATCAGCTTGGCAAATGGCCGACAACAACCAGACCCTCTTACCCATAGGGGGCTGTGCCGGTCTTGACACCTTAATACTGCCATAAATTAGAGATAGGAGAATCTATCTCAGGCCCTCTAGTATGGTGAAAGGAATGTCCTTTGTTTCAGAGACTTTTGCCGCCCAAAAACTTCAATATCCAACAATGAACAATGAAACAATGTATTTCAACATCCAAACGTTGGGAATGATGTCTATTTTGTGGTGTCATTAAAATTTGTATGAAGGCATTATAACGAAAACATTGTGACTTGAAGAGCTTTTACACTGTGTATATCAGGGTTACATCCTTTACATTGTGTAGAAAATATCAAGGAGGAAGACAATGTTTTCATGAAGATAGGAATGTGATTTTAGCTTTCTAACAAAATCATAGTGATAATAATACTTTTCCCTCGTAACTAGCCACGCCCGAGGGAGCTCAGAGAGCATGTCAGTATGACGGAAATGCCCCTCTTTACCAGAGTGCATAAAAGACTGCAGCTTTTGTCCATATTGGTCCCGACCCTGAAAATCAACACGAGGTGAAGACGACAAAGTTGCCTCCACTAACAATCAACGTTACGGCTGAGTAGCTGTTCTAAGTACTGTATCTAAGAAGGTGAATTTAAGTGGGACCATCCTGTTACTCTCTTCAAACCATTGTCTACTACACTGCTCTCATCACCCCACAGGGGATCATCGACACGGCTGATTATCCGTCCTCAGAAGACCACTTCCAGAACGAGTGAAAGTAAACAGACAACTAAGAAGAAGGACATTGTGACCTCTTGTGGACAATCTGAGCCTTACATCTAAAAGGCCATCCGAGAGAGAAGGCCCAATAGACCCCTTCCCACGAAGGTCAGGGTCCAACAGAGATACACCAGAAGATCTCTAACACGTAAATACATGCATTGCTTTTCTCCCTTAACGGGCGGCAGTTCTGGGCAAAGTATTAGGATTACTGTGAGTATAGGTCCATGTGTATCCAAGTGTTTTCAGTTGCTCTCTCTCTCTCTTTAAATCGCCAACTTTTGTAACAAGTGTCATATTGTGTTAGTCCGCTAGGGACCCGTTTTCATTGTATTAAGTTTCTAATCCCTACCTATACCGTGTACGTGTTTGTATCTTGTGTTATCATTTTTAATTAGTTAGTAAATAAATAATAAAATCAATTTGTGTGGTACGGAATGATCAGTAAGACCCGGGTTCGTGCAGACTTAAAGAGCCTATGACTTTCAGAATGAGACTGATATGAGGTAAATGATTAATAAATTACTGTTAAATGATAAGAGATATCTAGATATCTTTAGAGTTAATTCCGGAAAGGGTAACTCGTTAAACAACTTCTCCCGTTGTGCCCCAAATTCCTAATGAGTTAATTGTTACATGATTAATTTAATCTAGTAACAATTAAACCTAGTAGGTAATTATTCAATAAATAATAGTAATCATAATAATGAAATGCACGTCACCACATATTGTTTGTATGTTGTTGGATTTAAAATTTGTGTGACTGTCCTTGTCTATCAGTGTATCAGTGTTTTGTTACTCGTCATGTTTTGTGTTTTTTGTGGACCCCAGGAAGAGTGTAAGGGATCGGGGGTTGGCAGGGTCTAGACAGAGTCTGACACTTCCCCGATCTACAGAGAGGGGGAGTCATCAGACTCGATCTGGTTCACCTGAGTTCTGAGCACACCTGTCAGTAATTAGTGTAGGATTTAAGGTGTGCTCAGAAGCTCAGTCGGCGCGAGGTATTGTTCCATTGTGACTTGCTAAGCGTTTTGTTCCGAGAGAGAGAGAGAGTTTGTTGTTTTTGATTACCCGTGTATCCGACCTGTGCCTTGTTGTTTGACTCCCCGAATTGCTTAATCCTCTGCTTGTCTACCCCAGTGATTACCGTCCTCTGATCCTGTGCCTGTGCCCTCGACTACGACTAAGCCCGTTCCATTGGTACCTCTGCCTGTCTATGCCTGGCCCGGTTTTGACCACAGCCCGCCCGACGATGATTAAGCTATTCCCTTGTCTGTACTCTAATAAAGCTATTCTGCGATTGGATCTTACCACTCTGTCCGAGTATTCATTACAGAATACCTCGCCAATACCATGGATCCAGCGGAATTACAGAGGCGATGGGAGATACAGGAGAAACGGATGGATGAACTCCTACAGCTACTCAACGCTGGTGCGGCTGAAGGCACCACCCCGAGCACGGTCAGTCCTCGGCATGCACCTCCGATTTCTCTACCTACAAGGTACGACGGGGAACCTGGCAAATGTCAGGGGTTTCTACTCCAGACGTCCCTGTATATGTCGTATAATCGTACTATGTTTTCTGATGACCGTAGCAGGGTGGATTTCATGATTTCTCTGCTAACGGGAAGAGCACTGGATTGGGCTACTGCGCTTTGGGCAGCTGAGGTCCCTGAGTTGAATACGGAAGTTCAGTTCAAGAGACTGTTTCAAGAGGTGTTCGACCACCCTGTATCTGGGCGTAGTGTGGGAGACCAACTATGCGAACTTCAGCAGGGCCGTCGCACAGTAGCCGACTACGCTTTAGAGTTCCGTACTATAGCAGCCGGTAGCGGATGGAGCGAGACTGCTTTGCTCACAGTTTTCCGAAGACGGCTGCGCAAAGACGTACAGACTGAGTTGGCTTGTCGAGGAGATATCACTGCGCTACATGAGTTTATCAAAATAGCCATCTCTATTGATAATCTTATAGTGCAACACAAGGCATCCACAGTCCGGGAGTCCTCGATCACTGGTCCTATGCAATCGACTGAGCGGAGGAGAGAATCTGAGGAGGAACCTATGCAACTGGGACGGTCACCTCTACAAGGTTCGGCAAGACGGACTATGCCTGTATTGTGGTCAGTCGGGTCATTTCGTTCGTCAATGTCCGGTACGACCTAACCGTACACCAGGATATCGCCTCGGAACTGCCAAACCGGTGAGTGAGAATCAAGTTTTGAACATTACATCGAAACAAATGTATGTGCCAGTTACCTTATCTGTCGGAGAGAAAGTGCGCAGGTTGGAAGGACTTATTGATTCCGGAGCGGCTGCCAGCTTTCTGGATATGGGTCTTGCTGAGGAGTTGGGAGTTCAACTTATCCCAATTCAACCTCCCCTGCGAGTCAACGCGCTAGACGGTGAGCCCATGGGCACTGGGTTCATTACGCACCGTACAGAGGTAATCAAGTTACAAGTGGGCTCCATACACCAGGAGAACATCTTTTTTTTCGTCATCTCCGCTCCACGGGAGCCACTAGTTCTCGGCCACCCCTGGCTCGTCCTCCATGATCCGGTCATCTCCTGGAAATCTGGCGATATCACAGCTTGGAGTGAGGTATGTAGGGCAGAGTGCCTCAATTTACCGTACAAAATGTCTACTGTGGAGGATGCGCAGGGTGCGGTGTCTACTGTGATCCCTACAGAATACCAGGATTACGCGCAGGTGTTCTCCAAGGAGAGGGCTACCGTGTTACCACCTCATCGGGCCTGGGACTGCGGGATTGATCTGCTATCCGGAGCTACACCTCCTCGTGGAAGAATCTACCCGTTGTCACAGCCGGAACGAGAAGCGATGAGCCAGTATATTGATGAGGCACTACAGCAAGGGGCCATTCGCCCATCGACGTCTCCCGCCGCATCCAGTTTTTTCTTTGTGAAGAAAAAGGATGGCGGACTGCGTCCTTGTATAGACTATCGAGGGTTGAACGATATTACCATCAAAAATCGTTACCCTCTTCCTTTGATTCCAGCAGCCCTTGAACAGGTGGGACAGGCCTCCATGTACAGTAAACTGGACCTCAGGAGTGCGTACAATCTGGTGCGTATTAGAGAGGGGGATGAATGGAAGACCGCCTTCATCACACATCGAGGACACTACGAATATTGTGTCATGCCCTATGGACTTACCAACGCGCCCTCAGTATTCCAGGCGTTCATGAATGACATTTTCAGGGACATGATTGATCGATTTGTTATAGTGTACATTGATGACATCCTAATATATTCTAACTCTCTGAGTGAACATGTGTCCCATGTACGACAGGTTCTGGATCGGCTCCTACAACATTCTCTGTTCGTGAAGGCAGAAAAGAGTGAATTCCATGTCACTACGATTTCCTTCCTTGGGGCCATACTCACTCCCGACGGGGTTAAACTGGATGAATCCAAGGTGCAAGCGGTACAAGACTGGCCTCAACCCCAGACGGTGAAGGAGCTCCAGAGGTTCTTTAGGTTTGCCAATTACTATAGACGGTTCGTGCGTAATTTCAGCACAACCGCAGCGCCCCTGTCGGCGATGACCAGCTACAAGGGTCGCGGTGTGAACTGGACGGAGGGGGCAGTGCGTGCGTTTGAGACGTTGAAACAACGCTTTACCACCGCTCCTATTCTATGTCAGCCGGACCCTACCTTACCGTTTATCGTGGAAGTGGACGCTTCGGAGGTTGGAGTTGGAGCCGTGTTATCCCAACGCCAAGGTGAGCCGCCTAAATCACGACCCTGTGCTTTCTTTTCAAGGAAACTGAATTCTGCCGAGCAGAACTATGACGTGGGTAATCGGGAATTACTGGCGGTGAAGTTAGCACTGGAGGAGTGGAGACATTGGTTGGAGGGAGCAGAGCATCCGTTCCAAGTGCTCACGGACCACCACAACCTGGAGTAACTTCACAGTGCCAAACGACTGAACTCTCGACAGGCTAGGTGGTCTTTATTCTTCAACCGTTTCCGATTCACTGTCTCTTATATCCCCGGGTCCAAGAATGGTAAGGCGGACGCGCTTTCCCGACGGTTCGAGCGCACGGAAAGACCCGTGGAGCCAGAACCTATTCTCCCCATGAGTTACCGTGCTGGTCCGGTGAGGTGGGCTATTGATGACACGATTCAGGAGAGCTTACAAGCGGAACCAGCCCCTCCAGAAACCCCGGGGTCTAAGGTGTTTGTGCCAGCTCCTCTTCGACCTCAACTGATGGAATGGTGCCACACGTCGCTGGGATCTGGTCATCCCGGAATCACTCGAACTACACGACTCATCAGCCGTAAATACTGGTGGGATTCCCTCACAGATGACGTCAGAGACTATGTCTTATCCTGTCCAGTATGTGCTCAGTCCAAGGTACCTCGTGCACTACCGGAGGGTAAGCTGATGCCATTGCCAACTCCTCAACGACCATGGTCGCACATTGCTATGGACTTTGTTACCGACCTACCAGAATCAGAGGGCCATACTGTAATTCTCGTGGTCATCGATCGTTTCTCCAAGATGTGCCGGTTAGTACCCATGACCCGTTTGCCTAACGCCACTCAGATGGCTGAGACTATGTTTACCCAGGTGTTCCGGCAGTTTGGTGTCCCGGAGGATATTGTTTCCGACCGGGGACCCCAGTTTGTATCCCGGGTATGGAAGGCCTTCTGCGAACGCTTGGGCATCTCGGTTAGCCTAACCTCCGGATATCATCCCCAGGCCAATGGGCAGACAGAACGGCTCAACCAGGAAATTGGGAAATATCTATGGCAACAATGTTTGCGGCAGCCGCAAGAGTGGAGTCGATTCCTTCCTTGGGTAGAGTATGCTCAGAACTCACTCGTTCACACCTCCATACGCTTAACGCCCTTCTAGTGTGTTCTAGGGTATCAACCCCCCCTGTTCCCGTGGGATACCGCATCAGGGATGGTACTGGCGGTGGACGAGTGGTTCCGTCGGAGTGCGCAGGTCTGGGAGACGGCCCATCAACATCTCAGTCAAGCCTCACAACAGCAAAAGACCTACGCCGACCGACGCCGGAGACCTACTCCCACTTATCAACCCGGGCAACGAGTGTGGCTGTCTACCCGAGACCTGCAGTTCCGACGGAGCTGCAAGAAGCTCCAACCCAGGTACATTGGTCCTTTCAAAGTTCAGAGACGTATTAACCCTGTCACCTACCGTCTGTTACTCCCTCGACACTACAGGATAAACCCTACGTTCCACGTCTCCCTGTTGAAACTTGTCCATTATAGCCTGATTATCCACCAATCGCTCAACAACCTACTACACCACCTTTGGAGGATGAACAGGACACCACCTATACAGTCCACGAGATACTGGAGTCAAGACGGAGACGAGGGGGCATCGAATATCTCGTGGACTGGGAGGGATATGGACCTGAGGAACGGTCCTGGGTTCCAGCTAAGGACATACTGGATCCCGCTCTCAAGGCCACTTTCCACGCTGAGCACCCAGATCATCCAAGACCCCGACCCAGAGGAAGACCACCCGGTAGAGGTAGAAGGCCGTCAGGAGCCGGCCCTGGGGAGGGGGATACTGTAAGGGATCGGGGGTTGGCAGGGTCTAGACAGAGTCTGACACTTCCCCGATCTACAGAGAGGGGGAGTCATCAGACTCGAACTGGTTCACCTGAGTTCTGAGCACACTTGTCAGTAATTAGTGTAGGATTTAAGGTGTGCTCAGAAGCTCAGTCGGCGCGAGGTATTGTTCCATTGTGACTTGCTAAGCGTTTTGTTCCGAGAGAGAGAGAGAGTTTGTTGTTTTTGATTACCCGTGTATCCGACCTGTGCCTTGTTGTTTGACTCCCCGAATTGCTTAATCCTCTGCTTGTCTACCCCAGTGATTACCGTCATCTGATCCTGTGCCTGTGTCCTCGACTACGACTAAGCCCGCTCCATTGGTACCTCTGCCTGTCAAAGCCTGGCCCGGTTTTGACCACAGCCCGCCCGACCACGATTAAGCTATTCCCTTGTCTGTACTCTAATAAAGCATCGCTATTCTGCGATTGGATCTTACCACTCTGTCCGAGTATTCATTACAAAGAGTAGCTGATGCTTCTGCAAAAGCTAATGGGGATCCAAATAAACAAATAAATAGACACAAACTGTTGTTACAGAGAGAGGCATACTCTATCTATGCCTTACAAACTGAGCGCCCTAGAGGCCTGAATGAAGAACTTCTGTTGGGTTGCTTCCTGTGAGCAACAGGTGTGCAGTTCTTTGTTTTTCATGTGGAAAAAAGTAGAAAATGTATGTAAATAATGAACATAAAGATTGATTGTGAAAAAATAGCAGTACTACAATGTGAAGTCATCAATACATATGGATGAATGCCTAGTTATCCAAACGCTAATGAAGGCTTTCGCCAGAACGCATTCGTTCGCTCTGACCTCTGCTGCTAAAAAACCCCCATTAAAACGTAAAGAATATTTCAGTGAGTGCAGGTTTTTTCCTTTCCTCCAGTGTATGATGATGATGATGACTGCTAAGTATGATCAACACTCTGGCATATACAAAGCCATGTAAAGCATCTGTAATGTGTTCAACAGACCCCACACTATATAGAGTCAAAGGGAATCTGTCCCAGTTACTAAAACTCCTCCAACACAGAAAGGAACAGCAGCACCAATAAAAGAACTGAAATCTGCTGTTTATTGTCCTGGCTGATTGAACTCCCCAACATCTAGGTTCACATGCACACAAACACATACACGCACACCTACACACTCACACACACACACACACACACACACTCATTTAACATCAGACAGACACTCCCCAGAAAACATTGTCATTCCACCAACACTCTCTTCTCTCCTCTCCCTTAACACTCATCTTCTTATTCACCCCTAATAACCTTTTAGAAGGGGAGTCATATGGAATAGAGCTGTGTCTCTTTGTACAGGCCTATATGAGATAACTTGATAGATCTGTCATGTCTAAAGAGGTGTCCATGTAGGCCTGACATATTGCTATAAAGCAAGACTCTTCTAGCATGTAGAATGTAAGATTTGTAGCAGAGCAGGGGCAGATGGATTGGATGATTGGGTTCAAGAAAGCAATTTACTCATATTAGAGAAAGACATGCACGCACACATGCTCACACATAATGCACATACACTTGCGCACACACACACACCACACGTCTGTAATGACCCAGAGAAGCACCCTAATATAAACCATTTCATAAGCCTGATACAAGGCCTTTCTATTTGGTATTAAAGGGCCAATCGTCATCATATAAATCCTTTTTACATGGCAGTGTTTATTCTAGCTCAGAGTGTGTTTCTCAGGGTTATGGCTGGGCTGGGCTGATCCTCTGCTAGAGGAGAGTGAAGAGAGTGGTTCCATGTTCAGGTGCTGGGGTTCCTTTCCACAAGGACTGTTTCAGCCTGTTAGAAACATCCCCCTCATCCCAGATATATCCCCTCTCATCCCAGGTGCCAGGTCTACTTGTATACATATGAGTAACTGTATGACGGAATGTGTTCACTGGACTGTGTCCAAAGTAAAGCTCAGTGTGTCAACATGATACTAGTCACTATTAACTCTTCCTGTCATATACTGACTGTATTTTATGTGTAAATCTAGTACAGACGGTACAGGGAAGGAAACAGAAAAGAGTGTGAATTAAATCTGTAAGGAGAAACTAGAGAACAGTGTGTTTTAAATCTGTATAACAAGTTGCATAAACATTGTCCTGTTTTACATTCCGGTTCAATTTCATTATGATGACTACATAAAACAGTGAAAAGATTGTAAAGATTGTGTGTATTACTTTATTGAGCTTTTCTATTCATATTAAACAATATTCCAAAGTAAGA